>NC_033796.1:100674407-100707231 GCF_001876935.1 Asparagus officinalis
GAATCGTCAAACGTTGATTGGTGTGGATTTTCATCCTCGAACGTTGACTTTGGCGCAACCCGTTGACTGTGGTTGACCTAGGGTTACGCGTTTACTGGCGTTGACCTAGGGTTACGCGTTGACCGGCGTTGACCTAGGGTTACGCGTTGACCGGCGTCCACCCTAGGGTTTAAGATCGTCGAAAGTTGAATTGTGGACTTTATCAATACTTTCAACGATTGGTGGAGAGTCGAAACAGTTTAGGGGTCAAAACAAGGTTCGGGAGTCAAAACAGACTCAAGACGCCCCGGGGGTGTCCCGACAAAACCGGGACACCCTGGGGTGTCTCAGCTTTGCCGAGACACCCTTGGGGTGTCTTGGCTTTTTCCGTGGTCCCCCCCTTTGTTTGGCCTTTTCTTCTCTTGTCTTTTGCTCATGGTCCCCCCCTCTCTTTAATTCAAATTTCAAAAGAGATAATCTCCCCCTCTCAAAACCGAATTCCCCCTCTCTAATTTCGGTTTTGGTGTTCTTCCTCTCCATCCTTCTATCCTCCATTGATTCATTCTCAAGGATTCCTCAACCCTTCAAGAGGAGCTCGGATTTTGGGTGTCTCCCATTGGCCGAACACTTGTTCCTCCCAATAGGGTTTTC
Source organism: Asparagus officinalis (assembly GCF_001876935.1). Classification (NCBI taxonomy): domain Eukaryota; kingdom Viridiplantae; phylum Streptophyta; class Magnoliopsida; order Asparagales; family Asparagaceae; genus Asparagus; species Asparagus officinalis. The sequence continues at coordinate 100,675,038 of NC_033796.1, forward strand.
TCCTCCATCTTCAAGCTCAAAGAAAACCCTTTTTATTTGGTAAGCTCTTCTTTACAATCCTCTCTCTTTTTTTTTTCTTGTAAAGATTGCATCTTTAAGCTTGTAGTAAACTAGGGGTTGTGTATGCACAATGTTTTGGGGTTCTTTGTGCAAAAGAGGTGAAATGGCCGAATTTTGGGGGGCTTATTTGCAAAAGGGGACTGAAATTTCGTGGGGGTTTATTTGCAAAAGTGGAACTGGGGGGTGCTTTATGCAATAGGATTAAGGAGTTGTTTGAGGGGTTTATTTGCAAAACAGCCCCTAAACGTTTTGGAGGGGCTTATTTGCAAAAAGGGCTGTGAAATTGAGGCTGAAATCCAAGGGGTCTAAACCCCAAGCCCCTGATCAAATTTTGATAAATGCATGTGGAGGCCAAATGCAAAATTTGTAGAGGGGCTTTTATGCAAGATTGGCTAAATTCTGCAAAAGGGCTTATTTGCAAAATTTAACCAAAATGGTGGGGTACCGGGGTGCTATATGATCGAATGTGGGGATCACGACCCCGATCACGCGTGTCCTTGACCTGAATTTGGCCTTGGGCATGGGGGGTATTTTGGGTATTTCACCAAAATTCACCGCCAAAAAGGACAATCATTGTTTCGCATGCACGAAATTTGTAGGTTTAACTAGACTTCAAATATGAAATCCTATTTATGCATAGGACTTTAATTAAAGTTCTTAGTTTCCCTTTTTAAACTTCGTGTTCTTATGTTGTACCTGACTTGCTGCTTTTTGTTGCAGATCTGCGATGTCTCCGCGTCGTCCCCGACCTTCCAGGAGTCGCCCCCATTCGCAGCACAGTGAGGAGGAGGCTCCCGCCGTATCTTCCCCAGTAGCCTCCTTCTTCCAGGGTGAGAATTCATATAGATTTTTCTTGCACCCCTGATTGACTTCTTTGCGGGTCATGAAGGAAGAACCGATACCTCTCTCGCGGAGGGTAAGGTTTCAGACTTGTTTTGCTTAGCCAATTCAAGTCTTCGGATATATTGGGGCGATTCTTGTGTTGTCTTACACCTTGTAGTTCGGTATATGTTGCCACGTTGTTCACGTGATGATGCATACCGTTCTTCCGGTGTAGGACACTCAAAATCGTCTCTCCAATTATTCCGTGAATGAGCTTATCATTCTACTTATGAGACGGATTTTCTGACTCCATCTTTGTATTTTATTGCAGTTGAATTCCCCGCGGGTAGTCTTCCTGCTCATGCCAATGCCGGTTGTAGCCGGGAGGTTTTTTCCTCCACTTCCATTGGGCAAGTCATTAGCCCATTCCCTCAGTTTGACCAGGATCGTTCTGACGATTCCTGCCGTTTAGTACGGGAAGGAGGGCGCCATTGCTTGCGCCAGCTTATCACAGACGCCACTTTTACCGCTGATTCTACTTCCACTCAGGCTTTACAGAAGCCGAGCTTCTTGTTCGGGGATCATGTCGAGGACCCCGCTATACTGACTCTTGGAGAGGAGCACTGGCTGACTCTTGATGGAGGAGCTCTTTTATACATTCCATCAATTCCCCGCCAATATTCTTTTACCCATTTGAGGAGACAGGCCGTGAGGCGACAGATGTCCTGGGATCTTACTAAGGATGCTGAGCGAGTCCCGTGTGGATATACCTCTCATTCTAAGACCCCTGGTTCTGGCGGGTATCACCATATTCGTGGTCTTTGCCCAGGGATCACGGGCCTTGATACTGCACCCCCAGGTGAGACGTCAGCAGCTGCCTCTACTGTGGGTAATCGTCTGGCTCTTCTGGGGAGGCGATTACCTCCACCAGAGCCCAGATGCTATGGCTGGGCTTCCTCACTAGCCAAAGGGTGGTGGGCGCGCATGACTGATTTCGTCTTGGCGCGCTGGGAGAGGGATCTGAAGAGTAGTGGGTTATATGCACCCATACGAGCTACTATGTACGGAATCCCAGTTAGCTGTCGCCATTTCTTGGCTTTGCTGGAGACTTATATGCCCGATAGCAACACCTTCCTGACCAGCGGTGGTGAGCTAGGGTTGGCCTTGCACGAGATGCACCATGTTTCGGGTCTTCCGATGGGGGACTGTCCGTATCAGGAGTACTTCCCTACGAACCAGCAGCTGGAGTGTATGAAGAAAGATACTCCGGACATGTATGACACACTCTGGGATCTTACTTGCCACTACTACACTTCCTTGGTCCTGACTTCTCCTCCAGCAAAAACGAAAAGGAAGGTCAGCTTGAAGCAGTTCGCCTGCTATTTGTTCCAGAACTTGGAGGGTAACTCCGGCGAGTCCGTTCATGAGTTAGACATATTGACCCCTTCTGCGATTAATGAGTTGCTGGAAAAGGCTGAGGCTCAATCTTACACCATCGCCAATGCTGAGGGAGCTTTTCCTGCGGGGACCAAGTTTCGCTCTTTTCTCTGCCGTGCACAGAAGTCCATTGGGCCCCGGACTCTATTAGCAGGTTACCTTGCTCTTTGGTTGAAGAAGTGCGTCATCCCGCACCAGCCTTCTGACGCTCTACCCATCGAGGTGCTCTTCCCTGCAGTTCAGCTGGCTTATGGGAGAGAGCTTTCCCTGCTCCCAGCAATGGTTGCTAGCATCCATTGCGGGCTCAGGGGTCTGGTCAGCAGTTTCACACATATGGGTTCTGAACCATCAGCTGAGCTGGTTTGCCCAAAGGTTGAGCTCCCTTACGCATATTTGATGGCGTGGCTCGTTCTTCACCGTCCCGACTTGATGTCGGCACCCAGCGTTGTTGACATCCCTGTCCCCTTCATGCAATTGTTGGAGCAGAGCAGATGGTTTGGGAGCAAATTTAGTGATGTTCAGCGAGAGCTCCGGGTCCGCAAGAGTTGGGAGTTCTTTAAGTGTTTTCCTCACTTTTCAGGTCGCTATGGCGACACACTGATTGATGAGGAGAAACCTAGAAGTGACCGGACCGTTCTTGACGCTGGTTGCTTCCGGTGGTTAGTGAACATCCGTGTAGGCTATCTCGTCCTTCGGGTGAAGAACCAGTGCCACATAGAGCCTTATCTCCCTTGCCGCTTTGCTCGACAATTCGGCTATGACCAACTGTATGTCGGGAATCCGAGCCGCAGCCTGCGGGTTGAGGGAGGATTGATTGATGGCGTTCGAGCGTGGCTATGGACGATGGTGGGCTGTACTGGAGCCCGTTTTGCTCTTCCTTCGTACCGGCGTAAGCCATTGATCACTTTCCTCAGCTGCAAGTGGTTCCTTTCTGCATATGAGTCCATCAGCGTGAGGAGCCTCTCAGACTTACAGTCCGAGTACGCGGTCCGGGCTGCTATGATGGCTGGTCGCAGAGCTGAGCTTGCTCAGAAGCGGAGAAAAGGGCATGCCAAATCTCTTGTCTCAGACGAAGAAGAACTTCTCCCTGCGGGTGATGATGACGAGAACTCCGAGGACGAGTATGCGGACGCGGATACCGGCAGAGGGGACCTCGATACTGGTTTGTCCTATCTCTTTTAATTTTCATTTTCCATAAATGACAGCTCTTTTTCATTGAAATGGCTATTGTCACTTTAGGTAGGGCAGTCAATGATCATGAGCCACCAGCTCCTACACACGTTGAAACGTGTGATAGGCCTGCGCATGTTCGACCCTTTGGTCCTCGGAGGGTTGGTGCCCCGAAGAGGAAGAAGACCGCCCATAAGCCCCATGACGATCAGCGTCCCTGTGGAGTGGACTTAGGGAGCACCGCCGATGGAGGGGGAGGTAACATTCAATTGCTCTTGCTTCAAGGTTGTTTACCTTTTGGGGATTTGTGACCATGTTTTGTGCTTCAGGTTTCTTCGAGGAGGGCGAACTCCCACCGGGTTCGGCGTCCCCTGGCGTTGACAACATGGATTGCTTTGTGCAACAAATGTGCGACGCTTTTCACGATGGGTCTTTGGGCATCGACCTTAACATCGATCTTGAGCAGATAAATAATGTTGAGCCCACAATCCCTTATTCAGGTATATCCGCATCCAATGTCATTTTCCTTATGTAAGGTGAAGGAAGATTTCTCGTTTGAGCTTTCCTCATCCTTCAACATTTGGGTTACCCTGCAGATGTTGCGATGGAGGGGCCAAGCTTCTCGAAGCCGGATGCCGGCTTATTAGCTGACATGCTGGCTGAGCAGACTTCCAGAGGGACCGAGAGACCATTCTTCGGGAACGATTCATCTACCGGTATATATCTGATTTTCTCCCTCTTGCCCGATATTTCATATGACTAATGAATGATTGATTATCGCAGCGTCTACCATTGGAGTTAGCCCGGTATCTATCCCTGGCATATCCAGTTTGCCTCAGAGCGACGGGCTTGCAGGTATGTATACGATTCAGGGATATTGTACTTTCCTATGTTTATCTGTCTTTTGACTAATGAGTGCAATCATAGGACCAGCCGCTAGGACTGATTCTCATATGACTCCTGACATCCCTCAAATGCCCGCGGATAATGGATCTACAGGTATGCAGATCCCAATTCTTCTTATTCGTCTAAATTTTCATTTTGACTAATAAGAGAGTGTCATCATAGGACCAGCAGCTTGGGCCGATACTCTTATGACTCTTGGCATTCCGGCTGCATCTGAGGACATGGGGATTGCAGGTATGTATACGACCTCCTTATCCCGATTCTCCTTACTTGTCCAAATTTCCATTTGGTTAACATAGGAATGTCACTGTAGGACCAGGCGTTCAGCCTGATACTGCTACAGTCCCCGGGGTTGAAAGTCCTCATAGCAGTGGTGCCTCCCCGTCTCTGCCGAGTGGTGCGAGCAATCTGTCTGCAGGGGCTGACGTACCCTCTTCTGCTGCTGTCCCGGAGCCTGTCGGCTCTCAACCCGATGGGACATCCGTTGGCGTCGGTATGTTCGGAACCTGCCTTTTGACTTTCCTTTCCATATTCGATAGTTCACTGAGCTTCCAAGTTGTTGCTTGTAGGATCTCGATCTTCTTTGCACGAGCGTGTCCGTAGCCTTTTGGCCGATACTGATCCTGACGGAGAGGCTTTCCGTACGGACCTCAGCTTCTTCACCGCCTGGTATAATGGCTTGATCGAGAAGCTTCTCCACCGAGGAGGCGGCTTCGATCAGTTCCGGCGTTCCTTCTCTCGCCACATGACGATGATGAGGGAAGAAGGATACCCGGAACTGGCTGATTCCTTCACTGCTGATTTCGCTGCCCTGGAGTCAGAGATACGAGAGTTGAAGGAACTGGAGGTTACCGGGGCTTCTTCTTTCGTATCCTCTGAGTTAGAGCATAGGATGGAGCAGTGGCGTGAACTGAGATCTTCCGTCGGGCGTGAGCTTCAGTCACGCGAGAGCTCCCTTGCGCATCTAATGGCTAACATGGCGAGGATGGATAGGGAGAAAGCTGAGTTACTCCGTTCCTTGGACTCGAATCGCGAGGAAGCGACTAGGTTGAAGGAGGCCTTGAAGCGTGCCGAGGAATCCGCCGTTCTTATCGCAGATGACTTGATCGGACTAGAGCGTTCCCGTGACCAGGTACTCGAGGAGTTCGGATCCACTCAGGAGGGATTGATGAAGTTGAAGAGTGAAGCTGCGGAGATCTTGAGCTGTTCTGAGGAATCTGCCCGAGCAGATCTGCAGGCGGGACTTGAGCAGAGTTATGCAGATAGACTTTTTAGCTTAAAGTCTCATATTCTTAGCCGTCAGTTGCCTTCGGGCTAATGAGCTCTTTGTTGTATGCTTTTGACTTGACCTATTAATAGAAACTCCACATTTGCTTCTTTCTTGTGATTTGTCTGCATTTCTTCTGAATGACAGATTTTATGGGATTTTTGGCAAACCCCCAGCCATCAACGGGTTTGATATGCCTTTACCGATCACCGTTTGAATCGGGCTAGCATGTGGATTGTCTAGATCCGTCCCACATGTAACGTTGTGCTAAGAAAATTGCTTTTCTTAGATTTGATGCTATGACTTTGAATACATAGACTTCGTCTTTCTTACGGGAATAGACTACCCGGCAACGCGTGTTAGGCATTGACTTTGGGGTTTTTGGCAAACCCCCAGCCTTCAACGGGTTTGATATGCCTTTACCGATTACCGTTTGAATCGGGCTAGCATGCGGATTGTCGAAATCCGTTCCGCATGTAACGTTGTGCTAAAGGAATGAACTCCCTTAGACTTAATGCTACGACTTTGAATACGTAGACTTTGCCCTTGTTACGGGAATAGGCTACCCGGCAACACGTGTTAGGTGTTGACTTATCCCTACTTAGGATTCGGGATAAAATTCCCCATGCACCAAGTGCGCGGATTGGAAGTTGAAAGTTGTGTCAAAATAGGAGAGGAAGAATTTTATATTCTATCTCCCGATGCTGAAGAGGAAGAATTTTATATTCTATCTACAGCTGGAAAGGAAACTCGAGGTGGGATATCCACCCCCAGAATCCGGAAGGATGAACTGGGAGCGGGATCTCCACTCCGAGCATCCGGAATGATGAACTGGGAGTGGGATCTCCACTCCGAGCATCGGAAAGGTCCGAGGAGAGGAAGAATTTTATATTCTATCTCCCGGTGCTAAAGAGGAAGAATTTTATATTCTATCTTCAGCTGGAAAAGAAACTCGAGGTGGGATTCTCCACCCCCAGTATCTGGAAGGATGAACTGGGAATGGGATCTCCACTCCGAGCACCCGGAATGATGAACTGGGAGTGGGGTCGCCACTCCGAGCATCGGAAAGGTCCGAGGAGAGGAAGAATTTTATATTCTATCTCCCGGTGCTAAAGAGGAAGAATTTTATATTCTATCTTCAGCTGGAAAAGAAACTCGAGGTGGGATTCTCCACCCCCAGTATCTGGAAGGATGAACTGGGAGTGGGATCTCCACTCCGAGCATCGGAAAGGTCCGAGGAGAGGAAGAATTTTATATTCTATCTCCCGGTGCTAAAGAGGAAGAATTTTATATTCTATCTTCAGCTGGAAAAGAAACTCGAGGTGGGATTCTCCACCCCCAGTATCTGGAAGGATGAACTGGGAATGGGATCTCCACTCCGAGCACCCGGAATGATGAACTGGGAGTGGGGTCGCCACTCCGAGCATCGGAAAGGTCCGAGGAGAGGAAGAATTTTATATTCTATCTCCCGGTGCTAAAGAGGAAGAATTTTATATTCTATCTTCAGCTGGAAAAGAAACTCGAGGTGGGATTCTCCACCCCCAGTATCTGGAAGGATGAACTGGGAATGGGATCTCCACTCCGAGCACCCGGAATGATGAACTGGGAGTGGGGTCGCCACTCCGAGCATCGGAAAGGTCCGAGGAGAGGAAGAATTTTATATTCTATCTCCCGGTGCTAAAGAGGAAGAATTTTATATTCTATCTTCAGCTGGAAAAGAAACTCGAGGTGGGATTCTCCACCCCCAGTATCTGGAAGGATGAACTGGGAATGGGATCTCCACTCCGAGCACCCGGAATGATGAACTGGGAGTGGGGTCGCCACTCCGAGCATCGGAAAGGTCCGAGGAGAGGAAGAATTTTATATTCTATCTCCCGGTGCTAAAGAGGAAGAATTTTATATTCTATCTTCAGCTGGAAAAGAAACTCGAGGTGGGATTCTCCACCCCCAGTATCTGGAAGGATGAACTGGGAATGGGATCTCCACTCCGAGCACCCGGAATGATGAACTGGGAGTGGGGTCGCCACTCCGAGCATCGGAAAGGTCCGAGGAGAGGAAGAATTTTATATTCTATCTCCCGGTGCTAAAGAGGAAGAATTTTATATTCTATCTTCAGCTGGAAAAGAAACTCGAGGTGGGATTCTCCACCCCCAGTATCTGGAAGGATGAACTGGGAATGGGATCTCCACTCCGAGCACCCGGAATGATGAACTGGGAGTGGGGTCGCCACTCCGAGCATCGGAAAGGTCCGAGGAGAGGAAGAATTTTATATTCTATCTCCCGGTGCTAAAGAGGAAGAATTTTATATTCTATCTTCAGCTGGAAAAGAAACTCGAGGTGGGATTCTCCACCCCCAGTATCTGGAAGGATGAACTGGGAATGGGATCTCCACTCCGAGCACCCGGAATGATGAACTGGGAGTGGGGTCGCCACTCCGAGCATCGGAAAGGTCCGAGGAGAGGAAGAATTTTATATTCTATCTCCCGGTGCTAAAGAGGAAGAATTTTATATTCTATCTTCAGCTGGAAAAGAAACTCGAGGTGGGATTCTCCACCCCCAGTATCTGGAAGGATGAACTGGGAATGGGATCTCCACTCCGAGCACCCGGAATGATGAACTGGGAGTGGGGTCGCCACTCCGAGCATCGGAAAGGTCCGAGGAGAGGAAGAATTTTATATTCTATCTCCCGGTGCTAAAGAGGAAGAATTTTATATTCTATCTTCAGCTGGAAAAGAAACTCGAGGTGGGATTCTCCACCCCCAGTATCTGGAAGGATGAACTGGGAATGGGATCTCCACTCCGAGCACCCGGAATGATGAACTGGGAGTGGGGTCGCCACTCCGAGCATCGGAAAGGTCCGAGGAGAGGAAGAATTTTATATTCTATCTCCCGGTGCTAAAGAGGAAGAATTTTATATTCTATCTTCAGCTGGAAAAGAAACTCGAGGTGGGATTCTCCACCCCCAGTATCTGGAAGGATGAACTGGGAATGGGATCTCCACTCCGAGCACCCGGAATGATGAACTGGGAGTGGGGTCGCCACTCCGAGCATCGGAAAGGTCCGAGGAGAGGAAGAATTTTATATTCTATCTCCCGGTGCTAAAGAGGAAGAATTTTATATTCTATCTTCAGCTGGAAAAGAAACTCGAGGTGGGATTCTCCACCCCCAGTATCTGGAAGGATGAACTGGGAATGGGATCTCCACTCCGAGCACCCGGAATGATGAACTGGGAGTGGGGTCGCCACTCCGAGCATCGGAAAGGTCCGAGGAGAGGAAGAATTTTATATTCTATCTCCCGGTGCTAAAGAGGAAGAATTTTATATTCTATCTTCAGCTGGAAAAGAAACTCGAGGTGGGATTCTCCACCCCCAGTATCTGGAAGGATGAACTGGGAATGGGATCTCCACTCCGAGCACCCGGAATGATGAACTGGGAGTGGGGTCGCCACTCCGAGCATCGGAAAGGTCCGAGGAGAGGAAGAATTTTATATTCTATCTCCCGGTGCTAAAGAGGAAGAATTTTATATTCTATCTTCAGCTGGAAAAGAAACTCGAGGTGGGATTCTCCACCCCCAGTATCTGGAAGGATGAACTGGGAATGGGATCTCCACTCCGAGCACCCGGAATGATGAACTGGGAGTGGGGTCGCCACTCCGAGCATCGGAAAGGTCCGAGGAGAGGAAGAATTTTATATTCTATCTCCCGGTGCTAAAGAGGAAGAATTTTATATTCTATCTTCAGCTGGAAAAGAAACTCGAGGTGGGATTCTCCACCCCCAGTATCTGGAAGGATGAACTGGGAATGGGATCTCCACTCCGAGCACCCGGAATGATGAACTGGGAGTGGGGTCGCCACTCCGAGCATCGGAAAGGTCCGAGGAGAGGAAGAATTTTATATTCTATCTCCCGGTGCTAAAGAGGAAGAATTTTATATTCTATCTTCAGCTGGAAAAGAAACTCGAGGTGGGATTCTCCACCCCCAGTATCTGGAAGGATGAACTGGGAATGGGATCTCCACTCCGAGCACCCGGAATGATGAACTGGGAGTGGGGTCGCCACTCCGAGCATCGGAAAGGTCCGAGGAGAGGAAGAATTTTATATTCTATCTCCCGGTGCTAAAGAGGAAGAATTTTATATTCTATCTTCAGCTGGAAAAGAAACTCGAGGTGGGATTCTCCACCCCCAGTATCTGGAAGGATGAACTGGGAATGGGATCTCCACTCCGAGCACCCGGAATGATGAACTGGGAGTGGGGTCGCCACTCCGAGCATCGGAAAGGTCCGAGGAGAGGAAGAATTTTATATTCTATCTCCCGGTGCTAAAGAGGAAGAATTTTATATTCTATCTTCAGCTGGAAAAGAAACTCGAGGTGGGATTCTCCACCCCCAGTATCTGGAAGGATGAACTGGGAATGGGATCTCCACTCCGAGCACCCGGAATGATGAACTGGGAGTGGGGTCGCCACTCCGAGCATCGGAAAGGTCCGAGGAGAGGAAGAATTTTATATTCTATCTCCCGGTGCTAAAGAGGAAGAATTTTATATTCTATCTTCAGCTGGAAAAGAAACTCGAGGTGGGATTCTCCACCCCCAGTATCTGGAAGGATGAACTGGGAATGGGATCTCCACTCCGAGCACCCGGAATGATGAACTGGGAGTGGGGTCGCCACTCCGAGCATCGGAAAGGTCCGAGGAGAGGAAGAATTTTATATTCTATCTCCCGGTGCTAAAGAGGAAGAATTTTATATTCTATCTTCAGCTGGAAAAGAAACTCGAGGTGGGATTCTCCACCCCCAGTATCTGGAAGGATGAACTGGGAATGGGATCTCCACTCCGAGCACCCGGAATGATGAACTGGGAGTGGGGTCGCCACTCCGAGCATCGGAAAGGTCCGAGGAGAGGAAGAATTTTATATTCTATCTCCCGGTGCTAAAGAGGAAGAATTTTATATTCTATCTTCAGCTGGAAAAGAAACTCGAGGTGGGATTCTCCACCCCCAGTATCTGGAAGGATGAACTGGGAATGGGATCTCCACTCCGAGCACCCGGAATGATGAACTGGGAGTGGGGTCGCCACTCCGAGCATCGGAAAGGTCCGAGGAGAGGAAGAATTTTATATTCTATCTCCCGGTGCTAAAGAGGAAGAATTTTATATTCTATCTTCAGCTGGAAAAGAAACTCGAGGTGGGATTCTCCACCCCCAGTATCTGGAAGGATGAACTGGGAATGGGATCTCCACTCCGAGCACCCGGAATGATGAACTGGGAGTGGGGTCGCCACTCCGAGCATCGGAAAGGTCCGAGGAGAGGAAGAATTTTATATTCTATCTCCCGGTGCTAAAGAGGAAGAATTTTATATTCTATCTTCAGCTGGAAAAGAAACTCGAGGTGGGATTCTCCACCCCCAGTATCTGGAAGGATGAACTGGGAATGGGATCTCCACTCCGAGCACCCGGAATGATGAACTGGGAGTGGGGTCGCCACTCCGAGCATCGGAAAGGTCCGAGGAGAGGAAGAATTTTATATTCTATCTCCCGGTGCTAAAGAGGAAGAATTTTATATTCTATCTTCAGCTGGAAAAGAAACTCGAGGTGGGATTCTCCACCCCCAGTATCTGGAAGGATGAACTGGGAATGGGATCTCCACTCCGAGCACCCGGAATGATGAACTGGGAGTGGGGTCGCCACTCCGAGCATCGGAAAGGTCCGAGGAGAGGAAGAATTTTATATTCTATCTCCCGGTGCTAAAGAGGAAGAATTTTATATTCTATCTTCAGCTGGAAAAGAAACTCGAGGTGGGATTCTCCACCCCCAGTATCTGGAAGGATGAACTGGGAATGGGATCTCCACTCCGAGCACCCGGAATGATGAACTGGGAGTGGGGTCGCCACTCCGAGCATCGGAAAGGTCCGAGGAGAGGAAGAATTTTATATTCTATCTCCCGGTGCTAAAGAGGAAGAATTTTATATTCTATCTTCAGCTGGAAAAGAAACTCGAGGTGGGATTCTCCACCCCCAGTATCTGGAAGGATGAACTGGGAATGGGATCTCCACTCCGAGCACCCGGAATGATGAACTGGGAGTGGGGTCGCCACTCCGAGCATCGGAAAGGTCCGAGGAGAGGAAGAATTTTATATTCTATCTCCCGGTGCTAAAGAGGAAGAATTTTATATTCTATCTTCAGCTGGAAAAGAAACTCGAGGTGGGATTCTCCACCCCCAGTATCTGGAAGGATGAACTGGGAATGGGATCTCCACTCCGAGCACCCGGAATGATGAACTGGGAGTGGGGTCGCCACTCCGAGCATCGGAAAGGTCCGAGGAGAGGAAGAATTTTATATTCTATCTCCCGGTGCTAAAGAGGAAGAATTTTATATTCTATCTTCAGCTGGAAAAGAAACTCGAGGTGGGATTCTCCACCCCCAGTATCTGGAAGGATGAACTGGGAATGGGATCTCCACTCCGAGCACCCGGAATGATGAACTGGGAGTGGGGTCGCCACTCCGAGCATCGGAAAGGTCCGAGGAGAGGAAGAATTTTATATTCTATCTCCCGGTGCTAAAGAGGAAGAATTTTATATTCTATCTTCAGCTGGAAAAGAAACTCGAGGTGGGATTCTCCACCCCCAGTATCTGGAAGGATGAACTGGGAATGGGATCTCCACTCCGAGCACCCGGAATGATGAACTGGGAGTGGGGTCGCCACTCCGAGCATCGGAAAGGTCCGAGGAGAGGAAGAATTTTATATTCTATCTCCCGGTGCTAAAGAGGAAGAATTTTATATTCTATCTTCAGCTGGAAAAGAAACTCGAGGTGGGATTCTCCACCCCCAGTATCTGGAAGGATGAACTGGGAATGGGATCTCCACTCCGAGCACCCGGAATGATGAACTGGGAGTGGGGTCGCCACTCCGAGCATCGGAAAGGTCCGAGGAGAGGAAGAATTTTATATTCTATCTCCCGGTGCTAAAGAGGAAGAATTTTATATTCTATCTTCAGCTGGAAAAGAAACTCGAGGTGGGATTCTCCACCCCCAGTATCTGGAAGGATGAACTGGGAATGGGATCTCCACTCCGAGCACCCGGAATGATGAACTGGGAGTGGGGTCGCCACTCCGAGCATCGGAAAGGTCCGAGGAGAGGAAGAATTTTATATTCTATCTCCCGGTGCTAAAGAGGAAGAATTTTATATTCTATCTTCAGCTGGAAAAGAAACTCGAGGTGGGATTCTCCACCCCCAGTATCTGGAAGGATGAACTGGGAATGGGATCTCCACTCCGAGCACCCGGAATGATGAACTGGGAGTGGGGTCGCCACTCCGAGCATCGGAAAGGTCCGAGGAGAGGAAGAATTTTATATTCTATCTCCCGGTGCTAAAGAGGAAGAATTTTATATTCTATCTTCAGCTGGAAAAGAAACTCGAGGTGGGATTCTCCACCCCCAGTATCTGGAAGGATGAACTGGGAATGGGATCTCCACTCCGAGCACCCGGAATGATGAACTGGGAGTGGGGTCGCCACTCCGAGCATCGGAAAGGTCCGAGGAGAGGAAGAATTTTATATTCTATCTCCCGGTGCTAAAGAGGAAGAATTTTATATTCTATCTTCAGCTGGAAAAGAAACTCGAGGTGGGATTCTCCACCCCCAGTATCTGGAAGGATGAACTGGGAATGGGATCTCCACTCCGAGCACCCGGAATGATGAACTGGGAGTGGGGTCGCCACTCCGAGCATCGGAAAGGTCCGAGGAGAGGAAGAATTTTATATTCTATCTCCCGGTGCTAAAGAGGAAGAATTTTATATTCTATCTTCAGCTGGAAAAGAAACTCGAGGTGGGATTCTCCACCCCCAGTATCTGGAAGGATGAACTGGGAATGGGATCTCCACTCCGAGCACCCGGAATGATGAACTGGGAGTGGGGTCGCCACTCCGAGCATCGGAAAGGTCCGAGGAGAGGAAGAATTTTATATTCTATCTCCCGGTGCTAAAGAGGAAGAATTTTATATTCTATCTTCAGCTGGAAAAGAAACTCGAGGTGGGATTCTCCACCCCCAGTATCTGGAAGGATGAACTGGGAATGGGATCTCCACTCCGAGCACCCGGAATGATGAACTGGGAGTGGGGTCGCCACTCCGAGCATCGGAAAGGTCCGAGGAGAGGAAGAATTTTATATTCTATCTCCCGGTGCTAAAGAGGAAGAATTTTATATTCTATCTTCAGCTGGAAAAGAAACTCGAGGTGGGATTCTCCACCCCCAGTATCTGGAAGGATGAACTGGGAATGGGATCTCCACTCCGAGCACCCGGAATGATGAACTGGGAGTGGGGTCGCCACTCCGAGCATCGGAAAGGTCCGAGGAGAGGAAGAATTTTATATTCTATCTCCCGGTGCTAAAGAGGAAGAATTTTATATTCTATCTTCAGCTGGAAAAGAAACTCGAGGTGGGATTCTCCACCCCCAGTATCTGGAAGGATGAACTGGGAATGGGATCTCCACTCCGAGCACCCGGAATGATGAACTGGGAGTGGGGTCGCCACTCCGAGCATCGGAAAGGTCCGAGGAGAGGAAGAATTTTATATTCTATCTCCCGGTGCTAAAGAGGAAGAATTTTATATTCTATCTTCAGCTGGAAAAGAAACTCGAGGTGGGATTCTCCACCCCCAGTATCTGGAAGGATGAACTGGGAATGGGATCTCCACTCCGAGCACCCGGAATGATGAACTGGGAGTGGGGTCGCCACTCCGAGCATCGGAAAGGTCCGAGGAGAGGAAGAATTTTATATTCTATCTCCCGGTGCTAAAGAGGAAGAATTTTATATTCTATCTTCAGCTGGAAAAGAAACTCGAGGTGGGATTCTCCACCCCCAGTATCTGGAAGGATGAACTGGGAATGGGATCTCCACTCCGAGCACCCGGAATGATGAACTGGGAGTGGGGTCGCCACTCCGAGCATCGGAAAGGTCCGAGGAGAGGAAGAATTTTATATTCTATCTCCCGGTGCTAAAGAGGAAGAATTTTATATTCTATCTTCAGCTGGAAAAGAAACTCGAGGTGGGATTCTCCACCCCCAGTATCTGGAAGGATGAACTGGGAATGGGATCTCCACTCCGAGCACCCGGAATGATGAACTGGGAGTGGGGTCGCCACTCCGAGCATCGGAAAGGTCCGAGGAGAGGAAGAATTTTATATTCTATCTCCCGGTGCTAAAGAGGAAGAATTTTATATTCTATCTTCAGCTGGAAAAGAAACTCGAGGTGGGATTCTCCACCCCCAGTATCTGGAAGGATGAACTGGGAATGGGATCTCCACTCCGAGCACCCGGAATGATGAACTGGGAGTGGGGTCGCCACTCCGAGCATCGGAAAGGTCCGAGGAGAGGAAGAATTTTATATTCTATCTCCCGGTGCTAAAGAGGAAGAATTTTATATTCTATCTTCAGCTGGAAAAGAAACTCGAGGTGGGATTCTCCACCCCCAGTATCTGGAAGGATGAACTGGGAATGGGATCTCCACTCCGAGCACCCGGAATGATGAACTGGGAGTGGGGTCGCCACTCCGAGCATCGGAAAGGTCCGAGGAGAGGAAGAATTTTATATTCTATCTCCCGGTGCTAAAGAGGAAGAATTTTATATTCTATCTTCAGCTGGAAAAGAAACTCGAGGTGGGATTCTCCACCCCCAGTATCTGGAAGGATGAACTGGGAATGGGATCTCCACTCCGAGCACCCGGAATGATGAACTGGGAGTGGGGTCGCCACTCCGAGCATCGGAAAGGTCCGAGGAGAGGAAGAATTTTATATTCTATCTCCCGGTGCTAAAGAGGAAGAATTTTATATTCTATCTTCAGCTGGAAAAGAAACTCGAGGTGGGATTCTCCACCCCCAGTATCTGGAAGGATGAACTGGGAATGGGATCTCCACTCCGAGCACCCGGAATGATGAACTGGGAGTGGGGTCGCCACTCCGAGCATCGGAAAGGTCCGAGGAGAGGAAGAATTTTATATTCTATCTCCCGGTGCTAAAGAGGAAGAATTTTATATTCTATCTTCAGCTGGAAAAGAAACTCGAGGTGGGATTCTCCACCCCCAGTATCTGGAAGGATGAACTGGGAATGGGATCTCCACTCCGAGCACCCGGAATGATGAACTGGGAGTGGGGTCGCCACTCCGAGCATCGGAAAGGTCCGAGGAGAGGAAGAATTTTATATTCTATCTCCCGGTGCTAAAGAGGAAGAATTTTATATTCTATCTTCAGCTGGAAAAGAAACTCGAGGTGGGATTCTCCACCCCCAGTATCTGGAAGGATGAACTGGGAATGGGATCTCCACTCCGAGCACCCGGAATGATGAACTGGGAGTGGGGTCGCCACTCCGAGCATCGGAAAGGTCCGAGGAGAGGAAGAATTTTATATTCTATCTCCCGGTGCTAAAGAGGAAGAATTTTATATTCTATCTTCAGCTGGAAAAGAAACTCGAGGTGGGATTCTCCACCCCCAGTATCTGGAAGGATGAACTGGGAATGGGATCTCCACTCCGAGCACCCGGAATGATGAACTGGGAGTGGGGTCGCCACTCCGAGCATCGGAAAGGTCCGAGGAGAGGAAGAATTTTATATTCTATCTCCCGGTGCTAAAGAGGAAGAATTTTATATTCTATCTTCAGCTGGAAAAGAAACTCGAGGTGGGATTCTCCACCCCCAGTATCTGGAAGGATGAACTGGGAATGGGATCTCCACTCCGAGCACCCGGAATGATGAACTGGGAGTGGGGTCGCCACTCCGAGCATCGGAAAGGTCCGAGGAGAGGAAGAATTTTATATTCTATCTCCCGGTGCTAAAGAGGAAGAATTTTATATTCTATCTTCAGCTGGAAAAGAAACTCGAGGTGGGATTCTCCACCCCCAGTATCTGGAAGGATGAACTGGGAATGGGATCTCCACTCCGAGCACCCGGAATGATGAACTGGGAGTGGGGTCGCCACTCCGAGCATCGGAAAGGTCCGAGGAGAGGAAGAATTTTATATTCTATCTCCCGGTGCTAAAGAGGAAGAATTTTATATTCTATCTTCAGCTGGAAAAGAAACTCGAGGTGGGATTCTCCACCCCCAGTATCTGGAAGGATGAACTGGGAATGGGATCTCCACTCCGAGCACCCGGAATGATGAACTGGGAGTGGGGTCGCCACTCCGAGCATCGGAAAGGTCCGAGGAGAGGAAGAATTTTATATTCTATCTCCCGGTGCTAAAGAGGAAGAATTTTATATTCTATCTTCAGCTGGAAAAGAAACTCGAGGTGGGATTCTCCACCCCCAGTATCTGGAAGGATGAACTGGGAATGGGATCTCCACTCCGAGCACCCGGAATGATGAACTGGGAGTGGGGTCGCCACTCCGAGCATCGGAAAGGTCCGAGGAGAGGAAGAATTTTATATTCTATCTCCCGGTGCTAAAGAGGAAGAATTTTATATTCTATCTTCAGCTGGAAAAGAAACTCGAGGTGGGATTCTCCACCCCCAGTATCTGGAAGGATGAACTGGGAATGGGATCTCCACTCCGAGCACCCGGAATGATGAACTGGGAGTGGGGTCGCCACTCCGAGCATCGGAAAGGTCCGAGGAGAGGAAGAATTTTATATTCTATCTCCCGGTGCTAAAGAGGAAGAATTTTATATTCTATCTTCAGCTGGAAAAGAAACTCGAGGTGGGATTCTCCACCCCCAGTATCTGGAAGGATGAACTGGGAATGGGATCTCCACTCCGAGCACCCGGAATGATGAACTGGGAGTGGGGTCGCCACTCCGAGCATCGGAAAGGTCCGAGGAGAGGAAGAATTTTATATTCTATCTCCCGGTGCTAAAGAGGAAGAATTTTATATTCTATCTTCAGCTGGAAAAGAAACTCGAGGTGGGATTCTCCACCCCCAGTATCTGGAAGGATGAACTGGGAATGGGATCTCCACTCCGAGCACCCGGAATGATGAACTGGGAGTGGGGTCGCCACTCCGAGCATCGGAAAGGTCCGAGGAGAGGAAGAATTTTATATTCTATCTCCCGGTGCTAAAGAGGAAGAATTTTATATTCTATCTTCAGCTGGAAAAGAAACTCGAGGTGGGATTCTCCACCCCCAGTATCTGGAAGGATGAACTGGGAATGGGATCTCCACTCCGAGCACCCGGAATGATGAACTGGGAGTGGGGTCGCCACTCCGAGCATCGGAAAGGTCCGAGGAGAGGAAGAATTTTATATTCTATCTCCCGGTGCTAAAGAGGAAGAATTTTATATTCTATCTTCAGCTGGAAAAGAAACTCGAGGTGGGATTCTCCACCCCCAGTATCTGGAAGGATGAACTGGGAATGGGATCTCCACTCCGAGCACCCGGAATGATGAACTGGGAGTGGGGTCGCCACTCCGAGCATCGGAAAGGTCCGAGGAGAGGAAGAATTTTATATTCTATCTCCCGGTGCTAAAGAGGAAGAATTTTATATTCTATCTTCAGCTGGAAAAGAAACTCGAGGTGGGATTCTCCACCCCCAGTATCTGGAAGGATGAACTGGGAATGGGATCTCCACTCCGAGCACCCGGAATGATGAACTGGGAGTGGGGTCGCCACTCCGAGCATCGGAAAGGTCCGAGGAGAGGAAGAATTTTATATTCTATCTCCCGGTGCTAAAGAGGAAGAATTTTATATTCTATCTTCAGCTGGAAAAGAAACTCGAGGTGGGATTCTCCACCCCCAGTATCTGGAAGGATGAACTGGGAATGGGATCTCCACTCCGAGCACCCGGAATGATGAACTGGGAGTGGGGTCGCCACTCCGAGCATCGGAAAGGTCCGAGGAGAGGAAGAATTTTATATTCTATCTCCCGGTGCTAAAGAGGAAGAATTTTATATTCTATCTTCAGCTGGAAAAGAAACTCGAGGTGGGATTCTCCACCCCCAGTATCTGGAAGGATGAACTGGGAATGGGATCTCCACTCCGAGCACCCGGAATGATGAACTGGGAGTGGGGTCGCCACTCCGAGCATCGGAAAGGTCCGAGGAGAGGAAGAATTTTATATTCTATCTCCCGGTGCTAAAGAGGAAGAATTTTATATTCTATCTTCAGCTGGAAAAGAAACTCGAGGTGGGATTCTCCACCCCCAGTATCTGGAAGGATGAACTGGGAATGGGATCTCCACTCCGAGCACCCGGAATGATGAACTGGGAGTGGGGTCGCCACTCCGAGCATCGGAAAGGTCCGAGGAGAGGAAGAATTTTATATTCTATCTCCCGGTGCTAAAGAGGAAGAATTTTATATTCTATCTTCAGCTGGAAAAGAAACTCGAGGTGGGATTCTCCACCCCCAGTAGAAGAAGCCTGCACTCGCAGGCTGCTACCTTGTCTGGTGAACTAACAAGGAGTTAAGAAAAAACATTAAAGAAAAAAAACATTAAAGAAAAAAAATTAAGGAAACTGATGAAATGTCATAATGCAGTTGACTGAAATTTTCACATTTTTAGCGAGTTGATGTGTGTTAACTTTCATAACCATTCCTGCATCTATTCCTCTACTAATGGATTAAACATACTTGAGAACCCACTCAAAAGAAAGAAAGAAAAAACAAGGATAAACTGAAACACCAATATTAAATAGTATAAAATGACAGACACTACACGTCTTGAGTCTAGGGGTGGAAATGAACTGAATTTGGATCGAATACCACAATATTCGTATCCATATCCAGCTCATGTTCGACTATTCGCATTCAAAACGAAGTAGGAAATGTATGATCGTATTCTATTCGATTAGTATTCGAATATTCAACAACTATTTGCGAATTCTTGGTTTTTAGGTAGTCTTTTGTGAATTATTTGGTTCATATTCGTTAGATATTAGGTAAGTATTTGATAAATATTCATTATCATATCCTAGTCTTATAATGCAATCAAGCATGAGCCAAACATGATACAACAAATGAATATGCAACCTAGAGATAAATGTAATATTCACAAATCAAAACTACTTATATAAGGCTCTTTGTGTAGGGATGCATAGAAATATAATAACTATAAATTATAGGTCTAAAGTATAATATATAAATGAATAGTTTATTAAACAAATGAATAGAATATATCTACGGTCACAGAAGTCGGGAACGTGGTATGCTATAGCGAACCACGACCCAGTGCAATCGTCCCAGATTCACATGGAACACAACCCGATTCACCTAACTCCACTGACCCAATTTGGAATTCAAACTAGTTAAAATTTTGAAAAAAATAACTCTTTTTAAAAGAATAAACAATTAAAAAACATGAGAAATTAAGCAAATAAAGTATTTGTATCTTAATTGCGACATGATTCTTTAGGTTCTTTTACTATTACTAATATCAAGTAGCATTTAAGAACTGAACCTTAGGCGTACCACATTTCCTTGCGTACTATATAAACCTACACCCTCATACCCGATTCCTAATGAGTGGTGTACCATGTTCCCATACTTGTCCCGTGAATCAGAATGAACCGGCTACTATGCCTATGGTTAAATTCTATTCGTTTATGAACCGAATACCAAAAACTATTCATTTATTGTTTAATGAACTATCAAATCAAATATGACCGGATACTTAAGCGAATAAATATCGAACTAGACATTACATGTAGGAAAAACAATTAACACTCTTAACTAGATGCATATAAACATAATAATTCAAGGGAGGTGCATGCTAATTCGTGCAGACAATTGTTCAGATTTATTTCAGAATTTCAGCTGAGGATTTTGAAATTTGATATGATAGCGTCATTAAAAATAGGATTCTTTTCACAATAGATGAAACACCAATGTCATATATGTAACAAATATGTTGAAGTAAGATACTCAGGGTTTATGATGTGGGGTTGGGTTTTTCTGTCGTCTATCAAATGCAAGAGTTTACATATCCTAAATTGTGAATACTATGTTATCAATCACAGATGTATCAGATGTTGCATTCTCGCATTATTATAGTTTATAAGGCCAGAAGTTAAAAAGATTGTGCCAGTAGGGTACATTATCATTTACGATGACAGGGTGTATTTGTATATACCTTCCATTAAGTGACTTAGAAACATTCAAGCATTTATTGCTTTATCGTATCTGATATTGGCTACCTGCAAGGCCAAATGCCCTGCAGCATTTCCATCTTCACCTACTAAACTCACTTCCCAGTATTCCGCGTTATCTCTATTCTGGAAGCAGGAACATTAGAACAAGCAGTCTGAATCTGCACAAGTATGATTGGGAGGTTGAAGGGTTTTAAAGTTTCCAAAAGAAATTCAAGCTTCTGATGAGAAGGCAAACTCTATATACATTTGAATTAAAGCTTAGAACACCTTATATACAGCTAGGCATCAGAAGTTCTATTTATTTTTCTGTTACTTTTTTTTTGAAGTAAATTGTGGGTATGGTCTATCCTCTTAAGACAGGGGACATAAGTAAATATTATCCAAAGAAACAGTTTAAATGAGATCCAAAACCAGCATTATTCATAGACTAGTGCTGTGCGTTTCTAGAGAACATAACCAGAAATCAGGAGTTAACACAATTGAAGCTTTCAAAAAACAACTGGCAGTGCTAATTTGTAAAAAGATGTCCGATACCCTATATTAAAGACAATGGTTAAGTTGGAGTGAAAATTTAAGGAGGTCAAACCAATCATTTGGCAAAGGGCCATAAGGGACCTCAAACAGTGGCGGAGCCAAGATTCCTAGTTCGGGAGGCCAATATATATATAAACATCAGAATGGAATAAAATATTATATTAAATAGTATCTACTGGTTAAAATACAAATATATAGTTGCAAACTTGCAATGCATCAAAGAAATATTAAATAAATCAATTGGTAATGCATCAAACAAAGGAAAAAAAATTGAATTGCTAATGCCAACAAGCTGACATTAACAATAACAATCTTACAAATTTACCTCCTTAATTGCAAATAAATAATAATTTTCAATAAATAGTAATAATTTATACATCAAAACAAGAATACATAAAGCACTAATATCAAAAGGAGGGAAAAATAACATACGGGAATAAGTAAGATTTAAAATTTTCAACAAGCTAATAAATTATCAATTTGGCTCTACTACAAATACAAAGAACAATAAAAACTAAGATTTGCTACTAATGGCAAAGTTGTTTTAACACAATACCACTAAATAAAAAATTAGAACAAATAAGTATATTAAACAAGGTATATAGTGATTCTTCACCTTAATCAAAAAAGGCTTTCAAGATTCGACAAAAAAATCGTTCGGACACCCAAGTCAATGAGGTAAGTGACAATTAAGGTTAGATTTGTTAAATAGAAATGAAAATTGGAAAGGGGAAAGAAGAATTGAGAGATTTATGAGTAGTTTTGATTAAAGTTTGTGAAAGAGGAGTACAGAAAGGAAATTTGAGAAGACTTTTTTTTCTTTGTTTTTTCTAGTGCATGGTAGCTTCAATTTTTATTTTTGTTTGTTTATTAAATTAAATCTAATTTGACTTGGGTGGGTGAAGGTTTTGTCAAACCTGATGGTGGAGTGGAGGGGCCAAATTGACTTGGTTTGATAGAGGGACCAAATTGAAATAGTCAATGAAACATTAGCCTATACAAAACCAACTGCCCACATAAATTTCCTATTGAAAAATTAGATTGGTTGGGGGTGACCATGGCCCCCTCTTGCCAATGAATGTCTCCGCCACTGACCTCAAACCTGCCCAAATTTGTTCAATGCAATACGTGACTCAAAATTAGAGTGGTCACCACGTATGGTTTATTGTATGATTTGGAGATCTGTTGTTGGAATGGACTGGAATCAAGGTGTTCAACCTTCAACAACAGGATCATAATGAATGTAATTCATCCTTACTATGAAAATGATTTTCGAGAGTCGATGATTATTTATGTCAATGATTTCCTTTGTGTGGGGTATGGGGATACAATTAATTTCTTGCAGAATAAATGTTGCGATTAAACGTATTTTTCACAGAAATTCTTTTTTGTTTGCTCCCAAGGACTTAGCAAATAGGGACAGATAGCATCTTTCCGAAAAAGAGGCAGACGGATTATTGACACTACTGACTTTGACATAGTTGTAGGGAATAAAAAAGATAAGTTTCTAAACAAATTAAACTCGATTCGGCCAGAACTATCTACCTTAGACGACAACACCTCCATGGACTTAGTGTAACAAAGGATTCTTTGCTGTAAGAGGAACTTCCACTTCTATGGACTTGCTGTTCCTCTTAAACTCAGAGCGTTTATCTGCTGACAATGAAAAACGCCATTCTTCCTGAGGATAACCATCTAAAACATAAATGGCAAGGACCAAACATATGCGTGTTGTATAGAAGTGAAGGAGAAACAATAAATTCATTCATCACCTTCTGAAATGGTCTTATCCGTAAAAAAACTTGGGATAAGTTGTTGATCCATTTTAGGATACATGCACTACAAGCTTCCACAAGCTTCCATCCAGGAAATGCTTGGGGAGGGAACAATCAAAATGTTAACAGTAATAAAATATTGTTCTGGGATTTGGGTGAGGTTACGTCCCTTGAGGAATTGGGAAGTATACTAATAAAGCAATATTCAATGCTTTTGTTGTCTCGCATATCATTAAAGTATCATAACAATATACATTGGTCGTCTATTCTTCCAGGAGGGGACAGGAGCGTGCAGATTAGTTCCTCCAACTTTAATCTATTAGGAGTGACTAAAATAATTTTCCCTGGAGCAAGGGGTGTAGCAGGACAATGTCATGGAGAGACACTAAATATAATTATCCATTTAAAAGTTTCCTTTTGGGTCTCAGGAGTATTGCGTACTTTGGCTCCTAATATTTATCTTCTGTAATGGTCACCCTTGCGTACTTTGGCTTTTTTTTTCCATTGATGTTTTGTCAAATTCTTAGTAATGAAACAGAGAGAAGTGGGGGTGGGGGTGGGGGGGAGTGCATGGTCGCACCCACCTTTTTTCTCACCAAAAAACAAACCCACGAAAGAAAAAGGTCCATAATGAATCTTGAGTATGCAGAATACTCATATACAACAGATTGCAGACAGGGTCGTAAGTCTGTTATCTAGAGAATCTAATTTTAGACCGAGTTATGTCAATGAACTAGACACTTCATACCTATAGCTTAATAGTCCTAAACTTGTGATCTGAACTCAAGACTGCCTTAGGAATGAAAAAGATGAAATGTGGAGCCAAAAACTAGCAATTAGGTTCTTTAGCACATTGCACTGATGGCATGTCAACCCGTACATTGACTAACATATTAGTATGAGATTGAATTTAGTAAGGAAGATAGTTTACCTCTGATACATCTTGGAGAGATCACCAGAGTTGAAAAAGAGAACAGATGCCTATTCTGAGTTTAAGGACATGGAAAATGAACATCCAGCAGATAATTGACAAAAAATTATGTCAACAACTCCACATTTCAAATCTACAGTGCAAGAATTAAATTTTTACATATACCAATAAAATAAATAAATCGAACACGTGCAAAGAATTTAACCTGGACTAGTGCTTTTTTTTCTTTTTTATTTAGAGAATTTTTTATTTTTATTTTTATTTTTTATTTTTTATTTTAATTTTTTTTTTTTGGGGGGGGGATTAAACCAAATAATGTACATAGCAAAACCATATTTGTGTGGGAATGGCACCAAAAAACAGATGGGAGACCAAATATGTTTGTTTTAAGTAATAGTTTGTACGGAGTTAGAGTACTGTAATTATTGATGTGATAAAGTGATGAAAGTTAATTCATAACAACGCCAAAAGAAGCTAGACTAAAAAGTAGTTAGTTAGTTAAACACATTCCGTAGAAATGTTCTAACCATATTTTTTGATAGATTGTCCATATCCCTGACTGAAGTTTAAAACTTCACACGCATCAAGAAAGAACACCAATGTTGAAAATAAAAAATGGGTTATGTAACCCTTGTCCTCGTGTTAAGGGTTAAGGAAAAAAACGTAACACATAAATTAGGTTATATTGTTTATTAATTATTTAGATATTTTATAAATACTAATAATACATAATAACTTTAATATTTAGAATAACCAAACTTTTCAAACATAACATCACAATTATCAAATATAAACCTATAGCATCACAATTTCTTAACAAAAGTTAGTCATATATGACAGTAACAACCGTTCCAAAAAGCGTCATCAAATGATCAAATACATTAACATCGTCAAGTTTAAGGCAATAAAAACAAGTCTAAACACTTCCAACTCTCAAGTTCTTAACTTCACAAAAATATTATAATTCCTAATCAAGTTCACTATGTCAACCAAACTAAACATAGTTATGTAACAACAGTAAGAAATTTTGTATACACAGAGATTGCGTGCAAACTTAATTTCACAAACTCTAGTATTAACTGAAAACTAAGACCTAATCAAAATCAAGTAATAACTAAAAGTAATTATCTAACTAACACAATTAACCCACAAATTAATCTCAGTATTCTAATTTTGTGACAGATTTTAAAAAATTATTTTGAAGGGTAAAGTAGTGGAGTAACAGATTTGATATGACTAATGGTAAATTGGTAATAAAAAAGATTGGAATTTGGAAGGTAATTCAGAATCACTATTTATTGAAAGGATTTACACTGAGATGCCTGATATATAACTGAAAAATAAAAAATTTACCTTATTAGAATCACAGAAGCCGCTGATAGGTGGATGAGTTTTAGAGGAGGCAAAAAGCTAGAGTTTGGGTTGGAAGAGGCGAAGAGATCGTATATTTGCAGAAAGAGAATGGGGTGATCGGGACTACAATGGTAGAGTTTAAATGATTTGGACGGTGGGAGATGCATCAACGCGTCCTAATGAGAGATGCAATTTAACCTTAAAAACCTCATGTTAATTGTTAATTGGTTATATAACGTAACGCATATTTAACGCAATATAACGTGTTTTCTTGGCACCGTTAAGTTACAAAACGGGTTATATAACGGGTTTATTTAAACAATGAGAAGCACATACATCATCCTTGAATTTAGACAAAACTGACTAAAAGTTCATATTTATATGCTATATATTAAAAGCAGTTCCCACATAACTCTATATCTCAACTCCCAGGACAACTCTGTACAACCTTTATGTAAGAATCAAAAGCATAATAAGGTTTTGCGCATGTCGTCTCCCTAAAGAAACTCATGTTTAGGAAAAAGCATGACTACTCTTAGACCTGTTGACACATTCATGACTTCTAGAAACAAACTCTGCATAAAACAACAGATACTTGCAGGTTATATTCGGTGTAACGTCAACATAATGTATACTCAAGAGTTAAGAGTAAGCATATAACAAGTTGCTCAATTTAACATGCCCCGCTAAGTGCTAAAATTCAAGCATGATGTTCACTAAAAGCAATAGCGTAAGATAAATAGCAATTTACCTATATCCACCCCGCATCTGCTTTGTTTCCACTACTCCAGCATATATATCATCGAACACCTTATCTGCATCTTTCAGTGCCAATCTAAAACTTCCCCTACTGCATCAAAGATCATAAGTTGGCGAATTTCTTCAAATTTTAACCAAATTATTCAGCATCCCCATAATAATAATAAATGAAAACCAAACACCTTTGTATGAAAGAAGTCAATCCAAACAACCACAAAAACCTAATTTCACACAACGAAGTACAGCAAGTTACCAAAGAAACCAAAATAATCCGTTTCTTAAACGAAAGAAAAAGGTATAATTCGCTTATTACTACCACTTACTTCTTTCTGCAAGTAGAAACCATCTAAGATCATGGCCTGAGAGAAAAGACGAAAATTTTTGAGAAGAAACGAAAAAAATTTGACTTTTTCCCCCACGCTTCCTCTTTTCTCTATGAGCGTTGAATTGGGAATTTCTAATGAATTTGACAGGAAAACGCCCATTTAGCTAAGCCCCTCGTTGATTAAGCCCACGTGGTCAATTTGATAATTTTGATTTTTAAAAGTTGGGGTGGAAATTTGTATTTAACACGCGCGGAAATCGATTAGCAATGCCGCCCCTTGTAAAGTCAAAGCGTGAGAACGTCGAGAAGGAAAGGTTTAAACCATGAATCACATGACAAATTAGACTTTAATCATCACTAATATTAACCATCATTAATAAATTACTACTAGTATATAGCACGTGTCTTTTAGCAATTATCAATTTTGTTTTTATTTGTGAATAAAAAATAATCTTGTATCTTACCTCGGGTAAAAAAAAGATAAAACTTTAATTTATAGGTGATAGTGAGGAGAATTATGTATCATAAAACATAAAACTTCTCAAATGTATTTTATGGTCATTCTCTTTTAGAAATCTAAAATCATAACTTAATCTTTTCAACTAATGTTTGTGTTGATGTTAATATCAAACAGATATTATAATGGGGGTGAGGTTGATTGGGGTGCTGCTAACTTCTTCGAATATCTGATCTTGAGTTGAGTAGCTTTAGCCTGCACAAATAGAAATTCATGAGAGGACGGGGACTAGTTCCCCCATTGTTCCTCCGGCGATCAAGTCAGTTGATGGACATGAATGGGAAAATGATGAACTGTGTGAGTTCTTAAGTGTGCTGGGGATGAGCCCCCTAGTACTTTAAGGGGTAGCTCCTTGCAGATTGTTGGGGACTGGGGGGATTTGAACCGGGGTGCGGCGGACTCCAAAGGGAGTTTAAGTGGAGGTACTGACCAAGGTTCCCTTGTCAACAAAAAAAAAAGTGTAGTGCAGTATAATTCTCAGATATTGCTTACTTTGGTATTTGGAATAGTACATCTATTTATAGTGGCGAAAAAAAGGATAGAACGATAATCTCGGCTGAATACAGTATGGCATGGCGGCTACGTCAGCACCTACTTTACAGGTGTCGGTCAACGAGTGGAGGAGAGGACACCTCGGTATTTAATGCGAAGTGATTAGGGGCATGGTGGTGCCGTCGTGGTCCAATGTGTCATGAAGACTATTGGGGCTAGAGGAATGATAGCGCCTGCCAAGCATTTAATGTCACGCTGACGCACTGTCAGTGGGAGAGACTCGAGGTTGAAGTCGTCCTTTAGCTTGGTCGAGAAGTAATGCCTTTCAAGTCAACCTCGCGAGGCGTCAAATAACTGGTCGAGTGAGCTCGTAGTGGGTCGTCTTCGACAAGAGAACCGATAAGTGTTAGACCCTAGAGGGGGGTGATTAGGGTCTTATGCTAATCTAATCCGATTAAATGCCAATTAAAATTAATTAATAAGTTATCCTAGCAAATATGAAATACCACAAGATATATAAGCTAGGATAAGCAATGCAAACAAAGAGATATAATATATGAACACAAGGGTAAACAATGTAAACAAGATAGTGGATGATATAGATAATGAGCTAATGACAATGGCGATATAAGATATGAACATAAATATGAATGAACGCCAAAGCACACTCAAACAAGCAATATGATCACGGAGTTCGGACCTTCCGTCCTACGTCTCCGCTCCCCACTCCCGGGGAGAAATCCACTAACACAATCCGGTTTGGAAGCCGGAACTTCTTCTACACACTCGGTTTTCTAGCTAACCGAAAACTCTACAACTCACACTCTTGCAATCACACTCTACACCCACTAAGTGTTGGACCTAGCCGTGTCTCCCTCAAGTGCTCGGTGACACCCTCTCTCTAGGCACGTTAACCGACGCCACTCCTCTTGGGACGATCCCCGACTCTCACCACACACTCCTCACTCGGTGTACAAGTGTATTACAAAGTGATTCTCACAATAAGCACAAATATGACAAATGATTGTTCTCAAAACAAAGTGAGAACTCAATTAAGCACAACTCTTAGTCACAAACCCACAACCCCAAATTATACTATGAATGTAAATACAATAAGCTCAAAAGGTTGTGTGTGAACAAAGAGATATAAATCAAAACTAAACTCAATGTAGTTCTAGCTTAATAACAATGATAATCAAATATATAAAAAAGCTAGAAATAGAGTTTAGAAAACTTCTCAATATATCAAGAGTTGGAGGGAGAATAGTTGAATGCCCAAACACCAATAGATGATCTCCTCAAGCTCTTGTAGAATTGAATCACAAAAACAAACTCTCAATTTGCTTAAAAGCTTTTTAAACACACTTAAACCAAACTAAAACCCTTGTTAAAAACTTTATTAAACTTGATTAAAAACTCTCTTAGTTAACTTGAAAAGACATCAGCAATGGGGTATATATACCCACTAGAAATCTCAGCAAAAAAAACCCCCAAAACAAAATGACCAAAAACCCCAGCAAACAGCTCAGAGAAAGAGCCGTTAAAAAGCAACGGCTATATTGTCGGTCGACCGAAAATTCCGTCGGTCGACCGATGAGAGCAAAAACACGAAGAAAACGTTCTGGACCATCGTCGGTCGACCGGAAATTCTGTCGGTCGACCGATTTGAGCTCTCGGTCGACCGGACCGGTCGACCGATGACTCTCTGGAAAAATACTGACGAATGGTCAATTGACCGGTCGACCGTACCGGTCGACCGAAAACAGACATTTCAGAAAACAAAGCTGATTTTAAAACACTGTTTAAAAATATCAAATAAATTCCAAAAAATGTAAAACTTTGGGGAATGATTGTAGACATGATAATAAACATGCTACAACGACTGGTTTCGAAAAAGGACTTCCCAAATGAAAAATATCATCATTTTACAAAATAGTCCAAAACATGAAAATATGAGATACTTGAATTTTGATGTTTTGACATAAACCAACTTTTGAAACTTTGTGAAATGTTTTTGTAGACTTAGTAAAACATGTATAAACTGATATTGAAGTCTATAAACTAAGAATACAATATTTTCACAAAATTGCATATTCTATGCAATGTTTTCAAAAACATAATAGAAAATATGAAATATAGAATTTCATATATATAACCATAAAAACTCAAAACATATGTATGTATATATATAACTATATATATGCATAGAAACCAAAACTTATATATATATATATGACTATATATATATATATACGAAGAAACCAATAATAAATGTGTGTGTATAGATAATTGAGCTTAGAGTATATAACACACATAATATAAACTCCTAAACTAAATTACCCAAGCTTGATTGGTCTTCAATATGCTTGACTTGGTAATCTTTGCGGATGAAGCTTGAACTTGATCTTTAACTTGAATTGTACGTTGCTTCACTCCACAATTCCTCCAACCTCCATTTGATATTGTTTGTTAAACATCATCAAAACAAGAAGGCCAACAATCTTCCCCTTTTTGATGATGACAAACAATTTACAAAAAGAGATATATGCATGAAAGGAAATGAATTGTAATTCACATGCATATAAACAAACAAGATAGATATACTCACAATATTTCTCCTCCTTTGACAACATCAAAAAGGGGACAAAAGAATTAAGAGAGCGAAAGCTCCCCCTATCAATAAGCATGTATGAGTATAACACATAAAAAGATATAAGGATTGCTCCCCCTATCAAAAAGCCATATAGAATATATGCAATGAAGACCATGGCAAACATATGTGAGCAAGCATAGATGAGAAATATGCTAAACACCACTCACATACAAAAAGACAAAATGAGGACACATAATGATATGACATTATAAAGATAGTGTCTCATTATAAAAACCATGTATAATAATAGATTTATGAAATCAAAAGAAGAGGAACATGAGAATCATGCAAAAAGTTTTCAAATGAAAACAAATCAATCAAATGAAATCATAAATCAACCATTTAAACCAAAAATGATGTTTGAAAAGAAAAATTTTCTTTACATAACTTGATCAAACCACTCATAGAATACATTATAAGGCACGAATAGATGATCCATAAGCACAAACATATAAATATCATCATATAGGTGAATTATAATGAATTCAAAAGCAACAAATCAAAACATAATTTTTAAGAGAGGCAACAATTATATCAAGCTCTTGAGCTTGTTCCAACCCATATAATCATTTTAGCATCCGGTAAACTTGATTTGGGAATAAACACCTAATAAATCCGGAGGGTTATATAAACGTAGTCCTCTCATGAAAGCAAATCAAATAATCATGAAAACAAAAGATTTTAACCAATAAAAGGAATTGTTTTCATAAAATTTTAAAATACATTTTTTGAAACCAAGAAAAAGAAAAAGTACTAAAATTCTTGGCTTTAAAAATCATTTTGGCACCCAAGTATTCTTGGTGCTGGTTTGTTTAGGGACATGACCCCTATCATTAAAGCTCAAAGTCCTAGGGTTATGAACCCTCTTGGACATATATGGTGCACGGGATCGGTCATAGCAATAATTACTCAAATGACCCTTCCGATTGCAATATGTACAATGGAAAGGAAGCATTTGCTTATGTTGACCATTAAAAGGTGCACGTGGAACATTTGCAAATAAAGATTGTCTTTTAGAATTATTTTGCAAATGAGAAACATCATTAAATAAAGGTGGTCTACTTGAGAAATTTGGCAAGTTTGAATAATTTTTTGAATCATAACAAAACTTTGCCAAATGGCCAAATCTACCACAAACATCACATTTAAACTTTTGTGGTTTAATAAAATCATTTGGCAGAGGTAAAGTCTTTTTCAAATCATAGCAAAATTTTGCCAAATGGCCAAAACGTCCACAAATATCACATTTAAACACATTTGCATGTTTATGATGTGCATGATAAGCGTATGCATGTGTATGTGATGAGGAAGCTACATGAGATGCACAAGAAAGATTAATATTCTTATGTTTTTGTGCATCATAGCAAAATTTAGCTAGATGGCCTTTACGGCCGCAAATTGAACACTTATAAACTTTGCTATATATGTGTGCATGATGAGTAGATGATGATTTAGACTTGGCACACATATCCATAAGCTTCTTATGATTATTGATGCATGTTTTCAAAGTTGAATCTAAGGATGAAATGCATTTTTTCATAAGATTCAAGTCTTCATTTTTTGGCACATATGCACCTTTAGAAGTAGAACATAAATAGTTATCTATAAAAGAAGCCGTATCATTTTGTATGTTCTTTACTTCTAACATGGCATTATCTCTTTCATGAGTTAAGCTAGAAATGGATGATGTTAATTTTTTATTTTCCAAGTTTAACATATCATTGTTTTCTTTAAGATTTTCATTTTCTTTAGCAATGATATCAAACTTGGATACTAGCTTCTCATGATCGGATTCTAAATTATCATGCTTGCATTTTAAATCATTAGAATATTTATGTAATTTGTTGTAGGCATGCAATAATTTCTTAGATGCACAAACAAGTTCATCACTAGATAATTCATTATCGGGTTCGAACTTGCAAACCTCACTAGGGCTATCGCCTAGTGGCCGTGTGCATGATGAAGCTCCAATATTACTTGAGGAAGAGTCCGCCGGAATCCTTTGGATCTCCTCCAGGTTACCATGATGTGCTTCTATGAATGTCCATAATTTGTAAGCACTATCACAAGAAACAAGCTTGTTAGAAATAGAAGAATCAAGTGCATTATGCATATATTCTAACACAATCTTGTTCA
>NC_033796.1:100708231-100720539 GCF_001876935.1 Asparagus officinalis
GTAGATACCCTCCAGGTCAAGGACCGCAGATAATGATGTTTGCCCGTAATTTCTTTTATTTTCTTTTGCGTCCTGGGTATTTGATAACTTTTCATATGATGGCTCTAATTTTTGCGTTGACCTTAGTGTTACTGGGACTAGCAGGCTCACATATAATTTTTGGGAGGCATAAGAAGGTTGACATCTACATGTACTACATGAGAAAGGGATCAACTCAGCCAGAGGAAAAATTGCTCAATAGTTTCAACTTTTGGTCTAAAATTAAACTAACACTATCAGAAAAATGTTAACTGAAGTGTATTGTATCCTTCAAAGTTCTCACAGTTACCATTGCAATGTGGTTCTTGTCCATGAATCCAAGCACATGAATCCATCTAATCCTACTTCATGGTCTTTGGGGAGCTTCGCATTGACTCTATAGTGCTTTGGTCGGCCAGGTAGATCGTATCTGAAGATTTTTAATTTCCAAAAACATCAGAACAACAACTAGGTAATTGTAGTGAAGGTAACAGTTTCATCACCTTGATCTGAGCCCAATTTTTGAAAAATTAGGAACAAATTAAGGTAAGAGAACAGAAAGAGCCATTTTCAGCACCTTATGAGCCTTCTAACAAGCACTTTAGAAGAATCTATCGACATTGTTTGTTAACTGATGCAGGCTTGGAAGAAAAGGGTTCACCTGTATACAATTGACAAAGAATATGTTCCATGTCAAAGGTTTCAAATAGCTGGAAGACAGAGGTCAATATTTTTAACTAGGACAAATAAGCAATTTTGCTTAAATAGTATCAACCTTCCTCTGATTCTCATCCGAAGCCCCATAAGTCCATGAGTATGATTAACCTTCACTGATACTGGATCGTGGGGCGGCCTAATCCATTTGAGACAATATGTTAAGGCTGCGTTTGGGAACTTGGATTTGGATTTGAAAGGTTGATTTAAAATCATGGGATTTCAAATCTAGAATTTGAAATCCATGATTTGATAAAATCTTTTGTTTGGATGTCATCACTAAATGCAAGGATTTGAAATCACAGATTTAAAATCTGATGTTTGGATGCACTTTATTATACATGAATTTGGATTTGAAATTGGTGTTTTAAAAAAATTTATGCTCTCTCTTAACTCCTTAATAATTAAATCAAATGCGGACATTATGGTTTATATTGAGGAAAAAGTTAGGGTAAATTTCACGACCCCCTCAGAAGTTTGATCTCTTTATTAGCGATTATAAATACACATGCAAACATCTTGTCCTTCATGAATCGGTATGAGAGAATACAAAAAATAATAATAATGTCCAAAATATTTATTATTACGCCATTTTTTCATGGCTTCATCTAATACTACATCAACCTTCAATCTCCAAAGAACAAGAGTACTACTCCAATAACTAGCCATGATAAAAGACTCGACGAGTCAAAAGAGTTTAGCAAACACTCCTCATAAGAAGCTCTACACTCCACAATAAGTTTAACAAACACTCCTCATAAGAAGCCCTACACTCCACAATAATCCTTCATTTAAAACACAACATACCATAGGTAGTTGATAACCATGATTTGCTATAAGAAGTAACCATGATTTGCTACAACAAGCCAAATTACGACAACATAAACTATTAAAAGAAAACATATCTAGAATCCTCTATTTAAAGTAGTTCTCATGTTCAATAGTCCATCGATGGATATTCCAGTTCCCTTGAAACCTGCACATTATGCTTCGATGAGAGAAGGGAGTTCGGTGAATGAGGATCCGATTTCTGAACTTCAACCTAGGTAGATACTGCCCATACTATCAAGAATTCAAAGCTTGATATTTCTAACTGTTCGTGGTCAAATTTGATCTAAGTAATGAATAATCAAGAGAGTTTTTGTTTCCCTGATCGTTTGGTGTTTGGTCAAATAAGGAAGGTTAACTGATATTTCTAAAGTATGGGCTCGGGGTTTGCGAAGTTTACTGTGTTTGGTCTTTTAGCCGATGACATTATAGGCATGTCTACTTTCCTTTCATGGAAGATGCAAATTTAAAATGCTACTCAAAATAGGTACAAGGGTAATTATTAGGATTATTAAGACCATCATTAGAATGCATGAAATAATAAAAAGAAATAAGTAGATGTCATCAGAAAGAAACACTGGAAAATAAAACCATGCCAACTCATCATGTATTTGTAGCTCCAAGATAAATTTGAATTAACACAATAAAATGAAAATAAAAACTGGATGGACGCAATAGACCAAAATCATCATGTAACACAGTTCACACCAGAAAGAACTTGCTTCTTAAATGACAGGAAAGAGGATACCGAAATCATGCCAACTCATCTTATCCAAACGAGAAAACAACATTGTAAGAAAGGCGACTTCCCTCTAGTCCCTAAATGTTTTAAAAAAATGTACAATATTCCTAGCTTTTCAGACCCGTTAGAAGAGGTGCGACTGATGTTCAGACCCGTTAGAAGAAATGTCCTAGCTTTTCGATAGCTCGCAGCCAAGAGGAAATATATCTGCAGGTACTCAGTAAAGAAATAGGTTTGTGCCTGTAGCTTGATACTGATCTTTGTTATTGCCTGTTTCTGTTTGCTTTTTACTGAGCCATTAGTTTTCTACAAAATGCAAAGTAGTAACAATGCATTGACTACTTTTGTATAATTATACATTCTGCTATGAGTGCCAATGCCTGGTTCTCCAGGACTGGAAATTATACATGTAAATGGGTTTAAATTTGTAGTATTAGTGCTTTTTTAAGGAGGTCTACTCTACATTGTGCTTACATCTGAAAGTTGTATTTTCCCCCATCACAGGTACATAGAGTGGTTACAGAATAATGGATAGATTTATGTCATGTTCAGTGCACATGAGCAACACACTGGCAGAAATGACACTACAGTCTTGGATCATTCTGAAGAGGTTTATGATATTGATTGCCGCTATCACAATATAGGCGCTTTCTTCCCACTACCATAATGAGTATATTTTGGATGAGTATGTAAAAAACTCAAAGATGATGCTAGCATAACGAGTAGTTGGAGTTCAATGCAAATCTTCTAAGACGAAAGCCTGTAATTTACTGTCATAAATGCAGAAGACTGGGTTCAGAATTTTCTTTTTCTTTTTTGCAGTTGTTCTATCTCTGGCAACACTCTTCTAAGAGATGCATATAACAGGAATGAGCTTGATTGAAAGAGAGGGAGATGAATCCATTCCTTGGGGGGAGGGGGGAATACGAGAGAAAGAGGAGGATTATGAATATTAACAGTACATAGGTTCTTTAGATTACATGAGTAGACATGAGTTCACTATATGATCCCAGGTCTAAAACATGAGGAGATTGAAAGAGAGGTTAGCCGAAAAACCTCCATCAAGAAAAGCTAGTGCTTCCAGGGACAACATTAAGACTGGACCCTCATCTCTGAACTAGTGATTAAGCAGAACATGTGCATGGAACCAATCATATAAAATGTCATCATTGAAAAAAAAACCAAGGTAATAACAGCAATCTGCTGAAAGCCAAGCATGCATCAAATTAAACAAACCAAGGGCAAACTATTGACTACCAGCCTAATATCACCCTTCCAGTAATCAATCCTGGTGACACAAGCTAATTGGAATTCAATATTACTTGCACAAGCACACCCACACAAGCTAACTGGAGTATTTATAGCAGCTTGTAACATTTTATTTGAATGAAATAAGTATCATTCACCAACAACCAAGAAGCAGTACTAGTCTTTTTACAATCATTACCAAATTCATACTTCGACTGAACCAAAGCTAATTCATACTTTGACTGACAGAATACGAATTAAACTAAGAAATGGTTGATGCAGGCCTTTATCATGATCGTCACCGTTAATAGATTTACATAAATTCCAACTGCAATATATGACTACTTAAAAAAAAGAAAAACACCACATTTTTTACAGTCATTACCAAAGCTAATTCACACAGTGATTTGCTACAGTCATCGCATATTCTCCATGGTATTGGTAGCCACCACATTTTTTACAGTCATTACCAAAGCTAATTCACACAGTGATTTGCTACAGTCATCGCATATTCTCCATGGTATTGGTAGCCATATAACTTGTTGTTTACAGTTAATAAATTTACATAAATCATGGTTCCGATAATTTATGAGATAACGTAACTGCAGCGTAAGTTATTTTTTTTCATGCTTTAACAACAATCAAGCCTACTCAGACATTCTATCAAACAACACCAGCACAGGTTTGAGCTAAATGATACCCACATCGTCAGATCCCCAAAAAAACAACCAAAAAATTTTTAAAAATTAAAAAACGGCAAAAATTGAAGTCATACCTTGAATTCCAATTAGAAACTGTAGAAGTTTGAGGAGAGCAACCGAAAGAGAGGAGAAAACAAGCTACAACAGAGAAAAGCAAACTCAGATCAGATCTAGGGTTTCAAAATACGAAGAGAGATCCCTGTGTTGAGACGAGAGAGGAGAAGGGGAGAGAGGAGAAGGGGAGAGAGGAGAGAGGGGAGATACCTGCGCTGAGAATTCGAGATCGCCACTGAGAAACGAGAGAGAGAGGAGTCGAGATCGAGGGAGGAGTCGTCGTCCGGATCTGGATTTGGTAAATCCGAAGGGTGAGGGTGGAATTTCAAATCGGGTATTTGGGCTTTGAAAATCACCACTTTAAAATCATTTGATTTAAAATCTCAGTCTAATTTGAGGCCCAAACAAGAGATTTGAATTTGAAATACCCTGGATTTTAAATCCAGGGCCCAAATCCAAGTTCCCAAACGCAGCCTAAAGCTTTTCTTATGAGAATCTGTGAGAATGTGGGGTCCACCATACCCACGTGCGTGAACAAATAACTTTGTTCACAGGTGCGGAAAGGAGCAGGCCCACCCGAATCACCCGAGTCACAGTTCTATAAAGTGAGCACCTAGGTTTTCGTGAATGTGTGTAGCAGGAGGCGGTGCAAGGGGATTTTGTTTTGTTCTTTGCTGGCGGCTGCGGAAGATAGCAAGGGCTGGGGTTTTCTTTTGGCGGCTGCAGCAAACATAGAGAACAAAAAGGAGCAGTGTTTTGGTGGCTATTCAAGGAGAAAAAGCAAGTCTTTTGTAGATGTTTTTTGTTTTAGCACCCCCTTTGAGAGAGATTTTGTAAGAGGGATTTGAGAGTTTGTTTGAGAGGGTTTAGATTTGTGAGATTGTAAACCCCAATTGTATCTCTCCCTCTAATAGTAGATCTCCCCCTCCTTGCCCCGTGGACGTAGGCAGTTTGCCGAACCACGTAAAAGTTGTGTTCTTGTCGTAATTTGTAATAGCTTGTAGGATCCCTCGACAGGTCAGTCCTAGAACTGATGAGCTAACCTCATCTCTTTATCACTGAGGTAGCAGCAACCGTTTAATTTTAAGTCAAGAACATATAGCCACCATATGGTGTATTAAAGCAGCATAAACCTAAACAATATAGTACAAATGGTAAATAAAAAATAGCTGACCGTTGGGTAAGGCCACTTTGAGTGCGACTGCCACCATATGGGTAAGGCCATTTTAAGAGTATATGACGAGCAATATGCATAACGTAAGAATCTATTGACATTGTTTGTTAACTGATGCAGGCTTGGAAGAAAAGGGTTGACATGTATATAATTGACAAATGATATGTTCCATGTCAAAGGTTTCAAATAGCTGGAAGACAGAGGTCAATTCTTCTAACACCATGTCTCGAAAAAGTGACTCCTGCCTTCATACTCTATCGGTTCTTAAGCTAAATATCCAAGAGAGGCATGAGCACCACGACGAGAGAGAATAAAGGGAAGTTTGTAAAATTAGTAGAAAATAACGGGTCAAGAAAAAATATACAAGAATTTAGAATATAAAGAACAGGAAATCAATATCTGTGAAATGACGACATATAGGTTAAGGAGAATTGCATCTGTAAAATGAATGCTAACAAGTTACCATAATTGATAAGAAGATGCAAAATGATGCAAACTCGAATAAGGATGCCTCAAAACTTGAAAGCAGTCGGTATCAATGGGAATTTATAGTGTAGATAATGCAATTATACAAGAGCGAGTAAATTGTGTTGAAGGAGATGCACCTTAAGTACTCCTTGACTGAGTTCTCCCAGATAAGTTCGTGCCCCGCAACAGGATGATGTCATTAACAACCAACAGACTGCAAAGAATTAAAACAAGTACTAATAGTATACAACACGAGTAACAGTAATACAAAATTTCTGGCTATGGTCACTTCACATTTCTGATATGTTCATAGCTAGGAGGTGCATGTTGAAAAGTTGCATAAACAGTTCTCTGCAATTACAAATACACCGTAAGGAAAACAGCAATTAAGCTATAAATTATTTATCTGATACGCAGGATCCAACTTTCGGTAAAAATACACAAAATTTTGAGCTCTAAATATCCCCCAAACAATACTTTTATATCAGGGGCATGTACTTATTTACTTTCTATTAGTGACAATTCTTAAGCATTCTGTTTTTATTGATCGATAAATTAAATAGATACTCTCAGTTGTCAAGCTAATGCCCAACAAAATTAGATTATTAAATTCCAAATAAACTGTTACACAATACATTTGATATTGCAAAATATATGCATGTAAGAAGCAACATAGCTTGAGCATAACCTTCAATAATACTCAGGCTTTTGGAGAGAAATTGAAACCTTGAGAACACAATTTATAATGAAACATAAGGAGTCGCACACAAAATGAGATCATATTTGCGGCGAGCACCTAATCCAAACTTCTCAGTCATATCAAGCTCCTTTATGCCCTCAGGCAAACTCCATTCAAAATAAAATAGAAGATTAGCAAGAACCAGCTCCATTGAAGCCAGTCCAAATAAAATTCCTGGACAAATTCTTCTCCCAGCTCCAAAAGGTATGAATTCAAAATCCGTTCGCTTCAAATCAACTGAGCTCCCTTCAAATCTCTCTGGCCTGAACCTCTCAGGCTCATCCCAGTACATTGGATCCCTCCCCATCGCCCATGCATTGAACACGACACGGGTACCTGCAGGTATATCATAACCGTGTACCTGACATTGCTCTGAGCATTCTCTTGGGATCAGGAGGGGAGCTGAAGGGTGCAATCTTAAAGTTTCTTTTACTACTAGTTTTAAGTAGTTCAGTTTTTTTATGTGGTCCTCTGTTACCTTGCCTTCGCAACCTACAACTTCTCTTACTTCGGCTTGGGCTTTCTTCAGAACTCGAGGGTTTTGTATCAGTTCGGACATAGTCCAAGTCATGGCTGCCGCAGTTGTTCCACTGCCTGCAGCAAATACATCCTGGAAGGCAAAGAAATTATCAGAAGAAAAAAACGGGAGTACTTGAAACATTCTTTAGGAGTCGAAAGCACAAGTGTGTTGATAACTTTTATATATTAGTGAGATTGTGAGAAGGTGACTAAGACACAGGTGAATCGCCAAGATGGCACTTGCGATAGTGGCCCCCTCGACAGCCCGAGGTTTGGAATTAAGAAGAGGGGATCCTAAGGTTATGAGCCTTGCTCCAGCACCATATCAAAGACTAGGAAAGAATTTCCTTACTAATGAATAACTGATACTGAAAAAGAGTGATATCATGTATATGGACGCACATTGTAGGCTATCTATAAAAATTCATAAGGAAAACTCTCCAAATAAAAGAAAACTGTAATAAAGAAAACTAGATATAACATTACATTTAATACAATGGCTTGAATCGTAAATTAAAGCTTCGCATATTGGATCTGAGCCTAGGACTAGTTCAAGTTTATATCATCTACCAACTTGTATGGTTTGACCTTTCAAATATTTAACTTTTAGTTCGTGATATGATCATCAGTTCAAAATGACAACCTCTTGAGCACATGAACTGGAGCCTTACAAAGAACTCAAAATGAGTAAACTTAAAGATTATAAGATAAGATTATATAACTAGTTATTTCGCATTATCAATGCATTAAAACACAAAGTTTAAGGTTTGGTGGAGGGTGCATAGGAGAAAAGGCTTTTAGTCAGTAACATTACTTACAAAAATGATTGCCTTTATGTTGGTATCTGTAAGATATATTCCTAGCCCACCATGTGCTTGAAGATTAAAGAGAACATCCAGAAAATTCTCTTCCAGAGTTTCGGCATTTTTGAACTCCATACCCCTCTTATCCTTGTGATCTAGTATGATCCTTTCAAGAATCCTATCAACCTTATGGTGACATCTCTCAAGCTTAAACTTCAACCTAGTGACTGAACGAATCAATGTCGATGAAGGGAAAAGATCAGCCAAGCAGAATCCACTCGATAACTCCAATCCTTCTTTCATTGCTTTCAAATAAGTGCCAACATCTTTGCATTTGTTTCCAAAAGCAATCTGTGCAGTCATGTCATTTCCAAACGAATGGAGCAACTCGGTTAGATTAACAGGCAACGGGCTCATGGAACCGATCTTTCTCATGAGACCAAGTGCCTCCTCTTCTCTAATGGATCGAAATGACTGAACCCTTTTGGCGCTCAACAGCTCTACCACAAAGAGCTTGCGCAACTGCCTCCAGTATTCTCCGTAAGGAGCGAACACCAAGTCACGGCGGTCGTAAAGCATGATTTTGGCAGAGAGGATATTGGGCCTTGATGCAAATTTGATGTCATGATCTTTCATTATCTCTCTGGTCATTTCCTTGGAAGACACAACAATAGTTGAGATTTCACCAAGCTTCAGGTGCATGAGAGGGCCATAGGTTTTGGCCAAGTCACGGAGGATATGATGCGGTAAGGATCCAATCAGATGGTGCATGCTTCCGATGATGGGTAGCATTTTTGGTCCAGGGGGTAATTTGAAATTTTGAGGTTTACGGGGTTTTACGAGCTTGATCAGGAATAGGAAGGCGAAGCTTATGATCAAGAGAAGGGAAGGCAGGCATGGGACTGTCATGGTGGATGAAACTACTGGGATTGAGTGTCTGCATGCACAGAAACTTGGTTCATACTTATAGACTTGAAAACATAAAATTAAAGTTTAAGTAATGTGAAATGCCTCGAGTAGGGGGACCAGCTATATCTAGATTATGGTATCACAAGACTTTTTTTTTTAATGTCTTGTAAACTAAGGTAAGTTGGAATGGATAGCTAGCTTTTGTTCATTGCAGGAAAGAAGGAAGATGCTCTGATTTTTTTAGCAAAATACTGACTTGTTCACCGCTGCAACGAGCTGAGCTGATCTTGACCAAGATTGAGGTTTTATTTCTTAACATGAGCTTTCAGAGGATGAGCTCAATGTCCATTTTCTCCATATGTCAGGTAATCATTTGATCCAATTTTCTCTAGTTTTTAAGATGTTGGGCATGCTGTCGCCATTTTCCCACAGTAGTCTTTAATAAACAAAATAGGAATCCACCTTCCTACTCAAAAATAAGGGAATTCAGTAATTAAGTAGGAGGATGGTTTTGCACTTGCGGTCTTTACAAGTTGAGGGACAGCAAGAAGATGCTTTGAATTTTATAAGACAACTGTTATTTGACTTGCTCTAATTGATGAACCTTTCAGCATTTGAGATATTTGAATTTTTTTTTAATTATCATCAGCATTTAGTAAGAGAGAGAATCTTTTACTTGCCGTTTAGACTGGAAGGGAAGCAATCAAAGACGCTCTAACCATTTTAATACAAATTAATGCTGATTTGTTCCAAATGGTGAATCTAGCTGCATTTGAGCTAGTTGATGTTTTCTTTGATGACATCAGCGTCCAGTGGTCCAGTGGTCGCACTAAGAATAAGAACTTGGTTCCAGCTTTACAAGACGCGGGAAAACAAAAGGATGCTCAAATCATCATAAAATAGTGACTTTCTCTAAGTGAAGCATATGGCTGTATTTGAGTCGCTGACATTTCTTTAGCAGCTGTGTACTGTTTTTTTCTGTTATTTTCATCCAAGGTTTTTCTATTCCTTATGAATGAGGGGCTACAAGGGATTAGGTGATAATTGAAGCTCCCCATTATCTTTAACTAGAGTTGGAAGTTGACCCGAACGCATTTGGGGTCAGCCTGAAGTAGAGATGGGATACAAGGCTCTCTTGTTGAGCGCCATTTTCATGGGCAGAAAAATAGGGACTCAGGCATCAGAATATTTTAAAATATGCTTTAAATACGTGGCCAATGGAAT
Source organism: Asparagus officinalis (assembly GCF_001876935.1). NCBI lineage: Eukaryota > Viridiplantae > Streptophyta > Magnoliopsida > Asparagales > Asparagaceae > Asparagus > Asparagus officinalis. The sequence continues at coordinate 100,718,373 of NC_033796.1, forward strand.
TTGAACCTGGATTGCACTATACCGTCTTAAAGGTCTCCTACACTGCACCAAAACCCTGAAGCTGTGTGAGGATCGAGGGTTATAACCTTATAATTTTATATACACAAATTAAACAAATTCAAATTAAAGGGAATATCCTTTTAAGGTTCTCCCAAATTTTATTGTGGTATGGTGTATTTCCGAGAATCCAAGTTCATGAACCCCTCAAATTTCTAGCCTGCGGTTGTTGGTGATTGTTCGTTTTAACTCGTGGATAGTGCTTGCTTAAATGGACGCTTCGGGTAGCCATATAGCAGGTTGAAGTCACCATCTCTCGGAGTAAGTATCCTTCCCCATGAAAACTATGTGCTACACTGAAATTTGAAGACCTCTAATCTAATAGCATTTGGTTATTCAACACGGACTATGGGTCACCGTAGACTAAAACCTTTGAATTTCGTGAACTCCATCATGTTCATAATGGGGTTAATAGGCCATGGTTTGTGTCCATTGATTTGAACTTACAAGAACGTTGGAAGAAAGGCTTGGTAGTGGAGCTAATCTGAATGACACAAATTTTTGATAGGTTCACATACGAATGATATTTTATTGGTTTGTTGGTTTGGGGGTTTTCTTAAGCTTCATCCAACAAACTAGTTATTTCGTCATTTGCCAAATTGGATATGTTTGTTGAAAACCGCGAAGAAGAAGAAAAAGAAGATATGCACAGAAGGAGGCTCATCGGTCGACTGATCGGGTATGATCAGTCGACCGCAAGAAGTTCTACAGGAGTTTCGGGTCGGTCAACTGATCGAACATGATCAGTTGACCGACAACATGCACGATTACAGGGTCCAAAATTGGTGTTCTGACCGGTTGACTGATGGACCCTCATCAGTCGACCGATGCACATTGATTAGTCGACTAATGAGGGACCATCAGTCAACTAATAGCAGGTTATTAGGCCGGTTTTGCTTTCCTAGCATGTTTTGGATTGGGTGTTTATATATATAGCAAACATAGCAGGTTATTAGGCCGGTTTTGCTTTCCTAGCATGTTTTGGATTGGGTGTTTATATATATAGCAAACATGTTTTCGAGGATTTTTAATTAGAGAATTTGGAGTTATTTGAGCACTTTGAGAGAGAGATTAATATTATGAAGGAGTGAGAGATCATTGGTTAGGGTTATTTTGAGTGTTTGAGAGAGTTGTAACCCGTTGTTTTTCTCCTCCATATAGTGAAATCTTCCCATCCTCTCTCCGTGAACGTAGGCAATTATCGAACCACCTAAATCTCTGTGTGTGTGTGTGATTTTGGCCGTTCTCTTATGAATTGCACTCGTTAGTTATTCTCCTCTCATTGCTCGACGACTTGTTTAGTTTGTGCGCACACTTCCGCCGACGCACAACAATGTTTTTTCCCCTAAATTGAAAAAATATTATGCATTGGTTTGTGCGCACACTTCCGCCGACGCACAACAATGTTTTTTCCCCTAAATTGAAAAAATATTATGCATTTTCATTCTCTAAAGTATTACCCAACCATATCTTGATATCTCTTGATATTGGCACCTCTCTTGCTCCCCCTTGTCCATTCTAATTTGCGTAAATTTGGATTTCCCCAAAATGCTTATCGACCTTTGGAATTCCTTACGTCTGTCATATGCTGCTACGCAATTGGTATCTTCAGATTAAACAACTCAAGCAACAAGTCAAAGGTTTGCGCAAAATTCACTTCCATTATGTTAGTGATTGCTGCTTGGCTTCCATCGGTGACATTGATGCAGATCAAGAATCTAGGCATATGTATCACACATCATGTCTTATCCATGTCACACCCCCAAAATGCATAGCTTATTTTGAGATGCATGACAACGGTAACACGTGCACAAAGTACATGCTAAGCCTGTGGGATTACAATAAACTTCATTTTAAAAGAAACTTTATTGACAAATAGAGAAGTCTCAAAGCAAAACTATATCTACTTCTTTATTACTAAAGGAGAATAATAGGGAAGCTAAAATGAATAGTAACCTAAGTTTATAAATAATTAAAATGAATAACCAACCCACGTTTCACACAACCCATGATCTCTCTAAAAAAATAACCAACCTTAACTCCCACATCTTTTCAAATTACCCACAACCCTCCCATTCCAGCGAAGTAAAAACTCTCACCTCCTCCGATT
>NC_033796.1:100720561-100740233 GCF_001876935.1 Asparagus officinalis
CAAAAGATCGTTGTTGTACGTCCTCCTCTTTCTCTCTCCTCTCCGTCCTCCTCATCATCTCCCTCCTCTTGCTCCTCTCCTCCGTCGGCCACTGCAAGACCGTCTTCATCTCCTACTACACCCCCACCATCACCACCTCGACCGCCACGCCATCCCTCTCTGACCACCACATGGGCCCCACCTCCTGCTTCTACGCCCATGACCCAAAACCTCCTTTTCTTTTCCCTAGAAGCAGAACGAAGACTTCTAAACCGCCATTGACTCTCAAATCTCTCTCTCAAGGCTCCAAATTTCCCTTTTTCTTTCTATTTTCGACATAAAATTTTAATCTTTTTTCCTAACAATTCGGATTTCTTCTGAATCCAAGAGTAAAGATGCAGAACGAAGAGGGAACCATCGTCGATCTCTACATCCCAAGAAAATGACATGAATATAACATTTTTTGATTGATTTCTTTTTATTTAGGGTTTCATTTGTTGATTGTTTTTTTTTCAATTTTACTCAGTTCAGCGACGAATCGATTGATTACTGCAAAGGATCGTGTCGCGGTCTAGATTTTGATGAATGGTTTGAATTTTGTTGGATTGCAAATGGTTATGATGTTAATGAGAGGTGTTCTTCGCTTCTTTCTCTAGTTAAGGCTTTTGATTCTGTTCTTGCTGTTTAGGATGGGTTTTGTAATCTGAAGTAGGTTCGGTTTTTCTTTTATGATTAAAGTCTGAATTATGATGTTTTTTCGGGGGGGCAATTTGGTGATGATTTTGGGGATTTTCTGTTGATTTTAGATTGATTTGAAGCTGAAATTGTGTCTAAAGATTTTGGTTCGAGAGATGATGAGTTATGAAGCTAATAATCTCATTCTAGGGATCAAAAAGAATTGTCGAGGCATTAGGTGAGTAAAGGACCTTTTTGCAAATTTATTGAGATATAAATCATTCATTTTGTGATGAGATTGAATTTGATTATAGGTCTTCATGTACCTCGATCACGAAGTACTGTTCGAAGAAACTGCCGAAGGATTGCTCGGTTCTCACACTGAGCAATGGCAAGATTGTATTCCAGAGAGAATCCACAGGTTTAGTTTGATCTGGTTTGATACATTAAGTTTAGCTTTTGTTGATTGTCTACAATCTATGAAATGAAACCATGTTTTTGTTACAAAAAACAGAAATTGTTCCAGAAACCTCAGTTGAAAACGAAGCAATCATGATTATATTTTCAATTCTCCTTAGCCATTTTTCAATTGTTTGCCAGTTATGGTAATGCTCAACTTGTGATCCATAGGGATGTTAAGTCCTCTAATATCCTTCTATCTGATGATTTTGATCCACATGTTCGGTTTCTAAATTGTTAAAATTAAAGTCTAAAACATGTCATTTAGTTAGTTTTTTGATCCACAGGTTCGCTTTGAAAGATTTTAGTTCTCATAGATTAGATTCTTGATACCTAAATTCTCATATTTCTTTTCTTTGAACAACTAGATTAGTAAATTATCTTAAATCACCTAGGTGTATGTGTTTGTACAATAGTATTCTGAACTTTTGCATGGATTGCAATTGTGATCATGGGGGTCAGTGGCTCAGGAAAATCGTAAGTCTTCTAACTTTAAATCTACCAAAATGAAGAATTTAAAGTTAAATGGTAGCAAATAAACTACAGAGAAGTTTAAAAGAAAACTTTTTACAAAGAATGGGGATGCTTTAAAGAAGGTAATGAATATTAGATTACTGTAAAATGTCGTGTTTAACAATCTGGGCCTAAATATTTGTAGGCGTCTAAAAATGAATATTAGATTACTGTAAAATGTCGTGTTTAACAATCTGGGCCTAAATATTTGTAGGCGTCTAAAAATGTCCGTAGGTATCTACACGCAGCTCAAGACAAAGAGAAGATGATGGACATCATTTTCTAAGTCTAAACGGGATTATCCAAAGCCGTAAAGAAGCCAACGAGCGCATGAAGCAAGTTGGCCAAGCGTACAAGTTAACAAATAGACAAAGTACGTAAAATGACGGAACAACAGAACAAGACCAACCCGGAGAATCGCCCTGGCAGCCGAGCCACACCAAAAATCTTGGCCAAGGCCAGCTGACCTAACCAAAGCCAGGACAGCCTTGGCTGACCCGGCCAAAGCCGAGATAACCTTGGTTGTCCAGCGCCCAAGCCGGGACAGCTTGGTTGTCCCACGCCTAGGCCAGGATAGCTTGGTTGTCCCGTGCCCAGGCCAGGACAGCCTTGGTTGTCCGCGCCAAAGGCGGGTAAAGACTGTCCCGCGCCCATGCGGGATACCGTTGTCTATCGTGCATTCAACTGTCCGAAACACATTTTTGACGGTTTTGTTGATATTTCTCGGGATTTGTTCGTTCCATAGCATCCCAACTGACTTGATATCATATCCAAATATGGTTACGCCATTGTTAACTAAAGATATGGTCAAATCCCTCATTCTCATCCAAATAACCGCATTCAATGCCTTATAAATACAAGCCCAGGGGCTCCATTCACAAGGGACGAATTTTAATAAAAGAGGAGGAGGTGCTGCTTGTTTTGTGAGGGCATCTCACAAAATTTCAAAGAGGGCTAACAGATCTTGATGAATTTCGGCATAAAGAAGGAGCAATTCGAAGGATCTGAAGCCATGTTCCCATATTCCTTGCGATCAGGCTTGGACTTGATCTCGAAAAGAGTAGTGATCTCATTTGGTCGAGATCATTTACTTCAACGATTAAATTATTTGTAAAGTAAGAGCTTTAATTAATCTTCTGTCATCCGGATCTGATCCGAGATGGTCCACGGATAAACCCCGTCATGGGCAAAGATTTCACGTAAACAGAGACTAATAAATAGAATCTGTGTGTTGTTTGAAAGAGATTGTAATTTTTATTTTCATTGTGTAAAAGTCTTATAAAAAGACCAATCCTTTTTTGAACTTATTATAACGATCAAAGTTGTAATGAGTTATACAATGAAGAAAATAATTTTCGACACGAACAATATCATGATTAAATATATTTTAAAGAAAGTAGCTTTTAAGTAGGTTTTATGCACTTCCAATGCACGTGGTCAAATATCATGATTAAGTATATTTGATTTATTTCTTTACTAAAACTTTATTTTGATAACATGTTTAATATTTGCAGAAAATCTTTTGGAAATCGTGATTTACATGGGTCTAAATACTAGTTATAACAAGTTCACTCTAATGCGTCAAAAGATTCTTATTACATATGCATAGTAGCAAGACTCATATAACTTTAACTTTCAGCATAAAACACCCTAAAAGATCCGTCTCATGTTTCAAAGTTCTGAGATACAGATAGAGCTATCTAATTTTCATCTGAAAAAGATTAAAAAATAACGGGGTGAGTTTACACTTAGTGAACAGAAAACTTATCATCAGCGGATCAGATAAGTTTAAGAATAGCTATCGTCAAAAAAATGATTAAGAAACACATAATATTTCGAATAAGAGGAATTTCCAAGAATAGATGTGATATTTCATAAAAGAATATTCACAAATTATGAAACAATACGAATGAACACTAAGTACTTTTAAAATCATAATCATCCATCTAAATCCACACATGCAAAACTTCCTCAGTTGTCACACTAAAGCTATGCAAATTAAAGCCCAGTAGCATGGGAATGCGCATCAAATCACTATATGTTAACCCGGGGACAGAATGTACCTAATACTACCACAAGTTGCCCGAAGGCCACTTCACGTTTACCAAAAAGGTCACTTTAACACTAGTCGGTACATTCAATATCATATGATAGACTTAAACAAATCACTTCACTATGACTACGATGAAACTTTTTCTCCAGTGGCTATGCTCAAGTCTATTCGGATCCTACTTGCTATAGCTGCTGATGAAACTTTTTCTCCAGTGGCTATGCTCAAGTCTATTCGGATCCTACTTGCTATAGCTGCTCACTATTACTATGAGATCTGACAAATGGATGTTAAAACTACATTTCTAAATGGTGATTTAGAAGAGTGCATATATATGACGCAACCAGAGGGTTTTGTAGTCAGTGGGAGTAGTGGAAAAGCATGTAGATTGCTTAAATCTATTTATGGACTGAAGCAAGCATCTGTAGTCAGTGGGAGTAGTGGAAAAGCATGTAGATTGCTTAAATCTATTTATGGACTGAAGCAAGCATCCGGAGATGGAACATCTGTTTTGATGATGCTATCAAAGAGTTTGGTTTCATCAAAAATCCAGATGAACCATATGTGTATAAAAGAATAATTGGGAGTATTATATTGTTTCTTATTTTATATGTAGACGATATACTCTTAATCGGTAATGACATACCGTAATTACAAGCGGTTAAAATTTGGCTATCAAAAAGATTCTCCATGAAAGATTTAGGTGAAGCATCATGTGTACTGGGTATTCAGATCTATATAGATAGATCTAAAAGGATGTTAGGATTATCGCAATCTAGATACATTGGTAAAGTGCTAAAATGGTTTAGCATGGAAAATTCTAAGAAAGGTTTTGTACCTGCATCTCCTGGAATCTCCCTCTCTAAAAAGATGTCTCCCCAGACTGATGAAGAGAGGAAACGCATGAGTCTAATTCCTTATGCCTCGGCAGTAGGATCGATCATGTATGTCATGTTATGTATTAGACCAGATATCGCTTATTCACTCAGTTTGGTAAGTAGATACCAATCTAATCATGGAGAAGAGCACTAGAAAGCGGTCAAGAATATACTTAAGTACCTTAAAAGGACTAAGGAGTTATTTTTGATATACGATAAAAGTGACCTCCGAATGGAGGCTTTTTCTGACTCAAGCTTTCAGAGCGATATCGATGATAGTAAGTCTGTATCAGGATATGTTTTCACCCTCAATAGAGGGGCTATCAGCTGAAAAAGTTTCAAGCAGGATACAGTAGCAGAATCGACTATGGAAGCTGAATACATTGCAGCCAATGATGCAGCTAAAGAAGCTGTTTGGATGAGGAAGTTCCTTTTAGAGCTGGAAGTTGTTCCCACCATTAAAGATCCAGTACCTTTATACTGTGATAATAATGTTGTAATAGCTCTGACAAAGGAACCCCGATCTCACCATAAGTCCAGACACATTCTGAGGAAGTATCACTTGGTCAAGGAGATTGTTGATTGCCGGGAGATCAAGATTGAAAGAGTAGAGACAAAAGATAATATAGCAGATCCATTCACAAAGGCAATTGCTCGTTCACAATTTGAGAAACTTGTTGAGCTATTAGGTATTAGATACTATAATAATTGGCCTTAGTGCAAGTGGGAGTTTGTTAGCTATAGGTGTCCTGCAGGCAATTATTGTATATTATAACAGGACCTATATGTATATAACATCCTTGTTCAAAATAATAGTATGCTATTTTGGTCAGATTTATCTGATGTTCTAAATATACAGATAATGTCCTTAGAATAAATACTAGACTATCAGACATTTCGGATAGTGATCGTAATGAAGAGATCTGATTAGTCGGTAACGTATATTCTAAAATGTTCCTAGTTGATGAAGTGTTGAGATAGGACATCATCATTTTGGTTTAGACTAGTGTATACTTTATTTCTCCTTTTGAAAGAGATGATCAATCTCTTAGATCATTGATGTGAGACATCAAGATACAGTATACAGGTGACTCATTAGTGAATGAGTTGACCGAACGACTCGTCGAGAACATCTAGTTGGTAATATACTTAACTGTCAAATAGAAGTTCTCAAGTGATATAGTACATAGTAGTCTCTTAACTTGAGGCATGAGTGCTATATCTTATATGTCAGTAAAGATGTATTTAGACTTTTACCTAACCACAGTTCTTATTGAATTGTGCATAACGGTTCTTGTTGGGTACATCCCAAGACATAAGTAGATATTGAGATGCCAAGAAGAGATTCGTCTCTCCCAGTATAGGGGTTGATGTCTGTAGGCATCGAAAATTGCCTATAGGTCTCCACGAACGGTTCAGTGTTAGAAAGCGACGATGAACGTCCCCATCCGATCCACAGGAGTTCAATTGACGTCGACGAACGACTGAAGTGAATCGACGAGCTACATGAGCGGATAGGATTTCGGAACAACGAAGACCCGGACCGATCGGGAACCCGGCACTGTTCACAAAAAGGACAATGCCCCTCGCGCCTTGACCATTCTACAGATAATCCAATCACCAGAACGGATCGAACTCTTCGTCAAGCATCCAGCGCACCCGGAATCACTCAAATCCGAGTTCGAACGAAGAATCTACAGGGAAACCAACGAAATACACCTAAATGGAGTCCCGGCATGTCGAAATACCCCCGGGGTGTCTAGGAAAAGCCTAGACACCCCAGGGGTGTCTCGGCCAAGCCGAGACACCAAGGGGTGTGCCGAGACACCCCAAGGGTGTCTCGGCCTGGCCGAGACACCAGGGGGTGTCCACGCCCCCTGGAGGTCCCTAGACCCCCCTACACACCTTGAGATGCCTATAAATAGACCCCTAGTGCCTCACTTTTGGGAAGAGGATTTTTGGAGAGCCTTGGCAAAGCCCTGCTGCAGCAAAGAGTGACCGAGCGCTTCAACCAAGGAGGAGAGGTCGACATCAGTCTTCATCACCCTCTTTCCCCCTTCTTTCCTTAGTATTAGCCTTTAGCGTTGATACTAAGAAGAGCTAATACCTCGTTTTAGCCGAGGTATACGCTTATAGCTTCTAGATCTCACGCGGATCGACGAAGCTCTGTCCGATACTTCTGGATTAGAAGTTTCTAGATCTCACGCGGATCGACGAAACTCTGTCCGATTTATCCGGAACGGATCTGATTGCCCCGGTGGTCCACGGATATCAACATCCCCGTCACAGGCCAAAGACCCACGCAAGCGAGACCGCACCAAAACGGGATCTCGTATTTATTTTCGAAAAGTTGTAATCTTTGTTTTGTTGCACAAGGAGGTCTTATAAAAAGACCGACCTTTTTTATCGATTCTTGTTGTAACGTTTGAAGTTGTAACAGATTCAAAAGCAATGAAAACACCGACTTTCACCGAAAACAAGCTGGCGACCACAGTGGGAGCCAACGGCATCGCAACCGACGCCGTCGTGACGCAACCGGCCCTCAAGATCCGGGTGAACGAAGAGGTCGAGTACGAGTTCGACCAGCAGAAGTACGAAGAATACCTCTCTTCCTCCTCCTCCAGATCCGCCTCTCCAAGTAGGCGAAAGAAGGCATCCTCCTCCAGAATCGTTCGTGGGACCCTCGGCTCAAAGACCCAAGATCCCTTAGCCATCGCTGCACTTGCACCACGTGGCGACTCCGCGTTGCCCAACGTGGTCAAGATCGCAGATCTGGGCTCCTCCCCTAAGAAGGTGGCTACTGAAGGCGCTCCAGCTATATCAAAGAGGGCACTCCAAAGGCGGCGTCAACGTCTTGCTCGTCAAATGGCCAAGGCTTTGGAGCCTATGGATGGGGTCCGCTACAGCGAAGATCTCAAAGCAAGACAACGCCAAGAGCAACGAAGGTACATAACCAGCCCCTCCTCTCAAGCAGAAACAAACAAGTGGGTGCGTGTTACAAGGAATCGCTCCACTCTTGAAGAGAGAATCAGGAAGCGCCGTGCACTCCTTGCGCATGCCCGAGCTCTCTTGAAGAAAGCAGAGGAGATGCAGAAAGAAGAGGCGGTCAAGACTCCGCCAAAACTCAAACAAATGTGGATGCTGAAGGCGAATCCAACGCCCAAGACAAGAGTGAAAGAAGTTGCTGCCCAACCTTCACCAAGGCCAAATCCTGTTCCCCTTACCCCGGCACCTCCGGTAGGGTCAGGTATGAAAACAGACCCTTCAACCTCCAAGGTTCCTGTGAAAGGTCGCCTCGGTCCCTTACCAGGGAATCGAGGTAAAGTACCTATCAAGGAGCGCTTGGGTCCATTGAAAGGTCACCAAGTTTCAAATCAAACTGGGGGTCGAATTAATCCCCCCACGAAAGATGAGAAAGGGAAAGCCCCTATCACCGACCGCATCGGATTGCGAGTCGAAATACAAGAGCCCGTTCAATTTTTATGTTCACAAAAACGTAAACTTGAACGGGCCACTTTTGAGAAAACTAACAAAACATCCCATGCCAAAGGGGAAGCACACTCATCTGAGGATGATGGTGTTTTACCAAAGACAACGCCTTGAGCAGCAACGGTATGTGACCAATTCCTCCTCTCAAGCAGAAACGAACAAGTGGGTGCGTGTTACAAGGAATCGCTCCACCCTTGAAGAGAGAATCAAGAAGCGCCGCGCACTGCTTGCGCATGCCCGAGCTCTCTTGCAGAAAGCAGAGGAGATGCAGAAACAAGAGGTGGTCAAGACTCCGCCAAAACTCAAGCAGGTGGGTACCCAAATCAGAGCCAACACCTCCAACAGGGATGGGTGGAGTTGTCACCCGAAGTCTTTCCAAACCAGATGTCATTTCTCCTGCTCCAGAGTCTTCAACAGCGTCAGGTATGAAAACGGACCCTTCAACATCCAGGGTTCCTGTGAAAGGTCGCCTCGGTCCCTTACCAGGGAATCGAGGTAAAGTACCTATCAAGGAGCGATTGGGTCCGTTGAAAGGTCCCCAAGTTTCGAATCAAACTGGGGGTCGAATTAATCCCCCCAAGAAAGATGACAAAGGGAAAGCCCTTATCACCGACCGCATCGGATTGCGAGTCGAAATACAAGAGCCCGTTCAATTTTTATGTTCACAAAAACGTAAACTTGAACGGGCCACTTTTGAGAAAACTAACAAAACATCCCATGCCAAAGGGGAAGCACACTCATCTGAGGATGATGGTGTTTTACCGAGGAATACATGCCAACACTCTATAGGTTGCTCCAGTTATCAAGCTGATGAGTTGTACTATAGAGCTGGGGGTATGGGAAAATCTCGAAAGAAGTATGTGCAGGACATGGAGTCTCGCTGCCCATGCGCCAACATAATCAAAGCAGTGCTATCAGAATGCTGTTGTGCTCAAACCCCAAGGAGAATTTCGGTGTTCGACAGAATTTCCACCGGAACGTCTGAGACCAAGCCTAAGCGTTTCCGAAGAAGAAGAAGGGTAGTCAAAGACGGAGAATTCCCGAAGGTCACCATCAACATGGCCAGCAAAGGAGCATCGACAGGGGACAATCCCGAGTCAATTCCGTTGGTACCCTGGTATCTAACTCACCTACAGTCCGGAACCATTACACGAGGGACTTATGGTAGGGTTCGGACGAGATTACCATCAGAAGATGAAGCATCAGATGCCGGCTCCGCGATTGCTTCGGACAACACGGTATCCAGCGAGGGACAACCCCGCGAGGTACTCATGATCAGCGCCGAACAAATGAACAAGATGCTTGAAGACGCCCTAGCTCGGCAGAAAGAAGCTTTCAAGTTCGAAATGGAGATGACCATGCAGCGGATGAGGGAAATGCACGACCAACAAATCGCAGCTCTGACAACTCATCAAGAGGAGCCCACTTGACCCAATCATCAGAACCAAGAAGAGAATGGACGGGAAGGGAATAATGTCATTATTCCCCCTGTCAACAACGACAACGGAAGTGGTCCGGTAGATGATAATGCCAAAGAAGACCACATTACCTCTCCCCAAAGCCACTCGAAGATAGAAACGAGTGAAGACAGGAAGATGAAGGACTTGGAGAGCAAAATCAACGCGTTAATGAACGCTCAAGAGGTAAAAAGGTCAGGTATACCGTGTCCATATCCAAGGGAGTGGGAATCTATTCCATATCCGGCAAAGTTCAATTTAATCAACTTTACGCCGTTTGATGGAAAGGGTTCCCCTACCCAACACTTGATATATTTTAAGTCCCACTTAGGAATAATCTCCGGCAACGAACCCTTGATGGTACGGTCATTCGTTGGCACTCTTCGCGGAGCGGCCTTCGATTGGTATCGTCGCCTCAAGCCGGGGAGCATCGGCAGTTGGGACGACATGGAAGACATGTTCTTGACGAACTTCTTTGATGATGACACTGAGGTCTCGATCAGCACTCTGTTTGAGGAGAAACAGAAAAATGGTGAGACAGTCGAAAACTTTGTGAAAAGGTTTCGAAATAAAGCGATGAATTGCAGGGACCCGGTCAGCGAAGATTTCATCCTCGAGACCTGTCACAACAATCTCACCTTGGATATCCTTGAATCTATGGGAACGGCGCCATCAAAGACCTGGAAGGACCTGAAGGTGCGAGGGGAAAGAGCCGAACGATTCATCAAAAGGAAGAAGGCGGAAAGGGGCCAAATAGCAAATAACGCTCCGCAACCGAACTTCACCCCTAGGGGTAAAGGAAAAGCGCATGCGAACGCCGTGAACGCAAATCAAACGTTCGAGGTGCAAGCGCAACCGCAACAGCAGCAGCAAAAGGCGCCTCAACAACCAAGGTGGCAACAGCAAACCCCGAAGCCAAAAGCCTCGGAGCCAAAGTTCCCAAAAGTCTATTCGTTCAGAGAGGAGGATGCGGCCCGGAACCAGCGGCCGGAAGGGCTACCAAAGAGTACCAAAGGGCCTCTCTCTGGAAGAAGAAGAATCAGATGCTGATTCAGATACCTGCTCCGCCGTCGCATCAGATGACACGGCTTCAAGTGCGGGCCAGCCGTACGAATCACTCATGATCAGTGCCGAACAAATGAACAAAATGCTTGAAGACGCCCTAACTCGGCAGAAAGAAGCTTTCAAATTCGAGATGGAAATGACCCTACAGCGGATGAGGGAGATGCACGATCAGCAACTCGCAGCTTTGACAACTCATCAAGAGGAGCCCACTCGACCCAATCATCAGAACCAAGAAGAGAATGAACGGGAAGGGAATAATGTCATTATTCCTCCTGTCAACAACGACAACGGAAGTGGTCCGGTAGATGATAATGCCAAAGAAGACCACATTACCTCTCCCCAAAACCACTCGAAAATAGAAACGAGTGAAGACAAAAAGATGAAAGACTTGGAGAGCAAAATCAATGCATTGATGAATGCTCAAGAGGTAAAAAGGTCAGGTATACCGTGTCCATATCCGAGGGAGTGGGAATCCATTCCATATCCGGCAAAGTTTAATCTCATTAACTTTACGCCGTTTGATGGAAAGGGTTCCCCTACCCAACATTTAATCTACTTCAAGTCTCATTTAGGAATTATTTCCGGAAATGAGCCCCTCATGGTGCGGTCATTCGTCGGCACTCTTCGCGGAGCTGCCTTCGACTGGTACCGCCGTCTCAAGCCCGGAAGTATCAACGGCTGGGATGACATGGAGGACATGTTCTTGACCAATTTCTTTGATGATGACACCGAGGTTTCGATCGGCACGCTGTTCGATGAAAAACAGAAGAATGGCGAGACGGTTGAAAACTTCGTGAAGAGATTCCGGAACAAAGCTATGAATTGCAGGGACCCGGTCAGCGAGGAATTCATCCTCGAAACTTGCCACAACAATTTAACATTGGACATCCTTGAAGCCATGGGAACGGCACCGCCAACGACCTGGAAAGACTTGAAGGTGAGAGGGGAAAGAGCCGAGCGACTCCTCAAAAGGAAGAAGGCTGAAAGGGGCCAAATACCAAACAGTGTCCCACAACAGAAGAACTTTACCCCTAGGGGTAAGGGGAAAACACAAGCAAATGCTGTAGATGCGAATCAAGTGTTTGAGGTGCAAGCACAGCCGCAACAGCCACAGCAGCAACAGAGGGCGCCTCAACAATCGAGATGGCAACAACAGCCCCAAAGGCAAAAGGCCGCGGAGCCGAGGTTCCCAAAGACCTACTCGTTCAAGGAGGATGAAATCCCGGGTATCTTCAAATACCTCGTTCAGAACAACAAGATCAAGTTGCCACCGATTCAGGATCAAGAAGATGCCAAGAGGGTCAACGATCCGAAATACTGTGCATTCCACCGAGCGGTGCACCATCCCACCAAGGTATGCTACGCTCTCAAAGATAAGATTCAGGCCCTAATCGATGTTGGGGTTATCACCATGAAGCAGCCCAAAGAGAAGAAAGTGGGTGCAAACATGGTATCCATTAGTTTCGGGACTGTTCCCTCGAGTTGGTTCCAACACGAGCCGGTGATCAATGCAGCAGTGAAGACGGTGAATGATGATCCTCACCAACAGCGCCAGAAAGGGCTCGTGCCACACACAACCCCAAATGGTGAGATTCTGTGGGTTCATCCGGACTTGATCACAGATGAGCAATGGACCGGATCATCATCAAAAAGAAAGTCAAAAGGAAAAGGGAAATCTTGTTATGGAGCTTCTGCCATTCCAGGAGAAGAGGACGACAAAATCCCAACCTTTCCACTGTCTGAAGACGAACAGGAGGTCTTTGCAACCCGAAGCGGGAACGAGTATCACTACAAGTACCCAGACGCTTCCGAGCAATTGGGCACCAAAACCCCTCCTTCCAAAACGTTGGCAGAATTAGGAATCTCAGCAATTCCCCCAACACCCGCATCTGCGGAGAAAGTCCAGCAAAAGGAGAAGGGGAAAGAGCCTCCGCGGCAAGAAGCCCAGAACCCGAGGCAGTCTCGATTCAATCATCCGATTGGTAGAGACAAACCGGGAAATACGAGCTCACCGCCTCATTTCGACATCATGGCGCAGTTGGCCAACATCCCAGCTCGCATAACTCTATACGAGCTGTTGCGCCTTTCAAAGGACACAAGGAAAGCGCTGCAAGAAGCCTTAAGTGACTCTGAAGCTTTTCTGACTCGGATCAAGCCATCTCCAGAAGGACCAGAGCCGTCAGTTCAACAATGCAACCTGGCGGCGCAACACTTTCCCTGCATCTCCTTCACTAAAGAAGATATGCAGACGAAGAATTCAAAGCATGACCGACCGTTGTACTTTACCGGTCACATTGGCTCCAGCGTTGTCAACCGGATCCAAGTCGATCCGGGTTCCGCTGTTAGCATCATGCCATTCCGATTGATGCATCATCTCGGAATCCCGACTAGCAAATTAGCATCCACTGGCACTACGATTTATGGATTCAACACCAGCGGGTCTAGGCCCTTGGGGAAGATCCGAGTCAAGTGCCAGATTGGGGATTTGAGGTCGGAGGTCACTTGTTATGTGATTGACGCGGAAACATCCTATAACTTACTGTTGGGTCGACCTTGGATCCACGGTAACCTTATAGTCCCGTCAACTCTACATCAGTGTCTCAAATATGTAGACACAAACAATGAAGTCAAGACGGTGGTCGCGGATAAGCAACCGTTTAAGGGATTGGAGAATTACTTCACCGATTCCCTTTTATACGGCGCTGAATCCGATACTGAACCATCGGCCCAAGGAACGGACAGCGGAGATGAAGCTGATACCGAACCAGGGCTTGATTATGATGGTGGTTTTGTTCTTAATGACATTGTACCCATTGTAATCAATCTTGACGATGATGAATCATCGGAGAATAGTTGTAACTGGCAACTTGCCGAAGAACTATCAATAAACGATGATTTAGAGTATTTGATGTGTCTGGATGACGTCACTAAAGAGCTTTGTGATAATCCTGACCTACATATGCCTCTTCAGTCATTTTGTCTGACGAAAAAGCAGGTACAAGATCCATGCGGAGCGACGCTTGTCATCCCCGCGGGAAAATGGAGTGGAAAAGAAGTCGTCTACGGCAAAGGAAAAGAAGATCCGACACCCGATCACTTCTTAGAGGAAGAAGAAGACGAAGATAAACCTGCTCCTCATCTATTCAGATATGACGCAAAAGCGCGCGATATGATGGAAAAGTATGGGTATGACTTCACACTCGGAGAAGGTCTTTTCTTTGGTCGAGGCCCACGAGTTCCACCTCGAATGGCCTATGTACCGAAGGGAAAACCCGACGATTATTATCGCTATAAAAGAGGTCTCGGCTACGTCTCCTCGTCCGACGACGAATGTTGCTGGCAAATCATTGATCAGATCGCTAACAAGGCTAGAAACGGGTACTCTTCCGACTCTTCGGCTGGGGGTTCCGACACTAGCCTTGGCGAGACGTTCAAAAGGTTGATGTCAAATATGGTCACGGTCGATCCTACCGCAATAGAGGAAGACGACCAGATGCCAACATGGGAAGATCCTTGGGTTCACCACCTAAACATGCAGTATGGTGATAGGTTCGAGCAAAGAGAGCCTCCTACCGAAGATCAAGTACTCCAGGTGAATATGGGAACTGAGGAAAATCCTAAACCGATATTCATTAGCGATAGTCTTCTACCCGATGAGAAAGAAGAGTTAATCTCTCTTATCAAGGAGTACATTGACGTGTTCGCCTGGAATTATGAAGACATGCCAGGACTCGACCCGAACGTAGCAGTACATCGTCTCAATATCAAGATGGATGCCAAACCAGTCAAACAACAACAAAGACGGTTTCGTCCGCAAATGATGGAGGCGATCGAATCCGAGGTCAAGAAGCTTATTGACTCGGGCTTCGTTCGAGAGGAGCAACATCCAGAATGGCTAGCCAATATTGTCCCAGTCCTTAAGAAGAACGGGAAAGTCAGGATTTGTATCGACTTTCGGGATCTCAACACTGCTTGCCCAAAAGATGATTTTCCCCTCCCCATCACGGATGTCATCATCGACAATACGTGTGGGTTCGAGAGGATGTCTTTCATGGATGGTTTCTCTGGTTATAACCAGATAAAGATGCATCCAGACGATGAAAAGCATACCGCATTCAGAACGCCTCTCGGTGTCTTCTGCTACACGGTTATGCCCTTCGGCTTAAAGAACGCAGGTGCTACATATCAACGAGCTATGTCAAAGATCTTTCAGGATCATCTCCGAAAGACTGTTGAATGCTACGTAGATGATCTGGTCGTGAAAAGTCGTGATAAAAAGGATCACATTAAAGACTTGAAGACCATGTTCGACCTGATGCGAGCTCATCAATTGAAGATGAATCCTACCAAGTCTTTCCTCGGAATGTCGAGTGGAAAATTCCTGGGATTCGTCGTCACCACCAAAGGTATCCACATCGATCCTGATAAGGTAAAGGCGATCAATGAATTACAACCTCCGAGAAACCTCAGGGAGCTCAGAGGATTGCAGGGGCGATTGGCTTATATCCGTCGGTTCATTTCGAACCTCTCAGGAAAATGCCAACCATTCTCCAAGCTCGCAAAGAAGGGCGTATCATTTGTATGGGATGAAGCTTGTCAGAAAGCATTCGAGAGCATTAAAGAATATCTCTCAAAACCTCCCGTACTCGTTGCACCGAAATCGGGCAAACCGTTCTTGATTTATGTCAAGGCGACGAGCCACTCATTAAGTGCATTGCTTGCACAAGATGACGATAACGGTCACGAGCAGGCAGTGTATTACTTGAGCCGAACCATGGTGGGCGCCGAGTCTCGATATCCTATGATTGAGAGGGAATGCCTCGCCTTGGTGTTCGCCATTCAGAAGATGCGGCATTATTTGGTCGGGCAGACCATTTACGTCATCTCTAAAGTTAATCCGGTTCGAGTATTCATGACTCAACCCGCTTCCATGAGCTGGCGATTAGCGAAATGGGCCTTACTCTTGTCCCAATACGACTTGCATTTCAAGCAACAGAAGTCGGTCAAAGGACAGGCCATATGCGATCTCCTTGCAGATAATCCAACGACGGATACCGCCGAAATATATGACGGCTTACCAGATGAAACCCATGAAGTCAACGCAACTTCTCATCAACAAATATGGCGCTTATACTTCGATGGCGCTTCGCGAGCAACTAATGTTGCAAGTGCTCCTGGAAGTTCTAAAATCTCCTCCGGAGTTGGAGTAGTCTTAGTTTCCCCAGGAAAACATGTGATGCCTCGCGCCTACTCGCTAACCGAGCCATGCTCGAATAATGTAGCAGAGTATAACGCACTGATCATAGGACTCAACTTCGCTAAGGAGCTGGGGGTTGAGTATCTCGAAGCCTTCGGCGATTCTCAACTGATAGTCAAGCAGGTTCAAGGAGAATATGAAGTTCGAAGTCAGGATTTAATTCCATACCATAAGATGGCAGTGGAGATAGCGGAATCATTTGAAGGATTCTTCATCGAACATATTCCACGGCTACAGAATACCTATGCAGATGCGTTGGCCGCATTGGCCGTGTCACTAGCGCAGCCTCCCGAAACAGAGCAGTTTGTTACGGTAAGAACTCACCAACTCCTAGTGCCGCTTTACAGTGAAGATGCCGAGGAAGAAGAAGTTCAAGAGGTACACGCTACTCAAATCGAGTTCGAACCACGAGATTGGCGTTTCCCCATCATCGACTACGTCCTGCATGGAATCTTGCCAGAAGATGTGAAGGAAAGAGAGTCAATCCGGCGAAGAGCACCCAGATTCTACTACAATACAGAGAATCGAACGCTATACCGCAGGGGGTATGATGGGCTGCTATTGCGCTGCCTATCAACCAAAGAAGCTGAAGAGGTCCTTAGGGAAGCGCACGAAGGAGAGTGTGGCGCACACCAACCTGGTCCTAAGCTTTATGACCGCATCAGAAGAATGGGGTATTTCTGGCCTTCCATGATGAGTGATGCAACTACGTATGCCCGAAAGTGTGACGCATGTCAAATACACGGGAATTATGTACACCAACCTCCGGAGCATCTGCATCCTTCGGTTACGTCATGGCCGTTCGAGACTTGGGGAATGGACATTGTTGGTCCTATAAATCCTCCGTCAGTCAAAGGCGACCGGTTCATCTTGGCAATTACCGATTACTTCTCCAAATGGGCCGAAGCAATTCCACTCAGAGAAGTTAAGACGAGCAACGTCATTGGATTCATCAAGCACCACATCATCTATAGGTATGGTGTTCCAAGACGAATCATACATGACAACGGTCCTCAGTTTGTCAGCAACGCCTTCATAAGGTTCTGCGAAAAGTTTAAAATTCAGGACATCTCGTCGACGGCTTATAATCCTACAGCGAATGGATTAGCTGAAGCCTTCAACAAGACTATCATCAAACTCTTGTCAAAGATCGTGAAAACTAACAAACGAGACTGGAATGACAAGCTTGGCGCAGCTCTATGGGCCTATCGGACCACGGTGCGCACACCAACGGGAGCGACCCCGTATTCACTGGTATACGGATGTGAAGCTGTTCTTCCATTGGAGATCCAAATACCATCTCTTCGGATCGCTCTTTCAACCCAGATGTCGACCGAAGAACAACATCAGAAACGCCTCGAAGAACTCGAGAGGCTTGATGAAGAGCGCCTGGAAGCTCAACAGCATATTGAGTTTTACCAAGCTAGAATCTCTCGAGCCTTCGACAAAAAGGTTCGACAGAGAAGCTTCAAGGAAGGAGATCTGGTCCTCACAACTCGCCGACCGATGATCCTTAACTCCAAGAAGAAGGGTAAATTTGAACCCAAATGGGAAGGACCGTTCGTAGTGGAAACAGTCTACTCGAGTGGCGCCTATCGCCTCGTCACCAAAGACGGTGGCCGGCTCATGATGCCGATAAACAGCAAATTCCTGAAAAGATACTATCCTTAGTATCTTTTTGGATAACCAATGCATCGGGAAGTTCCCAGAAGAATACCACATGGGTATTCTTAGGGATAACCCGGTCGTTGTGGAATCGACGGATAAGGAATCTGCATTCGAACTCTGAAAGTCAGAATGTCTCTTCTTATTCTCGATAAAATTCTCCAAACTCTTATGAGTTATCTTTGTGAGATGAGATCCAATCCTCTGCTAGGTTAATCTTTCCTCACCAAACCATCCGCTGATCAAATCAAACGACAGTGGATTCACCAACATTTCCAACTGCCAGTCATTGGCATTTCTCAGACTCAGCATGTTAGGTCAGAATCACCTAGCATTGAAGTTTCCCTTTGAGTGGTAATACGAGTTGGCACTCTCTTTGCTACCCGTATTACACTTTCTTTGCTTTCTGGTCAAACCTATAAAAGTTAGGGCCAAAGACAAAATCCCCTCTCGATTCCTCCAATGAACGAGAGGTCCACTTGGAACAGTCAAACCTATAAAAGTTAGGATTGTTTCCGATCTCGCTTAGTCAAGCCTACACATAGTCAAGACTAATGTCGAGTCACTCCTTTTCGATAAACAAAAATCCACCTTTGTCCCCTTTTTCCACCAAACCTATAAAAGTTAGGGTTGAAATTGGGTCTTCACCTCAATGAATGAGGGGTTCTTTGGGTTCAGATGACCAATCCTATAAAAGGTAGTGTCATTCAGACCTTTCCGATTCTCGGAGTGGAGATAAAATTCTTCCTCTCCTCGGACCTTTGGATGCTCGGAGTGGATATCCCACTCCCAGTTCATCCTTCCGGATTCTGGGGGTGGGGATCCCACCTCGAGTTTCCTTTCCAGCTGTAGATAGAATATAAAATTCTTCCTCTTCAGCACCGGGAGATAGAATATAAAATTCTTCCTCTCCTGTGTCCTTTCCAGCTGTAGATAGAATATAAAAATCTTCCTCTTCAGCACCGGGAGATAGAATATAAAATTCTTCCTCTCCTATGACCTTTCCGATGCTCGGAGTGGAGATCCCACTCCCAGTTCATCATTCCGGATGCTCGGAGTGGAGATCCCACTCCCAGTTCATCCTTCCGGATTCTGGGGGTGGGGATCCCACCTCAAGTTTCCTTTCCAGCTGTAGATAGAATATAAAATTCTTCCTCTTCAGCACCGGGAGATAGAATATAAAATTCTTCCTCTCCTCGGACCTTTCCGATGCTCGGAGTGGAGATCCCACTCCCAGTTCATCCTTCCGGATTCTGGGGGTGGGAATCCTACCTCGAGTTTCCTTTCCAGCGGGAGATAGAATATAAAATTCTTTCTCTCCTATTTGACACAACTTTCAACTTCCAATCTGCGCACTTGGTGCATAGGGAATTTTATCCCAAATCCTAAGTAGGGATAAGTCAACTCCTAACACGTGTTGCCGTGTAGCCTATTCCCGTGACAAGGGCAAAGTCTACGTATTCAAAGTCGTAGCATTAAGTCTAAGGGAGTTCATTCCTTTAGCACAACGTTACATGCGGAACGGATTTCGACAATCCGCATGCTAGCCCGATTCAAACGGTAATCGGTAAAGGCGTATCAAACCCGTTGAAGGCTGGGGGTTTGCCAAAAACCCCAAAGTCAACGCCTAACACGCGTTGCCGGGTAGTCTATTCCCGTAAGAAAGACGAAGTCTATGTATTCAAAGTCATAGCACCAAGTCTAAGAAAAGCAATCTCCTTAGCACAACGTTACATGTGGGACGGATCTAGACAATCCACATGCTAGCCCGATTCAAACGGTGATCGGTAAAGGCATATCAAACCCGTTGATGGCTGGGGGTTTGCCAAAAATCCCAAAGCCTATGTCTAACACACATGGCCGGTTAGTCTTTGACCGTAAAAAGGACAAAAGACCACATATTCAACATTGTGGCAGGTTGTTATTAATAACACCATAATCCGTGCCTCACACATAATACAGAGAAATCACAAAAGAAGTAAATGCGGAGTTTCCATTGATAGACTGAGTTAAAAGCATACAACAAAAAGCTCGTTAGCCCGAAGGCATCTGACGACTGAGAATGTGAGACTTTAAGCTAAAGAGTCTATCTACATAACTCCGCTCGACTTCTGCCTGCAGATCAGCTCGAACGGATTCTTCGGAACAGCTCAAAATCTCCGCAGCTTCACTCTTCAATTTCATC
>NC_033796.1:100741233-100751818 GCF_001876935.1 Asparagus officinalis
ATGAAGAAAGTGGTCGAGTAGCGAGTTCGAGCCAAGCTGAAGTCGAGGATATATGTCGTCGCTCTCTCCCTCGCAGATCCTCCGGCCTCTCGGCAAGCGCGAAGGAAGATGGCAAGCGCCCCGTTGTTAAACGGTAGCCTGAACGCTTACAAGCGCCCTTTACGGCCTTCCAATGAGTCTGGATTCTGCATGATCTGACCTCAAGCTCGGCTCAATCAAGGAGTTGAGTACACGAAGGCGGCGCGCTATTTATCAAAAGAGAACTGCGTCAAAGCTAGCGCCAACCTATGCGCGGCCAAATCGCTAGAAGCCATTGAGTCAAATTGACGGGATCGCGTTAACTCGTAGCCGGATCTAAAAAATTAGGGCCAACGCCAAAGGCAGCTCCCAACAGCGGACAGATGTCCTCCCCGTCCAAACACAATAGGCAAACTGAAATGGGATTCCAAATGCAAGAATCGCGTTCAACTCTGGAGAGAGCGAATTCAAAGCGTCGCGCGGCGATGCGCGCACGAGCGAATTGCTTGTGGCAAAAAAGGGCCAGCAAAAGATGCAGAAAGGACTATAGCTAAGTCAAAAACAACCAAGAACTGGCATCAATAAAGCGTGGAGACCAAAATCTAAAAACGGCAGCGCGAAAGATGCGAGAATGCGCGGGTGCACTTGAATCCGACGCCGCTCGGGCGTGCGGGTCGCATCTTCTGATCCGACGGCGCCGATTTACAGTTCACTTCAATTGCCGACCCCGCAATATTGGCAGGTCACAGCAATCGACGCCGCCAATTTGCAAGGTCACATTCAAATCTACGACCGCGTCAAATTTTTCAGGTCACTCCAATCCGAACCCGTCCAATTTACAGGTCACTCCCATCCGACCCCGCTAATTTGCAGGTCATCTTCAATCGCGAGACGCCGCCAAACGCAGGTCACTCCAATCGCGAACCCGCCAATTTGCAGGTCACTCCAAATCGGCGATCGCGCGGCCCTAATTTGCAGGTCACGTTGGATCCGACCTTTCGCAAATGGACGGCAGGTCACTTTGGATTGCGCGACCCTTCGCAAGATCGTAGGTCCACCGTTGATCGACCGGCCTGCGCACTTTGCAGGTCACTTGGATCCGAGCCTTCCATCGCAGGTCACTTGGATGCGACCGGCTGCCACTTCGCGGTGCATCTTGGATCCGACCCTCCACTCGCGGTCAGCTTGGAATCCGACTGGCCTCCAAACCTGTCGGTCCTTAAATCGTTGACTCGTGCCAGGGTCGAGACAGAAGACGTTCTGGCATACGCGGTTAACGTTGATCCTTCGAGTTCCGGCACCTATGGTGGAAGCCCCCACGACAACATGGATCTTGTAATCGAATTCAAGGTGAGGATAGTTGATCGGGCCTGGGTCCTTTGCACGAGGATCGAAGACAAAGTTTTGAATCGAAGGGACACTTGGGTCGCGATGATTGAACGCTCAGGCCGAACGCTCGTGCGAGCTGGGGGTCGACATGCCCTGGCAGCAAACGAATTTCAAGCTTCGTAATAAAGGGAAAACTCCAGTTTTTACCACCCGCGGGGGTGTGTATAAAATCCGCAAGAGCGCCGTACAAAAGTTCATGCGCTTAAAATGCATTGACTCTAAGCGGCGTGATCTTGAGAAGCGCCAACGAAGGAGTTGGGCATCACTCAGAAAGAAAACAGCGTAAGATAGAACGAAGCGTATTATACCTGAGAATTCTATGTTAAACAGCCGATAGTTGCTCTGACCCGCACGCGCCTCGAGTTGAGTTGTAGCTATCGGGCTGGGGGTACGAATATAATCTCAAATGAGAAGTACCCGGGAAGCGAACGTCACTCACTGTCGCGTAGTATCAAAATTATCAAGGGCAGTATTATCAGGCGTGTAAGCTGTCCAAAGACCCGCTCGCACAGAAGGGTCTCAGTATTGCGAGAGGATCTGCCGATGGAACGAGCGAAGCCCAAAATCAAGGCGTTTCCACCAAAGAGGATCGTTGATCGAGATGATGAATTCCCAGAAAGTGCACCATGCAAATATGGTCAATAAGGAAAATCTCCGATTGTTTAAGTGGTTAGCAACGCGCATAATTGTTCATCCAGGAAGAAGAGTCGTTCGGGAATAAGCGCGCGCAACGAAATATCTCAGCTTCAGCTAGAAGCAGTTTGGACAAATTTAATGATTACCAAGCGCGTTCAGTGGAAGGAATATTCCGATGACGAACTCTTCGGATTCTTTATTCGCGCGCAATCGGCCTGCTGACGTACAACATCTAGCATAGGTGAAGGCTCGGCGAAGTGTTCATGGATCAACACCGAGCAAATAACCAAAATCAGTTGAGGACGGGCTCTATGCCAAAGAAGAAAGAAATGTTAAATCCGAAGAATGGAAATGGCTATGCAGGAGATGAGACAAATGCACGACCAACAAATCCGAGCTTTGTCGAATTCAGCTAGTTTTGAATCGCGAGCAGTCGTAACCGCGATGAACGCCGCAGTTGAACAGCGTATTCCAGAAGTGGACGAAATCATCATGGGCCAGTATGACCTCCAAAAATATTGGGTGGTGGTTCAAATGCACACCCTACAGATAATCAACGGCATGGGGTGGTTCTGGCAAAGATAATAACACTAAGGGGTGGCCGGGCATTATTAGCCTCTCGAAATTATCAAAATAGGATATAGGTGTTAGGCAACGAAAAGATAAAGGATCATCGATGAGCAAAATAATGCTTTAATGCTCTGGCTCAAGAGGTTAAAGAAGCGGTCGGCATTCGGCATGTTGCTTACCCGAAAAGAGTGGATTCGATCCTGTATCCGGTGAAGTTCACCTGATCAACTTCACGGCGCGTTCGATCGAAGGGTTTCCCCCAGCTCCAGCACGGCTGAATGCTTATTTTAAGTCCCATTTGGGAGTGATTTTTGGCAACGAGGCGCTCATGATGGCCCGGTGCATTTGTTGCACCACCTTCGCGGGCTCCGGCCTTCGATTGGTACGCGCCGCCTCGCAAGCACCGGAAGCATCAACAGCTGGGAGGACCTGGAAAGCATGTTCCTCGGCTCATTTCTTCGATGATGATTGCGAAGTGTCGATGCAGGACACTCTTCGATGAGAAACAAAAAGACGGAGAGTCGGTGGATACGCTTCATCAAAAAAAACGCTTCGCGCAATCAGGGCAATGAACTGACAAGGATGCCGGCGTCATGGAGGAATTCGTAGCTTGCAGATCTGTCTATAACAACTTGTCCATTAACATCTTGGACGTTATGGGAGTAGAGCCGCTCAAATACTTTGGAAAGAGTTGAAGGTTGCGCGCGACAGGCCGAACGTGATTCCTTAGAAGGAGGAAGGTTTGAAAGTGGGCCTAACCGATGAACTATACGCCTGCTGAATCGCGAGTCCTGCATTTCCGCAATGAAGAAGAGAAGACACCTACAACAGTTGTTGACGTTAATCAGACCGTCGGCAAGCAGGCAGTGCCCGAGACAGCAGAATAGTTCGGATCCGAGGCTCGACAAAAAGAGTACTGCATTCAAGGACGAAGAGCGTTCCAAGCCATGCTTCGAGATCCGCTATCTTGAAAAGAATAAATGATCAAGCTGGGCCCTGGCCCATCACAAATCAGGAGGAAGCTTGAGCAATACTACGGATCGAAGTACTAGCGCGTACCGCACAGGAGGATCCTTCATACCCAATCCAAGGCATTGCCTTACTTTAAAGAATAGCATCCAAACCATATGGTTGAAGCCGCGTCATATACGGCAGATAAGCCAAATAAGAACGGTAATACTCAAGAAGCAGTATACGAGTATCAAAGCTGCTTCTCAATCCTCGCAATATCGGTATAGATGAGTTAACTGCTCCTAATACTCAATATATATATCTAGAAACTATTTCCGTACCGTTGACGATTTCTGGAGGAATTTTATATGTAATATTCTTAAGGATAACTCGATCATTGTAACGAATGCAATGATAAACCCGTTTCGCAGGCGAATGCAGCTGGGGGTGGATGATTGCATGGGTAACGGGAAGTTCGCCGGAAGAATACTATATGTACATTTTCTTAGGGATAACGCGCGATGCAATTAACAATAAAGTGAAATAAACACTAAACCGCCCACTATGATTTGTAGCTAGCCACTCTTCACTTTCTAGCAGCTGGTCAAAACCTTCCTATAGTTAGGATCAGCACCCGAGACTCCAAAGTCCCTCGTGCGAATCTTCCATGAACGAGAGTCGCACTTTCAAAAAATTGAGGCAATCAAACCTATAAAAGTTAGGATGTTCCATGCTCACTTAGTCAAACACTACAGATAGTTAGGCACTAAGAAACCCCTGCAAGTCATACCCGTTTTGATAAACGAGAAGTCTGGGCCTTTGTTCGCTTATTTTCCACCAAACCTATAAAGTTAGGGTCGAAATTGGACTTTCTTCTTACATAAATGGGGAGCTCTTTTGGATCAAACACCCAGTTTTATGAAAGTTAGGGTCGTTTGAATCTTTCTAAATGCATCCGGAGTGGAAATCACAACTCTTAGTTTTCCCCTTTCTTGATTGCTGGGGGTGGAGATTCCGCAACTTTCGAGTTTCTATTCGAACTGAAGATAGAATATAAAATTCTTCGGCTCTTCGGTGAGCCGGGGAGACAGAATATAAAAATTGCTCCTCTTACATTTTGGTTTCGTCTTTACCCTGAGAACGAGACACAATTTCAACTTTAATCGCAGTACACTCAATGCGACGGGGAATTTTGATCTGCAACTCCATAAAATAGAGATAAGGCCTACGCCTAACACGCGTTGCGCCGGTTTAGTCTTGTCACTCGATTGAAAAAGACACCAGAGTAGCAATTCTGGGGACTTTTATCGCGATCCTAAGTAGTGATGAGTCAACGCCGTAATAGCGCGTTGGCCGTGCTATATCCCCGTAAGAAAAGAAATGGGAGAAGTCTATGTACTTCAAATGCATAGCATTAAGTCTAAGAGAAGCAATTGCTCTTAGCACGAACTTACATGTGAAAACGGGTTTTAATAATTCACAATGCTAGGCCCGATTTCAAATGGTAATCGGTAAAGATTTACATAAATGACGTCAAACCCGTTGATGGCTGGGGGTTTGGTCAAAAATCCAAAGTCTATGTCTAACACCATTGCCTGGTTAGTCTTTTGACCGGGGCGTAAAAACAGGACAAAAAGAGCCAAATATTCAATATTGTGGTAGGTTGTTATTAATAATACACCATAATTCCGTGCCTGCACACGGCGATGGTGAAATTTTATCCCGAAGCCTAAGGCAGGATAAGTCAACCGGCCAATATACACGCCGTTGCCGTTTAGTCTTTTACGCGATTGAAAAGAAGACACGAGAATCCGAGTCTGGGGATTTTTATCCTGCGGTTTCAACCGGGATGCAGATCCGAGGTTGCGACACGACAGCTCCGGCAGTGAAGCTGTTGGCTCCCACTGTAGTCGCCAGTTTGTTTGCGTCGAAAATTCTTCGTCCGAACTCGGACTTGAGTGATTCCAAGTGCGTTGGAAAGCTGACGAAGAGTTCTATAAGCTCCAATGATTAGATCATCTGTGGAATAAATGAGACACGAAGGGCATTCCGTCTTTTGTAAGTGACACGGGGCTCCCGATCAGTTCGTATCCTTATTATTCTGAAACTCCGTTGCTTCACATAGTTCGCCGATTCACTTCAAGCGTTCGTCGATGTCAATCAAGCTTCTATGACTTGGATAGTGACATTCATCATCTTCTCTTAGCTTTGAGCTGTTCGTGGAGACCTATAGGCAATTTTCGATGCCTACAAGGGTATGTTTTTATGTATATGTATGTGTATATATGAAATTTATGCAAAATTATCAAAATGAACGAACTCACCAGCTTGCCAAATACCATGTATTGTCTAATGTAGCATACTGCGACCTAACTAGAAAAAATGACCTATCTTATCTTAATTTTATGAATCTAACCACACTATTTCATTCAGATCAATTAACGAATGTTGATGAGATTGTAACTAAGTTGTACAATACCAAGAAAATAGTGAAGCAAAAAATTACTAACTTCTATTTATGGAACATGTCTCTCTTTTCCTTTAACTTTTTAATATAATTTGAAAGATGAAAATTAAGAAGAGAAAGAATTTCACGCCTAGGACCCGCAAGGCCGTTGCCGCATTGTAAGCTATGGGACCTATTGAGCGTAGCGCATTGTTTTGACTCAAACCACGAAAAATATCGGCCTAGCCGATGCTGCACTTCAACCTATCCTTTTACTAATAACACTATAAAGTTTTTGCGGCTAATTTTTTTGGGGCATCACGAAATTTATCATTTCAAATGCAGAGGTGATTGTGCTTATCATTCCTTTGAAGTATTTAGATGCTGGTGTCCCATTGAGTTTGTATTTTATAAGTGAAAATTAATAATATAAAAGGCGCTAGATAGACTAGACGTTTAAGCCAGCGCCTAGACGCCTAGGCGGCGCCTAGGCGTTTGACTATTTTTTAAATTATTTAATTATAATAATTGATAAAAATATGTATTAAATTTAAATAAATGTGCCTAAAAAAAGATTGCAATCTTAGATCCACAATAAACCATGCATGCTTAAATACTAAATAGTCAAAATAATAACTAGTAAGGTTATAAAAAGTGCTAGGATGCCTAGGCGTTCGACCTAATGCATAGAGCCTATGAGGTTTTTTTATTTTTTAATTATAATATTTAATAGTAAATGTCAATGTTATAGAAAGTTAAGGTGCCGAACTAGTATCTAGGTAGATTTTTTTTTTTTCATTTAAATGGTGGTTGAGGAGGTTTTGCTGAAAGTCGAAGGAGGTAATGGAGGTGTTCATATGTAAAGGTTAAAAGAGTTTGAAAGAGGTTAGAGGACGTGGAGGCTGTAACACAGAAAATCACGATCAATGTCTAAAAAGTGCAGTCTACGTAAGAAGACAATGCTCCCCTAAACACATTCAAAATCTAGGTAGGAAGCCTAGGTACCGCTCAGACGTTAGTTAGGCGGCCTAAGTACCGCTTAGACGTAGGCATACGCGTAGGCAGACTACATGGAGGCTTTTAAAACAGTGCTGGAAATCCATTTATATATACACTGTGGGCATAGGAGACGAGAAGGAACCGGGACAGATCCATGTGGATCGTTGTGGGGGCACTTCCCGCCGCACATATATTAATTTTTAACTAATGAGTATTGAAATTTATGGAGGTGTCCCCATATAATTTATTAGATGCCTCCATAAAATTGATAGCTTCATAGATTTTAAAGAACTTTTGTTCCAACTTAGTTGTATTTCTTTTAGTCTATATAATGAAAATGAAAATGACAATGTGTTGATATGAAAATGTTATAGAAAATCATTATGTCTTTAGATCTTTCCAGTTATTTTATAAATAAAATTTTCATTTGGTAGAATATATATGTACACGCCTCCATAGGAAGAATTTTTTGGATCCGTCCCTTGGAAGGAATAGCAGTTATTTTCAAACTAATAGAACTGGGAGGATACCAGCTCTATATAGATTTATGCCAAATGTAATTTTCTATAGTTGATACTAATTTAGTGTTCAAAAGCACGAGCAACAAATGTATCGCTTTTGCATATCATGTTTTAACATAGAACACACTTTATATATTACTTCTACATAAAAACATTTTTTCTTTTTTCTACAATACTCTCCCTCATTATGGAGCATACACATCACATATTCCTAAATTGTTACACACACCCGCTCGCACATACGCATGCACACACATAAAATGCGTTGTGTGTAGTATGTATATTATAGTCATGTGTGTGTATGCATCATTGTTAGACACCATATTGCTTTAGTAAGCAGTATTTGCTAATTCACTAATATGGATAACATGTCATTCGCTGAATTGGACATGGTTTGTTGAGCGCAGAGTCACGTCCTCACGCCGCGAAAATATAACTTGAAAGAAAGCCCTGGCTTTTACTTTCACAAAAGCTCAAGCTAGCCTCTATATTTTCGTTTCACAAAAGAAACAAGAATAGAAAGTGAAATATCTCAACAAAGTGAAATATACTCTTCCTCTCATCAGTTCTAGGACCGACTTGTCGAGGGAACCTACAAGCAATAGGCAACACCCAGAAAACAATAATAACACGAGATTTACGTGGTTCGACAAACTTGCATACGTCCACGGGAGGGGTGAGTGGAGATTCCACTATGAGGAGAACACCGACGACTTGTACAATCCACAAGCTCGTCTCGAAAGAAGAAGATTTGATTTTTTTACCCAAAAGAAATTTACCTCTTGTAAGATCTCTCCAATATCTCTCCTTTTTCTCAGATCTAGATCTCTTTTTTTTTAAAATAGCCGCCAAATCCCAGCCGCCCAAAAAAAACACCCTCGTTTCTCTCTCTGCTTCCCCCACACAAAACCCTAGAAGAAAATCCTATTTATAAGAGATATGGGCCTGCTCTGCTAGCTGGAAAGCGTGTCTGCCACTGGGAACTTGGGCTGCAGGTTGATGGTGTTGTCCCCACGCGTGTGCGCGTTCGCAACAAACGCATGGTTGTAGGCTCCCACGCATGTGGCCCCCACGCGTTCATAATTCTCCACCTCGTACATCATTTGATAAATTTTGGACGAACATCAGAAGAACACCGCGAACATCACCAGAGATATCTGAAACACCAAACCAGGCCAAACCAGACTAAACCAGCTGCGCCACTTTACCATGGTTGCCTACGTGGCCTCCACCGGGATCAAGCTAACCGTAGTTCAGGTTTTGTTCTTCATATGATCTCCACCTCACCCCATAACCACCCCGAAGGACCATGCCCTCTTGGGAAAATCAACACGGGCTGATATGAAGTAAGTCCAAGCAATACTAAAACTTGCTATCTGTGACCACATTGGTTAACATGTCTGCGGGATTCTCATTCGAGTGCACATTCATAAGAGAAATATCACCTTCCTCTATGACATCCCGCACAAAATGATACCTGATATCAATATGCTTGGTACGAGCATGATGAACTTGATTCTTCGTCAAGTGAATTGCACTCTGATTGTCGCACCACAAGTTCACGTTCTCCTGTTCAATCCCCAGATCATCTAGAAAACCCTACAAGCACAATGCTTTCTTCACTCTCTTCGCTATGATCATGTACTCGGCCTCTATAGTAGAAAGTGTCATTATAGCCTGCAACATCGATCGCCAACTAACTAAAGCCCCATGTATCCTGAATACATAACCAGTAGTAGATCGCCGTCTATCTAGATCGTCCGCATAATCTGAGTCAACAAACCCATCAATCTGACACGTACCTCCACCAAAACACAGACCCGTATCAACGGTGCCCTTTAAGTACCTTAGGACCCACTTCACTGTTTCTCAGTGTGCCTTTCCTGGATTCGCCATGAATCTACTAATCACGCTGACCGCTTGTGAAATATCTGGACGTGTACATATCATTGCATACATCAAGCTGCCAACTGCACTAGCATAAGGTACACATTCCATGTTTGTATTTTTTCGCTGTAGTGGGAGATTATTTACCTGAAAGCCTGAAGTGTGGAGCCAATAGAGTCACCACCGACTTAGCACTTTGCGAACCTCGCGATCACCCGCTCTATGTAGCCCTTCTGACTCAAGAACAATCGCCGATTTGCCCGCTCT
Source organism: Asparagus officinalis (assembly GCF_001876935.1). Taxonomy (NCBI): domain Eukaryota; kingdom Viridiplantae; phylum Streptophyta; class Magnoliopsida; order Asparagales; family Asparagaceae; genus Asparagus; species Asparagus officinalis. Next base: position 100,750,918 of record NC_033796.1, read on the forward strand.
CTCCTAATCTCCATACCCAGTATTTTCCTTACAGCGCATATGTCCTTTATCTCGAACTCTTTATCAAGTTGAGATTTCAGCCTATCTATCTCCATCCTGCTCTTCGAAGCAATAAACATGTCATCCACATACGAAAGGAGATAGATATAATCACCTTCACGAAGCTTCCGAATATAGACAGAACAATCATAGTTGCTTCTGGAAAACTCATGCTTCAGCATGATGCAGTCAAATCGCTTGTACCACTACCGAGGAGTTTGCTTCAGTCCATAGAATGACTTCCTTAAGCGACACACATGATTCTTCTTGTCCTCAACCTTGTAGCCCTCAGGTTGATGCATATAGATCTCTTCATCCAAGTCTCCGTGTAAGAAGGCCGTTTTAACATCAAGTTGTTCTAGTTCAAGATCACCATGAGCAACAATACTCAATAGCACCCGAATAGAAGTGTGTTTTACTACCGGAGAAAATATCTCATTATAATCCATACCCTCTCTTTGTGCAAACCCTTTAGCCACTAGCCTCGCCTTGTACCTTGTATCACCGAGCTCTAAAGGATCTTCCTTTCTTTTATACACACACTTACAACCAATAATTTTTCTTCCTACGGACAATAGGACCACCTTCCATGTTTGGTTCTTCCAAAGAGATTCCATCTCCTCCTCCATCGTAACCAACCAACTCTCACTATCCTTATCCTGAATAGCTTCTTTGAAGAAGACCTGCTCATCTTCCTCCACCGAGAGTGCGTATTCCACCAAATTAACATGTCCATAGTGCTTCAGAGGTTAATCAGCCCCAGCTTCAGTACCTGCTTGTATACTCGCCTTGGTCTAGTGGAAGCTAAACTATCCTCGAGCTGTTGTTGTTGTAGTGTTTGTGTATTTTCTTGCTAAACCTC
>NC_033796.1:100752089-100766781 GCF_001876935.1 Asparagus officinalis
TGTATTTTGTTGCTGAATCTCCTCCTGCTCAAGCTCATCATCTACTTGATTTTCCACTTGAACATGAATAGAACATGGTTGGTTTTTAGGTTCTATCTCAATAATCTGGGACTTTAAAGTCCTAACAGTCCCAACACCATCATCCTTTGGTGCCTTAGTAATCATGGATTTCTCATCAAAGGTAACATCTCTGCTGATCATGAACTTCGAATTTTCTGTACACCAAAGACGGTAGCCTTTTACACCATTTGCATATTCCAAGAATATACCCTTTTAGCCCTCGTGTCAAGCTTTCCCTCGTTGACGTGATAATAGGCGGTACACCCGAAAATCTAGAGCTTCTTATAATCTGCATGCTCTCCTGATCACACCCTATAGGGTGTATCACCATCTAATGTATAATGTGGAGAATAGTTCACAATATAACAAGCTGTAGCCACCGTTTCTGCCCACCATTCCTTGTCCAATCCAGCATAAGATCGCATACTCATTGCTTTCTCCCGTAATGTTCGGTTCAGCCTCTCCGTAACCCCATTTTGCTATGGTATAGATCTGACTGTCCAGTATCTAGCAATGCCCTCCTGATCACAGAACTCCTTGAAAGCACCATCTGTATATTCTGTACGTTGTCAGATCTTAGTGTCTATCCTATTCTTAACCATTGCTTTCCACTTCTTGAATGTCTCGAATACCTCATTCTTATGCTTAAGAAAATAAATCCAAGCATACCTCGAATGATCATCTATGAACGAGATAAAATACCTGGAATCACCCTTGGAAGTTGTCTGAGCCGGAGCCCACACATCTGTGTGCACATAGTCTAACATACCTCTGCTTTTGTGATTGCTTTTCAAGAATTGGACCTTGTGCGCCTTTCTGTACACAATCCTCGCAAAAACCATGCAAGGTTTCTTCAGATTTTTTAGCAAACCCACCTTACCAAGCAGATCCAGACTCTTCTCTGATATGTGCCCAAGCCGTCTATGTCATAACCGTGTGTGCACACATGGGTCTCCATCATTTCCTTCAGGTCCTACCGCTACATCTCCCGTCACTGTCGTACCTGAGAGAGTATATAAATTACCGTGACGAACACTCTTCATCACTACAAGGGAACCCCGAACAACCTTCTTTACTCTGTTTTCTGTAACAATTCTGCAACTATCGGAGTCTAATGTATCAACTGAGATAAGATTCTTCCGCAAGTCGGGAACGGACCTCACATCCGTCAAGGTTCGGACCACTCCATCATGCATCTTAATCTTGTTTTTTTATGATAAGGGAAATCCGGTCAGCTCTCCCAATAATTACTCCTTTGGAGTCCGCCAGCGACCCTAGTTCGATTCCCTCAGGTTCTCACTTTCTGAAAGGAGCTACCCTTGCTACCAGGGGCTCATCCCTACGTGAATGGGCGATCAGCGTGGGACCCTAAAGGCCTCGAACTGGTGAACATACAACGGGTTGGGTTAACTGACCAGTAAAACCCCGAGTTTCTGCACCCACCCTTAATCCCACAGAAACCAGGTGAATGCGAAAGAGGGGATTGTGTGTACGGAAGTTGTCTGAGCCGGACCCTACACATCTGTGTGCACATAGTCTAATATACCTCTGCTTTTGTGATTGCTTTTCGAGAATTGGACCCTGTCCGTCTTTCCATACACAAAATCCTCGCAAAAACCATGCAAGGTTTCTTCAGATTTTTTAGCAAACCAACCTTACCAAGCAGATCCAGACTCTTCTCTGACATGTGCCCAAGCCGTCTATGCCATAACCATGTGTGCACACATAGGTCTCCACCATTTCCTTCAGTTCATGCTGCTGCATCTCCCGTCATTGTCGTATCTGAGAGAGTATATAAATTACCGTGACGAACACCCTTCATCACTATAAGGAAACCCCGAACAACCTTTTTCACTCTGTTCTCTGTAACAATCCTTTTTCACTCTGTTCTCTGTAACAATCCTGCAACCATCAGAGTCTAATGTATCAACTGAGATAAGATTCTTCCACAAGTCGGGAACGGACCTCACATCCGTCAAGGTTCGGATCACTCTATCATGCATCTTAATCTTGTTTTTTTGTGACAAGGGAAATACGGTCAGCTCTCCCAACAATTACTCCTTTGGAGTCTGTCAGCGACCCTGGTTCGAATCCCTCAGGTTCCTACCTTCTGAAAGGAGCTACCCTTGCTACCAGGGGCTCATCCCTACATGAATGGGCAATCAGCGTGGGACCCTAAAGGTCTCAAACTGGTGAGCATACAACGGGTTAGGTTAACTGACCAGTAAAACCCCAGGTTTCTACACTCACCCTTAATCCCACAGAAACCAGGTGAATGCAAAAGAGGGGATTTGAACCCCTGACCAACTAGGGAGATCTCCTCCCTCACTCTTTGTGGCGCTAGACAGAATTCCCACCTACGGGTGGTCATGCATCTTGATGTTGATATTACCTAACCCCATTGTTTTACAAACATGGTTGTTCTCCATTAATACAGTTTCACCATTAATACTTCTGTAGGTAGTAAACCACTTCCTATTTGAGCACATGTGGTAAGAGCAACCTAAATCAAGAATTCACTTTTCGGAGATATCCTCACCACCCGTGACGACATACCATTCGTTCTCGCTCCCTTCCTCTGAAACATAGCCCGTTTCTTCCTTGCCTTCTCTCCTCTCAGTCTTGTTGTTCTTCTTCCCCCCTACTCTCTTATTTGGATAGTCGACCTTGAAATACCCAACTTCATCGCATTTGAAACATGCTCTTCCCACAAGAGGTCTTGATTTAAATCTATACTTTCCTCTCTTGTCTATTTCTCACTCATTGCTCATTCCTCTAGCAAACAATCCCTACGCTTGTACTTTGCTACCACCAGTAGTCATGTCACTGGTTGCAATCTTCCGAAGGACATCACCTAGAATCGTCGTTCTAGTCCCATCCATCGTCAAATTGTCTCCCACAAGCATCATTGTTTGCACCAGGTTCTCATAAGTCTTCGGCAGAGATAGAAGTAGTAGAAGCGTCTGATCCTTGTTTTTAACTGTCACGTCTATGTCCTTTAAGTCTGATATGATCCTATCAAACTTGTTGATGTATTTCCGGATTGATGAGTCCTCCTCCATCTTGCAAGTATACAATTTGGATTTTAAATAGATCCGGTTTGTTAGACTCTTCGTCATGAATGTGCTTTCTAACTTCGACCACACGTCGTTTCCTCTCCATCTACCAAGAAAGCTACATCCCTTTCAAGGCAAAGGATAATTGACGCCCGTGTTTTCAGATTCAGCTCTTCCCAATCCTCATCAGACACATCTTTATGCTTCTTCTCTTTTTCAGCCAAAGCCTTGTGCAATTTTTACGAAATCAACGAGTTTTTCATCTGCATCCTCTAATAGGAAAAATCATTCTTCCCATTGAACTTTTCGATCTCGTATTTTCCAATTTTAACTGTTTTGCTAGTTGACGCCATCCTCCGCTTGTTTTAATAAATCTGTTTCTCTTAGAAAATTACCGAGTACCACCTCAAACCAGAAGCTACACCACTATCAATCTGAATAGCAACTCTGATACCAATTATTGGGCGCAGAGTCACGCCCTCATGCTGCGGAAGCGATATAATCCGAGAGAAAGCACTGGCTTTTATTTCACAAAAGCTCAAGTCAAGCTCTATATTCCCGTTTCACAAAAGAAACAAAAATAAAAAGTGAAATATACAGTACTCTTCCTCTCATCAGTTCTAGGACTGACTTGTCGAGGGAACCTACAAGCAATAGCCAACACCCAGAAAACAATAAAAACACGAGATTTACGTGGTTCGGCAAAGTTGTCTACGTCCACAGGAGGGGTGAGTGGAGATTCCACTATGAGGAGAACACCGACGACATGTACAATCTACAAGCTCGTCTCAAAAGAAGAATATTTGATTTTTTTACCCAAAAGAAATTTACCTCTCTTGTAAGATCTCTCCAATCTCTCTCCTTTTTCTCAGAGCTAGATCTCTTTTTTTTTCAAAAACAGCCGCCAAATATCCAGCCGTCCAAAAAAAAACACCCTCGTTTCTCTCTCTGCTTTCCCCCACACAAAACCCTAGAAGAAAATCCTATTTATAAGAGATCCAGGTCTGCTCTGCCAGTTGGAAAGCGTGTCTGCCGCTGGGAACTTGGGCTGCAGGTTGATGGTGTGGCCCCCACGCGTGTGCGCGTTCACAACAACGTGTTCACAACAAACGCATGGTTGTAGGTTCCCACGCACGCATGTAGCCCCCACGCGTTCACATGGTTTTTCCAAAATCCTACAGCTATAAATGCATATTAGCTCCTTGAAGAACCTAAGTTTGTCAAAATGGTCTGCGATTTTTACATGAAATTTTATCTCTGTGTTGTTTTGAATTTTCTCTTAGCAAACCCTCTCTTGAGCAGTGACAACCAATATATGCTTTCTTTATTCTTTCATGAAATATTATATTATTAGCAATGCAATAAAAGGTTGGTTACTTATGTCATCGCAAGATCATGTGTTTTGTATATCAAATCTGAATTCTTGTGAAATATATCTCAATCACATCTTAAGGTCGATTTAGGATCAGATAAATAAGTAATGAACTACTTGACCAATGGTCATGTGTCCTTGAAGAGGTAACAGAGTAGAAGTAGACAAGCTCCACAAGACTTGGAGAAGAATGTGAATTAGAGAAAATGGAAAAACAAACGCAAAAGAAAGATATATGAAGTATATTTAAAAACACCAGTGAAAGACTCTTAAGGGCCAGTTTGATATTATTTTTTTTAGGTTGCTTAATAATGACGTTTGGTGAAATTTTTTTGACATGCTTATTGAAACTACTTTTTCTTTTAAAGAGGTGCTTCTATAGGTAGATTGAAGATGCTTTTAAAAGCAGCTTTTATTTTTTCAGTTTATATGTCATATGTATCTTTTATCTTTTACTAATGATCATCCAACATAGTTCTACTAAACCACTTAGCTGCTATTTAAGCAGTTTTGATATTTGATTACCAAACTGTTATTTTCAGTAGCTTATATAAATTGCTTCTATAAGCTGCTTTTATAAGTAACTTATTATAAGCTCTAGCAATATCAGAATGACCCTAAAACCTATACCCTTTCATGTGCAGGAATAACCTTAAAATCACATTTGATCATCTAGGGTTCAACTAAAGTCATGCTTGGTGAACTGAAAAATCACATCTAAATATTAAATGTGGGAACAAGAAAAAAGATCATGAAGAACAATAACGTTATAAGTGAATGGCCCTCAAAGAGCAAATGAAAAGCATATGATTCATTCAAATAACACCACAACATGGACATGGGCTCCAGAAAAGTTTAGTAACATCATATGAAATGAAAATGGTTCAACTAATTTATAAAAGATTCATGTTTTTTCTTCTGCCACTCATTTTGCTAAGGGGTATGCTTAGTCATAAAATAAAGCAATGAATGCGAAGAACTCTTTTACGTTATGGTTATTTCGATGTTACTTCCTCAAATCATTACTATTTTAATATAACTCCCTCAAATCATGATAATAACTATTGAGTCCCCCAAATCACAATAAGTGTCCTGAAATAATTCCCTCTAGTTAGGTGAGGTTATAATGAGGAAGGAGTATTTCGTTATCTTTTAACTTTTATGGTGGATGGACTGTTATACCCCTCCCTTATTCGCCCATATCCATTACCGTTGCTTCAACCCATTAAGAAATAGGATCCAAACCCCAACCCGTTTGAATAAAGGGTACCCAAACCCATTTAATTCATCATCTTCCCCAACGAGGGTCTCCTCCGTCACCCATGATTCTCCTTCGACACCTCTTTTGTGATTAACTCCCATGGGCAAAAAACTAATTGCACAACCTACCCCCACCTAATTAAAGCATCTGGACGGTTATACTAACAGAAAGACCTATTTTAAATTTTCAATTCACTTGTATGATTTGAGGATCTAATAGCTGTTAAGATGATTTGAGGGAGTTATATCAAATAAGGGATGATTTGAGAGAGTTATATCGAAATAAACCCTTTACGTTAATCAATCTAGAGAACTTGAACGAAGTAGTTTAACTTGTGTCTGAAATTCAAGAGTGAATGTATGAAAAAGTGGCAACAATTCTGGATGACTTCATTGAATATACCCAAATAACTCCATAAAATCGTTCACAAATTAACAAAATATTTGAAACATCATTCTGGTTGCACATCAAGAAAGCCCTGAATACCAAAATGAACTAACATAAAGGGAGTCACTACTTGTTTGTTGACTCTAGGCTAAACCTAATCAGAACCCAGTGACATGACTCACAATCCAAAGACTTCAAATAACTCCAATTCAAATTGGAGTTAACTTCTTCAAATTATCACCATTTTGAATGTCCTGACATGTTTTAAAATGTTGATCGACATGTCGTTTCTAAGTGTTCAATGCCAGAAGATATGACTTTTATATCCAATATTTTTTCCATGTTCATTCTTTGAGGTCCTGCCTTATCATTAACTATCTCTTCTATTGGTAAGAAATATTTTCCTTTGAATATGTTTATCTACAGACCCTCTAAAATTGGTAAACTTCACAAGACTACTGTAAACTTTTTTCACAAACTAAGAGGTTTTTGCAGGGTAACTTTTGTTTTTTTTAAAGAAAACTATTACAAACATTTCTTTCTCTAAATTATCATGCCTGTTGGCCGTTAGGGTTACTTGTCACTGTTTTGCATGAGACATGTTTTTGATAGTGCATTTAGTAGATTCTCCCTCTCCCCTATTCTCAAGGGTAGTTTAGACCTGTTATCCGAACCATTAATGCCGCTGGCCAACATTGTCTAATACTTCATTGTACTTTCTGCAGTTTGAAAGGTATAGTAGTTTTCTTTGATAAAAGAAGTTTATAGTAGTTTTGTGCAAAACCTCCTTAATTTCTTGGGTAGTTTTGTGAAATTCGCGCTCTAAAATTTTGTATCTTGAAGTTGTCTTTGTTAACTCTACAGTGTGATTTCATCATATCATTGCTTCAATCAAAAAATAACAAGTTAACAGTACATTTTTGTTCTTTTCTTATATGTGTGTCGATGTGTGGGTGGATGTTGTATATGTTTAATTTATTTTTGGTGAAACACGTGCGCGCGCGCATGTATTTGTGTGTAAAAGGAAGGTCTATTTAATGCCGTATAAATGATTCCTTCATGTTGTACAGGTGTTTTTTAGAAACTCAGCTGTCATTTTGCCGAACCACTTTATTTGCTTCAGGATTTGTTGAGGTTATAATTGAACTCCTGAATAATTGAGACTTTAATAGCTTGTCATGTCTTCATGATTGTTTTTTATTCATTTGATGTGCTTATAGCTCAAGACGACAGCTTACATCACTGCAGAACATAAGGATTTAATTCAGTACTCATTGTGCTCGTTAACTAGTTTGAGGAATGCTGTACTTTGTTAACTAGTTTGAGAAATATTCTCACTTATTTAGTCGTAGAGATTATTTCTGAACAAGATGCGTTGTAATACACGAGATTAAATTTCACAAAGCATGGTGTTCAGTCATGCCTATGATGCGATTTTGAGATCAATGGGAAGTTCCTTTTTCTTTTTCTTTTTTTCTTTTTTTTCCCCTGGAGGAGTGAATGGGAAGTGTTGAAAAGATGAGATTTTTGTTCGTTTCTCAGTTTTTTTTTCTTTTTTCTTTTTTCTTTTTCTTTTTTTCCTTTGGGTAAATACTATGTTAATATCATTTTTCATATTTTGTGTTTGTTTATATTTGTATGCACATCCATGTGATAGCGCAGCGGAAATTTCGGCAGCACCTCCGGTGCGCAAGGTGCACAACAAAAGATTAGATCACAACGAAATTCTTGTTTCTCAAAGAAAACAAGAACCAAAAGCCAGATATCTCATCAAAGTGAGATATCAGCTCTTCCTCTCGTCGGCTCTAGGACTGCGCGTCGAGGGAACCTACAAGCTATGACAAATCACGGCAAGAACACAAATTTTACGTGGTTCGGCAAATTGCCTACGTCCACGGGGCAAGGAGGGGGGAGATCTACTATTAGAGGGAGAGATACAACTAGGGTACAATCATTCAATCTAAACCCTCACACAAACTCTCAAATCCCTCATACAAATACTCTCTCAAATGATACACAAAAGAACTCCTCCGTCACAAACAGCCTCTGCCTGCGCTTGCACGAAGCCCAGCCGAAGAAAAATAAAAACAATTCCTTTGCACGCGCTCTGTAGCCGCAAAAACCAAATAAACTCCTTGCACACAAAACCCTAGGAGCCACTGCATTTATTTATATCACTTTCGTATCGGGTGGGCCTTTGAAACAAAGTTCACTCTTTCACGCGTTTTGTTTTCTTTGTCCGCTGGACTCAACACTCGCGTGTGGTGGCTGGGCCCCCCACTCACAATTCTCTACCTCGGTGAAGTTTTTCCAAAACTGAGCCGACACTGACCACATCAAATGCCTCACTTGTTGCGTCCAGTACGCCATGGCAACGGACTCATGACAACGGACTCCATCCACAACAGGTCGAGACCCAAACGGGAGTGCGAACACTCAACCCAAACCAAATAGTGTCTACTCACCAAATCAAACTGAGCCTACACCGACTACACCAAATGCCTCACTTGCTGAGACCCAAATAGGAGTGCCAACACTCACCCCAAATGTCGATGTCGCTCACCAAATCGGCTGCATAATAAAGACTGCCTACGTATCCTCTTACCCAAGGAATCAAGCCTTCACGTAGTTCACCCAAATGGCCGCAAACGACCCCAATCCAATAGAAGAGTTTGTAACCCTTCTCCAACATCACGATCAAGTCTACGGCTAATAGCACCTCCAATGGATCCAAACTGAAACAATTCAAACACCTTCACCTGAGATGAACCAATGGCCATATCAGACTACATCTACCAGCTACACTCGAATTAATCAACTCATCATCCGCATCCGAATCAACACGATTCCCAATCTATGTCACATCAGCTGGAATCCCAAATGATACAGTATGATCTGGAGTTTCCACCCAACGTGGAGTAGCATCACTCTCCACCCGTTGCGATGTCCCAAAGATATGATCACCACTCTCCACCTGCCAGAACAAAGTCAGAAGCCGATACCTGATAATCAAACACGCCTCTGAATCCCAAATGTGCTATCGGATCAAATCTCACATCTACGATGTGACCAAGTGCTGGGTAGCCAAACATCCGACGCAACCCAAAATCTGAAGCAGCTCCATCAGATCCCATATTTTTACATGCAGCAGTCGGCAACCTATACATGAGATGGCCCAAACATGTCGTAGCCCACACACCAATACCAATGCTCGACATCAAATGCCTATCCTCCTCCAGAAAGGAACAGCTCCCCAAGTCTTCCATCTCATCACGTCGCCTCAAAGTTTCCACACCAATGAAGTGTCTCCAATTGCCGTGAGCTCGGCACATATGCATAAATAGGTCCCTTTTGTACCTCCCTCTAACATCAGACTGAAGTACCTTCACCTTTCTGCCAATACACTTCCTCTATTTGTTGCGGACTTCTAGGACTTCACACCAACGGGACTTGGTTGCAACCCACCAATGCCTAGAGCAATCCCCAACTACGGAAACTACATACCTATTACCTCCCAATGATGCTCCTTTGGAAGGCCCCCGAATGCCTGAATGAACACCCCTCAGAAGACCCCTCGAATGATGGATAGAAGTGCCAAACTCCACCTCGGTCTTCTTGCTCATCCTAATGGGTTCACAGGACTTCAAACTGCAGGTTAAAGCACTCCTCAACAACCAATACACGACATTACTAATCAAATAACCCAGCATCAAACAACGCCACAGTCTAGCCGAATCTGATGAAGTCGTCATCTCTCTATCAATCGTCGTGCTTCCAAGCAAATAATACAAATTACTCCTTCTGACGCCCTTCATCACAATCATGGCCCAATGTGACCTTCAAACGTGCATCCACCAAGGTTACTTTATAGCCAGATGTCACCAAAGCTCCTAGTGAAATGATATTCTTCGACAACTACGGAACGAACCTCACTTCATCCAACTCCTGAATCACTCCGTCATACATCCGAATACGAACGGTACCAATACCACCAATAGAGAATGCATGTCCATTACCCATGAGCACAACATCATCTCTTTCCAACTTCTGAAAGCTGGAAAACCAATCCCTCCTAGGGCAAACGTGGTATGAAGCACCCGAATCCAACATCCACTCTGTAGAGTTAGTAACACAAACTGACTACTAATGCATCTCCCGATGCCTTCTCGGAGGACTCATCAACACTCTTCCTCAACTCATAATTCACCAACACTGAGGTCACCTCCTTGTAACTAACAGTAGTTCTTCCATTAATCATAGTTAGGACAAAAGTACCATAATCATCCTAGGGCAACGAACACAAAAGTAGCATCGCCTTGTCTTCATCCTCAACCATGATATCCACATTGGTCATGTCTGAAAGTAGCTTTGTGAAGTTGTTAACATGCTCCCTAATGGAAACTCCCATCTTCATCTTGAACTGGTAAAACCTCTTCTTCAAGTGAAGTCGATTCTCAATGCTCTTAGTAAGATACTTTTCATTGAGTGTTTCCCACATCTTCTTTGCCGACGTCTCGTTCATCACGTCATAAATAAGATCCGGCGTCAAGCATGACCGAATAACTCCACACGCCCTACTATTCATCTTCTTCCAAACCTTAGCTTCCATATCGACAGGTTTCTCTTGTAACTCAAGAGTTTCCTCCAAATTATGAGCGTCCAAGGCGTCCATCACCTGACATCTCCACAATCCGAAATTAATCTTACCGTCAAACTTCGAAACATCAATCTTCATGTTATTGATGCTCAAACTATGTATCGTCTTCGTAAGAGACGATCCCGATGTGCTTGTTTCACCTATGTTGTCGATCTAATCTTCAAATAGGAATCCTTCAGCGAATCCTTCAAACAAGCTCCCAAGTCCAACCCGGAGCTCTGATACCACTTGTTGTGCGCAGCGGAAATTTCGGCAGCACCTCCGGTACGCAAGGTGCACAACAAGAGATTAGATCACAACGAAATTCTTATTTCTCAAAGGAACCAAGAACCAAAAGCCAGATATCTCATCAAAGTCAGATATCAGCTCTTCCTCTCATCAGCTCTAGGACTGCGCATCGAGGGAACCTACAAGCTATTACAAATCACGGCAAGAACACAAATTTTACGTGGTTCGGCAAATTGCTTACGTCCACGGGGCAAGGAGGGGGGAGATCTACTATTAGAGGGAGAGATACAACTAGGGTTTATAATCATTCAATCTAAACCCTCACACAAACTCTCAAATCCCTCATACAAATACTCTCTCAAATGATACACAAAAGAACTCCTCCTTCACAAACAAAACCCCTCTGCCTGCGCTTGCACGAAGCCCAGCCGAAGAAAAATAAAAACAATTCCTTTGCACGCGCTCTGTAGCCGCAAAAACCAAATAAACTCCTTGCACACAAAACCCTAGGAGCCACTGTATTTATTTATATCACTTTCGTATCGGGTGGGCCTCAGAAACAAAGTTCACTCTTTCACGCGTTTTGTTTTCTTTGTCCGCTGGACTCAGCACTTGTGTGTGGTGGCTGGGCCCCCCCACTCACACCCTCATGGATGTGCATTTTTTGTATTTGTATATATGTGTATGCACATCGATGTATTGAGTTACTTGTGTAACCAAAATAAACTTGTTGCCCAGCTGGTTTGTTTTTGTATTTTTGCAATTGTAATTGCTGTTGTGTCAGCTGAACTTAGTTACTGTTATCTTGTTGTTCTCATGTTGAAGATAGTTTAGAACTATAAATTTCTTTAACTTTTTAGAGGAACATTTGCACCCCAATTGTATACATGCTTTATGGCGAGAGACAACATCGATATGCTCTTTATCCCCTTTTTGCTTGTTCTCTAGATCTAGATATTTACATCTTGTTTGGTATGCAGGATTGAGCGGGAATAGAATGTTTATTCTCACTTCTCATTCATCCTTATAACATCATTTTGGAAGTTAGGATGTCAATTCCCACGTCTTTTTTTGTACTTTTTGTGGAATGGACGTTTCTATTGAGTTGGTAGGGATTGCGCGTTCCCACTCAAGTGAGAAAAAAATTAAATTTAAATTTCATACCAAATATGTTTTGATTACTTATTAATTACATATCATAAAAATAAAAAAATTTGGCATTCCCATTTCATTTTCTAACCATATACCTCAAATGTAAGAATGAAATTGAGCATTTCATCTCTATGCAAATTTCATTTCATTCCTTACTTCATGTTATTCTCACTTGATCCATTTAGTACATATCCAGAAGGGCATTAGGGTTCTCTTTCTGCCTCTTGGGCATTAGGGTTCTCTTTCTGCCTCTTTTCTGCAAATTTGTCATTTATATATGATTTTGTATTACAAGGCACCGTTGACTCAGTATTAATCTAAGTACATTTTGTGTGTGTGTGGAGGGGGGAGGGTTGTTGGGGATTGTAAATAGGTGTGACTAAGTAGAAGCGACTTTATTGATGAATAAAAGTTAAGTATATCTCTCTCTCTCTCTCTCTTCTCTCTCTCTATATTATACAAATATTATATATATATATTCATATATATATATAAATATAACTATATGATATATTATATATATATAATATATATATATATTATTATATATATTATATATATTACACACACACTGCGCAACATAGCACACACAAAATTTACCCTCAAATCATTGATGATTGATTTATTTGGGAGTATTGTTTTCCAAAGTTTATGGACTGAGAAGTAGTTTTGCAAATACTGCAATTTAAAATGTAATTCTGCAAATACCCATTATTTAAGGGACATGCGCACAAATAACCCTATAATTATATGAATTATAAAAAAAAATGCAAGGGAGAAAGACACAGGAGATGCGTCAACATCTAAATGCGAAGAAGAGCAATCCTAAACTGGACTACATATGGGTTACCGAAAACTATAAGAATGGACCACTTTCATGTGATTTCTCAATATTTTCCTAAAATCATCAAATGCATATACATAACAGGCAGCCATGCAAATGCCTCCGTAGGATGGGGCCACTAAAATTTGGATGAAAATGCAAATTTGTAATTATTACCGAAATAAAAAATAAGCGCGTCTTTTTCTTAAGGTCCTTATTCCATCAACCTGAGGCCATGATAGAAGAAAACTTCAGAAATATGCAGAAGACCTCTGAGTTCATTAATGGAGTCTCATATTCTTCATATTTGGTACTGATTCAAAAAATTTCTCTTCTAAATCATCACACCACTGCATACACAGGATCCATTAGATATTTTCTCTATTAAATTATAAAAAATTCTTAAATAGGATCCCACACATGAGTCACAAGGACCGGTCATAAAATGTGTTCGACCCTGTGAGTGGCCACGTGAGCCCACGCTGATTAATTCCGCGGTTTCATTTCCGCGTGATGAAGGCCGGCCCACCCGTTTCTTTTATATATATATATATATATTCACATTTCATATTTAGCTTCCTGCTTCCGCAACACGGACACTGATCAGCCCCACAATGCGTTCCTATTCATTTTTCTCCCATACCGCTCATCATAGTTAGGTGGCCGGCTGGTGGATCATGACTACGTTCTCATATCACGATTCTGAGATGGGGATGCGGCAATCCTGTACGTCGCTCATCCACCAGAACCAAATTTGATTTTGCCCGATATACTTCACTACAACACTAATGCTTAGGTGTTCTGAAAAACCAACTTGTATATTGATACTCGCATCGATTTGTGCTTGTTACCTATTTCTCCATTGCGAATAACTCCAAAATTGGTAGAGAAGAACAAATTTGTAGAAATTAGGACCACCCAACCGAACCTAGATTGAGATTCTCAAGAATATGATTTCCTAACATACGAGGAAAGCAAATCTCAACAACGACAACTCCTAATGCTATTTCCACCGAAGCCGAGAACTCCAAGAAGCTAAGCTTCACACAAGAATCTTCCTCACCAAAAACCCTAGAATCTGAAAATCCTGGGCTCCTGATACCACTTGGTTGCCGACGCAGCGAAATTTCGTGGCAGCACGTTCAGGCAGCAGCAACAGTAGAGTTAGGGTCGTCAATAAGAATTTTGTGTAATCAAAGCAAACAAGAATCTGGAAGCCTAATATTCCCATCAAAGTGCGCGATATTTGCTCTTCCTCTCGTCAGCCTCTAGGATCTGCGCGTCGAGCGGAACCTAAAAGCTATTATCAAATCACACAAATATACAGGTTACAACCAATTTTTACGTGGTTCGGCAAATTGCCTCTTACGTCCACGGGGCAAGGCGGGGGGAGATCTTACTAATAGTAGGAGCAGAATAGCAAAGAGGGTTTACACAAGAATCTGCACAAGATAAAACCCTCACCACAACTCCTCAAATCCCTTACACAATATTCTATTCAACAAAAGGCTGCCACCAAAACCCTAAAAGGGATCTGCCCAAAAAATCTCTCAATCAAAAGACCGCTGATTTTCTTCACAAATACAGGCCACAACCGCACAAACTCCAAGTAACCTGCTGCTCGAATTTTTATCTGCCGGCAGCCGCGTTAAAAACCTCTCGCAACAAATTAAACCTAGGAATCATAGGTGATATA
>NC_033796.1:100767781-100773338 GCF_001876935.1 Asparagus officinalis
CATCGCATGTTTACAATGAACAATATTTTGTTAGAATATTTGCTAAATGCTTTTAATTCATCTATGTCTTACAATTTTGTTCATTTTGATAGTGCTTACAAACTTTGGAAATTTATAGAAGCACATCAAGGGGACTTGGAGGCGATCCGACAAGCTTTGGAGGATCCGGCTTCAAGTTCATGTGGAGCATCATGCACACGGCCACTAGGCGATAGCCCTAGTGAGGTTTACGAGTTCGAAACCATTAATGATTTACCTAATGATGAACTTGCTTGTGCTAGTGAAAAATTGTTGCATGCCTATAACTTATTGCATAAAAATTTTATTGATTTAAAAAGCAAGCATGAGGATTTGAAATCCGATCATGAGTTGTTAGCATCTAAATTTGATCTCATCTATTGCTAGCCTATCTCATGCTAAGATTGATGCCATGTTAGAAGTAGAGAACATAAAGAATGATACAGCTTCTTTTATAAATAACTATTTATGTTCTACTTCTAAAAATGCATATGTGTCTAAAAATGAAGATTTGAATCTTATGAAAAATAGTATTTCATCCTTAGATTCAACTTTGAAAATATGCATTAATAATCATAAGAGGCTTATGGACATGTGTGCCAAGACTAAGTCAAAATCATCCACTCATTATGCACACATGTATAACAAAACTTATAAGTGTTCTATTTGCGGCCGTCAAGGTCATTTAGCTAAGTTTTGTTATGATGCACACAAACATAAGAATTCAAATGTTCCTTGTGCATCTCATGTAGCTTCTTCATCTTGTACACTTACACATTCACATGCTCATTCTCACAAAGTTCATCATAAGCATGCTAGTGTGTTCAAGTGTGATCATTGTGGTCGTTTTGGTCATTTGGCCAAATATTGCTTTGATTTGAAAAGAAAATCTCATTTGACAAATGCTTCCAATAGACCACATGTTTTTAAATGTGATGTTTGTGGTAGGTTTGGACATCTTGCTAAATTTTGTTTTGATATACAAAAAGCTTCTAAATTGCAATATGTTCCAAATAGACCATTGTTTAAGAATGTTTCTCATTTGCAAAATAATTTTAAAAGAAAATCTTTATTTGCAAATGATTCCCGTGCACGAGCTAATGGTCCACAAAAACAAATGGATCTCTTTCATTGCACAAATTGCAATCGGAAGGGTCATTTGAATGAATATTGTTTTGACCATGTTAGTGCACCATATGTGCCTAAGAGGGTTCATAACCCTAAGGCTTTGAGCTTTAATGATAGGGGTCATGTCCCTAAATCTTTTGGTACCAAGAGTTCTTGGGTACCAAAACAAATTTAAATTTTAAACCAAGAATTTTAGTATTCTTATTTTTCCTTTTTCTTGGTTATTTGAAAATTATGCTTTGAAACTTTTTATGAAAACAAATTTTCTTTGGTCAAATTCTTTTGTTTTCATAATTCCTAGTTTTGATTTTGATGAGAGGTTTGTATTTATATAACCCTCCGGATTTATTGGGTGTTTATTCCCAAATCATGTTTACCGGATGCTAAAATGTTCATATGGGTTAATACTAACTCAAGAGCTAGATAGAGTTGCCTCTCTTGATTTTTGAAAATCAATGATGATTTGGTTTTATGATTTAAACTTTGATTTATGATCTCAATTGGTTGATTTGTTTTCATTTGAAAACTTTTTACATGATTCTCATGTTTCTCTTATTTTGATTTCATAAATCTATTTTATATATTGGCTTTTATGATATGAGACAATATGTTCATCTTGATATATTTATATATGTTCTCATTATCTCTTGAATGTGAGTGATTTTTGGCATATTATTTATGCTTGCTCACATGTTTGCCATGATCTTTCATTTCATATATTCCATATGGCATTTTGATAGGGGGAGCAATCCCTATATCTTTTATGTTTGATACTCACCCGTGCTTATTGATAGGGGGAGCTTTCGCTCTCTTAATTCTTTTGTCCCCTTTTTGATGTTGTCAAAGGAGGAGAAATATTGTGAGTATATTCTTTCTTGTTTATATGCATGTGAATTGTAATTTATATATTCATTTCCTTTTCATGCATATATCCTTTTTGTAAATTGTTTGTCATCATCAAAAAGGGGGAGATTGTTGGCCTTCTTGTTTTGATGATGTTTAACAAACAATTTACCACTAATGTTGTTTGTCTAGTATTTGTATTTTTGTTTTCGTATTTATTCTAGGCAAACAACGTGTTGGAGGATGGATGGAATAGAGCTTCAACGATCATATCCAAAGGAGGTTGGCGGAATGTCGGTGAAGCCTTGCTATTCAAAGTTCAAGATCCAAGTTCAAGCTTCATCCGCAAGATTACCAAGATAGAGCTTCGTTGAAGATCAAGATCATTGCTTGGGTAATTTAGTTTAGGAATTTATATTATGTGTGTTAGTACTTTAAGCTCAATCATATACACACATACACGTTTTGGTTTTTGTATATATATAGTTATATATATACATATATGTTTTGGTTTGATAGTTTTCAAGTTTTACTATGAAACAAATGAATAGAATTGAAAAATACTATTTTGTTTCATGTTTATATGCCTATATATGATTTCACCTTTAACAAGCTTATATTTAATGAAATCATATTTAGTGTTTTGAATATATTGCATAGAATATGCAATTTTATGAAAATATTGTATTTCTAGGTTATAGACTTCATAACAACATATTATATCTTTTATCAAGTCTATACAATCATTTCATAAGGTTTCAAAATGTTGTTTAAGTCAAAATATCAAAATATCAATTTTCAGGTTTTCATGTTTTGGACTATTTTGTAAAATGATGATATTTTTCATTTGGGAAGTCCTTTTTCGAAACCAGTCGTTGTAGCATGTTTATTATCATGTCTACAATCATTCCCCAAAGTTTTACATTTTTTGGAATTTATTTGATATTTTTAAACAGCATTTCAAAATCAGATAAACAGTTTTCATATCAGTTTTCGGTCGACCGCACCGGTCGACCGAACCTGAGGTCAAAAGTTCTCTGGGCGACAGAAGCCTGTCGGTCGACCGGTCCGGTCGACCGATGAAAATTTCGGTCGACCGACGAATTTTCCGGTCGACCGACGATGTTGTTTTCAGCTTCCAACGGCTAGTTTTTTGACCGTTGCCTTGGGGCTGTTTTGTCTTTTGCTCTGGTTTGTTGGCTGAGTTGTGAGAGGGTATAAATACCCCATTGTCTTCAACTCTCAAGCTAACCAAGAAATGTTTTAAAAGAAAAGAAAAGTTTAAGCAAGGGTTTAGGGTTTTACTGTTTGTTTTGAGTTTGGGTTTCTGTTTACAAAGGAGGAAGTTTTCACTGCAGATTGAGGGATTCATTCTCAATCCCCTTCATCCTCTTCTTGTGTTCTTAGAGAAGTTTTCTAACTCTTTTCTCTAGCAATTTCATTATTGATTTTCATATTCTTATTATTGCTAGTTTGTTAATTGAGTTAGATTTTATTTTACTCATTGTTACACACACCCACATTGAGCTTATAGTATTTGCATACATAGTATAGTTGGGTGGTGAGAGATTGTAACTTTGAGTTGTGCTTTCATTGTGTTCTCATCTATTGTAGAGAACAAATTTATATTTGTTACATTGTGAGTGTTGTAAGGTTTTCGGTGAGCTAGAAACCGAGTGTGTAGTGAGGTTTTCGGTGAGCTAGAAACCGAGTGTGAGGAGTGACGTTGATCGGTGAGCGTTGAAAACCGATACTGTGAGGTGTAAACGTTATTCGGGTGAACGTAGAAAACCCGGTTGATAGTGGATTTCTCCCCGGGAGTGGGGAGCGGAGACGTAGGACGGAAGGTCCGAACTCCGTGATCATATTGCTTGTTTGAGTGTGCTTTGGCGTTCATTCATATTTATGTTCATATCTTATATCGCCATTGTCATTAGCTCATTATCTATATCATCCACTATCTAGTTCATATTGTTTACCCTTGTGTTAGTTTATATATCCTTGAACATACATTGCATATATCTCTTTGTTAGGATATATCTCGTTATTCATATTGTTTATCCTAGCTCATATATTGTTGTATTTCATACTTACTAGGATAACTTGTTAATTAATTTTAATTGGCATATAATTGGATTAGATTAGCATAAGACCCTAATCACCCCTCTCCCCTCTCTAGGGTCTAACACTCCATAGCTTCCCTCCATCTGATCGAATCAGAGCTAGACTCTACCTCCTTAAATGTAAAAGGAACCAAATCATCAACGACCTCAATTGATAAGGCATATGCAACCATGATATCATTATATCTAGCTGGCCGACGAATCACTCTTCTGGGTCTGTTAGCCTCACCATCCACTATATCCTTTATATGCCCGGTTGTCATCCCATCTCCTCCTAGTATCATCTCTGTAGGAGCCTTAATGGATACAATACTATCTGGAGTGGGTGGAGTCAAATCATCCTCCACCTGCTATAATATCCCTCTTGTCTGGTCTCCCTCCACCTACTGAGAGACTTGAGGCCTCATCATGTACGTCTCATCGAATGTAACATTTCTACTAATAACTATCTTCTTATCCTGTGGATCTAATAATTTTAAGCCTTTTACTCCTTCTCTAAAGCCCACAAAGACTATTTTTTTTTTTGCCCTCGGATTCAATTTATCATCACTGACATGGTAATAAGCTGGACACCCAAATATTCCAAGCAACTCATAGTCACTAGCCACCAAACCAGACCAACACTCCATAAGAGTCTTCCCATGTATCGCAGTGTACGATAACGTATTCATGAGATGGCTCGAATAAACCAATGCCTCGGCCCAAAAGGATTTTGACAATCCACTATGTCATCATACATCGCACCTTCTCCAGCAAGGTATGGTTCAATATCTTAGTCACCCCGTTCTGTTGTTGTGTCACACGAACTATGAAGTATCGCCTAATGTCGTGATCTTGGCTAAACTACAGAAATGGATCACTCTTATACTCTCCTTTATTGTCCGAACAAAGAGTCTTCACATTTCTACCTGTCTGCAGCTCTACTTTCTTCTTCCACTCCACAAAAATATCTAGGACCTCATGTTTATACTTCATAGGGTATACCCAATTTATTTAGAATAATCATTAATGAAAGTGACAAAATAGTTAGCCCCACCAAGTGATGTGTGCTTGGAAGGGCCCCAAACATCAATGTGAATGTAGTTCAATATACCTTGGATATTATGAATAGTGATGCCAAACTTTACTCTCGTCTTCTTTCCAAATACACAATGCTCACACAGCTCCATCTTGCAGGTCTTCGCACCTTTCAATAGCCCCTATTTTGCTAATGTCTGTAGGGACTTATCACCAGTGTGTTCTAAATGCATGTGCCATAAACTGGTAGTGTCCTCCTTTGTAGTGATAGAAGCTGGCAGACCCCCTGTAACTGTTTTTCCCTTCAAGTTAGTATAGGTTGTTTTCCCTGACACCTCGCATCACCACCATGGACCTCTTCGTGACCTTCAGAGTTGTATTCTCTAAGATCACCCGATAACCAGCTGTCTCCAAAGTTCCAAGTGAAA
>NC_033796.1:100776888-100785961 GCF_001876935.1 Asparagus officinalis
AAGACCACGGCAGGTCTTATGGCAGCACTCTCAAAAATGTATGAGAAGCCATCAGCCGCGAACAAAGTTCATTTGATGCGGTGGTTATTCAATCTGAAAATGGCGGAAGGCGCGTCAGTAGCACAACACCTCAATGAACTTAATACGGTTACAACCCAATTGAGTTCAGTTGAGATTGAGTTTGATGAAGAAGTTCGGGCGTTGATATTGTTGTCTTCCCTACCAGAGAGTTGGAACGCTACAGTCACAGCTGTGAGTAGCTCGTCGGGAAAGAAAAAGTTGAAGTTCGGCGACGTTCGTGATTTGGTTCTCAGTGAGGAGATCCGACGGAGAGAAACGGGTGAAGCTACAACCTCTTCAGTATTGCATACAGAGTCAAGAGGTAGAAATTCAACCAGAAACGGACGAGGAAAATCAAACTTCAGAGGTAGATCAAAGGACAGGAGGTCCAAATCAAGGAATCCAAGCAACAGCTCGAAGGCTATCGAGTGTTGGAATTGTGGAAAGACCGGGCATTACAAGAATCAGTGCAAGAGTGCACAGAAAGAGAAGGAGGCAAAGGCAGAGGTGAATGTCACATCCACTTCAGGAGGAGACGACGCATTGATATGCTCTTTGGAGAGCAAGGAGGAATCTTGGGTGTTAGATTCAGGAGCGTCGTTCCACGCTACTTCTCAGAAAGAATTCTTCGAGAAGTATACCCCCGGAAAACTTGGATACGTATATCTTGGTGATGATCAACCGTGTGCTATAGTGGGCAAAGGCGTGGTGAAAATTAAGTTGAACGGGTCAGTATGGGAGCTGAAGGATGTCAGGCATATTCCCGACCTGAGAAAGAATTTAATATCCGTAGGCCAGTTGGCTGGCGAAGGATACACCACAACCTTCCATGGAGGTGATTGGAAGATCTCAAAGGGCGCAATGACGATTGCCCGAGGCAAGAAGACTGGTACCCTGTATATGACAGCAGGTGCACGTTGTTTGATCTCAGTTGCAGCAGGCAATGAGACTTCAAAGCTGTGGCACCAGAGACTCGGTCATATGAGTGAAAAGGGGATGAAAATCATGCACACAAAGGGGAAACTCCCAGGACTGCAGTCAGTGGAGATGGATATGTGTGAAGAATGTATACTTGGAAAGCAGAAGAGAGTCAGCTTTCAGACAAGTGGCAGAACCCCCAGGAGGCAGAAGCTAGAGCTCGTTCACTCAGATGTTTGGGGACCAACCACCACTGCGTCGATTGGTGGGAAACACTACTTCGTAACTTTTATCGATGATCACACTCGGAAAGTATGGGTCTACTTTCTGAAACATAAGTCAGAAGTGTTTGAGGCTTTCAGAAGATGGAAAGCCATGGTCGAGAATGAGACCGGTCTGAGAATAAAGAAGCTCAGGACCGACAATGGCGGTGAGTATGAAGACACCGGATTCAAGAAGTTCTGCTATGAGCACGGGATCAGAATGGAGAGAACCGTGCCCGGCACGCCTCAGCAAAATGGAGTAGCTGAGCGAATGAACCGAACGTTGACGGAGAGAGCCAGAAGCATTCGAGTACAGTCAGGCCTACCGAAGCAGTTCTGGGCAGAAGCGGTCAACACAGCAGCTTACTTGATCAACCGAGGTCCATCGGTTCCATTGGAGCACAGAATACCAGAGGAGGTATGGTGCGGAAAGGAGGTAAAACTCTCACATCTTAAAGTTTTCGGTTGTGTAGCTTACGTGCATATTAGTGATCAAGGCAGGAATAAGCTTGATCCCAAGTCAAAGAAATGCACTTTCATCGGCTATGGTGAAGATGAGTTCGGCTACCGCATTTGGGACAACGAAAACAAGAAGGTGATCCGGAGCAGAGATGTGATATTCAACGAGAAGGTGATGTACAAGGACATGCACAAGACTGACGACTCAGAGAGCGAGTCCACATTTATAGATGCAGATGATGTCCCGAGTAACCTCTCGGAAGAACCCAATGCAGAGGGTCCTCAGCAAGAAGAGCCTGTTGGACAAGATGGTGCGCAGGAGCCCGACGCACCAGCTCCGATATTAAGAAGATCTTCTCGTCCTCCTGTACCCAACAGGAGATACATGAACTATCTGTTGTTGACAGATGGTGGGGAGCCTGAAAGCTTTGATGAAGCTTGTCAGTGTGGAGATGCGAGCAAGTGGGAGCTTGCAATGAAAGATAAGATGAAGTCTTTCATATCAAACCAGACGTGGGAACTAGCTGAGTTGCCCACGGGTAAGAAGGCACTCCACAACAAATGGGTGTACCGGGTGAAAGAGGAGCAGGATGGTTCCAGGAGATATAAAGCCCGATTGGTTGTCAAAGGTTTCCAGCAGAAGGAAGGAATTGACTACACCGATATTTTCGCTCCCGTGGTGAAGCTAAATACTATCAGGACCGTGATGAGTATTGTAGCAATTGAAGATCTTCATCTCGAGCAGTTAGACGTGAAGACGGCGTTTCTTCACGGAGATCTAGAAGAGGAGATATACATGCATCAACCAGAAGGTTTCTCAGAAGAAAAGAAGAAGAACCTGGTGTGCAGACTCAAGAAGAGCTTGTATGGCCTGAAACAAGCCCCAAGGTAGTGGTACAAGAAGTTTGACGGCTTCATGCACAAGGAAGGTTTCCAGAAGTGTAACGCCGACCACTGTTACTACTTCAAAAGATATCAGTCCAGCTATATCATCCTACTGCTGTATGTTGATGATATGTTGGTTGCAGGAGCAGATATGAAAGATATCAAGAGTTTGAAGCAGCAGCTGTCAAAGGAGTTTGACATGAAGGACTTGGGTCCAGCGAAGAAGATCCTTGGAATGCAAATCACGAGAGATAAGAAGAGAGGTCTCTTGCAGTTATCTCAGACGGAGTACATCAACCGTGTTTTGCAGAGATTCAACATGGGCGACGCCAAGCCTGTGAGCACACCCTTGGCTAGCCATTTTCGTCTGTCGAAGGATCAGTCTCCTCAGTCAGAAGAAGAGAAAGAGAGTATGGCTCAGGTACCTTACGCCTCAGCTATCGGAAGCTTGATGTACGCTATGGTCTGTACGAGACCAGATATTGGCCATGCAGTGGGAGTGGTCAGCCGGTTTATGTCGAATCCAGGAAAAGCTCATTGGGAAGCGGTCAAGTGGATTCTGAGATATCTACGAGGCACCACACAGAAGTGTTTGCACTTTGGTAAGGGAGAGGTAGAAGTGCAAGGGTACGTAGATGCAGACTTCGGCGGCGAAGTTGATCACCGAAGAAGTACCACCGGCTATGTATTCACCGTTGGAACTACAGCTGTTAGTTGGATGTCACAGGTACAGAAGATTGTTACCCTATCCACTACAGAAGCTGAGTATGTTGCAGTGACTGAAGCCAGTAAAGAGATGATATGGCTTCAGGGTTTGTTGACAGAGCTGGGATTCAAACAGGAGAAGAATGTTTTGCACAGTGATAGTCAGAGTGCGATACACTTGGCGAAGAATTCAGCATTTCATTCTAGAACGAAGCATATTGCGCTTCGGTACCACTTCATTAGATCCCTGTTGGAAGATGACGTGTTGAAACTGGAAAAGATTCCAGGAAGTAAGAATCCAGCAGACATGTTAACAAAGACGGTGACAGTTCAGAAACTGGAGTTGTGCGCAACTTCAGTTGTCCTTCATGCATAGATGATGAGGGCGGAGCCACACAGGAGAGGAGCTTGATGAGATAGCCCGTTAGCGTCGGTTTGGTCTCCAAGTGGGAGATTGTTAGGTTGGGAGTGGATAAGTGCAACGCCGACCACTGTTGCTACTTCAAAAGATATCAGTCCAGCTATATCATCCTACTACTGTATGTTGATGATATGTTGGTTGCAGGAGAAGATATGAAGGATATCAAGAATTTGAAGCAGCAGCTGTCAAAGGAGTTTGACATGAAGGACTTGGGTCCAGCGAAAAAGATCCTTGGCGTCCAAGATCCCGACCCTGGCGTTTGTGGGGGAGGGGGCGTTCCGACCTCGGCGTCCAAAAGGGACGCTCGCGTGGCTGGCGACAGGCTGTCGCCATCCTGTCAATTTTCGGCTATAAAAGCCCTCTTTCTCCCGATGCCCTAGTTGCTTTTTTCTCCCCCCTTTCTCCGATTTTTCTTCTGGCGGCTACCAAGAACGCAGCAGCGTTATCTCCAGCTCTCAATTGATTTTTGAGGGGAGATTAAGAAAAAGATTTAAGAAGAGAGAGAGAGAGAGAGAAATCAAAGAGGGAATTTATTGTGGACTTCATTTATTCTCAAAAGAGATTTTGAAAGGGTTTATTCCCTTTATTTATTAACACTGTAGCTACAATGTTCATTTGAGAGATCTTATTTTTGATCTGCTCCTAAATTGTAATTTCTTGTTTGATTAATAAGAAATTGACTGTGTGGCTCCCGAGGACGTAGGCAGTTGCCGAACCTCGTAAATCTTAGTGTACTTTTTCTATTCTACGTTTCTGTTGCATTAGGGGTTTAGGCGTTAAATTTCCAACAACTGGTATCAGAGCGTGAAACGATCTAGAGGAAGTCAGATTCAAGTGGGAGCCATGGCCGCAGATGAGGGAAAAATAAGACTTGAGAAATTTGATGGAACAGATTTTGGATTCTGGAAAATGCAGATAGAGGATTATCTGTATCAGAATAATCTGTATCAACCACTATCGAGGAAGAAGCCAGATTCTATGAAGGCAGATGAGTGGAACCTTCTAGATAGACAAGCCCTCGAAGTTATCAGATTGACGCTGAATCGCAATGTTGCATTCAACATAGCAAAGGAGAAGACCACGGCGGGTCTTATGGCAGCACTCTCAAACATGTATGAGAAGCCATCAGCCGCGAACAAAGTTCATTTGATGCGGCGGTTATTCAATCTGAAAATGGCGGAAGGCGCGTCAGTAGCACAACACCTCAATGAACTTAATACGGTTACAACCCAATTGAGTTTAGTTGAGATTGAGTTTGATGAGGAAGTTCGGGCGTTGATACTTTTGTCTTCCCTACCAGAGAGTTGGAACGCTACAGTCACGGCAGTGAGTATCTCATCGGGAAAGAAAAAGTTGAAGTTCGACGACGTTCGTGATTTTGGTTCTCAGTGAGAAGATGCGACGGAGAGAGACGGGTGAAGCTACAACCTCTTCAGTATTGCATACAGAGTCAAGAGGTAGAAATTCAACCAGAGGAAACAGACGAGGAAAATCAAACTTCAGAGGTAGATCAAAGGACAGGAGGTCCAAATCAAGGAATCCAAGCAACAGCTCGAAGGCTATCGAGTGTTGGAATTGTGGAAAGACCGGGCATTACAAGAATCAGTGCAAGAGTGCACAGAAAGAGAAGGAGGCAAAGGCAGAGGTGAATGTCACATCCACTTCAGGAGGAGACGACGCATTGATATGCTCTTTGGAGAGCAAGGAGGAATCTTGGGTGTTAGATTCAGGAGCGTCGTTCCATGCTACCTCTCAGAAAGAATTCTTCGAGAAGTATACCCCCGGAAAACTTGGATACGTATATCTTGGTGATGATCAACCGTGTGCTATAGTGGGCAAAGGCGTGGTTAAGTTGAACGGGTCTGTATGGGAGCTGAAGGATGTCAGGCATATTCCCGACCTGAGAAAGAATTTAATATCCATAGGCCAGTTGGCTGGCGAAGGATATACCACGACCTTCCATGGAGATGATTGGAAGATCTCAAAGAGCGCAATGACGATTGCCCGAGGTAGGAAAACTGGTACCCTATATATGATAGCAGGTGCACGTTGTTTGATCTCAGTTGCAGCAGGCAATGATACTTCAAAGTTATGGCACCAGAGACTCGGTCATATGAGTGAGAAGGGGATGAAAATCATACACACAAAGGGAAAACTCTCAGGACTGCAGTCAGTGGAGATGGATATGTGTGAAGAATGTATACTTGGAAAGCAGAAGAGAGTCAGCTTTCAGACAAGTGGTAGAACCCCCAGGAAAGAGAAGCTAGAGCTCGTTCACTCAGATGTGTGGGGACCAACAACCACCGCGTCCATTGGTGGAAAACACTACTTTGTGACTTTTATCGATGATCACACTCGGAAAGTGTGGGTCTACTTTCTGAAGCATAAATCAGAAGTATTTGAAGCTTTCAGGAGATGGAAAGTTATGGTCGAAAATGAGACCGGTATGAGAATAAAGAAGCTCAGGACCGACAATGGCGGTGAGTATGAAGACACCGGATTCAAGAAGTTCTGCTATGAGCACGGGATCAGAATGGAGAGAACCGTGCCCGGCACGCCTCAGCAAAATGGTGTAGCTGAGCGGATGAACCGAACGTTGACAGAGAGAGCCAGAAGCATTCGGGTACAGTCAGGCCTACCGAAGCAGTTCTGGGCAGAAGCGGTCAACACAGCAGCTTACTTGATCAACCGAGGTCCATCGGTTCCATTGGAGCACAGAATACCAGAGGAGGTATGGTACGGAAAGGAGGTAAAACTCTCACATCTTAAACTTTTCGGTTGTGTAGCTTACGTGCATATTAGTGATCAATGCAGGAATAAGTTTGATCCCAAGTCAAAGAAATGCACTTTCATCGGCTATGGTGAAGATGAGTTCGGCTACCGCATTTGGGACAACAAAAACAAGAAAGTGATCAGGAGCAGAGATATGATATTCAACGAGAAGGTGATATACAAGGACATGCACAAGACAGATGACTCAGAGAGCGAGTCAAGATTTGTGGATGCAGATGATGTCCCGAGTAACCTCTCGGAAGAACCCAATGCAGAGGGTCCTCAACCAGAAGAGCCTATTGGACAAGATGGTGCGCAGGAGCCCGACGCACCAGCTCCGATATTAAGAAGATCTTTTCATTCTCCTGTACCCAACAGGAGATATATGAACTATCTGTTACTGACAAATGGTGGGGAGCCTGAAAGCTTTGATGAAGCTTGTCAGTGTGGAGATGCGAGCAAGTGGGAGCTTGCAATGAAAGATGAGATGAAGTCTCTCATATCAAACCAGACGTGGGAACTAGCTGAGTTGCCCACGGATAAGAAGGCACTCCACAACAAATGGGTGTACCGGGTGAAAGAGGAGCAGGATGGTTCCAGAAGATATAAAGCCCGGCTAGTTATCAAAGGTTTCCAGCAGAAGGAAGGAATTGACTACACTGATATTTTCGCTCCGTGGTGAAGCTAAATACTATCAGGACCGTGATGAGTATTGTAGAAATTAAAGATCTTCATCTCGAACAGTTAGACGTGAAGACGACGTTTCTTCACGGAGATTTAGAAGAGGAGATATACATGCACAAGCTAGAAGGTTTCTCAGAAGAAAAGAAGAAGAATCTGGTGTGCAGACTCAAGAAGAGCTTGTATGGCCTGAAACAAGCCCCAAGGCAGTGGTACAAGAAGTTTGACGGCTTCATGTACAAGGAAGGTTTCTAGAAGTGCAACACCGACCACTGTTGCTACTTCAAAAGATATCAGTCCAGCTATATCATCCTACTACTGTATGTTGATGATATGTTGCTTGCAGGAGCAGATATGAAGGATATCAAGAATTTGAAGCAGCTGCTGTCAAAGGAGTTTGACATGAAGGACTTGGGTCCAGCGAAAAAGATCCTTGGAATGCAAATCACGAGAGATAAGAAGAGAGGTCTCTTGCAGTTATCTCAGACGGAGTACATCAACCGTGTTTTGTAGAGATTCAACGTGGGCGATGCCAAGCCTGTGAGCACACCATTGGCTAGCCATTTCCGTCTATCGAAGGATCAGTCTCCTCAATCAGAAGAAGAGAAAGAGAGTATGGCTCAGGTTCCTTACGCCTCAGCTATCGGAAGTTTGATGTATGCAATGGTCTGTACGAGACCAGATATTGGCCATGCAGTGGGAGTGGTCAGCCGGTTTATGTCGAATCCAGGAAAAGCTCATTGGGAAGCGGTCAAGTGGATTCTGAGATATCTACGAGGAACCACATAGAAGTGTTTGCACTTTGGTAAGGGAGAGGTGGAAGTGCAAGGGTACGTAGATGCAGACTTCAGCAGCGAAGTTGATCACCGAAGAAGCACCACCGGCTATGTATTCACCGTTGGAACTACAGCTGTTAGTTGGATGTCACAGGTACAGAAGATCGTTACCCTATCCACTACAGAAGCTGAGTATGTTGCAGTGACTGAAGCCAGTAAAGAGATGATATGGCTTCAAGGTTTGTTGATGCAGTGACTGAAGTCAGTAAAGAGATGATATGGCTTCAGGGGTTGTTAACAGAGCTGGGATTCAAACAGGAGAAGAATGTTTTGTACAGTGATAGCCAGAGTGCGATACACTTGGCGAAGAATTCAGCATTTCATTCTAGAACGAAGCATATTGCGCTACGGTACCACTTCATCAGATCCCTATTGGAAGATGACATGTTAAAACTGGAAAAGATTCCAGGAAGTAAGAATCCAGCAGACATGTTAACAAAGACGGTGACAGTTCAGAAACTAGAGTTGTGCGTAACTTCAGTTGTCCTTCATGCATAGATGATGAGGGCGGAGCCACACAGGAGAGGAGCTTGATGAGATAGTCCGTTAGCGTCGGTTTGGTCTCCAAGTGGGAGATTGTTAGGTTGGGAGTGGATACCAACCTTCGCCGGCGGAGGAGGTCCGACGAGCTCCAGGATGACGCAGGCGAGCTCGAGCCCTACGAGCGAACGCCGCCCTGACCTTGGCGTTTTGGTGACGGCTCGAACCTCGCGTTGGGCGACTCCGACCCTCGCGTCCAAGATCCCGACCCTGGCGTTTGCGGGGGAGGGGGCGTTCCGACCTCGGCGTCCAAAAGGGACGCTCGCGTGGCTGGCGACAGGCTGTCGCCATCCTGTCAATTTTCGGCTATAAAAGCCCTCTTTCTCCCGATGCCCTAGTTGCTTTTTTCTCCCCCCTTTCTCCGATTTTTCTTCTGGCGGCTACCAAGAACGCAGCAGCGTTATCTCCAGCTCTCAATTGATTTTTGAGGGGAGATTAAGAAAAAGATTTAAGAAGAGAGAGAGAGAGAGAGAAATCAAAGAGGGAATTTATTGTGGACTTCATTTATTCTCAAAAGAGATTTTGAAAGGGTT
>NC_033796.1:100786961-100805846 GCF_001876935.1 Asparagus officinalis
CTTTAAAAATCATTTTGGGCACCCAAGTATCCTTGGTGCTGCGTTTGTTTAGGCGACCATGACCCCTATCATTAAAGCTCAAAGTCCTAGGGTTATTAACCCTCTTGACAATATTATGGTGCACGGCGATCGGTCATTAGCAATAATTACTCAAATGACCCTATCCCGATTGCAATATGTACAATCGGAAAGAGAGCATTGCTTTATGTGACCATTCAAAAGGTGCACGTGGAACATTGCAAATAAAGATTGTCTTTTTAGAATTTATTTATGCAAATGAGAAACATCATTAAATAAAGCTTGGGTCTACTTGAGAAATTTTGGCACAGTTTGATAATTTTTTGAATCATAACAAAACTTGCCAAATGGCCAATCTCCACAAACATCACATCTTAAACTTTTTGGTGCGTTTAATACAAATCATCTGGCCCCAGAGGTAGAAGTCTTTTCAAATCATAGCAAAATTTTGCCAGAATGCGCCAAAACGTCCACCAATATCACATGTTAAACACAATTGATTTTATGATTGTCGCCTGATAAGCGTATGCATGTGTATGTGATGGAGGACAGCTACACTGAGCATGCGCCCACAAGAAGATTAATATTTCTTATGTTTTATAGCTTTGCATCATAGCTCAAAATTTAGCTAGATGGCCTTTTCAACGCCGCAAAAATTATTGAACACTTATAAACTTGTGCCTATATATGTGTGCATGATTGACGTAGAATGCATGATTTAGCACTTGGCACACATATCCATTTAAGCTTCTTATGAATATTGCATGCATGTTTTCAAAGTTTGAATCTAAGGGATGAATGCATTTTTTTTTCATAGATTCAAGTCTTCATTTTTGGCACATATGCCACCTTTAGAAGGTAGAACAATAATAGTTTATCTATAAAGAAGCCGTATCATTTCTGGTATGTTTCTTACTTCTTTAACATGGCCATTATCTTTCTTTCATGAGTTAGCCTAGAAATGGATTATGTTAATTTTTTATTTCAGCTTTAACATATCATTGTTTTCTTTAAGATTTGTCATTTTCTTTGAGCAATCCACCGATATCAAACTTGGATACTAGCGAACTCTCAATGATCGCGCACTTCAAATTTTATCATGCTTGCGATTTTACATCATTAGAAATATTTATGCTAAATTCTGTAATGCATGCCAATAATTGTACATATAGAATGGGCACAACACAAGCTTCATCACATAAGCATTCCATTCTCGGGTTCGATAACTTGCAAACCCCTCACTAGGGCTATGCCTAGTGGCCGCTGTAGCATATATCTCTTTTTGATGGGGAAAACGACCGTCCCCAATATATACTTGACGGAAGTTTGTCCGCCCGGAATCCTTTGGATCTCCTCCAGGTTTACCCGGCTGGGACACACTGTGGCGGATGGAGTCTTTCTTCGGAGTCCTGCCTCCCAATGATGTGCTTCTATGAATGGTCCATAATTTGTAAGCCACTATCACAAGAAACAAGCGCTCTCGTAGAAGTAGAAGAATCAAGTGCATTATGCATATATCTCTAACACAATCTTGTCCTCATAGGTAAACAATATTTTGTCAT
Organism: Asparagus officinalis; assembly: GCF_001876935.1. Lineage (NCBI taxonomy): Eukaryota > Viridiplantae > Streptophyta > Magnoliopsida > Asparagales > Asparagaceae > Asparagus > Asparagus officinalis. The sequence continues at coordinate 100,788,542 of NC_033796.1, forward strand.
TTTTACGTCCACTTGGATTTTCTCCACTGTGCGTACAATATAAGCATTATCAATTAATTCCCCATAGATCAATATTTTTAGATTGCACAAAAAGTTTAATTCTAGAAGCCCATGGGCATAGGGAAAGTTAATGATTTCAGGAGCAACATTGGCATTCATAGCCTAACAAAGGTGGCACAATTAATTGTTTCATGATAAATTATATGTGTGCAAGGCCAAGACAAATGCAATCAAAACAAGATTAGCACAAAAAAGTAACTTGATCTTGTGAACTCACGGACGCGAATTACTTTTCAGACCTTTCATTATTAAGGAGCCCCACCAAGCCCTCTGATACCAATTGATTAAGATCCGCCTTTCTAGAGGGGGGTGCATTAGGGGCGTCTATGCTAACTCTATCAGATTAAATGCCAATTAAAATTAATTAATAGCTATCTCTAGCAAATATGAAATACCACAAGCACTATATAAGGCTAGGGATAAGCATGCAAACGGCAAAGAGCATATATCCTATGATGATGATATGTATATTGCAAGGCATATATAAACAACACAAGGGTTATAACTATCTAAACAGGATATGTGGAGAATAGAAATGAGCTAAATGACAATGGCGATATTTTAAGATATGAAACATAAATATGATTACATGAACGCCAAAGCACAGCTCAAACAAGCCAATATGCATCACGGACGTTCGGACCTTCCGTCCTACGTCTCCGGCTCCCCACTCCCGGGAGAAAACGTCACTACACACAATCCTGCGTTTGGAAGCCGGAGCTTTCTTCTACGACACTCGGTTATTCTAGCTAACCGAAAACTACTACAACTCACACCTCCGACTGCAATCGCACTCTACAGCCCAGACTAACGTCTTGGACCTGCCGTGTCTACCTCAAGTGCTCGGTTACAAGCCTCTCTACTAGGCCCCACGTCAACCGACGCCACTCCGTCTTGGGACGATCCGCGAGCTCTCACCACACACTTCCTCACTCGGTGTACAAGTGTATTAAAAGTGATTCTCACAATAAAGCACAATATTGACAATTGATTGTTCTTCAAACAAGAGGTGAGAACTCAATTAAGCACAATCTTAGGTCACAACCCACAACCAACTGCAAATTATTACTAATGCAATATAAATACAATAAGCCAAAAAGTTGGTGTAACAAAGAGATATAAATAACAAAACTAAACTCAAAGTAGTTCTAGCCTTAATAACAATATAATCAAAATATATAAAGAGCTGAATTAGGAGTTTAGAAAACTTCTCATATATCATAGAGTTGGAGTGAGTAAAGTTGTGGCATGGCCGCAAACACCAATAGATGATCTCCTCGCTCTTGTTTGAACTTGAATCCACAAAACCACAAACACTCTAATGCTTAAAAGCTTCTTAAACAAACTTAAACAAACACTAAACAATGTTTAACCCCTTGTTAAAAACTTTTTTAAACCATTCTCTTAACAACCTTGAAAGATGACAGCAACTGGGTATTTGTATACCTCTCAACTTCAGCCAAAAACCTGGAGCAAAAGACAACAAAAACAGCCCCAAGGCAACGGTCAAAAAACTAGCCGTTGGAAGCAGAAAAAGACCTTGTCGGTCGATCGGAAAATTCGTCGGTCGACCGGAAATTTTCATCGATCGATCGGACCGGTCGACCGACAGACTCTCTGTCGCCCAGTGAACATATGAACTCAGGTTCGGTCGACCGGTTCGGTCGACCGAAAACTGACATACTCAAAAACCTAATTTTAAAAGTGAATTTTTGACTTTTGGAAAATTGTTAAAAATAACAAATGAAGTCCAAAAATTATGAAACTTTGGGAAGTGTATATAAACATGAAAACAAACATGTTACAAAAAGAATTTTTCAAATTGCATTTCCCATTTGTGAAAAATCATCATTTTGCAAATATGTTCAAAAACATGAAAACCTGAAAATTGATATTTTGATATTTTGACTTAAACAACATTTTGAAACCTTATGAAATGATTGTATAGACTTGATAAAAGATACAACATGTTGTTATGAAGTCTATAACTTAGAAATATCATATTTTCATAAAATTGCATATTCTATGCAATATATACAAAACACTAAATATGATTTCATTAAATATAACTTGTTAAAGGCGAAATCATATATAGGCACATAAACGTGAAACAAAATAGTATTTTCTAATTTTATTTATTTGTTTCATATATAAACTCGAAACCTATTAAACCAAAAACATATATGTATATATATAACTATATATATACAAAACCAAAACCAAAGCGTGTATGTGTGTATATGATTGAGCTTAAAGTACTAACACACATAATATAAAACCTAAAACTAATTTACCCAAGCTTGATCTTGATCTTCATTGTAGCTCAACTTGGTACACGTTGCGGATGAAGCTAAACTTGGATCTTGAACTTGAATTGTACGATGCTTCACTCCACAATTCCGCCAACCTCCATTTGATATCGTCGTTGAAACGCTATTCCATCCAACCTCCAACAACGTTGTTTGTCTACAATACATAGGAATGCACAAACACTAGACAAACAACATTAGTAGTAAATTGTTTGTAAATCATCATCAAAACAAGAAGGCCAACAATAAGTACCGTCTTTCGAGTCTGAACGCACCCTAAAGCCACTAGGAAGGAACCATAGAGGGGGCTGAATAGGGTTTATGCTAATCTAATCCGAGTTATGCCAATTTAAAACTTCTTAACAAATTATCCTAGCAAGTGAGATATAGACAAGATATATGCAAGGATAATAAACTAAGGGCAATATGAAAACAAACAAGATAGTGGGAATATAAATAATAAGCAATAGACAAAGGCGATATAAGATATGAACACAAAAATAAGTGCGCCAATACAATCACAAACAAACGATATGATCACGGAGTTCGGTCCCCACGACCTACGTCTCCGCTCCTCACCTCGAGGAGATCTCCACTATCACACTGGGTTTTCCACGCTTACCCGAAAAACGTTTACACCTCACAATGTCGGTTTTCAACGCTCACCGATCAACGTTCACAATCACTCACAATGTAACTACACTAACTACCACATCAAGTGTTGGTCTCTAGCCCGTGTCTCCCTCAAGTGTTAGGAATTACAACCTCTCTCTAGGCACTACCACCTACCCCACTCCTCTTAGGACGACCCCGTCTCTCACCACACACTCCTCTTGGTGTACTAGTGTATTACAAAGTGAACCTCACAATTATAGCTCACAACAAATGATTTATTCTCTAATACAAGGCGAGAACTCAATTAAGCACAACTCAAAGTTATAATCTCTCACAACCCCAATTATACTATGTATGAAAATACTAAAAGCTCAAGTGGGTGTGTGTAACAATGAAATTTAATAAAACAAACTAAACTCAAATAAATCTAGCTTTAAGGAAATGAAAAACAAACAAATAAATAGCTAGATAAGAGTTTAGAAAAATTTCTCTATAGATCAAGAGAGAGAGAGGGAGAATAGTTGGATGCTCAAACACAATTGATGATCTTCCTCAAGCTCTTATGAAAATTACTTCACATAAAAAACTCTTAAACACTCTTTTAAACAAACACAAAACATCCTTAAACTTGTTTTAAACAATTCTCTTAACTTGATGAAACTGAGGATATGTGAGGGTATTTATAGGAACCCCAAAGCCAAGAGAAAACAAGGCAAAAAGACCAAAAATCCAAATATGTAAAAGGCTGAAAAAACTAGTTGTTACAGCATCAGTCGACTGATGAGCTGATCGTTAGAGGCGTTTTCCAGCTCATCAGTCGACTGACGGACCTTATCAGTCGACTGATGACCTCATCAGTCGACTGTCAATCGACCAAACAAAACTTTTTGTTATTCCAGACGCTTTCTTCAGTCGACTGACACATTCAACAGTCGAATGATAACATTGTATCAGCCTGATTTGAATAGTATAACTAATTTTTGAAGTGACTTTAAAATAGCAAATAAATTCAAAAAATATAAAACTTTTGGGAAATCATTGTAAACATGTAAATGAACATGTTTACAAAAAGAATTTTTGGAATTGCACTTCAATAGTAAAAACTCATCATTTTCAAAAAAAGTCCAAAAACATGAAAATACAGCAACACTTGTTTGTCATTTTGACTAAAACCATGTTTTGAAACTATAAACTGATTTCATAGACTTAAATAAAGATGTATGTTATGGTTGTTAAGTCTATAAACTAATAAAATATATATTTCAACAAATCATTTTTGTATAAACTTGAAAACTATAAAACCAAAACATGTATATGTAAAATATAATTATATACATATATAATATATATATATATATATATATATATATATATATATATATATATTATATATATTATAATAGTATATATTAGAACGGAATAAAATGTGTGTGTATATGATATTGAGCTTAGAGTACTTAACACACATAATATAAAACCTAAACTAAATTACCTAAGCTATCTAGATCTTCGAAGAAGCTCGACTTGGTAAATTTATGGATGAAGCTTGAACATAGATCTTCAACTTGAATTGTAAGGCTTCACTCTACTATTCCGCCAATCTCCATTGGATATGATCGTGAATGCTCGATTCCATCTATCCTCTAACATATTGTTTGTCTAGAATAATTACAAAAATACAAACACTAGACAAACAACATTAGTGATAAATTATTTGTTAAACATCATCAAAACAAAAGGACCCAACAGAGTTGACCTAAGGAGAAGCCGACTCGGCAAGTCGGGTAAGTCGGAATTCCTGGTGGTCCTGACCATCAATTTGATTTGAGCGGTGCATGTAGGGGGACACATGTCCATTGTTAGTAAAGGATCATACTTTAGCGACTGAAAACACCATAACAATTTGAAATGACACACATTGTAGTTATTAATTTGTTCATTATTTTCATAGTCTTGTTATATACAATCCCAATTGCAATTCTGTAAAACATTATCACAAAGAAAACTTATTTTTTCTTTTCTAAAGAAAAAAGAAGAAATATGACTTTTTAATACAAAACAATCAGATTAGTGAAATTTCTTATTAAATGATAAAGAAATTTCTTCCTATGCTCCAAGTAAGAGTGGAAGTGAACCAAATAATTAATAAATTGTTCGGTTATTATTAGTCAAGATATTCGATCATATTCCATTTGGTAGTTCATTTTAATAGTCGGCAAAATATTTTTTAGTATTCGACTCATAAATGAATAGAATTTAACCACGGTTATATTCAGTTCATTTGATTATTAAATATTTGTTTATGCTATGCATTTTATTCATCTAAATTTAATTTATCATAATTTATTTATCTTTTAAAGTTACACTTGAGATATTAATCATGCCGACATATATCATTACAAAATATCTATAAGAAATAAATTATTATTCTAATTTTAATTAATATTATATTCTTAAGTTGCTAAAACAACTTTGCTAACCAATAACGAATCATTGGTTTAACTGAATAACTAAAGAAAATAGATAGACCTTTCTCTTCGTCTCAGGTCAATGGATAATGAGATGCTATTTTACTTCTATATTATTGCACTAAATTAATTTTTTATCTTATATAACATTATAAATATTACTATTACTATTGATAAATAATAAATATTAAATTTAATAATTTTATTCATGACATACCGTAATAGCCATCATCTAGTTATGCAAAATGTAAAACATAAAACAAAATAAATAATTTACCAACGTAAAATTTGAACCCATGACCTCAAATTAATTAATTAATTAACCAAATGCCTCAACCAAGTGTTCTAGCAAGTATCCATAAATACTTATGGCATAATGGTCTAATTAAACAAATCGAATTTGAACACCTCTAACTATTCGACACGGATTCGAATTCGAATGTAGATGTATTCGATCAAATTTGATTTATTTCAACCCTACCTCCAAGATCCTACTTTTTAAAATTATTGAGTAATGGCGTATAAAGAATAAAGAAAAACACACACATCTTTTTCAACCAAATTTGACCCGTGAAAGAGTAGAGATATGTTAAACTCACAAAATCCCCTGAGCTTTGGTGGGGTTTCTCACTAGACCATCTTGAACTTTCTTTCACCATGCTAGATAAATGTTGGGTATCTCACAAAACCTCTTTAAATTTTTATAGTTTCCTAATAGACATCCTAACCATGTCAATAGCTATCTCTAAATTTTTTTTTTCTAAATACTGTGCAAGTGTTGCAAATGGATGTATTTGAAAAAATTAGTGATTTTCAATTTTTAAAGATGTATTCCATTGCTAATCAAAGAATGAGCGTGATATAGTAAGATTAATTAATTTACTTATTCATTAGATAATTGTTTCACATGTTCATAAATTTTAAATTACGTACACTAAGAAATCAAATGAAGTCCTATATACTCTCTCGAACTGAAAACATGAAAATTTGAAAATCAATATTTAATGGCTCTTGTAAAAATTCAGAAATTTTGCGGTTGTTTCGTTTGTTGAGGGGGGAAATATTTCGGTAGAAAGGTTGGAATTGGATTTGAGAGCTCTTTTCCCTATGAATAAATACTGGGATGTTAGACTTTTTACTAATGGAGAAATGTTGGTTAGAATTCAACCATGGAAACAAATGGAGGATTTGATAAAAATGGGGATTATTACTCTTCGCTCTTGTAAAATTAAGCTTCGAAGATGGAATGCATGGGAAGGTAATGTTTCTGAAAAGAGAAATGCTCAAGTATGGATCAAATTGAAAGGGGTTCCCCCTCATTTATGGAGTAAAGAGGCCTTTGGGTTGATGGTTAAACCTTTTGCTGATCTGATTGATTTGGATCCTTTGACAAGCGCTGGTACTGCTTTAATTGATAATGTTTTGCTTATCAGATGCTTGGAGTATATTGATATTCCTAAAGTTTTGAAAATTCTGGTGGGGAAAAATCAATATAATATTAAGGTCTCTATTATGTCAGTGATGGGAGATTTTGTGGAAGCAGAAAAGAAAAAACAAAAAGTTGATCATTTGGCAGTGATGGGAGATTTTGTGGAAGCAGAAAAGAAAAAACAAAAAGTTGATCATTTGGAAGATAACAATCAGAGTTCTTACAATGATAAGTGGTTTAAGGGGAGGAAGGACAGTGGAACTGGATCCTCTTCTTTGAAAGATTTAGATTCTAGTTCTTGGAATATTAGACAAGATTTGAGAAATAATCCCTGGAGCTCACCAGCAGCTAGATTATGGGCTGAAGCTAGGAATTTTTATCAGAAGAGCAATTCTGAATGGGGAAAATGGAATGAAAATTCATGTATAAGTGCAGCTGAGGAGCAAATCCCAGAGCAGGTGGTCATTATTGAAAATATTGACATTTCAGAGCAGTTGTTTGGGGTAGAAGAAGGTAAAGATAAGGATTGTGATATGGAGATGAAGGATCATGTGTCTGTCAAGATCCCAGAACTTTTTGAAGAACTTAATGAGGAAGAAATTTTTAGGGAGGCTGATAATGACAAGGCTATTATGGTCAGTGAAACTAACTTTTCAAACCAATTGTTTGCTATTGAGGAGAATGTTAATATAAAGGACAATGTGGAAACAAGGGATCATCCATCTCCTGAGTCTTCTATGATGAAGAAAGATAAAGGGAAGGATATTATATTTAGTAAAGATAATGGGGATGTTGTTTGGCTACCAGAGTTCTCACAGGAGAGCTTTTGTAAAGAGAAAGAGAGTGAAGTCCTTATGATTCAACCTCTAAATTGCCTGCCTCCAGTTGACCAAGAACTCAAGGCTAAGTCAAAATTTTCTTATGTTAGAAGATGTTCCAGATTTGAGGACCTTGAGCCTATGTCTGCGTTGGACAGAGCTTCTGCAAGAGCTGCTTCAAAAAATGAATCTACCCTTGGGGGGTCTTCAGGTGGATCAGGTGAGAATTCTTCTAATCTGGGTTCCTCTTTTGTTCCTATTCTGTTTGATTCTTTATCTAATAAAGAGATGCAAATTTTGGCCTCGAAATGTGCCATAATTCTTGAGCCTCAAGGGGATTTTGACCCTTTAAAAAAAGTGAGGCAAATGGAGAAGGAGAGAGCTACGTTGGAGTAGGTTCTCTTCCTTTGTTAGATAAGAGGTGATGCTGTTTTTCATACATGTTGGTCACATGGAATGTTAGAGGTCTTGGTTTGAGTACAAAAAGATTTGGTGCAAGAGATTTTTGTCTCTTAAATAAGTTTGAGATTATTTGTCTTCAAGAAACTAAACTGAATGTTGTTGATGACAGAATTTTAAAAAGTCTGGGTAGTAATATGTTTGAATGAGTTGTTTTACCTTCTGTTGGATCTTCAGGAGGTATTATGATTGGTTGGAATAGCAGTAAATGGTTAAAAATTCAGGACTTTTCTGGGGATTATGTTTTGACAGCCATGCTAAGAAATAAGAGAAATGACTTTGTTTGGTCTATTTCTTCTGTGTATGGTCCTCATTGTAATAGAGAAAGACTTTTATTTTGGCAAGAACTTAAGAGTGTGAAGACAAGGCTTTCAGAACCTTGGGTGGTTGTGGGTGATTTTAATGTCACTTTGAATTCAGTTGATAGAAAAGGTAAAAACAACTACAGAAAAGAAATGGAAGAGTTTAGAGAGGTGATTAATGAATTAGAATTGATTGATAGTCCTTTACATGGTAGGAAGTTTACTTAGACTAATAAAAGAAGTGCTCCCTCTATGGCTAGGTTGGATAGAGTTTTTTTAACTCTGAATGGGAAGATAAATTTCCATTTTCTAAGAAACAAGGTATCTGCAGTCAGTTGTCTGATCATGCTCCCATTTGTTTTGATTGTGGGGATAACCAACAATTTGTCAAAAAATTCAGATTTGAGAAGATTTGGTTACAATCTGATGATTTTATAAAGAGGGTACCTGTTTGGTGGAATTGTGCACCTAAAAGTGCATCTGCAGCAAAAAATATTGTTGGTAAGCTGAGATTTATGAGAAAATGTATTAAACAATGGGTTCAATCTAACTTTTATAGTGTTAAAAAGAGGAAAAAGGAACTGTCGGATAATTTGTTGGAATGGGAGATTATAGAGGAAGATAGAAATTTGGAAGATGATGAATTAGTCAAAATAAATGATATCTCCATTCAGTTGAATAAGATTTTAGTTCAAGAAGAACAGATGTGGAAACAAAGGTCAAAAGCACATTGGCTCAAGGAAGGTGATAATAATACTGCTTATTTTCATAAAATAGCTAATGGCAGGAAAAGAAATAATCTGATTTCTTCAATTTCAGTGAATGATATGGAGGTCAGTTCTGAAGAAGGTATTGCTCAGATTTTTTTCTAATCATTATAATTAGATTTTTGGTCAGAATGAACCTTTTAGATGTCAGCTGGATTGGAAGAAGCTGTTTCCCTTGGAAGATTAGGATTCTAATGAATTAGAAAATCCTTTTTCCGAGGAGGAAGTTCATAAAGCTATTTGTGATATGAATGATGATAAATCTCCTGGCCCAGATGGTTTTTCTGCCTTGTTTTATCAAGTTTTTTGGGAAACTGTGAAAAGTGATATTATGAAGCTGTTTGTGGAGTTTTATGAAGGTAAATTGGAAATAAACAGGCTCAATTATGCTCATATTGTGCTTATTCCAAAGAAAATGAAGCTTCCATGGTTAATGACTACAGACCTATCAGTCTTTTAAATGTGATTTACAAATTGATTACTAAAGTCTTGACTAATAGGTTGAATCCTAAGCTTGAAAAGATTATTGATCCTGTCCAATCTGGTTTCATTAAAAACAGATTTTTGATGGATGGGGTGTTAGCAGCTCAGGAAATCATTAATGACTGTTTTCAGAATGACAGAAAAGGATGGATTTTATTAAAGTTGGACTTTGTTAAGGCATATGATATGTTAGACGGGAATTTATCTTGGAGGTTATGAGAGCCAAAAATTTTGGAGCTAAATGGCTAAAATGGATTAACATGTGTTTAAAAGGAGGCATGCCTACCATTGATATAAATGGTAAAATTGGGAGCTGGATTATGTCTAAGAGAGGGGTTCGTCAAGGAGACCCATTATCTCCTCTTTTATTTGTTTTGGCAGGTGATTCCTTTACTAGGATGATGAGTTTAGCTGTTGATTCTCTTCTTATTGAGGGTTTAGGTCCAATTAATATGCCTCATAAAATCTGTTGCTTACAATATGCAGATGATACCTTGATCTTTTGCAAAAATAAAAAAGAGCAGTTGGCAGTGCTAAAAATGATACTATATTATTTTGAACTTGCTTCTGGTCTTAAAATAAGTTTTAACAAGAGTATACTCATTGCTCTTGAGGATAATGACTCTTTGCAACAGAACTTAGCTGTTATGTTGAATTGTAAAAGTGGGAATTTTCCCATCACTTATCTTGGAGTTCCTTTGAGACCTGGAAAGTTAAAAAAAGCAGATTGGTCTCCTTTGATAGAGAAATTTGAAAGAAGGCTAGCCTTATGGAAAGGAAAAACTTTATCAAGAGGAGGGAGATTAGTTTTGGTGTATTCTGTTCTTTCTTCTATGCCAATTTTTTGGCTATCCTTCTTTTTATTTCCTAAGTGGCTCATAGAAAAAATTGACAAAATGAGAAGAAGATTTTTGTGGACTGGTTCTCTAGATCATAAAGGCTCCTCTAATTTGGTCAAATGGGAGGAGGTTTGTAGACCTAAGCAGTATGGGGGTTTGGGGATTGTAAATTTAAAAATCATGAATAAAGCTTTGTTGGGGAAATGGTGGTGGAAATGGTGGTGGAAATGGTTTGATAATAAATTGGAAATATGGAAACAAATTAGTTTTTGCAAATACTTTGAGAGGAAAAATTGGACAGAATTTTTTCATTCTGGTAGAAACATTTTAACTCAGTTTTGGAGGAATTGTTTTGATAATATTGGTAGCTTTTTATGCAGCACTCTTGTGGATGTGGGAAAAGGTGATCAAACTTTATTTTGGCTTGATAAATGGGTTGGATCTTTTACCCTGGCTTCGGTCTATCACTCTCTTTTTAATATCACTTCTTTTCCTTTTGCACCCATTAGTAGTGTGAGAAAAAAGGTTAATAATGAATGGATTTGGAATATTCAGTTTAGTAGACAATTGACTGGAAATTATGTTTTCCAATATCTCAAGTTGATGAATGATATTAGTGATTTTAATTTTGGACAAAGGGAGGACATGAGAAAATGGATTTGGGATACTAAATTTACAGTTAAATCCTACTATCATTTTCTTATTGATGGGGGTTTAAGATTTGATTGTGTAAATCTCTGGAAACTTCCTGTTCCTTTAAAAGTGAGATTTCTTGTATGGCTGGCTTTAAGACAGGGGCTAAATACAAAAGATAAGCTAGAAAAGAAGGGTATTCATTTGGATTTAATGTGTTGTTTATGTTCAAAAGAGGAGGAAAATAACTTCCATTTATTTGTGGAATGTGAGTTTGTATATTCTACATGGAGATCTATTCAATATAAATTGAATATTGATAAGAGTTTTAAGTTGAATTCCTTAAAAGATATTTGGATCAATTGGAATATGGATAAGTGAGCTAAATGGAATGAGGAAAGAGATGTTATTTTATGTTCTCTTATTTGGTGTATTTGGCAGGAGCGAAATGACAGAACTTTCTCAAACAAAAAGAAGAGAGCTCTGGAGGTTTTGAATAAAGTTCTGATCTTTTCATCATTTTGGTTAGGTTCTAAGCCTTTATCAGCTCGAATTGCCAGACTTCAGGAGAGGAGAAAGAAGAAAGCTGCTGTTGGACAATCTATAGCTAGAAGGCTTGCGAACACAGTGATTCAGCTGGAATGATTTCTTTCTTCAGTTCTATAAACTTGTTTTGTTTTCTGATGGTTAAAACTATGTTCTTAGTTAAGATAGTCTACTATCTGGTAGTAGTAGTAGCTGACAGCTTTCTTATTCATGCTGGAGATGGCTTATACTGTTGTGGTAGAGCTGGAACATGGTTTTGGCTTTTATCTGTGGGGGAACAAGAGTTTTTCTTTTGGTTTGTAATTTCTGTTTGAACTCAAGTGCACATTCTTTTTGGTTGGGAATGTGTATCTTCATGTATCAGCCAAATTTTGGTTAATTTAGCTGGCTGGATTACTGTTATGATTAACAGTAGTCCATCATTTCTCTCTCAAAAAAAAAAATAATGGCTCTAAAATGATAAAGATTTTTTTTTCAAACTTCAATAACAAATATTCAACATAGGATTTTATGTTTTACTTCGTAATTGAAATATGCACCAATATCCAAGTTTATTTTGAAAATCAATTGTGGATCAATATGCTGGCTAGAAATTCAGTCAATGTGACATGCAAATTCAAGCATATAACTATGGACAAATATGAATGACTGAAAGTTAATTTTTAAGTTTTGTAGATGGTTTTGTGCAAAAAAGCGAAGCAACATTAATAGATTAAAAAAAGAGATTTAAACGAAGGAAAGGAAACATGTAGAGCTATACATAACTGTAAGAACAGATTTATATACTTGGTAATATTTAGGATCCACCTTATATAATACTAAATCACGAACCACGTGCACATGCCCTGATGTGTACGCAGACACACGTAAACAGAGGTTGCATACTTTTTTTTTAAATCAATGGAAGATAATAGAGTTGGAGGACGATGAGTTATTTATGGTATAATGGTAGGGAAGAGGATATGGGAAGGGAATTGGAATGGGTTTTGATGGGATTAATATGATTTATGTGCGTCTAATGGAGTAATTATAAAATTATAATTTAATTGGCACCATTAATTGGGTTGTTATAGGATGAAAATGGGTGAAGAGGTAACTTTTTCATTTTTTAAATATTTCAGTTCAAACTAATAGATTAATTATCATTTGTAAGAAATTATAAAGTTAAAATTATAATAAATAATTAGAATAATTTTCATTATAATACATTTATTTATAATAAGTAACTAATTATGATAATTAATGAAGATTATTTATAATTAATTACATAATTATTATAAATACTTAATTATCATAAAATTATATTATTTTAGTATTGTAATAATAATTATTATCACTTAAAAGTTATAATCATTAGTTGTAATTTACTTTAATATGCTAATATGTCCTTTCTGTATTATTATCACTTAAAAGTTATAATCATTAGTTGTAATTTACTTTAATATGCTAATATGTCCTTTCTGTTTCTTAGTGACAAAGTACAAATGCATTTTTCCGCATTATTATAGTCTTTATCATGTTATGTATGTATGTTTATATTTTATTCATCAAGAGAAACAAGTTATTATCATTTAAAAGGATTTTTACTTGTGCACGGATTTAATGGTTGATTTGCATCTTAATATTTTTTGGGGGTTTGAGGTGGGAGGTTAGTCAAATAAAACCCATAACTAGAACTAGGATAATTTGTGAGATAAAATTATATAGTGTAAGTCAACTAGAACTAAAACTAGAGTAAAATTTTACAGTGTTAGTCAACTAGAACTCTAACAAAACTAAAACCAGGATAATTATATAAAATTATTCTATTTTTTTATTTTTCTATAAAAAAAATGAGAGTTCTAGTCTCTCAAATCATCCCAAATTTTAGCTTAAAACTAGGTGGTAAAAACTAGAATTCCTATTTATTTTATTATTTTTTATTTTTTATATTTTTTCTTTACTTCTTTCCTACTAGGTTCATCACCATCATTAGACCATACTGTCACATCAGATCTCATAACCTCTTAGTCATCTCTGATATTTTTTTACCAAATATTATAATTATATAATTAATTAAAAAGTGAAAAATGTATCAATTCATACTTTATTAAATATTAAAATTGAGATATGAGGGAAAGAATCTCAAGGAGCAAAAAAGGAAGGAAAATTTTGAAAATGTTTTTTTAAACTTTGTTATGATGTTTTCAATCGCCGAAGTACGGTCCTTTGCCAGCAACGGACATGTGTCCCTCAACATGCACTGCTCAAATCAAATTGATGATCAGGACCACCAAGAATCCTAACTTAGCCGACTCGCCGAGTTGACATATCCTTAGGTCGACTCGAAGGGCAGTACTTATCGGTTCTCTTGTCGAAGACGACTTGCTACGAGCCCACCCTCGACTAGTTATTCGACGTCTCGCGGGGTCGACTCGAAAGTTGTTACTTCTCGGCCAAGACAAAGGATGACTTTAACCTTGAAACTCCCCCACTGACAACGTATCAACGTTGTAGGCGTTAAAAATTACCTATAGGTCCCAAACACAGCTCAAGATATAGAGAAAGACAAAGAACGTCATCATCTAAGTCAAAGGAGATCATCTATTGCTAAAGGAAGAAAGAAGAACGCAAAACAACGCGACGGAGGGATCGGGACTGTCTCACAGTTGGTAAGACAGTCTACATTATCTTATGTATCCGAGACAATAATTATTATCTCGGATACGCGAGACAGTAAAAGCTATCTCGCCCACTGCGAGACAACTCCCTGGCTTTCTTAACGGTTTTGTGACTTTTCGTGGGGCCCACTTGGCTCCACAACTACTGAGAAATGTGCATGGCTTTCTTAACGGTTTTGTGACTTTTCGTGGGGCCCACTTGGCTCCACAACTACTGAGAAATGTGCATGGTCGGTTATCGATGAGAAACACGCCCACTATCCTCAAAAAACACGACATTAAACACAATTTAAGAGAGTGGACGACGGTTACAAAATGGGCAGAAACCACTCCATTGGCCAAGACAGTAAACACTGTCTCGCCCTAAGGGGAAGTGATGCGGCATAAACATGTACCAAAAAGATTGCAAGTGCACAACCGTGTTAAGTTATAGTATTTAAGATATCGATCCCACGAGGAAGGTGTTTTGTAGGAGAAAATATAAAATTGGTTCTTATTTTGTGTGCGTGACAAATAGGAGTGATGAGTGAATGTGATTGTGGAGAGATAGAGAGAGTGGAAGTGATAGTGTGTAAATCGGCACTATGATCAATAAGGTGAGAAGGAAAAATAAATAAAATCAAGAAACAAATAAAAAAATCAAGAATGAAGAACAAAATTCTAGAATAAAAGAAAATGCAAGAAATTAAAGATGGTGGATTCAATTATAGATATGGGTAATCTACAATTAAACCCATTTCTTAGAAAAGGGTGATTCCCTAGAGGGTTCTAGCCTAAAGGCGAATCAAACAAAATAAGAATAAACAAAAAGAAAAACTAAACCCAAGAGGGTTCTAGCCTCAAGGTGAATAGTATAATAAAATAAATTACAAAATCTAAACTCTAAAATAAAATTGCAAGAATTAAATGCAAGAAAATAAATTTATTCTATAAGCATGAAATAAATCTAAGGCAAGAGGGTTCTAGCTTCTTGGCTATTTAACAAAAAAATAAAATCTAAACTACAAGCATAGAAATAAATCTACACTAATAAGCAATAAAAGAGAAAAAGAAAAGAAATGCAAACCTTCAAATAATTCTCCATCTTCATCTTCATCTTTATCATCCAACAAAGAGAAGAAGAGAAAAATTTAAAGTGGTGAAAAAATTATTATTATTAATTGTAACAAAAAGTTACAATTTTGAAAGGCCTTCTCAATTAAGAGTAGCCCTCCTCTCCAAAAGGAGTTACAAAAATTTTTACCCCTTTAACCCCTCACTCTCTACCATTATTTATAATAATCTTCAATGAATATGAGCCATTGGATTTGTCTTGAGCCCCAAGCAACAATCTCCACATTTGAATTTGCTTTTTGTTCTTCTCTAGCCCAACATAGGAGGCCCATATGATTTTCAAAATTAAATGAAAATTTGGTCCAATGGAGATTGCAGCAAAGAAACAAGTCCGGCCCTTCATTTGATTTTTAAAAATTAATTCTGCAAAAGTCCGGTCCTCATTTACAAGTCCGGCCCTATTGGCTTCATTTGATCTTCCAAAATTAAAAGCCAATTCCGCAGTCCAAAGTCATCAATCAAGTCCGGTCTCCTATGCATTTGTTTGAAAAAAAATGAAGTCTGGTCTCCTATGCTTTTGTTTGAGAAAAAATGAAGTCCGGTCCATATGATTCTGCTGCAGCAATGCTTGTCCGGCCTATGGAAATCTTCATTTGATTTTTAGCAAGTCCTTGCCCCATCCAACTCTGAAGCACAGTCCGATCATTCAAAAGAAAATCAAAATGCAATTTCATAGTCCATTTGATTTTCGGCCCATTCACTTCATTTGATTTTCATTTGATTTTCAATTGATTTTTGGCCCATTCAAACTCTGCAGCACAACTCCGGTTTCCATTTGATTTTGAAAAATCAAATGCCAACTTGCCAAGTCTGCAGCACTCACATTCCCATTTCATTTGATTTTCAAGATTAACTCTTTGCATCCAAGTCCGGTTCATTCTAATTATTTGCATCCAAGTCCGGTCCTTGGTGTAATCTTTCTTAATGGGCTTTGGGCCTTCTAAAATTCAAATATTCACTTGTGAAACAATAAAAGGAGGAGCTGCCATGGACATTTGGGACATTTAGGCTTTTGGGCTTTTAAATTCAAATTTCCAATTGGCTTCATTTCTTCATTTAATCTACGGGTTTTTGTTGAGAGATGGGAGTTTGAGATTTATTCTTCATTAACCTGCAATTAAAGATAAAAACAATTATTAGTAGTATATTTATTCATATAAAATAGATAATGAGGGTATAAATTTGTAATAAAAAGTGATTATCAGGACAGACGATTGGAGAGCAGAGACTTGACTTTTGGCGAGCTTTGAGTAAGAGAGAGAGAGAGAGAGAGAGAGAGAGAGAGAGAGAGAGAGAGAGAGTCCTTCATCGTTTTCAAACAATCTCGAGAGCCTTCGGTGTTTCCTCAATTTCAAACATTGATTTGATTTTGAGAAAAGTATTTATCTTACTTTGCTAAGATATTTACTTCTATTCTTGTTTCTAAGTCGAAATATCAACATCAAGCCTTCTTCACGATCAACTTAGATCGTTGAATCGGTGGTCCACGGATTAACGTATCCCCAGTACAGGCAAAGATCCCACGTAAGCAGAGGCTAATAAATATCTTGTACATGTGTTTCTAGGGAGCACCCCACTTTTGTTTTTATTGTAAAGAGAAGTTTTTAAGTGTAAGGCTCACTCTTTTGTTTCTATCAAAACGATTATAATGGAAGCTGCAATAAAACTTGTTCCCGACGCAAACACGCTGGCGACTACAACAGGAGACAATAGTCTCAGCGTCGAGGCTATCGTGTCACAACCGATCAAGATCCCAGTTAACTTAACGGTCGAATACGAGTTTGACCAAGCCAAGTTTGAGTAG
>NC_033796.1:100806846-100824104 GCF_001876935.1 Asparagus officinalis
TTCTTCGACTTGGGCAACCCTACAATAAAGTCCATAGAAATGTCTGCCCACTTCCATTCTGGGATAGGTCACGTCTGAAGTGTGCCTGCTGGTCTCTGGTGCTCCGTCTTTACCTGCTGGTAGGTAAAACACTTTGCCACATACTCTGAAATCTCCCTGCGCATACCACTCCACCAAAAGTGCCTCTTCAGGTCCTTGTACATCTTTGTGGTCCCTGGATGTACTGTGTATCGAGTACGGTGTGCCTCATCAAACAACTCCCTCTTCAGCTCTGCACTGGCTGGCATAACCAATCTACCCTTCATCCGTAGACCTCCATCTGCTCCAATGGTCCAATCGGCCTTAGGCTCTTTGGAAATCTCCTCCTTACGGATTTGAATCCAAGAATCCTCCAACTGAGCTCTAACAACTCTGCCGCTCCAAGTTGGTTCCACTGATATAGCTCCCAAAAATACACTAGTGCCACCAAACTCAGGTCTAAAATCAAACTGGCTAAGAGTGAGGAGATCTCTGTGCAATGAGCACCTCAAAGCCGCAATCTGATGTCGACGCTTCCTACTCAAAGCATCTGCTACGACGTTCGCCTTCCCCGGGTGATACTGAATCGCAAACTCGTAGTCCTTGATAAACTCAATCCACCTCCGCTGCCTCTGGTTGAGTTCCTTCTGAGAGAAAAGATATTTCAGACTCTGGTGGTCTGTGAACAGCTCGAACTGCACTCCATACAAGTAGTGCCTCCATGACTTTAGTGCAAATACCACTGCTGCTAGCTCTAAGTCATGAGTGGAATAGTTCTACTCATGCACTCTTAACTGCTGTGAGATATAAGCTACTACTCTCTGAGTCTGCATAAGGACACCTCCTAATTCTGCCAATGATGCAGCTGTGTAGACGACGAATATCCTGGATAAACTTCCAATAATAGCCGGCCAAACCCGAAAAGCTACGAATCCCTGTCTCCGTCGTTGGCGGCTCCCAATCAAGAACTGCTACAACCTTAGCCGGATCCACTGCTATGCCTTCTCTGCTGGTGACATGGCCTAGAAATCTAACTTCTGAAAACCAAAATTCATACTTGCTGAACTTGGCATATAACTGACGCTCCTGTAGAGTCTTCAAAGATAACCGTAGATGCCGCTCGTGATCTGCCTCCGATCTCGAATAAATATGAATATCATCAATAAAACTATCACGAACTAATCCATGAAGGGACGGAAAACCCGGTTCATAAGATACGCGAATACAGCGGGTGCATTGGTCAACCCAAATGGTGTGACCAGAAACTCAAAAGATTCATATCGAATCAGGAAGACACGACGTTGGGAAAATCCATCTCTCGAACTCGCAACCATAATAAATCCAAAAAGAAGATTAATCTTCGAGAAATGTTGCGCTCCGCGCAGCTGATCGCACAGGTCATAGATCCTATTAAATCTGGATAGTGACCTGTTCAACTATCTATAATCAACACACAATCTCATGCTGCCGTCCTTCTTCTTCACGAAGAGGACCGGCACGCCCCACGGAGAATGACTCCGACGAATAAAACCCTAAGCTAACAACTCGTCCAACTGGGTCTGAAGCTCTCTCATCTCAGCTGGCGCCATGCGATAGGGTGCGCGGGATATCGGGGCTGTGCCCGGCTGCAACTCAATACAAAACTCAACCTCTCTCACAGGAGGTAACCCAGGTATGTCCTGAAAGACATCCTGATAATCCGAGACAACTCGAGTCTCTAACAAATCAGAACTCTGATATCGCAGCATCACCTCATCGATGAACGCCAGAAATGACTCCGCAAAGCGATTGCCCTGAGAAGTGGCCACAATCATTTCGGACCCATCGGACAATGCTAATATGGTAGGAAGACAACCAAGCCATACCAAGGATGACATCGAACTCGGACACATGCAACACTATCAAATCTATGACAAACTCCGACTCACCTAGACTAATAATACACATCCTACAAACGCTCTCCAGAAGCGATACCCTACCTAAAGGGATGGAAAACCAATAATGGAATGTCTAGAGGCTGAGCTACGATTTGGAGTCTAGTCATAAAAGCGTACGAAGTGAAAGAACACGAAACTCCCGAATCGAAACAAATACGGGCGGGAAAAAGATTTATGAGGGACGTACTCTCCACAACTGATCTGCTTGCTCCATTATTATGCGGAACTACTGCATATGCTCTGCCGGTGGATGAAGACTGCTCTGCCGCTGGTGCTGGAGAATATGGGACAATCTGTCCCTGGGGAACCTCCTGAACTGCTAGAACCTGCCCCTTAGTCTTCTGCTGCTGCTGATTCGGACCATTTCCCTTCTGAGTTCTTGTTGGTGCACTGCGGCACTCTAATGCCTTGTGTCCAATCTTGCGATAGTTAAAACAAGTTCCCCGGAACTTGCGCTGCTGCTGCTGCTGTTCTCTCTGATCCTGTTGGGATCCCTTCTTATGAGGGCCCTGCTGCTGCTGAGGTCCAGACCAAGGTCTCTTATTCTTACCCTTATCTTCGGGGTGCCCTTCCTTGTTCTTCTGAAACTTAGGCGTCCCATTTTCTTGAGAAATGGCGGTTTCAGCTTCTGATGGTGGTGGTGCAATATGATTCGCCACAAGCTCCTCGATGGCTGTTATCCTAGCGACTAAGGGAGCCATAAGATCAATAAGGTACTGGGGAGCCTGCTGCGGCTCAGGTAGCATCTGATGTGGCTTGGGTGGAGTTTGCTGTGGTTCAGCCTGTCCAGATCTCACAACTCCAACCAACCCCAAATATGTCATATAAAATATATAATACACATAATATAAATCAATTTATCCTAACAACAAATGTTTTGACTTAGGAAAATACACAGCCCCATAGAGTCGGACCGAAAAATCCAACAAAACCTAGATTACCTTGATCAATGTAAATTCCCTAAAACTAAACCGAATCCAATACAAGCAAACAATAAAAACGATACCAAACCCATCTCTACGATAGTAAATCATTCATGTCCCACAATAAGTTCATGTCTGAAAACCATTAAGGTCCAACACGCGACGTATATATATATTCATATGAAGTCCAGCACAGGACTAAAGGAAAAGAGTTCCAACCACTAGACCTATATAAATATCATATGAAGTCCATCACGAGCGCAATGAAGAGGTCCAACACAGACTAAACAGAAGCAATGCGTCCAATACGAAGACTGCGTGAATATGAAATGTCCAACACGAGCGACTAATCTAACTGGAACGTCAACACGAGACTAAGTAAATGATGTCCAACACGAGGACTTAAATGAAAAGAAGTCCAACACCGGACTAATCAGTAATCACTGCCAACACGAGAACGGTTAAGACTAGAATGTCCAACAGAGGACTAATATGAACTGAAAATATTAACCACTACATTTAATAACCCCATAAACAAACACACTTCTCATATCAAGAGAAACCGACCCTCAAACATATAACAACAGTCTTATAATATATATACACAGCAGTGATTAACAGAAACACAAATAAGACACGAAATTCGATGAGTCGACTCCGTGCTCATTAGAGTCAACTCATGTCTCAGCGACTCACCCCCCCGTATCTGTTACGAGCGATAAGCCAGACATATCATACAGAAATGACTTCGGAGCATCATGACAGTCATGTCATCACCTATGATCACTCGTATGAGCGGATCGACTCACGGCTGAAATTGCATATATACAATGCAACTCTCCATCTTCGCATCCATATTCACTATTACTTCATCTACGCCCTCCTTAACTATCAATTCAAACTAGAAGTGAAAATTCATACATAGCATAGAAATGAACTGCATGTAAACCTAACATTTACCATAAACATGAAAAAGTGCATAATAAAATAAAACTCACTATATTTCTTTAAATAAATTCCCACATCGGTTCATCAAAAACTTGTTAGGACGTTATAAAAATTCATAAAACATTACGATCCTTTAGCAGTACAGCTAATACAACATCTTGTATATTTGAAAATAGCTTAGGCCCCCAATAAAACTCAGAAAAACGTTATAAATCATTAAAAGCATGGGAGAGAGATTGCGAAGATACTCGCCTCAGATGTAGCAAGAACGATCCCTCCCCGAAATCCAAAGAAACTGCCTGAAAAATCCTTTAAAACGTCCCCAAAACACAAAAACCCTAGGTTGAAGCACGGAGAGAGGGCACTAGCTTCGGAGAAACTGCATGAAAATGAAGTATGTTTCGGGTAGAGAGCAATAATAAATAAACAGTAAACCCCGACCCGAACCCAAACAAACCCCGACCCCAGAAAAACCAGAAAACCCTCCCCGATAGAGCGACTCATGACAGTATAGAGGTCTACTCATGAGCTGAAAACAGAGTTCCTTCGACTCTGCAGCTTATGATTTGCAAATTGACAACACCTCAACCCTCATAACTAATCATATATACATTCCTCATAACTCAAAAATGCTAGATCATGTGAACACCATCCATGAAGATAGTCACATATTAATATTGCGTTCACTAATATCCACATTATAATTATCAAAATCAAACGCGGTCTACATTCTTCCCCCCCTTAAAGAATTTCGTCCTCGAATCAGGAAAATCATACTCTACTCTTTAAAGATACTTGAAACCATGACAAGGGCCTAACCAACTCGCACACATACACATTCGCCCCAATACTAAAATATTTAACAATACATTATCATTATCAACGATTTAAAATGAAATATCCTACCTAACCCACCTAATCTACGGAACTAGTACGTTCGGCCGCGAAAAAAAGCAAACCAAAGGAACCCCCCATTATATACCATGTCCGAAAGATAGATAGGAAAATACCCCATTCAGTTGTGTAAATATAATTATCAAATATATATATATATATCATATATAAATATATAATAGAATTTCATCATAATAAATTAATAATTACCTGCCTAAACAAGTGAGTAGTAGCGTCGCATTCCTCCCTCGCGCTCCCAAGAAAGCTTCCTCAACTTCCACTTCTCTCCATGGAACTTTCACCAATCGAATCACACCTTGTTCCGAGTTACTGTCTTCCTTAGCAAGTATAGCACTGGCATCCTCAATAGTAGTCAAATCACTCGAGGCTCCAATCTCCGTGACATCCAACACTCGCTCGCCCTCGTCATCATGCAAATCCCTCTTGAGCAAGAAAAATGATACATTGTGATATACTAACATAGAGCTGGAAGATCTTACTGTCAACAACAGTCAATGCGATCCCAAAACGGAAAGGCCAATGTAATCCTGCGCAAGTTTCCTCGCCTCCCGACGCTGTACGCCTTCTATAGCCGATACTTCAGCCATAACCAAATCCCCAATTGAAACCTAGGTCTCCCCGTCGCCTCTATCTGCTAACTCTTTTCTGCCGCTCTGAGCGGCTAGAATCCGCCTCCTCTGCATCAACGCACCTTCTCCGATTTGCCCTCACCAAGCTCTCGGCCAAACATCAAAAAACCTATCCTCAGGTTCTGCCCCAACATATCGGGATCTGCAGGTCTCCCGCTACTAGTGCCTCATACGATCATACGAATCGGCGCTTATAACTGTGTTATAGACGAATCCACATGGAATATGATCCTCCCATCTGCCTTGATCAAATTGACACCAGCTCCGCACATGTCTCCATACACTTGTTCACCCTCTCCGTCTGACCATCTGTCCCGTGTGAATACACTGCTATAGACAATCTGGCCCCTGTCAAAGCAGTCATTGGAATAACCTCCTCCAAAAATGTGAATTAAAAACCATCCCCTCCCGTCTGACACAAAGTCTTATCCGGAATCCCGGCCAAATCGACTATCTCCCCGCAATGAAATCCTCGCATACGCCTCACCCTGTATAAGTGTCTTACCTGGATAAAATGTGCTGACCTCGTCAACCGCGCGTCCACAATGACCCCAAATTGAATCATTCCCCTTCTCGACTTGCAACCTACATAAAGAATCCAAATAAAATGTCTGCCCACTTCCCATTCCTGGATAGGCTCACGTCTGAAGTGCTGCCGCTGTCTCTTGGCTGCTCCGTCTTTACCTGCTGTAGGTAAGCGGTAAAAACACTTGCCACCATACCTGAAATCTCCTGCGCCATACACAATTCACAAAAGTGCCTTCTCACCCTTACATCTGTGCCTGACTGTACTGTCATCGAGATACCCGTGTGTGCCTTCATCCAAACAACCTCCCTCTTCAGCTCATGCACTGGCTGGCATAAACCATGTCTACCCTCATCCCGACCTCCATCTGCCTCAATGTTCCCAATCGCCTTTACCTGGAAGAATCTCCTCCTTACGCGTGAATCATCCTCCTTACGATTGAATCAAGAATCCTCCAACTGAAGCTCTAAACAACTCCGCCCGTCAAAAGTTGTTCCACTGATATAGCTCCCAAAACATAGTGCACCAAACTCATGCTAAAAATCAAACTGGCTAAAGAGCGAGAACCGTCTCGTGCAATGAGCACCTCAAAGCCGCAATGATTCGACGCCTCCTACTCAAAGCCATCTCTACGACGTCTCCTGGGTGCATACTGAATCGCAAAATCGGAGTCCATTGATAAACCAATCCACCTCCGCGCCTCCTGTTGATTCCTTTCAGAGAAAAGATATTTCTAACTCTGTGTTGTGAACAGCTCGAACCGCACTCCATACAAGTAGTCCTCCCTATACTATTAGTCAATTACCACTGCTGCCCTAGCCTAATCCATGAGTAGCGAGAGTCTACTCATGCACTCTAACTGCGAGATATAACCTACTACTCGCAAGTCTGCATAAGGGACACCTACTATTCTCAAGAGCAGACTTGTAGACGACCGAATATCCTGGAAAACTTCCCAAATAATAGCCGGCCCAACCCGAAAAAGCTACGAATCCCCTGTCTCCGCAGGTTGGCGGCTCCCAATCAAGAACTGCTACAACCTTAGCCCGGATCCACGCCCTATCTTCTCTTGTGGACATGCGCCTAGAAATCTAACTTCTGAAAACCAAAATCAACATTGCGAACTTGCGCATATTAACTGAGCTCCTTAGAGTCTTCAAATATAACGTAGATGCCGCCTCTCTTCATCTGCCCCTCGATCTCGAATAAATATGAATATCATCAATAAAACTATCACAACTAAATCCATAGAGGGACGAACCCGGTCAAGATACGCAACCACACGGTCATTGGTCAAGCCCAAATGTCTTACCAGAAACTCAAAAGTTCATATCGAGATCAGGAAACACGACGTTGAAAATCCATCTCTCCGAACTCGCAACCAACATAAATCCAAAAGAAGCAAGAATCTTCGAAAATTTCCCGCTCCGCCGCAAGCTGATCGCACCAGGTCAAACCTATTAAATCTGGATAGTGACCTGCTTCAACTAGCTATAATCAACACACAATCTCAGCTGCCGTCCTTCTTCTTCACAAGAGGAACCGGCACCCCCCAGGAGAATGACTCGACGAAATAAAACCCTAACGCTAACAACTCGCCAACTGCCGGTCTGAAGCCCTCTCATCTCAGCTGGTGTCATACCGACAGGTGCACTGGAATCGGTCTGTAGCCGCCTGCCCAACTCAATACCAAAAACTCAACCTCCCTCTCACAGGACGTAACCCAGTATGTCCTGAAACGACATCCTATATCCGAGACCAACGAGTCTCTAACCAAATCAGAACTCTGATATCGCAGCTCACCTCATCCCATGAACGCCAGAAAGACTCCGCCCAAAGCGATTGCCCTGAGAAGTCGCCACAAGCATTTCGACCCATCCGGACCTCGCACTTGACTGGCTTCCGCCAAAACAGATCATACTAATATGGTAGTACACAAACCAATCCATACCAAGGATGACATCGAACTCGACATCATCAACACTATCAAAATCTATGCACAAAACTCCGACTCACCTAGACTAATAATACACATTCCTACAAACGCTCTCCAAATCGTATACCCCACTAAAGCGGATGAAAACCAATAATTCGAATTCTACAGTCTGAGCTACGATTTGGGTCTAGTCATAAAAGCGCTACGAAGTGAAAGAACACCAAAACTCCCGAATCGAACAAATACGGCGCGGGAAAAAATTAATACCGACGCTACTTACTCTCCAACTATCTGCTTGCCTCCATTATTATGCCGCGAACTCACTGCATATGCTCTTGCCCGGTGGAGAAGACGCTCAGCCGCTTGTGCTGGCAGAATTATGGACAATTTCCCTGGGAAACCTCCTGAACTGTAGAACCTGCCCCGTAGTCTTCAGGTGCTGCTGAATTTCCGCCGACATTCCCGTCTGATCTTGTTGTGCACTGCGCACTGTCTAAATGCCTATGTACCGACCTTACGACAGTTTAAAACAAAGTTCCTTGGAACTTGCGCTGTTGCTGCCTTTGTTCTTTCTGATCCTGTGGGATCCCTTCTATGAGGCCCTGCTGCGCTGAGCTCATCAGACCAACGGTCTCTTATCTTACCCATATCTTCGCGGCCCTTCCTTGTTATTCTTTTGAAAACTAGGCGTCCCATTTTCTTGAGAAATGCGGTAAGTTTCAGCTTCTTATGTGTGTGCCAATATGATTCCCACAAAGCCTCATGCTGTATATGCCTACGACTAAGGAGCCAAAGATCAATAACTGGGAGCCTGCTGGCTCAGTAGCATATGATTGTGGCTCAGGTTCGGGCCTTGCTGGGCTCTGCCTGAGCCGCCCCGTCGAGTGCGGGCGCCCCACCCCTGCCATCTCTTGACAAAAAAAATAAGCGTTCATGCAGTCAAAGTAGACTACCAACATAGTTCATCACAATATATTTTCACATCACAAGTTATTCACACATATACTTTAAGCAAAAATAGTTGCTCATAAAAAAAAAAATTCTCAAAAGTTTTGAGAATATACGCATATATGTCCTCACCTACATACTATGAAAATCGCTTAGCGCATCTACACGATGAATCCTAAGAAAGCTTCTAACCTAGTCTCCACGACTCGACACAGGGATATCTTAAGAACTTAACTACAGCTCTGATACCACTTGTGACCCCCCTGCCCGGTTTCACACCAGCTCCAGTCCCGACTGAAAACCAGAGATGGCAAACCTCCATGCACCACACGTCCAGATAAACATGTTTCACCATCACCAATTACTATCTCTCTAGTGAATCCAAAAACACGTGTAGTACAAAGCCAAGTAAAAGGATTATTACAACAAATGCTTGATGAAATGATAGGACTCAAATTTATACATCTCATCAATCAAATAAGCTGAAGTACATAGTCAAAGTCTGAAATGAATAATAAAGATCTGGAGAGCTCAACATGTCTCAAAGTACATAATGTTTAATACAAGAAATAAGGCAAACAGCCTTTATAACTCTAGAACATAAACCTCTCAAGTCTAAAATGTCTCAAGTGGAGTACAAAAATAAATACATCTAAAAAGAGGATAGTAGACACTAGTAAGGGTCGTCCTCAACCTGCGACTCTCCGGGCTCCTGGCTTGTTACCTGAAAGGGGGAGGGACAACGAGCGTCAAAGCGCTAGCGATCAACATCACAACCAACCCCAAGGGATAGGGCTCGATGTATATGAAAGTACAGTTAATACATAATATTATAAATCATTTATCCTAACAACAATGGGTTTTGGTACTTAGGAAAATACAACACGAGCATAGGTACGTCGAGCGAAATAATCCAAACAAGGAAACCCTCATGTATATACCTTGTATCTCAAATTGTAAATCCCTAAATACTAAACCCGAGATCTAATACAAGAAACAATAAAGGAAACGAATACAAACCCATCTCTACCGATAAGTACTGTAATCATGTCATGGCCACAATAAGTGTCATGTCTGAAAACGATTAAGTGTCCAAAACATAGACTATATAAATTAAACGTCCAACCCATAGACTGCATGAAGTAAACGTCCAACTCCTCTACCGATAAGTGTAATCATGTCATGGCCACAATAAGTGTCATGTCTGAAAACGATTAAGTGTCCAACTGGAAAGAGTGTCCAACACGAGGACTAAACAGAAATGCATGTCCAATACGAAGACTGGGTGAAATGAATGTCCAACACGAGGACTAAATGAAAAGAATGTCCAACACGAGGACTAATCAGTAATGCATGTCCAACACGAGGACTGGGTAAGACGAATGTCCAACACGAGGACTAAATGAATGAAAATATAACCACTACAATTTAATACCCGATAAACAAGGCAACTTCTCATATTCAAGGATGATAAACAGTACCCTCGAACATATGAACACAGTCTATATATATATACACAACAGGTGATTTAACAGAAACACAAATAAGACAAGAAAGACTTCGATGAGTCGACTCGTGCTCAGTTATGAGTTAACTCATGTCTCATGGGTCGACTCATGATCTGTTACGAGTCGACTTAGCAGAAAACATATGATAACAGGAAATGACTTCGTGAGTCGACTCATGACAGTCATGGGTCGACTCAACCTGATGAGTCGACTCGTGATGAGTCGTGAGTCGACTTACGGGCTGAAATCTGCATATATCACAACTGCAACTCGTCCATCTCGATCCATACTTCCACTATACTGATCTACGCCTCCTTAACTATCAATTCTAAACTATGAGGCAGTGAAAGAATTCATACATAGCATGAGAAATGATTACTTGCATGTTAAACCTAACATTTAACCCCTAAACATGAAAAAGAGCATTTAATCAAAATAAAACTCATATTTTCATTTCTTTAAATAAATTCCCAGATCTGGGTTTTCATCAAAAACTTGTTGGTGGGAGTTTAAAAATCTAAAACATACGATCTTTAGCATTTACACTAATAAGAACATCGTTTTATATTTGAAAATATGTCTTAGGCTCAATAAAACTCATGAAAAACGTTTATAAATTCATAAAAGCATGGGAGAGAGATTGGGCGAGATGTTACTCGCCTCAGATGTGATGAAGAACGATTCCCTTCGCTGAAATCCAAAAGAAACTGCTGAAAAATCCTTTGAAACGTCCCAAAATCACCAAGAATACCTAGGGTTTGAGAGAGGAGAGAGGGGGACTAGGGTTTCTGGGGAGAACTGATGAAAATGAAGTGTTTTCGGGTAGAGGAGCATATATATAAACAGTTAAAACCCGACCCGAATCCCAAACAAACCCGACCCAGAAAAACCAGAAAACACTCGATGAGTCGACTCATGACAGTCATGGGTCGACTCATGAGCTGAAAACTGAGTTCTTCGACTCTGATGCTTATGATTTGTAAATTTGCAAACTCAACCTCATAACTAATGCATATATACATTCTCATAAGCTCAAAAATGCTAGATTTCATGCACAACCATGCCATGAAGATATTTTTCACATATTGAATATTGCGTTTCACTAATATCCACATGTTTGAATTATCAAAATCAACGGGGTCTTACAATTTTCTTACTGCTTAATTTAAAAAATATAAAATATGTTTGTTGTAATTTTAAGAATTAGGAACAAAATACCATAATACAAAAATATGTTAATAATTATTTTAATTTGATACAAGGTATATAGATTTACTAGGAATTATCACAATCGAATACTCAAATATACGATCATAAATTTATGGCTCGCTCGTAGCTACATTCATTTTATTTGTCCTGTTCATAATTCACAATCACATAATAATGTCATAAAAACCGGACATGAAGGTTTAACAAACAATTCAAGAGTAATGACTTAAATACTTTAAGTTTTAAGAAAACTTTAAAGTCTTTAGAACTTATATTGAAATAATGTAAGTTATATTGAAATCACGCATGTTATCTTGAAATAACATAAGTTATTTTGAAATAACGCATATTATATTGTAATATAAGAGTTATGATGTGTCAGAGTTATTTGATAAGGTTACGTAATATTTAAGGTATGTTGGGTTACATAATACAGCATAACGAGATAAGTAATGGTTTTTTTTTCCAGCAATATAAGAGTCAACACTTTTTGAGAAGGCCAATAGATGCCTTCTAGTTCTATTGGTGAGAATAGACGCCCACAATTGATAATTTTTTTGAACTCTTAAAAGAGTCCAAAAACCTCACTGAGGGACTCTATTCGCCATTGGGCAAATTCTACAAGGGTCTATCCACACAAATAGAACTGCAGGGGGTCTATCCGCAATTGCATGATATTATTGGAGTCTACTCACAATTAACCCTAAATTAATTAATACGAATATTTGTAGGGTGAATTTAAGAAATACAATAGATTTGAGGGGTATATTTGAATATAACCCTTGAATAAATTAAGATAAGCCTGCAACTTTCCAGTTCTATTAGTTTCTCCACTATAATAATACTAGTTTGCGGTCCGTGCAAAGCACGGTATTTTTTGCTACAGTAATCCCGCTTTTTTAATATGGCATGTTTTGAATTTTTGAAAGCGCTACAGTATCCCGCTCTGCTACAGTACCTTTTAAATGCTACAGTATACCCGTTGTGCTACAGAAAATTTTTAAGTAATTACTAGCTACAGTAATAACGCTACAGTAGATGTTACTGTAGCATTTACTGTAGGATGAACAGTGAATCTCTGATCCTCCTATTTGTATAAAGGAATAGATTAGTAGCTGAACTTATATACCTGTAGGTGTCAGCCGTGGACGATTCTTCTCACTGGAGTAACAGTTGTGACATGTAGCTGGCTATTCCTTCACTCGACAATAATCAGTGCAGGTGTCCTCTTCATAGTATCTGCTTGGTGGTACATTTTTCTTTATGCTTATCCTAAGGTTAGTTATTCGTCCCTCCCGGTGTTTCATTTTTATATATCCTCATATGCGATAATTAGTGTGACCCCATTTTGACGGCAAACTAATGCTGGTAATTAATTGAAAATTTTTTATTTGCTAAATAAATCTTGTCTTACCTCCATAGAAGTACACCAACACCATCCTAGCCTTCTGTGAAGAATTATTATTTTTTTTGGTTTGACGAGAGAACTTCCCCATGATCCTTCGAACCATAGTTATCAAACCGCCGAGCGTGGCTGAAAGGCACCACCCAATGCATGGCCCCGGGTATTCCAGAAAATTAAATTCCTGTGGGTGCTTCCCAAGAAAGTCGAACTAGAGACCTTGGCCTACCGCCTACTACATATAGGCAGCTTGTTAACTCTGTTGGACCCTCTTGGATTCCGCGAAGAAAGTTTTGAGTGTCAATGACATTTAAGTCCATGGCAGTTTCAATTTGAGACCCTTTCGTACATGAAAATTCCAAACAAGATTGACCAAATCATGTTGTTTGTTTTTGACCTGAAGGCAACCAACAAAATGATGCCAAATTTCTTGGTGGGGAAATTTTAAGAAGTGGCAGAGCCTGTCATAAAATCTCAGTTTTATTCATGTTCAGTTATGAATATAACCCTAGGGCTATCACAATCTTAGAAAAGTTTTTTCTTTTTCCCCCAGGCTTACCTGTTTGATGCAACCTTTGCAATTCTCTTACTTGTCTTTAAATCCTAATTTGCAATATTTTGTATATAGTTATGATTGACAATTGAAACATCTGAACAATAGCTCTTAAATCTTGACGTGTCAAGAAATGTAGCTTGACGTGCCTTATATATAATTTATTATTTTGTTATAAGTCTTCTTGGTTTAATATGAAAATAATTCCATTCTGAAAGACAATGTTTGTCGCTCGTCAGGCATTCTCGGATATGATAGCGGAACGAAGAGAAAAGGTGACTAGTGGCGTTGAAGATACATTTGGAATTGGAAAAAGCCAATAGTGTATATAAATAGATTCATGAGAGCTGCGAATTCTTGTACAATTCAAATTTGAGGGAAGATGCATGCCATAACTCAACTATACTTGATGTTTTTATCTTTTAATTTGCACGGACAAAAACTGTCAAACCCTCTCTCTCACAATACCCTTGAATCCGGTTACACCCTCTAAAACTCTGATTACAAGAATATTGTCTCTCTCCTTCTCTCTAGTCTCCTTGGTTTTTCCTCCAACAACAGAAGAATTTATATAGGGAAACCAAAATCCTATCTCTAGTCTAACTTCCTAATTAGAATAAAATTCAAACTCCTAATCATGATGAGACTCAATCTCCTAATCATGATAGACCTCTAACCCTATCTAATTCTCATGAAGTTATACAAAGAATCAAAGACACAATCCTAACTTGCCCGTCAAGTTAACTTAGCCTCTAAAAAATTACTAGGAATTGGCCTAGCCTTCAAACCCGTAGACAACTTGGAGTTTGAGTTGGTACCCAACATATTCTCCCTCGATAAAAAATCTCCAAGTATCTTAACGGCTTCAAAAAACTCACTCTGTTCTTCTTGTTCTTAACCTCTCTCTTGTGGACAAGAGTCTGAGAAGAGTCATCTATACCATTAACAGATCGCACATCTAAATAGCAAATATTGTTGCTATTTTTCCTCCCTCCTAAAATTAAATCACCATCTTTATACATTTTGCACAACTCTCCTTCACCGACATACTTGTACCCACGCGATGCCATCTCACCCAATAAAATTAAATTAGCACCACATGATGGCACGTATCTCACATGATGAAGAATTCCAACCTTGTGCACAACCCCGAAAATTTGTGATATATATATGATTGATCATGATATATGGATATTTATTTTGATAAATACAGTTAAATGGTATGTGAGTAGTATACCATGTGTTTTGAGTATAAGAAAGTTCTTTCGTGAGGAAGGAAAGAGTCGAAACATGCACAACGGCCAAAATCATCAGAACTGGAAATTCCCAGTCCGGTCGACCGACACGGTCGATCGCGAGACCTGCAGAAAGATTTTCTTCTGTTTTGAGTTGGTTTCGGATTTCTAAAGCCCATATTCATTTTCTCTAGTTTATATATCAAATTTTCACGAATTTCTCAGTTTCTCTAAGAACCCTAACAGCCACCAAACCCCCTGTTTCCGTCGAAAGTCACAACTTTAAGCGTTACAAATGAATTCAAATAACAAAAGAACAAAAGATTACAACTTTCTTGAAAATAAACACAAGATCCGTTTATCAGATCTTGCTTGCGTGGGTTCTTTGCCGGTGCCGGGGTTAATCCGTGGACGACCGCGAATCAGATCCGGTTGATGGGAAATTGGACAGAGCTTCTACCTCACCAAGGGGGTATTTGCTTGAAGTCCTGAAATCGACAAAGCGATATCAGGGCTCTTCTCGAGATTAAGACAAAGCCTAATCTCAAGGAACGGACGTACGGGCTTCAGATCCTTGACGTACGAGCTTCAGATCCTTCGAACGGCTTCTCCTTTGCTCCGAAGTTCACCGGGATCTCACTGTCCTTTGCTG
Organism: Asparagus officinalis; assembly: GCF_001876935.1. Classification (NCBI taxonomy): domain Eukaryota; kingdom Viridiplantae; phylum Streptophyta; class Magnoliopsida; order Asparagales; family Asparagaceae; genus Asparagus; species Asparagus officinalis. The sequence continues at coordinate 100,822,186 of NC_033796.1, forward strand.
AAATTTCGTACTCCTTCACTCTCCAATCCAGCAGCACCTCGTCCTCTTGATAAAATTCCAGATCCAGAAAATGGAGGCCTTTGGTTCATATTTATAGGCCTCAAAATGCGGTTATTTGGATAAGAACAAGGGATTTGGCTCTATCTTCAGTCAACAGCAGCCTAACCACGTTTGGGGATGATCCCAAGTCAGTTAAGAACCCCTGGAACCGATAAACCCTGCAAAAAACCAATTTAAAACTGTCAAAACGTGTTTTGGAACTTTAGACTGCGCAGCAGGACGATCCGACCCGCGCTTGCGCGGGTCGGAATAATCCGACCTGCGCTTGTGCGGGTCGGAATATTCCGACCCGCGCTTGTGCGGGTCGGAATAATCCGACCCGCGCTTGCGCGGGTCGGAGTTCGCCGACTTTTTCCCCTTTTTTGGTTTCTTTCTTCCGGGATTTGTTCTTGTCGCGTATTCGATAGATTTGTTGATTTGTATGCTTCGTCGCGAGACCGATCGTCGAACGCGCGTTGGTTAACATACGCGTGCTGATCGATGCGCGCAGGCTGATTGACGTGCGTGCGTTGACCGGCGCGCACGAGTTGGTTGACGTGCGCGCGTTGACCGGCGCACACGAGCTGATTGACGTACGCGCGTTGATTGGCGCGCACGAGTTGATTGACGTGCACGCGTTTGACCGACGCGCACGAGTTGGTTTGACGAATCTTCTTGACTCGCCCATTCATTGCTTCGAGTTTCGTGCGGGCTCTCGTAGACAATTTTAGACGCCTACAGATACCCCCTCCAAAGTGTTTCAGCCTCATTCTTTTATAGAGGAGTCTGAAACGCTTTGGATATGATGGATCCCCACCTTCAGTCGGTGTTAAAGGAGCTACAGATGGTTTCGATTCTTGACTTCTCCATATTTTAGCGTATTCTGTATTTTGTCGAATAGCTAAGATTTTCTCGGTACTGCGTTTATCGTCTGACCGTTGTTGAAGCCTTGAACCGGAATTAGTGAGTGGGTTTTTTTTTTTTGTTGATATGTCATTGAGTTGACTTTTGGATCAATTGCAACGCGTTGTCAGACGTTGACCTAGGGCTACGCGTTGACCGACGTTGACCTTAGAGTTTCGAATCGATCGGCGTTGACTTTCATCGCAACGCGTTGACCGGTGTTGACCTAGGGCTACGCGTTGACCGGCGTTGACCTTAGGGTTTCGCGTTAACCTGAGGAGAACCAGTTTATACTCGTGTACTCCTGGGAGTTTCGGGAATCAGCCTTAAGAATTATTATATGTAATATTCTCCAGGAACTTCCTGTCAAAATGGGAAACAGTTTAGACTCATGTACCCGTTGGAGTTTGGATTTCGAATATTCCGATAATAGGCGAAAATATCGCGAAATCACCCAAAATATAAAATTGGGTCCCGAATATTCTGAAAATAGGCGAAAATATCTTGAAATTATTTGGGAGACGGAATTGAACTCCAAAAATTCCCAATCTGACTGAAAATGCCGCTCAATTATCCGGGAAATGAAGTCGAACTCTGAACATTCCAAATATGAGCAAAAACACCGTGAAATTGTCCAGGAGATGAGGTTAAGCTTCGAAAATTTCGAAAACGGACGAAAACGGACGAAAATGCAGCAAAACGAGCCCTAAACTGGGTCTGACCCGCGTTCACGCGGGTCAGATAGATCCGACCCGCGTGACCGCGGGTCGGATTAATCCGACCCGCGAGCACGCGGGTCGGGCACAAATCTGACCCGCGGAACGCGGGTCGGAGAGGGGTCAAAAGGGATGAAAAAATTCCAATTTTTTTGTTCTTCTTCTTCTTCCTTCTTCAAGTTCGGTCCCAGCTCTTCTCCTTGAGTTCTAACCATTCAAGAACTCCTCTTCCTCCAGAACTCCAACCGAATCAAAGCTCCT
>NC_033796.1:100825104-100832808 GCF_001876935.1 Asparagus officinalis
GCTTCATCTCTAAAGGAGTTTAGAGCCATAGTGGGAGAGTTTTAATCATCTTAATAATAATTAAATAGCCACAGTGGGAGAATCTTAATCATTTCTATAATGATTAAGAAATGATTATTCAGATGGTTGGTTTTCATCTTGAATAATTATTTGATATTGAGTTATCCTTAAGAATACAATGCGTAGTATTCTCTAGGAACTACTCATTGGGTACATTGCTATTATGCTCATGAATATGTACAATATAATAATTCAAGTTATATTTGTTAAATAGGTTATCCTGAATGTACTAGGGGTAGTACTTCTTCAGAAACTTCCCATTGATTGGCATCATTATCTTATCACCATCTTGGGTGATCAATCAATATGCTTCGTTTGAGTAGATTGTTTCTACTACAAACGGTCTTTCTCATTTAGGTTGGAACTTGCTTTTTCTTGGAATTAAGTATCATCGGTCGCCGAACGACAAGTACCAAGTCTCCCTCCTTAAAGACCCATTGTCTGACCTTTTTGTCGAAGGCTCTGGAGATTCTAGCATGGTATAACTCAATTTGTTATTGAGCTACCAAGCGCTTCTCATCTAACATCTCAAGTTCTTCCATCGACATCTCTATTGCGAGAGCAATATGAAGGAATGGAATTTGGATCTCTAGGGGAAGGACAACCTCGCACCCATATACTAGAGAATAAAGGTTGCTCTGGTAGGCGTGCAGACTATAGTACGATATTCCTAAAGAGCCTCACCAAGTTTGTCATCCCAATCCCACTTGTTGATTCCTTACAAGCTTCATCAGATCTTAATGACTAGGTCCTTGTTGACAGGCATAACAGCTAAACCATCTTGTGTGGCGGGATTACTACGAGTCGACAGCCATGTTCTTAAATTATGAACTTTTCACAGAATTCTGATAACGCTGTTGCTGACAGAACTGAGGCCAATTGTCATCCACCGATTCTTGTCTCGAACACCGTATCGACAGATAACATATGGTGTTCCTGATGAACCTGATGATGTCAACTCGTTTTCTCTTTTTGGGTAGAATCTGCTCAAGCCCCACTTGGAGAAGTTACCATTATGTGATTGCTATGATAAATCGGCGATCCCTTTAGCCCAATGCGCGAGGGAAGAAGTAGGACCAACACATTAAATCTCCCCAAGTCTTAACACGACTAGTATGTGGTAAATGGCGTGCAACAGTGCTCTGGTGGTTGGTTCATTCTGTAATGACCAGTGTATCTGACAGCGCGTGAATATCCTACGACGCATATGTGACCTACGTCCTTCGGACCATAATCGGACCACACTACATATCTTTATTCTTCTTGAAGGTGATCACAAAAGTTTGGCGACCTGGCTGGTGTGCCCACTACAAGTTTCCATCATGCGCTTCCTGAGGGCTTCTTCTCTGCCTCTTAGTATCAAAGGGCAACAGAGTAATAAAGCCATCATATGTGCCCGCGAATAGACGTCTCGAGTTGCCTGTTTCATGTAGAATCCTCGATGCTCTTCCGTCGGATTGAATCCCTTTCTTTTATGTCTTCCGTAAAATCCCATGCAAGAACATAATTAATTAATAGGGAAATGCAATCTCGAGTTCAAGTTCGATTCTGATTGAATGCACCTCTTTGATGTCCAGGTCGTAGTCTGGTATGAAGAGCTGATGAGACTTCACCAGTAACAGCTTATTCTGTCTTAGGAGGTTATGCCAAGGAGATTGCTAAGGCTGCTAAGTTAGTATTTTTGTATGCATTCTGGACGGTTGTTGTACCCAATAAAGATCCTTCAAGATGAGTCTCGCAATCCAATAGCCATCTTCTGTGGTACGAGACCAAGTCTTGATTCTTAGCTTCGCTACTCTCTCAAAACTTGGTTAACTATTAGTTAAGAATCACCAAAAGCTTCGAGGTACTCCACCTCCAACTCTTTGGTGAAACCGAGTCTAATGAGTAGTGCGTTAAACTCGACCACGTTATTAGAGCATGGCCTAATCAACGAATAGGCTCGAGGTATCACATGTTTCTCTGGGGAAACTAGGACAACTCCAACTCCTGAAGAAATTTTGGAACATCCAGGAACGCTCACCATATTAGTTGTTCAAGAAGCACCATCAAAGTGTAATTTCCACACTTGCTGATGAGAGGTGGTGTTGACTTCATGGATTTCATCTGGCAAGTCTTCGTACAATTCGACTTCATCCTTTACGAGGTAAACCGCTAGAAGATCACATATTGGTTGCCCTTTGATCGACTTCTGTTGTTTGAAGTGAAGGTCGTATCATGACAGAAGCAAGGCCCATCTCGCCAATCACCAATTCATAGAGTCTGGTTACATCATAAATACTCGAACGGGATTGACATTGGAAACAACATAAACCCTTTGTCTAACCAAATAGTGTCTCATCTTGTGAATTGTGAATACCAGGGAAAGGCATTCCTTCTCAATCATCAGATATCGAGATTCAGCGCCTACCAATGTCCTGCTCAAATAATAAACCACATGTTCATGACCGTTGTCATCATCTTATGCTAGTAGAGCACTTAACGAGTGATTTGTTACCTTGACATAAATCAAGAACGGTTTTCCTGACTTTGATGCGACAAGAACAGGAGGATTTGACAAGTATGCCTTGATGTCTTAGAATGTTTTCTATCAAGCATCGTCACAGACAAATGACACACCTTTCTTTGTGATCTTAGAGAACGGTTAGCATTTTCCTGCGAGGTTCGAGATGAACTGGCAGATGTAGGCTAGTCATCCTTGTAATCCTCCAAGTTCCTTAAGATTTTTCAGAGGTCGTAATTCATTGATCGCCTTCACTTTATCAAGATCGATATGGATGCCTTTAGTGGTGACAATGAATCCGAGGAACTCACCATTGGACATTTCCAAGAAAGACTTGGTAGGATTCATCTTTAATTGATGACTCCGCATGAGATCAAATATTGTCTTCAAGTCTTTAATATGGTCGTTCATAAAGTGTCTTTTGACAACCAAATTGTCAACATAACATTCAACGGTCTTCCAAAGATGCTCTTGAAAAATCTTCATCATAGCTCGCTAATACGTAGCACCCACACTCTTTAAACCAAAGGGCATGACCGTGTAGCAGAAGATGCCAAGCAGCATTCTGAATGAAGTATGTTTTTCGTCATCCGAATATATTTTAATCTAGTTGTATCATGAGAATCCATCCATGAAAGACATTCTCTCAAATCCACATGTGTTATCGATGATAACATCCATGATAGGAAGAGGAAAGTCATCTTTTGGGCAGGCGAAGTTAAGATCTCTGAAGTCGACGCAGATTCTAATTTCTCTATTCTTTTTAAGAACTAGTATAATGTTCGCCACCCAATCTGGATGTTGCTCTTCTCTGATGAAGCCTAAGTCAATCAGCTTTTTGACTTTAGTTTTAATCGCCTCCATAATTTACGGACGAAACCATCTTTGGTGTTTCTTAACAGGTTTGGCATCCGGCTTGATGTTGAGGTAGTGCATGGCCACATTTGGATCGAGTCCTAGCATGTCTTCATAATTCCATGCGAAGACATCGATATATTCTCTGATGAGGGCAATCAACTCCTCCTTTTCTTCTAGTGGGAGGCTGTCATTAATGAATATAGGCTTTAGGTTTACATTGTTGCCCATATTGATTTGAGCCACCTTATCCTTGGTAGGAGTTCCCTTTTCTCGGATATATCACCATACTGGATATTCAAATTATGGATCCTAGGATCTTCCTAGGTTGGCAACTGATCATCTTCTTCCACCATTGTAGGGTCAATAGTGACCATGTTCGCCATTAAGCCTTTGAACATTTCTCCGAGGCTGACATCAAAATCCCATGTCAAGAATCTAACGAATATCCATCTCCATTTGAATCGGATGGCTGGTTATTAACCTGCCAACAACATTCGTCGGAGGATGAAGAGATATAGCCTAGACCCCTCTTATGCTCATAATAATTGTCTGGCCTTCCCTTTGGTACATAGGACGGCCAGGGTGGAACTCGGGTACCTCGATCAAAGCAGAGGTCTTCTCCAAGTGTGAAATTGTATCCCCACTTCTTCATATAATTGTGTACTTGTGGGCTATATCTGAGGAAATGTTGACCAGGTCCTTCATCATCAGCACTGATCTCCAAGAAGGGATTTGGTGGCAGACATGACTCCCTTTTACTGAAGACTATCTCTTTCCCACCCCCTTGCCTTGGCAGAAAGAACAAGAGTTGTCCCAAAGAAATCTTGGACACACTTCTTTGTCATGCAAGATGATTGAAGCAGCATATGCATGTCATTGTTATTATACAGCCCTTGTATTACATCATCAAGACAAAGCGCATACTCTAAATTATCATTTATTGCATAATTACAATCAGCAAGTTACCAGTTACAACTTCCATCTGACGATTTACCACTGTCAAGATTGATTACAAATGGTTCAATGTTATTAAATACAAGACCTTTATCGTAATCGAGCCCAGCTTCGGTATCAGCTTCTTCTCCGTTGTCCAATGCTCTAGGCTAATGGCTCAATACCTAATTTAGTACCATATAGAAGGGAGTCAGTGAAATAATTTTTTAACCTCTTAAATGGTTGCTTATCAGTGACCACTGCTTTGACTTCATTATTAGTGTCCACATATTTTAGATATTGATAGAGTGTAGAGGGCACTATAACATTACTATGGATCTAGGATCGGCCCAATAGTAAATTATAAGATGTCTCTGCATCAACCATGTAACATGTGACCTCTGACTTTAAGTCTTCACGTTGGCACTTCACTCAAATTTTACCCAGTGGTCTGGAACCACTGGTGTTGAATACGTAAATAACAGTGCCTGTAGAAGCCAACTTGCTGGTAGGAATTTTGAGATGATACATCAATCAAAGTGGCATGATGCTGATTATAGAACCCGGATCGACTTGGATCCGATTGACAATGCTTGAGCCAATATACCTGGTGAAGTACAAAGGTTGGTTACGCTTTGAATTTCTCACTTGCATGTCCTCCTGAGTGAAGGTGATACAAGGAAATTTCTTGGCCGCCAAGTTGTAGTACTGAGTCAAGGGTTCATGCTCTTCAGGGACATGCTTGACCTGAGTGAGAAAGACCTCAAAATCAGCCAAAGCTTCCTGTAATGCCTCCCTGATATCCTTGGACAGACGTAACAACTCGTATAGAGTGATCCTCGCTGGGATGTTAGCTAATTGAGCCATAACATCAAAGCGGTATGGAGCATTCGAACTTTCTCGTTTGTCTCTTCTAATCAGTCGATTGAAATGAGACTGCTTCGGATTATGAACTTCCTTGTTGTGGGGTTCCTTCTCTTTTTGTTTCGCCTCAGCTTCCTTCTGCTTAGCTATTGGTTGCTGCTGGGGTTTCTTAGAAGTCTTAGGAGGTGTTGTGACTACCCCCAGCTTGGCCAATGTCTTGGCATTCTGGTCAGGAACCTCTAGATATTTGTATCGGTATTCATTCACACTCCTGGTGAAAAAAGCAGGTTCCCCATTAGCTACCAGAACTTCATGCTCATCTTCGGAGAATGAAAGGGTAGGGATACTCTCATCATCTTTCTCGAGCACTGCTGAGGTAGGGTAACAAGATTTTCCCTTGCCTTTGGACTTCTTCTTGGAGGAGGATGCCGCCCATTGTTCATCTTCAAGTAGATCAGGATGGACCCAAATAATTTCACCATTAGAGGTCATATGTGGCACAAGCCCCTTCTGGCATTGCCTATGTGGGTCATCATTCATAGTCTTCAGCTCCACCTTTGACACAGGTTCTGGTTGGAACCACTATAAAGGGATAGAGCCGAAGCTGATAGACATTGCATTCGCACCCACCTTCTTTTCTTTTGGTTTCTTTGTAGTTATAATATCGGCATCTATCAAGGCTTGAATTCTATCTTTAAGGACATAACAAGCCTTAGTAGGATGGTGGACTCTTCTGTGATACATATAGTACTTTGGATCTAAGGTCTTTTTAGCTTCTTCTTGGTCCGTGATTGGTGACAACTTGATTTTATTATTGTCTAGGAGGTACTTGAAGATATTCGGCACTTCATCCTCTTTGAAGGAGTATTCTTTCAGGAATCTCGGGTCTGAAGTCCTTTGTTGTCTTTGAGGTTGTTGTCACATTTCATGTTGAGTTGAAACGACGGCTGCTGTGACGATTGTTGTTGCAGTTGTCATTGTGATGTTTGATTTGCATCTACAGTAATCACTAATGCCTTTCCCCTTCCTCGAGGAGTGAAATTAGGCTTTGAAGAATTCATAGTTGATTGGCTTCTCTCAAGCTTCTTTCTTTTGAGGAAGCGTTCATCCTGTTCTCCGTGCATCTTCAACTCTTTTCAGGTTTTGGATGACACGACCCCCATGGCTTCCAGGACATCAAGAGAGAGATTGTTGTGGCATGTCTACAAGATGAATTCTTCTGTTATCGGATCCCTACAATTCATTTTTTTATTTCGGAAGCGTATGATGAAGTTATCAACCGATTCTCTATCTTTTTGCTTCTCGTCCAGAAGAGTTTCGATTGACACCTCAATGTCGCCGTCGAAGAAATTACTGAGAAATAGGTTCTCCATGTCCTCCTAACTGTTGATTCTCTCTGGTTTGAGATGACAATACCAATCGAAGGTAGCCCCATGAAGGATGCCCACGAATGACCGAGTCATTAAAGCTTTATTTCTAGAGATCATTCCCAAATGTGATTTGAAGATCAAGTGGTGGGTTGGCAAACCTTTCCCATCAAATGGTATAAAGTTAATCATGTTGAACTTCGCTGGGTACAGAATTGACTTCCACTCTCTTGGATATGGACACGGGATGCCAGTCTTCTTGACCTTCTGAGTGGACATCAAGGCATTAAACTTGCTCTCAAGCTCTTTCATCATCTTCTTGTCCTTGCTCGTATCTTTCTTCGGGCAATGTTGAGAAGAATCAATTAGACCACCCCGATTTTATTATTATCGGGGGGAGTGTCAGCATTGACGGTTTCATCCACATCTGAGTCATTACCTTTAGTATTGGCTTGAACGGGTGTGGTATTGTGACGACTAGACTCAGCCCGTTGAATTGGCTCAGGTTGATGGTGGATTTTTTTTCTTCGAAAATGTCTTGGTTTTAACTCTGACGCTTCAATGTAAAGCCTCTAGAACACTGAGACTATTTGCGATATGGTCTCTTGTTTAGAGTAGCTGCATTCTGAGAGTACTGCTCTAATGAGCCTCTCGCACGAACAATGAGAGATTGATTCTTGAATAGTCCTCTTCTAAGATTTGTTCACACCCCCATTTTGATAGTACAATTCATCAGTATGGTGGCCGAAGCACCCCATCATTTGTTGGTGTGACTCTCCAAGTATAACATTATCCTTTGATGGACACATCTTCTTTTAGGGATGTAGAACCTTGTTGACATTCTCAGAACGACTTGTTGTCACCTTTGAACGATCCAAGGTCACATCAGGAGTCGCACGTTTGAAAGCACCCCCTTGCGAATGTGGAGTCTTAACAGGCTCCTGGGCTTTAACTCGGACTCCCAGACGGGAAGTGGCAGGAATTCTCCCAGAAGGGGAAGCCTCCTTGCCTCTTTTATGCATAGTGCTAGAACATGTACATTAAGGTGTCCCGGTTTTTTTGGAGGTGGCAGGATACCTTTGAGCAGTAGTTGGCTTAATGGGAGTGCAAGTACGACCC
>NC_033796.1:100833808-100840183 GCF_001876935.1 Asparagus officinalis
GGATCTTCTAACCTTAGGGTTTCTCTATAGCCGAATTTCTCTTTCTAGATGGGGGTGAAGAGAATTAGATAATATTTTTCTAGGTTAGGGACCATAACCCCTTATTTATAGATGTTGTACATTTACAATTTGGTCCCTCAACAAATCACAATTACAACCTGGTATCTGTACATATAACCCCATGACTTATTTAAATACCCAATTAACCCAAATTAATTGATCACTTTAGTGGGTTATCCTGAAAGATAGCAATACACATTGATTAATCATATGTGCCCACAAATAGATTTATTAGATTAAATCCAACAATCTCCCACTTGGGCACCATATGATTCCTTAAATTGTGTATAACCTTATGAGCTCAAAAATTGCTATCACTGAAAAGGTTATTTCCGAACAATCTCGTCCATTGACTATATCAATATAGGATCAAAGCGGCCTTTCGTCATATTTATCGTGACTCGACCCATCAATGGTCACATATACCAATACAATCAAACGACATAGATCAATCATGGATGTGCAGCATGAAAATTACATGCAATGTGATCAGTACATGTCTATTTTCAACTGGTCCTCCTTTAATGAGGTCAAAATCAAACATAATGTAACAGAGTGTCTTAACTAAATACTTTATTCTGATCAGACAATACAACCAAACATAAAGCACCACAATTACAAACTCCCACTAAAACATAATATCCTCAAATAATACCACACCCATATGAGCAGTATGCTCATGAAAGACCTTAGGTGGCAATCCCTTAGTAACAGGATCAGTTATCATGGAGTTTGTCCCAATGTGTTCTATGGATATCTGTCCATTCTGTACCCTTTCTTTCACAACCAGGAACTTAATGTCAATATGTTTTGACTTAGTTGAGCTCCTGTTGTTATTGGAATACATTACTGCAGATTTATTGTCACAATATAACCTTAGTGGTCTTTCAATATTTTCCAAAATACGCAGTCCCGTGATAAAATTTCGCAGCCATATTCCCTGATTGGATACCTCATAGCAAGCTACAAATTTTGCTGCCATAGTGGATGAAGCTACTAGTGTTTGTTTGACACTTTTCCATGATATAGCTCCTCCTGCTAACATATAAATGTAGCCTGATGTAGACTTTCTGCTATTTTGGCATCCAGCAAAATCAGAATCCGAATACCCAATGACCTCTAATTTTTCTGATTTTCTGTATGTGAGCATGTAATCTTTTGTTTTCTGAAGATACCTCATAACCCTTTTGACTGCTATCCAATGATCCATACTAGGGTTGCTTAAGTATCTGCCTAACAACCCAACAATGTACGCAATATCCGGACACGTACCTGAGCATACATTAGACTTCCTACAGCCGAAGCATAAGGAATCTTCTGCATTTCCTGAATTTCAAGGTTACCTTTAGGGCACTGATTGAGACTAAACTTGTCTCCTTTAGCAACAGGGGTGTCACCTGGTCTGCAATCTTGCATGCCAAACCTTTTAAGTACCTTATCGATATAGCTCTTTTGTGATAATCCAAGAATACCCCGAGAGCGATCTCGATGTATCTGGATCCCTAATATAAAAGAGGCGTCCCCAAGATCTTTCATCTCAAAATTCTTTGATAGAAATCTCTTGGTTTCGTGCAACATGCCTATATCATTAGTGGCAAGCAAGATGTCATCGACATACAGAACCAGAAAAATATACTTACTCCCACTGAACTTGTGATATACACAGTCATCAACAATGTTCATCTCAAAACCGAACGAGATAACTATTTGTTGAAACTTATGATACCATTGACGAGGAGCTTGCTTGAGTCCATAGATGGATTTCCTTAATTTGCAAACCATATTCTTTGGGTCTCCTGACACAAAGTTTTCTGGTTGCACCATATAAATCATCTCATCAATGTCTCCATTGAGAAATGCAGTCTTAACATCCATCTGATGTAACTCAAGATCATAATGAGCAACAAGTGCCATGATTATTCTGAAAGAGTCTTTCGATGAAACCGGAGAGAAAGTCTCTGTATAATCAATGCCTTCCTTTTGAGTATAGCCTTTAGCCACAAGACGCGCCTTATACCTCTCCACATTACCGTTTGCATCCCGCTTGGTTTTAAAAATCCATTTACAACCAATTGGTTTTGCACCTTCTGGCAATGGGACAAGTTCCCAAACCTTATTGTCTTGCATAGACTTATACTCTTCATTCATGGCATCAATCCACTGTTGAGAGTTAGAACTTTTCATGGCCTGAGAGAAGTTGATTGGATCATCTTCTAACATTCCACTACTTTCCTCATGTTCTTGGAGAAATACAATATAATCATCCGGAATAGCATTTCTCCTTTCTCTCGTGGATCTCCTTAATGGCACTGGTTCTTGAGGTTGTTGAGTTTGTTCTTCTGGAACAGGGAGTTGTTCAACATTATCATCTTGAGGTTCCGGATTTACTTCTTGAGCAACAACAGGTATAGGAACCTGAATATTGTCAAAAGTAACTGTATGGATTGGATCTGAAGCCAATTCCTCCTCAAAACTAATGTCTCTAACCTTATTTCTCCCCCCAAACTCAACATCCTCAAAGAATGTTGCTGTTCCCGTCTCAAAAATATTCCTTATAGTGGGATCATAAAACTTATAGCCCCTAGAGTGTTCAGAGTATCCAATAAAGTAGCTGCTAACTGTTTTGGAGTCCAATTTCTTTTCATTTCGCCTATAAGGCCTTGCCTCAGCTGGACATCCCCAAATATGTAAATGGTTTAAACTGGGCTTTCGACCAGTCCAAAGCTCATAAGGTGTTTTAGCAACTGGTTTACTTGGTACTCTATTCAGAATGTAAGCTACTGTCTTAAGTGCTTCTCCCCAGAGTGACTCTGGTAAAGAAGAATGAGAGATCATGCTTCTTACCATATCCTTAAGAGTCCTGTTTCGTCTTTCAGCTACACCATTCATGCTAGGTGAACCCGGCATGGTGTACTGTGGGACGATACCGCATTCCTCTAGGTATCTAGCAAATGGTCCTGGACGTTGTTCACCTGAACCATCATATCTACCGTAGTACTCACCACCACGATCAGATCTGACGGTTTTAATTCTTCTGTTGAGTTGATTCTCAACTTCAGCTTTATAGGCTTTGAACATGTCCAGAGACTCAGATTTTTCATGAATAAGATATAGGTGCCCATAACGTGAGTAATCGTCTATGAATGATATAAAATATTGTTGACCATTCCAGGATTCCGTAGGGAATGGCCCACAAATATCCGTATGTATCAATTCTAAGACATCCGAAGATCTGTTGGCACCTAATCTCTTCACTTTGGTCTGTTTTCCCTTGATACATTCAACACATACGTCGAAGTCCGAAAAATCAAGGGAATCCAAAATGCCATCAGACACAAGACGCTCAACTCTACCTTTTGAGATATGACCCAAGCGCTTATGCCATAATGTCGCTGAAGTTTCCTTATTTAATTTACGCTTAGTACCACGTGATTCCACATGCAAGGATTCATTATAAGAAGCAATTGTATCGACCAAATATAGGTTGTCATAAGTACTTAAGTAACCAGTTCCAACAACATTTGAATAAAAGATAAACTGAATTGATTGTTTCAAAATGAACAAGAATAACCTGATTTGTCCAATACAGAAACTGAAATCAAATTCCATCTAAAAGACGGTACTACAAAAGTATCTTTCAAATCCAAATAAGAACCAGTTCCTAACAACAACCTAAAGTGCCCAATTGCTTCCACATCTACCGATTGTCCGTCGCCCACAAAGATGTGTCTTTCAACATCACTTGGCTTTCGGTAGGTCAGGCAACCCTGCATAGAAACACTTATGTGAGTAGTAGCACCAGAGTCTAACCACCAAGTGTTTCTAGGTACTGAAGCTAAATTAACCTCAAAACAGACCAAAGTAAGGAACGTACCCTTAATATCACGCCAGGCGTGATATTTTGTACAGTCCTTCTTTACATGTCCAGGCTTCTTACAGAAGAAACAACTCTGATTATCCTTATGTTGTTTCTTCTCAACTGGACCCTTAGCAGCTTCCTTATCATTCTTCCTTTTCTTGCCCTTATCCTTAGAGGCATAGGCCAAATGAGCACTTTCTGTCTTATCTTGCTTCAACCTGTCTTCTTCTTGCACACAGTATGAAATGAGCTCATTTAGAGTCCATTTATCCTTTTCGCAGTTATAACTGACCTTAAACTGATTGAACTGTGTAGGAAGAGACAACAAAACCAGATGCACTAATAACTCGTCACAAAGATTGAGTTTAAGTGCTTTAAGCTTTGAAGCAATATGAGACATTTCCATAATGTACTCCCTGATATTTCATTTGCCCTTATACTTCATTGAAATCAAGCGAGCTAAAAGCGTGCTTGTTTCTACCTTATCGTTTTTAGCAAAACGCTTCTCAATTTCGGCAAGGAAATCTTTAGCCTTAGTAATCCCTTCGGATTCTATGCCCCTGAAGGCTTCCGGAACGCCGCGCTTAATGATCATAAGACTCATGCGATTTGAACGCTCCCACTTCTCATACTCCTTCTTTGCATCAGGAGTGCTATCCGCATTGAGAGGTTGGGGTTGTTCAGTTCTTAATGCATAGTCAAGATCCATGCAGCCAAGAACATTTAATATGTTCTCTTTCCAAACCTTGAAATTTGTCTCATTTAGCATGGGAATTGAGTTGATGTTAGCAGAAATTGTTGCAGCAAATGCATTAGCTGAAATAAAACAAAAATGCTCACATCAATATCCATAATTATTAATTAATAAAATTCAAATAATAACAATCCCCATCCAAGATATCGGGCACAACATTAATATCAAGTCTTTGGACAGTAATATTAACTTGTAAGTGATACCTTGTTGCAATGATCAAACATTAACAATAACTTATGTCAAATAATGAAACTATCTTTGGATCGATTTATTATTCACATGTAAACCTTATAATTGTCGCACGCTTATCATCGCAGATGTGTATACAGTCTAAATAAATATTAACCTTCCTTTGGGCTGATTAAATATTTACACGAAAGCATACACATAAACATCTCACATTCCTCATGAACAATCTACACAAGAGAGGTTACTTTGGCAACTTCTTGTTTCAATTAATCAATTGGAGTGAGAGACAACCTTAATACCTTAGTGTCATAATATTTGAATTAAATAATTGATTAAAAACCGAATTAGATTTAAATTAAAAAATTTAATTTAAATCAACTGAATTTCCAAAAAACTTAATTGGGGTCTCACAGCTTAATTAGGGCCCATAACTTAATTGAATAAATTAAGTATACCAAAGTGGACCCATGAAAAGCTGAGGCTTAACCATAGTGAACACGAAGTTCGCTTAACTTCGAACACGAGGTTCGACTGTATTGAGTACGAGACTCACTTAAGCACGAACGCGAGGTTCGTCTGAGAATGAACGCGAGGTTCGTTTGAAAAATGAACGTGAGGTTCAACTTGAGAACGAACGCGAGGTTCGTTAAAAAAAAATGAACGCAAGGTTCGACTGAAGCTCGAACGCGAGGTTCGACTGAAGAACGAACGCGAGGTTCGACTGAAGCACGAACGCGAGGTTCGACTGAAGCTCGAACGCGAGGTTCGACTGAAGCACGAACACGAGGTTCGACTGAAGCACGAACGCGAGGTTCGACTGAAGCTCGAACGCGAGGTTCGACTGAAGCACGAACGCGAGGTTCGACTGAAGCTCGAACGCGAGGTTCAATTGAAGCTCGAACGCGAGGTTCGACTGAAGAGCGCGAGGTTCGACTGAAGAACGAACGCGAGGTTCGACTGAAGCACGAACGCGAGGTTCGACTGAAGCTCGAACGCGAGGTTCGACTGAAGCACGAACGCGAGGTTCGACTGAAGCTCGAACGCGAGGTTCGCCTTAGAACTGAGCACGAGGCTCACATTAGAACGAACGCGAAGTTCGTTGAGCGCGAGGCTCACTTGAGAACGAATGCGAAGTTCGTTTGAACGCGAAGTTCGGTTAAAATTGAACGAACGAGAGGTAACCACCTCCTTAATATTCGCCACGTTTCACGCACGAACCCTTAGGGTTTCAAACTGAAACCGCCGCCATTAAATCAAAAAACAGATCTAGAATCGAAAAATTGAGTTTTCTTGATCCAGATCCAAGAAAAAAAACCACCGAAAAATCCAAAAAATTCCAAAAAGTTACTATTCACCGGTGATTTTTCTGTTACTGTTCACCCGAAAAAACTTTACTGTTCATCTGAAAACTTTTCGTTACTGTTCATCCGAACAAAAAATTTACTTTTCATCCGAAAAAACAAAACTGAATCTTTAACCAGAGATTTAAGATCAGAAAACCCAATAAAACTTA
>NC_033796.1:100841183-100845780 GCF_001876935.1 Asparagus officinalis
TATATATATATATAGGAATTATCCTATATATAGACCAACAATCTTCATCTCCCAACTCCGAAAAATCCAAAAGCCCAGGAAAAAGAAAAAACAAAGGGCGGGACAAAGAAGCCATGATAAAAGAACTCAACCTGCAGCATGTCAGAGATAAGGAAGCCATGATTCTTCAAGAAGTGTGGCGCCACAATCTGCACGAAGAACTCAACCTCATATCAGAGCTCCGCAGGTCGTGCAACTTCGTCTTCGTCGACACGGAGTTCCCGGGCTTCCTTAAGCCGGCTCCTCACCGTGCCCCGAGAGAAGACACATACAGCGCTCTCAAGTACAACGTCGACAGGATGAAGTTGGTGCAGGTAGGGATCACGCTGTCCGACAGCAAGCGCTTTTTCACCTGGC
The DNA here is from genome assembly GCF_001876935.1 of Asparagus officinalis. NCBI lineage: Eukaryota > Viridiplantae > Streptophyta > Magnoliopsida > Asparagales > Asparagaceae > Asparagus > Asparagus officinalis. Next base: position 100,841,580 of record NC_033796.1, read on the forward strand.
AATTCAACTTGAAAGATTTCGATCCTGAAGTAGACAACTGTTCGAAGGACTCCATCGAGTTCCTGAAAAGGAACGGCATTGATTTCTGTAAGAACGGCAAGGATGGGGTGAGTGCGGCCGTTCTCTCGAAAGGGCTGACGGAGAAACTAATAAGAGGATGCGAAGGGCTGAGGTGGGTCACTTTCCACGGTTTATACGACCTCGCGTACCTGATAAAGATCGTCTACAAGATGCCTCTGCCGGAGACGCTGAACGGTTTCTTGGGCCTTGTGCGGGAACTATTTGGGGCGATGGTTTTTGATGTGAAATACATGGCGAAAGAATGTGATGCGCGTTTCGCCGAAGCAGGCTTGTTGAAGCTGTCGAGGATGCTTGAGATCAACTGGAAAGGGACCTCTCGTCAGGCCGGCCGTGATAGTCTGCTGACGGCGATGGTTTTCTGGGAGATGAAGAAAAGGTTTGCCGATTTCAACGAAGAAGCGCATGCTGGGGCATTATATGAGTTGGAAGAGCATGCGAGAGACGAGTCCGTGAATGTTGCGACGACGTCGTATGATCGTGTGGCTCCTGTCAGGGTTTCTAGGGGTCCAGGTTCTGTGCCGTTTGGCTATGCTATGCTTCCGAGTCCAAGTTCTATGCCCCCGCATGGTTATCCTCCAGTAGCCGTAGGCTATTGCCCTCCACCTTATGGTTACTGGCTAGCTCCAGGGCCTTTTTTTTACGCTCCGCCGCAATGACGAGTTTGCGATCCAAGCCAATTTTGAGTTTGACAAGTTTTCTTATTTTCTTTAGTAATCAGTTGGGTTGTTTGCACTTGTCAATAAGTTCATTTTACAGGCAGCAGAGATGTTCGGTTTTGGGTTTCTTTTGATTCTGTACGTGGTCACACTTGCTATGAGAGATTAGCAAAGTGTTGGAGAATATTTCAATGTCTTGCCATTCTGTATTTACCTGTTAAGTCATGGCTAATTGGGTAGTTCGAGAGCCTTTTCATTATGTTCGATCTACTGTAATAATCTATCTATATGATCATTTTTTTTCTTTCAATGTATGCAAGCATTTTTGATGTTATTTGGGGAAGAGTGAGTTTGTGCTGCGAATGCTATAGTGATATATAAGCTTTGTTTTCCATTCATCTGTTGCCTTTTTTATTCGTATTGTCTTCTGATCGACCTTGCCCTGTTTATCCATGGTTTAGCTAAAAGAAATTACTCATTATACCAAACAAGAAACCAACTTAACTAGGGTACTGGTATTTATAAAAATCTAAAATAATTTTAGAATTTTTAGGTTGTTTATAAATTTTAGAACTTTAAGGGCTTTTTTGTAATTTTCATTTTGTCAAGACTTTATTTGCAATTTATAAATTTGTAGGGAGTTGTCTACAATTTTTAATTTCAAAGGGCGCTATTTGTGAATTTTAGATTCCTTACAGGCTTGTTTGTAATTATTAAGTTTTTTGTGGGAGTCATTTGTAATTTCATATTCATATAGGTTTGTTCACAATTTTTATATTTTTAAAAAAATTATTTATAATTTTATGGGTTAATCTACATATAGGAATGTGTTGAGAAGCACACATATATTGGCTTTGAAGGATAACGTTCATCGGTGTACAATTATAGGGTGACATCATTATGTGGGTTAACTGCAAAACATCAAAATATATTGGAGGTTTTCTAAAATTTTCAAATTTAGCAGGGGTTTCAAAAAATTTTGGGGCTTAGTATCAAGCGATTGAACTTATTGGAGGTTTAGTGAAATTTAAGATTTAGAAAAATTAAGAAAGACCACATGACAATCTTTTGATTTTAAGGCTAATGGTAAACCACCAATCTCTCTTTACATTGTTATTCCCATTTAGTGAATTTCTAAACTCTTGGACCACATTTGGCAAAGGGTTAAGTGAGGAGTTAAAGGGAGCTAATCCCTCCTTAGCCTCCCAAACACCATTTTGGTGATAAGAGGTTAACAAACCCCTGATAAGTGGTTGATAAGCCTTTAATCCGTCAAAATCTATCATTTTGATGGGTTTACTATTCCGCTTGTTGAGGCGGAGTAAGGGGTTGTTTGGTTACTTTCCTTCACTTTTCAAAACTCATTTTCTTTTACTTTTTGGTGTTTCCCTCACTTTCTTGGAAGAGTGTTTTTTTGTATTTGTTTTGTAAAGAAACATGGGGAATAATTATTTTCTATCACTTTCTTTAGTTTGGTTCAAATTTAAAAAACAAGAAAGTAGTTTATGCATTACTTGATTCCCTCATTTTCTAGTGTTTGGTTCAAACCAAAAAATAGAAGAAACGATGGTGTGGTCACAATGATGTGCTATTGTGCTTACCACTCAAAATAAGACGAAATATTTGTCAAACATAAGTGGGGTGAGAATACCCACCATTTGAGACAACCTAAAAAAGAACGAGCAATATTTGCTATACAAAATTCAAGAGCAAAACAAATACATGAGCAATTCCTTATCACAATCCTGAATACATCTTCTTAGAATGAGACAACCTAAAATGAACAAATAGATAAAGGACAATTTTTTTAAAAAAGCCCATTTTTTAAATTTAATAAGCAAAAACGACCGTTAAGAAAAATAATTAGCAAAACCGACCATTTTCCCCTAAAAAGGGTCGGTTTTGCTGTAAGTTGGTTGTTGCGAAGTGTACGGGACTAGTAGTCCCGTACACTTCATTTTAATTCCCAACTCACGACCAAATCCCCCATTTTGCTCGTGACCATCTCCCCTTCTTCTTCCCAAGCCTCTCTCTTCCCTGCCATCGACGCCGCCAGCTCTCCCTGAGCTGCCGACCAACCCCGCACTGCCGATCGGCTTCCGCGCCCACGCCCACGCCCAAACTCCTCTCTCTTCCCAAGCTCTTCTCTGCGCGCCTCCCTCTCCTCCCTATACCCCCGCTGCCACCCCCTCAAACGCCAGTCCACCTCAGCGCCACCCATCTCCCTCCTTCTCGAACTCTGCACCATCTCGCCAAGCTCCGACGACCGTGCCCTCCCCCGCCGTCTCCCCGACGTTAGACTCCACCCTCTCCTCAAACAGCCAAGCCGCCTGAGGCTCCAGCGCCTCTGCCCCAAGCCACCCGCGTCCCCCTTTCTCATCGTCGCCGCCGTTCACCCGCAGCCAGCCAACCCGCCTTCCATGCATCCAGCACAGCCGCGACACCCTCGCCGACCGTACACTTCGCAAAACTTCCCCTTCGGCAAAACCGACCCTTTTCAGGGGAAAATGGTCGGTTTTGCTAATTATTTTTCTAAACGGTTGTTTTTGCTTATTAAATTTAAAAAAGGGGATTTTTTTAAAATTTGTCCATAGATAAAGTTCAACTTATCCCAAACAATAAGCATCTTACAGTATTGAGCAGAAAATGTATATTTCATTGACCAACCTCAACTATATCTCGAGCAAATGCAGTGAAGCTGTGGCCAAGTGCTTTTGAAGCATACTCTCCTCTTGGAAGTCTATCACATTGTTTGCTAATTTCACTCTCAATGGCAACGATGTCAACACATAGAAAATAGTAATAAATGAAAAAGGCATCACTTAAGAGCGAAAAAGAATAATCTCATGCCGATACCTTTTTTTTTTGGTCCTGTCTCATTGTTCTCATAACCCTCTGCCTGAACTAAAGCGACCAGAGTCACGTCATAAAATATCAAATTGAAATTCCATGTCACAAATCCCATCCTGATAGATACATGAGTTCTCAAAGCAACAATATCATCACAAACACACAAATCAGCAGAAATTTCACGGCTCAATGATAGTTTACTAGCCAAACCTACATAATCTCTTCTAAGATATATGAAACAACAAATATAGCTCTAAATTGTAATCAATCCACAAGATTTTTCCCACGGCTCAATGACAAGTAAGAGAGAACACATAACCTAGAAATCATCTCAGTCTCCTTTGTCTCGCTCCAGTCATCCAAGAAGATCGTCGTCGTCCTTCAGGAAGTTGAGTTTGCACGAGTTCATTGTCTGGTTTTGTGTGTATGTGTGTGTGTGTGTTTGAGATGTACCACTCACATTTTGTGAAGGATCAGCCTCACAATCATTCCTACAAGATCCTTGTCATCTCAGTTGACTTTGTTGAACCATCACCTCTCGACCGTCATGAAAATCCTTGTGAGTTCGATTCATAGCTTTACAAATTCTCCACAATATCATTTAAAAAAGTTTG
>NC_033796.1:100846780-100849621 GCF_001876935.1 Asparagus officinalis
GAGCATCTCAGCCGGCTTCCACAATCGCAACAAGCTACTTTCACTATCCCCCTACCTTCTAAAGACCAACGATCGGAGACTCACCCTCCTTCTAGAGCATAACAAGTAGTCCCGCCTCGGACTTCTCATGCTACTACGAAACAGTTGAGCGATTGGATTGAGTGCAAGACCCTATCGCCGCATCAGTCGATTCACCCTAAGGAACCTCGCTGACGTCTCCTCCCTCATCCTGAAGTCACTGGCGAGAGTCCTGGCCCTCGTCACCCTAGGGACTGCACTAGGGGAGCAATCTCTAAGACTCTCCCCTACCATCGTGCCTCTCCACACCCCTCTTCTAACTGGGGGGCCTCTGGATATGATCGGGTGTACAAACCGGTCACAAAAGCCATTGTAGGCATAAAAATTTGTCTATAGGTTTCTGTACGTAGCTAGAGATAGAGAAAATATGATGAATATAATTATCCAAGTCAAGAAAAATTAAGTTGATGCTGTAGCAAAGCTAACAAGTGCGTGAAGTGAGTTGACAAAGCATACGAGTCAACGGGATGGCAAAATAACGTAGAAACGACTTTACCGGGAATTACATTTCACCCACAAAGAATGAAGTTTCACTCATGTCTTGCTCACTCCATGTGTATTTAACCTATTAGGAGTTATAGATCTCTCCTCTAGCTTTCCAACACATCTTGAATCTCTTCATTCCGAGATAGGATGAGAGAGTTAGAGGTAAAACAACAGAGAGACATCAGTCATGTCTCGCCCATGGGTGAGACACCAATGGTGTCTCGTGCCTAATAGAGCTATTTTTTCTAAGGGAGGTTGTATATCTCTTCTCCAACTTTCTAATGTATCCTGGATCACCTCATTCCGAGATCGGATGAGAAAATTAGAGCCAAAATAACCGAGACGGTCTAGGCTGTTTCACACTTGCAAGACACTGATGATGTCTCACACATTTCGGCCATGATAAGATTCAAATCTAAAGAAGCTCAAAAGAAAAAAGATTACTCTTCTCTATATTTCCAACTCATCTTTAATCTCTTTATTCCGAGATCGGATGAAACAATTAGAGGTGAAACAATCGAAATATGCCAACGGTGTCTCGACCCAAGGGTGAGACACCACCGGTGTCTCACGCCCAGAAAAACCATTTTTTGCCCGTTAACTACTCATGGACTCGTTTTTTGATAAGATTTCATTCCATAGCCTCTCCAACTGATTTGAGGCTATCTTTGAATGTGGTTAAGTGGTTACAACTAAGGATAAGATCAAATCGTTCGTTCTTATTCAAAAATAGAGCTTCTGAAGCCTATAAATACAACCCTAGGTCCTTTATTCATGAGGATCGGGAATTTCAGAGCAATAGTGAAACCTTGTCGAATTGGAGAGTGAGGAGTATGAATTTTAGCAAGGAGGAAGCAAGTTCTTAGGGAGTTCTTCGACAAAAAGGAGGAGAGTTCGATAGATTTGCAACCGCTTCAGCCTCGTTCATCCGTTTCCCTTGAGATCGCACCATTACTGTGATCTCGAGAAGAGAACTTATCTCATCATTGCTGAGATATTCACTTTAATTTCTTATCTCCTTTGCGAGGCAATGAAATCAATCAGATCTGATTATTTAGTGGTTCACGGGTAAACCCCGGCATTAGCAAAGATCACACGTAAGTAGAAAATCGATAAACGATCTCTCTGCGTATGTTTTCTAGAAAGTTGTAATTTTTTAATTTTCTTTGTGTAGAGAGATCTTATAAGAAGACTCCTCTTTTGTATTCATTGTGAACGCCTGAAGTTGTAATGAATTCCTTAAAGAAACCAACTTTTGACGCGAACACGCTGGCAACCACAGTGTGGAGCCAACAACTTCGCTGCCAAGGCTGTTGTGCTGCAGCCGATTATCAAGATCTCTATGGATGAAGAGGTCGAATATGAGTTTGACTAGTAGAAGTTCAAGGAGTACGTCTCATCCTCCTCCTCCAGATCTTCCTCTCCTTGCAAGCTTAGGAAGACCACTTCCATGAAGAAGGTTCATTGGCCGTCAAATCTAAAGACTCAGGGTGACAATCTTTGCCCAAGTGCTATTGACGACTCTCCAACATCCAAGGAAGCCAGATTTGATGCTCACAAGAATTCCCAAAAGGCAAGGAGTTAGCTGTTGAAAGCACACCAGTTCTGACGAAGAGGGCTCATCAGGGATGACGCCGACGTCTTACCCGTCAATTCGCTAAAGCTCTGGAATAGATGGACGGACTCCGCTATCAAGCGGACTTAGAATTCAGAAGGCACCAAACAACTAAGCCACTACCGCAGGAAGTAATGGACTCCTTAACTAACAAGTAGGTCCATGTCAAACAAGCCCGTTCGACTCTCGAGGAGCGCATCCAGAAACATTGTGCACTTCTCTCTCACACACGGATTCTTATGCAGAAGTCACAGGAGTTGCAGAAGAAAGAGACAGTCAAAGAATTACCGAAATCTAAACAAGTCTGGGTGCCGAAGGCTAAAACAGCACCGAAAACAGCGTAAAAATAGCACCGAAAACAACCGAGACACCTCTACCTGGTACAAAACACCAGGTGTGTTCCACACCTGGTCTTAGATCTGCACATGCTTCTCAGCCTCCGACATCCTCCGATCCCGCTCCATCTGATCTTGTACCTCTAGTAAAGCCTCATGATAGCGTGGACCTGTCTAAATTCAAAATGAAAATGGCAGATCACCTTAGTCCTCTATATGAAGACTGGGGAAAAATTCTAGTGATAGAACGTTTGGGTTTGGTGAATGAATCCTAAGTGACTATTCAGGCTGGGGGTCATACAGGTCCTCCTAACAAGTCAAAACCAT
>NC_033796.1:100850621-100853237 GCF_001876935.1 Asparagus officinalis
GAACAACAAGATATATCCTAAGGAAGAGATATAGGCAATGAATGTGCAAGGATATATAAACTAACACAATATGATATATCATACCAAAGAGATATACAATATGATGTATGCAAGAATATGAAACAATCACAAGGGGTAAACAATATGAACTAGATAGTGGATCATAAAAATGATAAGCAATGCACAATTGGCGATATAAGATAAATGTAAAAACAATTACGCCAAAGACAACCTCAAACAAGAAATATGATCACGGAGTTCGGACCTTCCGTCCTACGTCTCCGCTCCCCACTCCCGGGGAGAAATCAACTATCACAACCGGGTTTTCTACGTTCACCCGAATAACATTTACACCTCACAGTGTCGGTTTTTAACGCTCACCGATCAACGTATCTCCTCACACTCGGTTTTCTAGTTCACCGAAAACTTCACAACACACTCGGTTTTCTAGCTCACCGAAAACCTTACAATCTCACAATGTAACAAATATAAATTTGTTCTCTACAATAAATGAGAACTCAATTAAGCACAAACTCAATGTTACAATCTCTCACAACCCTAATATACTATGTATGCAAATACAATAAGCTCAAAGTGGGTGTGTGTAACAATGAGTGAAATCAAAATCAAACTAAACTCAAATATAAAATCTAGCTTAAGAACAATGATAATCAAACAAGTATATAAATGTAAAGCTAGAGTTGAGTTTAGGAAAACTTCTCTAGATCAAGAAGGAGAGATGAGATTTGAGGTCCAAACAATAAGATAATCTCCTCCACTTGTGAAAGCTAAAACTGCTTTAAACCAAACCCTTAAACAAGCTTAAAACAAACTTAAACTCTTTTTAAAACCCTTGTTTAAAAACTTCTTGGCTTGGTTGAAAAAGAACAGCAATAGGGTATTTATACCCACTTGAAATCTCAGTCAAAAACCCCAAGCCAAAAGACAAAAACAGCCCCAGCAAACAGCTCAGAGAAATAGCCGTTGAAGTCCAACGGATCTATTGTCGGTCGACCGGAAATTTCGTCGGTCGACCGACGGAGAGCAAAACAAACGAAGACCAGCTCTGGACAATCGTCGGTCGAACGGTGCGGTCGACCGATGGAGCTTTCGGTCAAATTAACACACATAATATAAGCCCTAAACTAATTTACCCAAGCTTGATTGGTCTTCAATATGCTTGACTTGGTACACTTGCGGATGAAGCTGAACTTGATCTTTAACTTGAATTGTATGTTGCTTCACTCCACAGTTCCGCCAACCTCCATTTGATATCATCGTTGAAGCTCTATTCCATCCATCCTCCAACTCGTTGTTTGTCTATAATAAATAAGAAAACACAAATACTAGACAAACAACATTAGTGGTAAATTGTTTGTTAAACATCATCAAAATAAGAAGGCCAACAATCTCCCCCTTTTTGATGATGACAAATAATTTACAAAAAGAAATATATGCATGAAGGAAATGAATATATAATTTATAATTCACATGCATATAAACAAGAAAGAATATACTCACAATATTTCTCCCCCTTTGACAACATCAAAAAGGGGACAAAAGAATTAAGAGAGCGAAAGCTCCCCCTATCAATATGCATGGGTGAGTATAAAACAAGTATAGGGATTGCTCCCCCCATCAAAATGCCATAAAGAATATATGAAATGAAGATCATGGAAAACATATGTGAGCAAGCATGCATGAATATGCTAAATATCACTCACATACAAAAAGATAATGAGAACATAAAAACCGATGTATAAAATAGATTTATGAAATCAAAAGAAGAGAAACATGAGAATCATGTAAAAAGTTTTTAAATGAAAACAAATCAACCAATTGAAATCATAAATCAAAGTTTAAATCCAAAAATGTAAAATCAAATGATCATTGATTCAAAAATCAAGAGAGGCAACTATATCTAGCTCTTGAGCTAGTATCAACCCATATGAACATTTTTAGCACCTAGTAAACAATATTTGGGAATAAACACCCAATAACTCCAGAGGGTTATATAAACATAGTCCTCTCATCAAACAAAAAATAATAATCATGAAAACAAAATATTTTATACAAGAAAAATTGTTTTCATAACCAAAAGATTTTAAAGCATAATTTTCAAAACTAAGAAAAAGAAGAATAAAAAAAACATTAAAATTCTTGGTTTTTAAAAAATAATAAAATTTGTTTTGGTACCCAAGAACTCTTGGTACCAAAAGATTTAGGGACATGACCCCTATCAATGAAGCTCAAAGCCTTAGGGTTATGAACCCTCTTTGGCATATATGGTGCACTAACACGGTCAAAGAAATAATCGCTCAAATGACCCTTCCGATTGCAATATGTGCAATGAAAGAGATCCATTTGTTTTTGTGGACCATTAGCTCGTGCACGGGAAACATTTGCAAATAAAGATTTTCTTTTAAAATTATTTTGCAAATGAGAAACATCATTAAACAAAGGTGGTCTTTTTGGAGCAAATTGCAAATTTGGAGTATTTTGCAAATCAAAACAAAATTTAGCAAGATGTCTAAACCTACCACAAACATCACATTTAAAAACATGTGGTCTACTAGAAGTATTTGGCAAATGAGATTTAATTTTCAAATCAAAACA
>NC_033796.1:100854237-100856135 GCF_001876935.1 Asparagus officinalis
GTCTTTAATACCCCCCTCACTCATCCGATCCCTCCAGCTTGCACATCATCTCAAACCTCAAATTTTGAATTTGTGCATGCACGCACTAGCGTCACAAGAAAATGCCGGTTGATTGTATCAGAAAACTTTTTGTTCTTGATTCGGTTCAAATATAAAGACTTTCAGATAGCGAGTAAAGAGCCCATGCTGGAATCTGGATTATGACACCAACAGACCGGCCAAAATCTAGGGGGACAATACTAGCGCATCGTCCAAAACCTGTTTGATTAAATGACTGGCTGACAAAAATGAGCTTACAGATGTAGATAGATACAGGAGCATCAGCAATCTTCGTCGCGATCACACGTGAGAAATGGCAGAAGAAGGAGGAGGAGGTCTGGGATTTGGGAGGGGTACCTGGTCAGTGTTCAAAACCCTTTCATGCCTTGTGCATTTTTAATTTTCTTTTTTGGGTTATTTGAGCTGTTTTTGTTGTAGTTTCCGGATAGATATGCACTCGTTAAGGCGGGTGGATTTGTCTTGCACATTCAGTAACATTGGATTTCCCTCATGTAGATCTTTCAATTTTTACTGCACGGTAGTTGTCTGACCTTTGCTAGCAGGTTTAAATGAAATTTCATATCTAGAGCCAATTAGCTTTGCTTGATTGCCAAAGGCCAGTTACGCATCGTAGCGACATTTCAAACAAAATATTAAAAGCTGATATGAAGGAGATTATGTAAGGGTTGCTAGAAGTTAGAAAACATGCATAGATTTTATAACTAAATTATCAACACCCCAGTAGTTCCCTGTAAAACCTGGCCTGGGATCATTTTTTATAGCCTGTCATTGTACAGATGACTCATAAATCTGAATGAAAAACTGAAGGGGGAAAGGAAAAAAAAACTTTATTTTTAACATCCAATCAAAGAAGGGCCTCAATATTATGAGCTACAATACTTCTAACGTACAAATAAAAATTGTTTCAGAAGAACATTGGCTGAATTTATTTAGCTAAAGAGCAACGAATCACAACAGGATAGATGTTTCTGCACCCAACCTCCTGGATGTCTACTGTGCCACATTATTTGGATTTTTGCAATATCGCCAGTATTGATTATAAACCAGCAAGAAAATTTCATGGGGGCTTGGATGTGTTAAGTCTTTTTCCTCCATTTATCTCTATACAGGGCGATTTCCTCAGTTATATTGTTAGCTACGATATCCTCTTCAAATGCCTAAATCCAAATGCACTTATGCCTATTCCTCATTCTTATTGCTTTGTAATTATATCTCATAGCTACAAAAGGTCCACATCGATAAGTTATTCTTCAACCTTTCAGTCTAAAGATCAATTAAAGAGTTTGGAACTCCAGCTGAACAAAAAAAATCCTCCTCATGTTCTTTAAATTGATTTACAATCTACTGCTATCGCTATTGCTGTTTGGTTGTCTATAGCTTTTGTACTTGTTTGTATAGGTGCGTTTTGATTCATGGTTATCAATATCGATATTAATAGCGATAAGTTTGTCTATCCTATGTGATATTATCATGTAGTTTCTTATTGTTAACTGATGCACGTACTATCTTGTGTAAAGTTCTGATCGAAGAATACTTTGCTGAATATTACAATTTCATCAGTGTTCCGCGTTGTTAGGGCAACACTAGCCAAATCTCTACCCATTCACATGTATTCATATAAATTGTTGGACTAGAAAATAACTAGCAAAAAAAAAAAAAAGCCACAAAAGCGCTTCAGAAATAACTAGCAATATTCATATAAATTGTTGAACTAGGAAATAAAACTTAAGAAGATACTTCATTAGGCTCGCACATAATAATAAGGCTCTTGAACTACCCAATAGCCATTGGCTAGAGGATTGTAAGCTACAGGAAAAGCATAAAAGTAATCATAAGAT
>NC_033796.1:100857135-100858128 GCF_001876935.1 Asparagus officinalis
CGAGGTTGCGGAGGCTGTACATGTCTAGGAAAACGGCTACAGAGATGAGATGGTATAGGGATAAACGTGTAGATGACGGGATTATGAACATCCGGCTGACACTAAGGAGTGGAAGGAATTTGATCTTATTCATCCTGAGTTCGCAATTGTGGTTGGGACAATATTGATGCTGGGATTCGAGAGGCGATCATTATGAGAGTTCGAGTATTTTTTAAATCATTCTTTAATAAACAAAACTATACAAAATCAAGAATATTTTAAATTAAACTATACAACTTGGAGAATCTCTAACAATTTAAAAAAAAAAAACTATACAAAATCAAGAATATAATGACTATTGTGTGTTATTTTACATTTGGAAATGGAAAAAAAGTTTTATAACACGAATAAAATCATATATATGCGTCCTTTTCTGTCCTGCTCCTCTTCGTCATCTTCTTTTCTTCTCTTGGTACGTTCTCTGTTTCTTCGACGCTATTTTATTTTTAAATCTTTTATGTTCTCCCTGTTTTATTTAAACAATTTTTATGTAGAAAAAAAGCCTTTTTCTTGCCGATACTGGAAATATTTTGATGTTGGTCTTGAGTTTTTAACAACTTCCTTTAATATATTAAGCACATTTAATTATAATTGCTATTCTTAAAATTTCTGATGTATATTTTCTATTCTTGTTCATTATTTAGACATTGATGCTGCTTTTTATTTCCTTTTTCTATTTGTTTAACTGAAATTGGAATTTTTTTCCTTTTTATGTTCTTTCTTTTTACTGAAACTGGATATTCCTCTTTCTGTCAACTTCTTCTAATGCTTTGCCTATTTGTTTAAGAATTTGATAAATGAAGCAATCTTTTCCAGAAATCAAAAGATGGGCAAGCTCCCTCTTTTCCAGAATTTTACAAGGAAACCCACTACAAAAAAAAAAGAAAAGTATGGGTAAACGAGAAAGCACAAGATACCTATGTACGTATGTCCAATTTACTTTTGTTAAATCAA
>NC_033796.1:100859128-100859997 GCF_001876935.1 Asparagus officinalis
CAATGTAAAACCTTAGTTATTTGAGAAATAGATAATAGGTTATACTCTAAAGATGGTACTACTAGGACAAAATTAAGATTCATGGTGTTTGATAGATTAACGGGTCCTTTTCCCGTAACGGAAATCGAAGCACCGTTAGATGTGGAAACAAAAGTCTGAGATAATGGTGTAATAGTAGTAATCATTTTCGAATTAGATGTCATATGATTAGTGACACCATAATCAATCACCCATGTATTATTCAAAACAGAGACAAAATGTAAAGCTTTACCAGGTGTATTTGTGGTGGTGAGTAATCCTGAGGCCTATTTGTTGCCTCCATCTGTGGTTTGATTTATCTGGCGGTAGTGAGTATCCTTCCACCAATTATTTGGATGATTTCACAGCATCCCTTTTTCGAGTGTCCTATCCTCCCATAGATAGAACATGGAGGATATTTGGAAGATGAACCCCGAGGATTTGATTAAGATGCATTTGTCCTGTTCCCAGATCCGATTATTTTCTCCAAGTTTCGCCAATTGGGAGTACGGACTATTATAGCTGTAGTATCTTTCTCAGTTGTCATTGTCTGTCGTCGGAGAGCTTCTCGTCGAACCAGGGCATAGACCTCTTCTAATTCAAGAATGGGATCTTTTCACAAAATCTCACCCCGAATTTGTTCAAGATCATTATCCAATCTGGCAAGAAAAAAGGTGTGGTAGAGTCTGCCATCCCATTTGAACTCCTTTTTCTGCAGTCTTTTTTTTTTTGTTCTTCCTTCTCCTCACCTGCATGATTGAAAATGTTATAAGTTAAATTTGTGCCGATCCAATTGCCTAAAAAAAATAAAAATAAAATAAAATAAAACAAGATAAATAAAATGGATGAAA
>NC_033796.1:100860997-100861853 GCF_001876935.1 Asparagus officinalis
TGACTTATGACAATGGAAGCATTCTGCTGTCATCATTTTTGCCTTTCCTTTATCCTTCTTGACAGCCTTTTTAACACATTTCCTTGGTTTAGTAGTTTTCTTCATTCCTTTTTTCTTAGCAACCAATTTGCTAGAAGAGGAAAAAGATTGCCCTATAACCAAGACTGGTGTTTGTCCCTTTTTCAAAGAACTTTCTTCCTGTCTTAACAAATTAAGCAAGGTAGGAAGAGTGAGCTCCAGATCCATCATCAAAAACTGTGATATGAATCGGGAGTATGCTGGTGTCAAGGACTGCAGAATGATATCTGTATATCTATCTGCATCTAGGCCTACGTTCAAAAGTTCAAGCTCATTGACATAGGCGATCATTTTGAGGACATGATCCCCAACAGAAGATCCCACAGTCATTTTCGTCTGGAACAGATTCCTAGACGCCGCGTACTTCATTTGTCGCGGTTGCTCGCCATACAGTTCTTCTGTATTACGAAATATGGATCTGATATCCATATTCTCATGTTGTCTCTGATGGACCAAATCCATAGAGGCAATGGTGAGGCATTGAGCAAGTGAACAATCTTTATCCCATGTATTGCGGATTTCAGTTTCCGCTATAGTGGGTTCTAGGCCTAGAACAGGTTCGGGCGCAGTGAGGACATATGCTACTTTGTCATAAGTTAGGGCAATTTTAACATTCCTCAACCAGTCTTTGTAATTAGGACCGGTTAACTTGTTCTGTTCCAATATGAGTTTTAAACCAGACATAATGGCCTGAAAGAGAGAGAAAAAGTATTTTAGCAGATGTTCAATACATAAAATAGATTTGATTTATTTTTATCTAAGTTATGTCTCCCACTAT
>NC_033796.1:100862853-100863608 GCF_001876935.1 Asparagus officinalis
CAGCCATCTTCTCCAGAAAACAACCAGCCAGGAGAACGAAAAGCTTGCGCAGAGAATTCACCCCGAGCAACAATAAACTGGCGTATGAAGATGTTCGCTGGAAGAGGCGCTTCCTGTGCAAGATCTTTTTTCTCAAATCTGCCAGGTCTCAGACCTTTGAGTTGCCCGTCAATCTATACACGAGATTGGCGACCAGATCCAAATGATATGTTCTCTTTCTCCTTGACAAGATCAAAGGCCAAACCTCTACGGCAACCAATGCTCAGGAAATAGGAAAACAGATACATTCTCTCCATGCTTGGGAGGAATAAAAGACGATCGTCGATTCTTCGCAAAAAATGAGAATTTTCTACATGTCCAACTTTGTCATCCGTTGGGATATGGTCCCCAAACAAAAACGCCGGTTTGACAAATTGATCCTGACCCGCGGGTGTTTCTAGATCCAAATCAGTAATCAGAGCCCTAAGAGTTGAACATCCGGCAAACCTAATTAACCGTGCCCGTTCTAATCCAGGGAAAGTGCACATTGGAATTTCTCTATAAAGACCAAAAACTTTCCCCACTTCTGGATCGTCAGTATAACTGATGCTGCTCCGGCAAAAGTGGCACATTCGGGAAAAACACTACAAAATCAGAAAAAATAGTTAGTAACAGAAATATGTTGCTAACACGAAAATTGGGTTATAACACGAAGGACAAATTCTACGTGTCAAGCCTTAAATACAAGGGCCAACCCTTGTATCAACACTTGAACG
>NC_033796.1:100864608-100865144 GCF_001876935.1 Asparagus officinalis
TTATAACTCTATTTGGAGAGGAGGACTACACTTAATTGAGAAGACCTTCTAAATTTATAACTTTTATTATAATTAATAAATTAATTTTTTCACCACTTTAAATTTTTTTTCTCTTTGTTGGATGATGAAGATGAAGATGAAAATTAATTTGGAGGTTTGTTTTCTCTTTTATTTCTCTTTTTTATTGCTTATTAGTTTAGATTTATTTACATGCTTGTAGTTAGATTTTATTTTCTTGTTTAAATAGCCAAGAGGCTAGAACCCTCTTGCCTTATATTTATTTTATGCTTATAGATTAGATTTATTTCATGCCTATAAAGTAAATTTATTTTCTTGTCTTTAATTCTTATAATTTATTTTATAGTTTAGATTTTGTAATTTATTTTATAGTTAGATTTTAATTTCTTGCACTATTCACCTTGAGGCTAGAACCTTCTTAGGTTTAGTTTTCCTTTTTATTATTTTTATTTTTTTTTGATTCGCCTTTAGGCTAGAACCCTCTAGGAAATCATCATTTTCTAAGAAGTGGATTCAAT
>NC_033796.1:100866144-100866657 GCF_001876935.1 Asparagus officinalis
AACTAACTTAGTATTCATAAACAATCCTACCATGATATTATCTAGTAATGCTAATTAAATAAGTTCATATGCAAATAAAACTTAGAGTAAACCATTCTTACCAGTGATAACTTGGTCGTTCGCCTCAGCTTCTACGGTTGACATCATGAACATCTGCCGCTGTGGTTGCTGCCTCTGCGCTTTCTGATAAGCCTGCTGCTGCTGAGGAAGTGGCCCTGCTCGAGGATAGGATCTGGGCTGAGGCGGTGCTATCGGACCTGGTCGAGGTGGTGCTGGGAGGGCTGCCCGAACTGGGGGTGGGGGCAAACGAGCCTGCTGCTGTTGAGGATAGTCCTGACTAATATGACCCGAGGACCCACAAGTATAGCATAAACGGAGATGCTTGCGGCACTCCTGATAGGTATGTCCAGCGAAATCACAATAGGAGCACTTCACTGAAGGCTAGCCACGAGTCTGCACTCCAGGGCGCTGATAAGGGTGACTCTGAGGGAATGGCTGACGCTGAGAGTGCTG
>NC_033796.1:100867657-100868057 GCF_001876935.1 Asparagus officinalis
AGGCACTTTTGGTGGAGTGGTATGCGCAGGGAGATTTCAGAGTATGTGGCAAAGTGTTTTACCTGCCAGTAGGTAAAGGCGGAGCACCAGAGACCAGCAGGCACACTTCAGCCATTGCCTATCCCAGAATGGAAATGGGCGGACATTTCTATGGACTTTATTGTAGGGTTTCCCAAGTCAAGTAAGGGGAATGATTCAGTTTGGGTCATTGTGGACCGGTTGACGAAGTCAGCACATTTTATCTCAGTAAGGACTACTTATACAGCTGAGGCGTATGCGAGGATTTTCATTCGGGAGATAGTTCGACTTCACGGAGTTCCAGATACGATCATGTCGGATCGAGGATCGGTTTTCACTTCGCATTTTTGGAGGAGTTTTCAGGATTCATTTGGCAGCAAGC
>NC_033796.1:100869057-100869408 GCF_001876935.1 Asparagus officinalis
TTCGGTCGCCCGCTTTGTTCGACCGCCGCTCCTCTCCGTCGATTTCCATCAAAATTGTGGGTAAATTCTTTCTTTATCTTTTGATTTCTGTGTTCTTATGTTTATATTCTCAATCTAGGGTTTCTATTTTAGGGATGTTTTTAAATTTGCTCTAAATATCTTTTTACAGGGGTTTTTCAAATCATATCTCATATCTGATCAAAACCCTAATCTACTATGCCTCCTAAAAAGAGATCTAAACCTGAGTCTAGTTCATCCTCAAAAAAGGCTTCTCATTATGAAGATTTTCTGTTGTTTAAATCTCTTGTTAAGAAATATAGAGAATTGTGCAAACTAAAAATTCTTCCAACT
>NC_033796.1:100870408-100927424 GCF_001876935.1 Asparagus officinalis
CTTGATTCTACATATTTCTAAAACCCCAACACAACCAAGTTTGGCTGGAATCCGTCGTCGTTCTTGCACCCTCTATGCGATGCCATTGTGAAAAGCTTCTATTCATTCAAACCTGCTTACAAATGATCATGCAGTGGATGAAGGTCAAAACGACGACGGCCGTTCACCTCCAAACTTGTGGGTGCTTCGGGCGCGTTTTAGAATTTATGGTTTAGATCAATTCAACGGGAGCGGATCTATCCACGAATGCGCTCTAAATCATGTTGAGTTTTAGAGGGCTCGTCTATAGCCGAGTATATCCCCTCCGTATGACAGGATATCTCACTTAAGCAACTTCTATAGTTATTATAATATAATCATACGTATAATAATATATATTATATATATGATAGTATATTAGTAAAGGTGAATCTTTATAGGGCTCGCACACCCTAGCCGCTATCTGTTTTAGCCCACCTAAGATGCGGCCTACTATGAAATATAACATCATTTCCTAAATTTTTTTTGCGCGATCCACTCCGCTTAACACTTGACTACACGTTCTTAAATCCCAAACACACAATATTTGGGGTGAACCCGTTTGTGGGTGACCTTTACTCCAACTCGCCTCCGCTAATTCTTAACCGAGGTTTTCGAATAATAGAACTTTTTGCACGGCCGCATCAACTTGAATGTCAAACACAACGGCTGTTCACCCCAAAACTTGTGTGGTGTATTGGGTTTAAAGAACGTTGATCAAGCTTTCAATGGACGCGGATTCGTTAAAGAAAATTATGGAATATGATGTGATTCTAGGCCGCATCCTTAGGCTGCGGCAGCCTATGGAGGATGTCACCTTAGATTCACTTTTCGCACTATATATATATATTATATTATATATATATTATATATAATATATACTATATATTATATATATATATATTTACAAAACTCTGCTGCATGTGAGTTATTTTTAACCACACTGGGTGCTCCGATAGGATTTTTTACTCGATGAAGCATACTATCACGAGCAACAACTGAGAACAGTGTTAATTAACTGTTGCAAAGGACAAGATTTAAGTACCCACATATTTTAACGAGAAAATTAAGGTGAGATAATTTGCACATCGTGATTTAGTAATGAATTAAAATGAATAAAGAATTCCCTTGGAGTCATGTTTCGGAAATTGTCTTCAGTCGTTAATGTGTCTCGTCCTGGGGTCCCGATTATAAAAGCATTATTTAGGTGAACTAAGGTTAAGTTTGGCATTATTGAAGCTTATAGTAAATTTCTTATAAAAACAACTTATAAAAGTAATTTATATAAGTCGTTGAAAATAGTTTCTTAGTAACTAAATATAAAAATTGCTTGAAAAATAGTTAAGATTTTATAGATGTGTAATTAATGATATTGTTAAAAGATGAATGATATTTATAGTATATAAGCTAAAAAGAGTATAACCTTCTTTTATTTGATAATAAAGTAGAACCTTCTTTTAAAAGCATCATCATATTGCTTCTAAACCCACATCTTTAAAAAGTAGAAGCATTTTTAATAAGTATATCAAAAAAATTCACCAAATACTATTATTAGCTACTTATTGAAAATATGAACAAAAACACTCTAAAAAAGCAATAACAAATCAGCTCTAATACTATTAGCTAATCTTATATGTTTCCATAATTAAAAGTATTTTTAATATTGTTTAGATAATAAGTATCATTTTATGGAGACCACTGAATGAAAAGTTTTGATTAATGAGTTATAGAAAAGCTCTAAGAATATAGAGGATCTCTTCCCCCTTCCTTGTGGATATGCTTCCAAAGTTGATTTTTTTAATTACATGTAAACGTGAGTACGTGTTCTTCTCTTGTTTCTGCATATAAACCCTTCAATTATTTTATATTTGCAGATTTACTTTCAAAATTGATACTTTGCAAAATTACTGCACAATTCTCCCACATTAAATTTTTCTATCCCTCCTATTAACAATGTTACATTTTTATTTAACATGATGCCAAAAGCTTTCCAATAGATTTGCAATTTCTCGTTTTAGAAATTAAAATTGTTGTGTGGGTGGCATAGAAAAATTCAGAGAATTAGAAGTAATTTTGTAAATAAGGACCTCTTGTTTTACAGTTGAACCCACAGTTTCCCTAGGTTGTGTATATGCGCAACGGTTCTCGGGAACTACAAAGCTTTTAGATGACTAATTTTGCTTTCTTGTTTGTTAGATTTTAAAAAATTAAGCTAGAACAAAATCTTATCATACTAGAGCTTAAATTCTTTCTTAATTAAGGCCCCAAATATTCATGTTTCTAATTTACACTCCAAACGTGTCAATTTCCTTAAATAACACGTGCTCCTTATATTTGACAGTAGCTAGTCAGTTTTTATATTGTTTGGATAAAACATAATAAAGTCACTGTGTAATTAGAAGGATGAAGATCTGAGCGCACGATGTAAAATTAGGAAAATTTTGGTTCTAAAATGATACCTTAATTAATAGAATTGGGGGTCAAATTAACGGATTTGGGGTGCTGTTTAGATATATGACGAAGATCGGTGGTCTAATATAGAATTAGGAAAGAATTGAAGGTGTCTAATATAACAAAAAACCATTTTTTTAGGATTAGGACCCTTTCCATTACCAAAAAAGAAGTAGAAGAACCACTACATAAATACAACATGATATTTTTTTTGAGTGCAAATTAGAAATGAGTGTAATACATGAGGTTGGTAATTAAGTGTTAGATATGGAATGCATTATAATCATCCACTAGATAATTAAGGAACTATTTGGTTAGTGGATTGTATTTTGGTGCATACTATGAGTTTAGAAAACCCTATACTCAAGATTTTGTTCGTTTAGGATGAATTTTAAAGTGTATATGTATGAGAGAGAAAATTCAACCAAATTTTGTTTGGTTACACATGCATTTTATTGAGGATATGTGACTAAAATCACAAAATCGAGTGAAATTAGCATAACTTTTTACAATCACATTTGATGCATTGATTTTACATGTCAAAACCCAAAATTCGTGACATGAAAAGTGACAAACAAATAATATATATGATAATAATCTAGAATTTTAAGCTTATGGGTCCCCTTCTTTAATGCAAAAGCAACTAGATGCGGGTAAAATGCTTGGATGTATCTCACATGTATATATCTGTCATTTTCAGTTTGCAATTTGCTCCCAAAAATCCAACTGCATAAATTGAAACAATTACAGGTTAGCGACAGTGGAGCTTTCGATCTCTCCCACGACTACGCCAACTCTAGACTCACCGAAACAACAATCCTCGCACACCGATTCCTCAAAAACGTCTTCCGAACAAAAGAGCTTTTTGCATGCCGAGTCATCCAAATGCTCGTTTCAAGCCTTGTTCTTGGCTCCATCTTCTTCAACCTCAAGAATGATCGCATTGGTGCTAGCGAACGTGTTGGCCTCTTCGCCTTCATCCTCACCTTCCTCCTCTCTTGCACCACCGAAGCTCTCCCAATATTTCTTCAAGAACGTGAAATCTTGATGAAGGAAACTTCAAGCGGTACATATCACATATCTTCCTACGTCATTGCAAACGCACTAGTCTTCTTACCATTCCTCCTCATTCTGTCTGTCCTCTTCTCTGTCCCTGTCTACTGGATAGTTGGTCTGCACCCGAGTTTTGACTCGTTTCTGTTCTTCATACTTCTCATATGGCTCATCCTTTATACTGCGAATTCGGTAGTCGTGTGTATCACTGCACTAGTACCCAACTTTGTAGTAGGGAATTCGATGATTGCGGGTGTGATGGGGTCGTTCTTTCTATTTTCCGGCTATTTCATATCGAAGGAGGCAATGCCAAGCTATTGGGTGTTTATGCACTACATCTCCTTGTTTAAGTACCCTTTTGAGGGGTTGCTGGTGAATGAGTTTGGAGGGAAGGGGAGGTGCTTGGAGTATAAGATGGGGGTTTGTTTGTTGGATGGGGATAGTTTGTTGAGAGGGCAAGGGTTGGGAGAGGAGAGGAAGTGGAGGGATGTGGTGGTGATATTGGGGTTTATAGTAGGGTTCAGGGTGATGTCCTATGTTATACTTAGGATAAGGTGTAAGTTGGATCAAAAGGGTGGGATTAAAAGAAAATAAGTTTGAGAGAGGTGTGAAAATGCCACCTATACAATAATAAAGATGAAAAGTGCGAGTGTTACTGTTGGTATAATTCTTTCTTTCTTCCTCCTCTCTTTTTTTTGGGTCGTTTGTGGGAATATAGTTTTACTACATGCTTTTTTGCTTTGGAGAAGTGTATTAAATATTTGCATGTAACTGCTTACAATGTAGAATTAACATGCAACCAAACTTGTAAATTAAATTTAATCGTTTGTTTGGATTATTATATCATGTCTCTTTTCTTCCTCCTCATAGTATAGAGTTGAGGTTCGTTTGGATATGGCAAACCAATATATCTTCCTTAATTACAAGTGAATTTACATGTATCAGAAAGAGAGCAATCTTTATCAGTAATTTAGCAACAATTAAGGGTTTCTTAATTTATTTGATTCTTTTTCTCTTTCTATCTTTTCCTCGACAATACCGAAAGAGTTCAATGAAGATAACAAAGAGGTGCGCGGAAGAATAATCCCAAACAACAATTTGGTCACAATTCGAGAGTCACCGCATATCTTGTACTGCACCTCTTTGTTTTCCAAGGTTCCTTCGTCAAGCCCTTCTCCCAATATTTGAACAACATTGACATAACTGTTGAGGTGATTAATATGTGAGTATAGTCTCACATCGGATAAGATAAGAAAGAGTGATGAATTTAAATAGGAGTTTAGGTTAATACCTGATAGCTATAGCTTTTGGGTTAAAATTGATTCCTAAGTTCTGTTTAAGGCCCATCAACTCTAGATTGAGCCTGATTTCTTCCCCAACAAGTGATATCAGAGCTAAGATCATGGTCCAAGTAATTTTAAAAAAAAAATAGATGATCTTCGATGTGAAGCCCGAAGGCGTCGGGAGAATCCACAGATGACCATATGAGTGATATAGTCTAGTTAGCCACCATGAGTGAAGTGGTGGAAGTTCCTACGGATGTTTGATAGCTATGTGTTGAATGCATGGTTTGGTTAGCTCACGAGTGGAGTGCTGTAAAAGTTTGTGAATTGGTTAGCCCACGAGTGAAGTGGTCCAAAAACTTAGTGAATTCTGTGAAAGATTGAATTATAGTTGAATTGAACCATACTCACAAATTAAGGGAGAGTTATTGAGGTGATTAATATGTGAGTATAGTCTTATATTGGATAAGATAAGAAAGAGTGATGAGTTTAAATAGGAGTTTGGGTCAATACCTGATAGCTATAGTTTTTGGATTAAAATTGATTCATAACTTCTGTTTAAGGCCCGTCAACTCCAGATTAGGCCTGATTTCGTCCCCAACAATAACAACATGACTTGGCAATGTGGATATATGATTATACACTTGCCCAATGAAGCTCTATTCCCTAGATGACAGGAAATAAATTTCATGGAGTTTGATCCTATAGTCAATGCACATTATGCTTTCATTAACTAGTTGGTACATGTTAAACAATAAAATATTATAAATTTTTATTTATATTTTAAAAGTTATAATTACACCTCTTTATATAGGGATTTAATAAGAAGAAGTTTATTGTCTGGTCAATATGAGAATAAACATAATTACCTAATCACAATTATTCTTTTAGTTATATTTCTAACATAACTATAATATTATAGATCTCCATAATATATTCCTTAACGTTATTCCTCAAGCTGGAGCATGTATATCATACATGTCCAGCTTTACATGCTCCAGCTTATTACAAAAAGATGCACTCGCTCCAATTTGTGACACGACTTAAAAGGTTGAAATCTTTTGTGTGACCTTTCTCATCGTCGTTGTCTTCATCTTGTAGTTTTCTGCTTGAACGTCTTCCACCACGAACAACCTCAGCCAAAATCACCGGATGTGATACCCTAATCTTCTTCACAGATCGATTAGGGAACTACCAAACAAACGATCCTTACGAGGGATCTACCATGTAGATGATCCTCTTCAGGGATCAACTAAACAAATGATCCTCATCATGGCTCCACCAAGCAAACGATCCACTTTAGGATCAACCAAATAAACGATCTTCTTCATGGATCAAGTAAACAAACGATCTTCACTAAGGATCAACCAAACAAACTATCCTCTTCATGAATCAACCAAACAAATGATTCTCTCTAAGGATCAACTAAACAAACAATCCTCTTCATGGATCAACCAAACAAACGATCCTCCCTAGAGATTAACCAAATAAACAATCCCCTTCATGAATAAATCAAAAGAACGATCCTCTTCGGGATCTAAGAAATAATTCTTTAGGGGCCTGCCAAATAAATGACTCCCCTTTAGGCATCCACCAAATAAATGAAGTTGAGAAAATAATCTTAATCGAACCAAACTCCAAACAAAATCCTGATTCAATCAAATTTTTTTCCAGTGTTCTAGAAGACAAGCAGTGAAGGCGGTAGTTTCAACAAGTTGCATAGGTGGTATGAATGAAGGCAAATCAGGGTGGCATAGGTGACAACGAGAACATGTATATTGAGGATG
The DNA here is from genome assembly GCF_001876935.1 of Asparagus officinalis. Lineage (NCBI taxonomy): Eukaryota > Viridiplantae > Streptophyta > Magnoliopsida > Asparagales > Asparagaceae > Asparagus > Asparagus officinalis. Next base: position 100,877,001 of record NC_033796.1, read on the forward strand.
ACTATTGCCATCAATAATAACAATCTTGATCATCAACGAGTCCATCAAAAGCAGAGCGAACATGAAGTAAAAGCATTATTCATGGTAAACAGAAATAATGATACTATTTGCGGAGAATAGTTATCGCGTCACTTTTCACTGTGAACAGTAGACGATCACTTACTATTCACAGTATTGTTCACGGTAAACATTGTTTGGGTCAAAAGTTGATGTTTTCATTGCTTTGAATCTATTATAACTTTAATCGTTATAATAAACTCAAATAAACGAGAAAAGTAGATCTTTTTATAAGATCGACTTATACAATGAAAATATAAAATAGTACAACTCTTGTCAAACAGCACAACAGATATTTATCATCCGCTGCTTGCGTGGGAACTTCGCCTGTGCCGGGGACGTTAATATTCGTGGACCATCGCAGATCAGATCCAGTTGACAGATTAAGTTAATCAAAACTCTTACTTCACGAAGGAAGTAATCTCTACAGCGATAATCCCGACCAAGCGAGATTACGGCTCTTCTCGAGATTAAGACTAAGCTTAAATCCGGAGGAATAGGGGACGTGTCTCAGATCTCTCGAACTCCACTCTTTATGCATAGGAACTCGCTAAGATCTGCTAACCCTCGCTATAAATTCGTGGCTCCACTCTCCAATTCTATCAAATCAGTTGGGAACCCCTGGAACAGATAAATCCCAAGAAAACCACTTAAAACCGTCGAAAACGCATTTGGGGATCAAAACAGCATGACGGGCCCTGCTGACCTGTGGGGGGCGTGGGTCGGAGCGGTCTGACCCGCGCGGGCGCGGGTCGGCTCGTGCTGTCCCGCCGTCGCGCGGGTCGGTTCGGTACTTGGGCATTCGTTCCGTCTTTTTTGTTTTGTGTATTCGGTCGTCTTGTTGACTTGTTCACTTTGCTAACTTACTTTATGTACTCGTTAGCTTCTTTATGGTTTTTTGAGCTGACCGACAAGCACCTTGGGCACTTTGGATCTGACCGACAAGCGCATCGGGAACTTTGGATCTGACCGACAAACGCGGCGGATACTTTGGAACTGACCGACGTGTGGGAGCTGGTTGACGAGTGCGTTTGGTCACTTGAAGCTGACTGACGCGTGCGGGTTGATCGACAGGTGTGACGGCCAACTAGAGGTGGCCGGTGAGTGCACGAGACACAGTTGGTTCGCTATTCCGGTTCATGCACTTGTCAGTGTCAGATAATCCTCTTAGACTCAGATAACAGCGTTCATCAAATATTCTCCGTCTGGAGCTACATACGGACACCTATAGGTATTTTTAGACGCCTACAGATACCCCCTCCAAAATATTTCAGACTCATTATTTTATAGAAGAGTCTGGAATGCTTTGGATAAGATAGGCCATTTGCTCAATCTCGTAGAGGAACCTATCAACTGCTTTAATTCTTGACTTCTTCAGCCTTTAGTCTATTCAGTGTTTTGTCAAATAGATGAAGTTCTTTCGGCGCTGCGTTTATCGTCTGATCGTTGTCGAAATCTTGAACTGAAGTTGAAGCGTAAGTTTCTGAATTTAGCTCGTGTCATTGAGTTGACTTTGAACTAATCATCTTCATCATAAATTCACATCTGAATGCGATTGAACTCCCTGAAATTATTATTTGCCTTATTTTGGCAAAATTGCTGATACGTTGACTGGCATCAACCTTTACTGTGGCGCGTTGACTGGCGTTATCCTTTGCTGTAACACTTTGACCGTCGTTAACACAGTTTACACTCGTACGTTTGCTAGAGTCTGCACAGTTTAATCTCTTAAGGCATTAGAGCGTGACGGTCCCAAATGTTAGGGCTATAGGACCAACTGTTAAAGCTGATTCATCTGCATGTATGGCTCTTATTCTGAAGTTGTTGGATGCTCAAGTCACGAGATCAACTAATGGGGCTGGTGTGTTAATTACTCTCACATTTATAGGATTTTTGGTAAACCCTCAGCCATCAACGGGTTTAATAAGCATTTACCAACTACCGTTTGAGTCGGGCTAGCATCCGAATTGTTTAAGTCCGTTCCGCATGTAACGTTGTGCTAAAAGAGTTAACTCTTTTAGTGCTACGATATTGAATACGTAGACTTCATCTTTTTCATGGGAATAGACTATTCGGTCATATGTATCAGATGCAGACTCAGGATTTTTGGCAAATCCTCAGCCATCAACGGATTTGACGTGCCTTTACTGATTACCATTTGAATCAGGCTTTCATGCGGATTGTTTAAGTCCGTTCCGCATGTGACGTTGTGCTAAAAGAGTTAACTCTTTTAGTGCTATGATATTAAATACGTAGACTTTGTCTTTCTTACGGGAATAAACTACCCGACAACGCGTGTTAGGCACTGACTTATCCCTTCTTAGGATTCAGGATAAAAGTCCCTAGACTTGGATTTTGGTGTCTTTTTCAATCGGTGAATGACTAAACCGAAAACGTGTGTTAGACGTTGACTTATCCCTACTTAGGATTCGGGATAAAATTCCCCGTACGTGTGAGGTACGGATTATGATGTTATTAATAACAACCTGCCACAATATTAAATATGTGGGCTTTTGTCCTTTTTAATGTTAAGGACTAACCGGCAACGCATGTTAGGCGTTGACTTATTCCTACTTAGGCTTTGGGATAAAATTCCCCGGACTTGGATTCTAGTATTTTTTTTAATCGGTGAAAGACTAAATCGGCAATGCGTTTTAGGCATTGACTTATCCCTACTTAGGATTCGGGATAAATTTTCTCATACGTATGAGACACGAATTATGGTGTTATTAATAACAACCTGTCATAATGTCGAATATGTGGACTTTTATCATTTTTGCGGTTAAGAACTAACCGGCAACGCATGTTAAGCGCTGACTTATCCCTACTTAGGTTTCGGGATAAAAGTCCCCAAATTTGGATTCTGGTATCTTTTTCAATCGGTGAAAGACTAAACCGGCAACGCGTGTTTGGCGTTGACTTATCCCTACTTAGGATTCAGGATAAATTTCCTCGTATGTGTGAGGCACGGATTATGATGTTATTAATAACAACCTGCCACAATATCGAATATGTGGGCTTTTGTCCTTTTTATGGTTAAGGACTAACCGGCAACGCGTGTTAGGCGCTGACTTATCCCTACTTAGGCTTCGGGATAAAAATCCCCAGACTTGAATTCTGGTATCTTTTTCAATCGGTGAAAGACTAAACCGACAACGCGTGTTAGGCACTGACTTATCCCTACTTAGGCTTCGGGATAAAAGTCCCCAAACTTGGATTCTGGTATCTTTTTTAATCGGTGAAAGACTAAACCGGCAACGCGTGTTAGGTGTTGACTTATCCCTACTTAGAATTCGGGATAAAATTCCATGTACGTGTGAGGCACGGATTATGGTGTTATTAATAACAACCTGCCACAATGTCGAATACGTGGGCTTTTGTCTTTTTTACGGTCAAAGACTAACCGACAACGCGTGTTAGGCCCTAACTTATCCATACTTAGGCTTCGGGATAAAATTCCCCGTGCGTGTGAAGCACAGATTTTAGAGTTGAAGGATGGTGTCTTCTCTTGGGGCAAAGACGAACCCGATGCGGGAGAGAAAGAATTTTATATTCTATCTTCCAAAACTAAAGAGGAAGAATTTTATATTCTATCTCTAGTTATCAAAGGAAACTCAAAGTGGGATTCTACTTCCAGAATCCGGGAAGGTGAAACTAAGAGTGGGATCTCCACTCCGAGAATCAAAAAGATTAGAATAATCCTAACTGTCGAAAGGTTTGATTACAGAACTAAAGGCGAGTTTCTCGTTTATCGAGAGTGAATTGCGGTTTCGGCTCTAACTGTAGGAAGGTTTAACCAAATTAGAGGCTTGAGATGACCCTAACTGTAGGAAGGTTTGATCGCTCGATTTGAAAGTGGACCTTCTCGTTCATGGAACTCGCTAAAGTTGATGTTTTTATTACTTTAAATCTATTACAACTTTAATCATTACAATAAACTCAAATAAACGAGAAAAGTAGATATTTTTATAAGATCGACTTATACAATGAAAATTTAAAATAGTAAAACTCTTGTCAAACAGCGCAATGGACGTTTATGCTCCGCTGGTTGCGTAAGAACTTCGCCTGTGCCGGGGACGTTAATATCAGTGGATCGCCGCGGATCAGATCCGGTTGACAGATTAAGTTAATCAAAGCTCTTACTTCACGAAGAAAGTAATCACTGCAGTGATAATCCCGACCAAGCTAGATTATGGCCATTCTCGAGATTAAGACTAAGCTTAAATCCGGAGGAATAGGGGACGGGTCTCAGATCTCTCGAACTCCACACTAAGCTTAAATCCGGAGGAATAGGGGACGGGTCTCAGATCTCTCGAACTCCACTCTTTATGCACAGGAACTCGCTAAGATCTGCTAACCATAGGGGACGGGTCTCAGATCTCTCGAACTCCACTCTTTATGCACAGGAACTCGCTAAGATCTGCTAACCATTGCTATAAATTTGTGGCTCCACTCTCCAATTCAGCAGCGTTTCGGCCTCTTGATCTCCGCCTTGTGAAATGAGCCCCTAGGCCTGTATTTATAGGCTTCGGTTGGGGGGGTATTTGGATAAGAATGAGTGATTTGGTCTTATCTTCAGTCAATAATAGCCTAACCATGTTTGTGGATGATATCAAGTCAGTTGGGAACCCCTGGAATAGATAAATCCCGAGAAAACCGCTTAAAACCATCGAAAACGCGTTTGGGGCGCGGGTCGGCTCGTGCTGTCCCGCCGTCGTGCGGGTCGGTTCGGTACTTGGGCATTCGTTCTGTCTTTTTTGTTTTGTGTATTCGGTCGTCTTGTTGACTTGTTCGCTTTGCTAACTTGCTTTATGCACTCGTTAGCTTCTTTACGGTATTTTGAGCTGACTAACTTGCTTTATGCACTCGTTAGCTTTTTTACGGTATTTTGAGCTGACCGACAAGCACGTCGGGCACTTTGGATCTGACCGACAAGCGCGTCGGGCACTTTGGATCTAACCGACAAGCGCGTCGGGCACTTTGGAACTGACCGACGTACGGGAGCTGACTGACGAGTGCGTTTGGTCACTTGGAGCTGACTGACGCGCGCGAGCTGACTGATGCGCGCGGGTTGATCGACAGGTGTGACGGCCAATTGGAAGTGGCCGGTGAGTGCACGAGACACAGTTGGTTCGCCATTCCGGTTCATGCACTTGTCAGCGTCAGATAATCCTCTTAGACTCAGATAACGACGTTCGTCATCTTCTCTCTGTCTCGAGCTGTGTGCGGACACCTATAGGCATTTTTAGATGCCTACAAACATCAGTAAAAGAAGGAAGGTAGGAAGACAAAGTTTGGTGGTAACAAATTGGGGACTAGGGTTTTATGAGGATTTAGGGTTTTATGGAGGTTAGGGTTTGTGTGGCTCTGATACTATGTTAAAAATAAAAAATCATAAATTCTCATTCATATTTTAAAAGCTACAACTACTCTCCTTTATATAGGGATACAATAACAAAAAGTTTATTGTTTAATCAATGTGAAACTAAACACAATTACCTAATCACAGTTATTCTCTTAGTTACATTCCTAATATAACTATAACATTATAGATTTCCAATAATATATCCTTAACAGTCTGCGGCAATGATTTTGATAAAAATCTGGCCTATGGGCGATTCCTTTAACTAGACAATCGTGGTAAACGATATTTCTAACTTACTATTATAGAATGAAGTGGATAAACTTTTCTAGTGCATCCAATTTGACCTGTGTTATCAAATTGTTCAAAAAAATTACTTTCAAAACAACTGCTTTATTCTTGTGGTCGACTGAGAATCTCTTGGGAAATATTCACACATGGCACTGATTTCACATGTTCGCTTGTAGTTAGTTTTGAATTTATATATGTAAATTTTATTGTTCTCTAATGTCTTCTCCAGTGTGTTAGCTGCGTATTAAATAAGTTAAAAATTTGATAAACATGGAGATCAAACTTAAGCCAACATAGTTTTCTTTAAAAAAAACTGAAACTAAAAAATATAGTCAGACAGTTGATTCTGCTTTTTATATAGAACTATCGTTTTGTTCTGCTAAAAGTAGGGCTATGCAAGCGGTCGATTGGTTCGGTTTTTGGCCAAATTTGGCAAAACCGAACCGAATTGGCTATCATTCAAAACTGAAGCGAACCGATTCAAGTCGGTTCGGTTTGGCTCGGGTCGGTTTGTTCAGTTTTCACTTAGATACAAATATTATGTCCAAATTCAATTTCACATCTAATCTGTTGACGAAGAAAGAAGTGAAGAAATGGCGAAAGAAGCTCGAAAGAAGCTCAGGAGAACGGTCAGGCAAACTGGCGGTCGACCGCGAGTTAGCGGCGGTCGACCGCGAACGTGCACATGAGAGAAGTAGGATTCGGAACTGAAGGCGGTCGACCGCCGCAGTTGACCGTGCCAACCCTGTAGGTGATTGTGCTCTTGGGTTTTGGTTCGGTCAACCGCGGCAATCGACCGCGATACCTGCGCGGTCGACCGTCGTGGTCGACCGTCGCGGTCGACCACAGATCAGTTTTGGGCTGGGCTTTGGTTTTTCAACCCGTTTCGTTTTGAGTTGGTATATAACCTAAACCTGATTAATTAGGGTTAAGCAAATACGTTTTTTAGCAGTCTTTGGGAGAGGATTGCTGCATCCAATTGTGGGAGATTTGTGAGAGATCTAGAGCTTTGTTTTAGGGTTTGATCGGTGAGATTTGTAACTCTGTTTGTATTCTCTTGATTTTTAATAGTAAGAACTCCCCCTCCTTGCCCCGTGGACATAGGCAACTTGCTGAATCACGTAAAACTCGTTGTCTTGCTGTTGTATTGTGTTTGGCTTATTAGTTGTGATTTATCTCTTGTTCTTGTTCGTGTCGCTTCGAGGCTTCCGCCGGTATTGTGTTTGGCTTATTAGTTGTGATTTATCTCTTGTTCTTGTTCGTGTCGCTTCGAGGCTTCCGCCACGCACAACAATTGGTATCAGAGCTTTAGGCTTGTTCGAAGGATTCAGTGAAGAATTGCTATCTGAAGAGTTAGATCGATAATATAGGAGAAGCAAGCACATCAGGTTCGTCTCTTACGAAGGTGATACAGAGTCTGAGCATTAATAACACGAAGATTGATGTTCCGAAGTTCGATGGCAAGATTAATTTCAGATTGTGGAGGTGTCAGGTGATGGACGCCTTGGATGCATAGAATTTGGAAGAGACTCTTGAGTTACAAGAGAAACCTGAAGACATAGAGGATAAGGTTTGGAAGAAGATGAATTGTAGGGCTTATGGAGTTATTCGGTCATGCTTGACGCTGGATCTTATTTATGATATTATGAACGAGACGTCGGCGAAGAGAATATGGGAAACACTTAATGAGAAGTATCTTACAAAGAGTATTGAGAATCGGTTTCACTTGAAGAAGAGGTTTTACCAATTCAAGATGAAGAGGGGAGTTTCCATCAGGGAGCATGTCAACAATTTCACGAATCTACTTTTAGATATTGTCAATGTGGATATCATGGTTGAGGATGAAGACAAAGCGATGTTACTTTTGTGTTCGTTGCCGGAAGATGACTATGGTACGTTCGTTCTAACTATGATCAATGGAAGAACTACTATTAGCTACAAGGAGGTGACCTCAGTTTTGGTGAATTATGAGTTGAGGAAGAGTGATGGTGAACCCTCCGAGAAGGCATCGGGAGATGCATTAGCTGTTCGAGACCGAGATCTAAACCGTCACCAGTCAACTGCTCAAAGTCAAAGAATAGGAGTGCCTATAAGAGTGTTGGTAGAAACCAGTGTCGGTATTATAAAGAAGAAGGACATTGGAAGATTGACTGCCCAAAGTGGAAGAAAAAAGCTGGGAAGAACAAAGGAAAAGTTGTGCAAGCTTCAAAAGTGAATGTTGCAAAAGCTATTGATGAGCATTCAGATTCAGATTCTTCGGGCTATTCGTGCCCTGCACTATCATCGGTTTTCTATGCTGATTCTACAGAGTGGATGATGGATTTGGGAGCTACATATCACATTTGCCTTAGGAGGGATTGGTTCTCCAGCTTTGAGGAGTTGGAAAGAGGGGATGCCGTGCTTATGGGTAATGACCATGTATATCCTATTGGTGGTATTGGTTCAGTCCGGATTAGGATGCATGATGGAGTAATTAGGGAGTTGAAGAAAGTGAGGTTCGTGCCACAGTTGACGAAGAATATCATTTCTCTTAGAACTTTGGAGGTAGCTGGATATAGAGTGATTTTAGAGGATGTTACGGTGAAGGTCACGAAGAGTTCTATGGTGGTGATGCGAGGTGTCAGGGAAAACAACCTATACTACTTGAAGGGCAAGACAGTTACAGGGGGTCCGACAGCTTCTATCACTACAGAGGAGGACACTACCACTTTATGGCATATGAGACTTGGACACACATGTGATAAGTCCCTACAGTCATTGGCAAAATAGTGGCTATTGAAAGGTGTTAAGACCTGCAAGATGGAGCTGTGTGAGCATTGTGTACTTAGGAAGAAGACTAGAGTGAAGTTTGGCACTGTTGTTCACAACACCCGAGGTACATTGTTCGCGGGAAAAATCGTTGCTTTCTTCATTGATTCCATTGCTATCTTGAATAACAGTTTTTCGGTTACAGAAGATCCGGTCTTTTTTAGATCCGGTTACAATGAAAATCAAAAATAAAGAAAATTAAAAATTACAACTTTTTCTCTTTCTTCGAACAAATCGCGAGCTCCTGTTATTCGGTCACTCGCTTGGGTGGGTTGTTTGCCTGCACCGGGGTTGTTTGCCGTGAACCACCGCGCGATCTAGATCCGAACAGATCTACGCAGTATAACGGGTATTATTTCACCAAGGAAATAATAGCCGGAGGGATTATTTCACCAAGGAAACAATCGCTCGAATCTCGGGATCAAAGACCAAGCTTTGATCCGGAGTGTAACAACGTAGATCTGAGATCTCGATCCCCTCGAACTCCTGCCTTTTGTGATGCGGGTGCTCGCCAAGAATCAGATCTGAATGTCCAAGTCTTCAAGCCTTCAAAAAACTCCAAGATGAGGTCTCAATCCGGCAGAGTTTCGGCTCTCCAAAAGTTCTTCCAAAAGTCCTCCAAAATGATGAATGACCCCGCCTATTTATAGGCAACCAGATCTGTGCATTTGGCACAGATCTGGGCGGCCACCTCAGGGTGGCTCGGCTCATGCCGAGCCACCCTAGGGTGGCTCGGCCTTGGCGCCCAGCCAGCCAACGCAAAGGGTGGCTGCGCCTTTGGCAGCAGAGCCACCGCTAGGGGTGCTCGGCATTAGCCTGATGCGGCACTCCGGGTTTTGCGTCCGTCGTTCGGTTGTTTCGGTTCTTGTATCCGCTTTGTCCGTGATTCGGTTATGCGGTTGATTGGTCTGAAATCGATTCGTTGACTTGATTCCTGATTTGGCAATGAATCCGACTCTGAGTTTAATTCCAAAACTAATCATGACTCGATCGCGATTCATCCGAATTCGCCTGTGGCGTTGCTCTGAACCCCGATTTGTTCTGCTCCATGGGGAATTCTGGAATATCTTGGCAGTCGGGGAGAGGCGAGGACTCTAATGCTCTGAAGCTAACGCAGCGGATGAAGGGTTCCTTGGCCAGGGGACAGGGGAAGGCGTAGCCACGAGAGCCAGTTTCTGGGACGGTTACTTTGGTCCAGTCGTTGAACTGCAGCTCGACGTTGACGGTACCGCTGCTTGTGAACTCATCACCGTCGCCGCCATCGGAAGAAGATGGAGGTGATGGGACTGAGCCGAGAAAGAGATGGCAGGGGCCTCGGATCAGCTCTACGTTGTTTTTCTTCTCCTTCTTGAAGAGTTCATGAGGGAGGCGGGGGAATTCAATAGGAGAGGAAGCCCGAACCGGAGGAGTCGGAGAGTCGGACGCAGCGGCATCCTTCTGCTGTGCAGAGAAGAGCTCGTGAGGGAGGCGGGGAGTCGCCATGGTCGTCTTCGTCGCTGAGAGAAGATTGAAAGTTACTCCGAGACAACGACGTACGTACGGCAGAAAAATCTCAACACGGAGGAGTTTATAAAGCTACTGTTGTGAATTCCCTTCGAACTTGGACTCCTGATTCCAATGGGATTAGAAAGTAACTTTGAAGTCTCAGGTTTCCGAAGGTTGCAAGTCCGCACCGACTTCAAATTTTGGGAAGTTTGTGATCCCTCCAAGATTTGGATCTCTCTCCACCGAAAAAAAAAATAGCGAAGAGACTACTATTTTAATTTTAGTCTATTGATTTTATCTTAATGGTTTAGATGAAATAAATCTTTTCTAACTATGATTATGAGAATCAATTAGCCTAACATATTTTCTATTTTTACTTCTATCTAATCTATTTTCCTAATCTTGTATATCTGGTCCTTCTCTCTATTTATTTTTCCTATTTATTCCGTGGTTTTTTTCTTTCTTTTTCCTTTTTTTTCTCATCTCCCTTTTTTTCTTTTTTCTTTTTTCTTTTCCCTTTTTTCCGCAAAATATTCTTTTTATTTTTTATGTTTTTTTTACTTTCCAATAAAAAGAAATTTTCTTTAATTTCAATTTTTTTCTACTCCAATTTTTATATCATAATATTTGAGATCATTCTACAGTAAGAAAAAAAAATTTATTCAGGCCACTCCACCTTTCTTCGTGATGGATCAAAAAGTCTTGAGCTCAGCATGGCAATGAAGAAATAAATCGTAAAAATTCTCATCCTTCTACAAGATCACTTTTTTCCTTATATTGTTTACTACAGTCATGACTCTTGATTAATTATTAAATAGTGCGCTTGAATCATATTTGTATCAAACTCATTTGTTAGTAATTATCTGGACTTTTGGACTAATTTATGGTTTTTAATTTGAGAGAGGTCACTTCTTCTGAAGTTGTGCTATTGAGACCTGTTACATCATTGCATTGCCTGAATATGACAAGACGCCTTTTGACATCAATGTCATTGTTCAGATTACAATAGATTAAAACATTAATATTCTGATTCCAACCATACATATTGACAAAAAAGTTTGTATGAATCAAAGTAGATTGTTAGACCCTAGAGGGGGGTTGATTAGGGTCTTAAGCTAATCTAATCCAATTTTATGCCAATTAAAACTAATACAAATATATTCTTGCAAGATAGATATACAAGAGTTATAAGCAAGAATAAGCAATATGAATAAAGAGATATATCCTAGCAAAAAGGTAATATATGCAAGGATATATAAACTAACACAATGGTGAAATAAACATAAAAACACAAGGGTGAAATAAACATAAACAAGATAAGAGTGATAGTGTAAATAAACAATACAAACACACAATATGATCACGGAGTTCGGACCTTCCGTCCTACGTCTCCGCTCCTTCCGTCCTACGTCTCCGCTCCCCACTCCCGGGGAGAAATCCACTATCACAACCGGGTTTTCTACGCTCAACCGAAGAACGTTTACACCTCACAATGTCGGTTTTTAACATTCACCGATCAACGTTTACAATCACTCACAATGTCGGTTTTTAATGCTCACCGATCAGCGTTCACTTCTCACACTCGGTTTTCTAGCTCACCGAAAATTTTACAACACTAACAATGTAACAACAAATATGTTCTCTACAATAGATGAGAACTCAATGAAAGCTCACACTCAATTGTTACAACTCTCACCAACCTAAATATACTATGTATGAAAATACAATAAGCTCAAGTGGGTGTGTGTAACAATGAGTGAAATCAAATTAAAACTAAACTCAAAATAAAACTAGCTTTAATAAGATGATAATCAAACAAATAGATATAAAGCTAGAAATAGAGTTTAGAAAACTTCTCAATAGATCAAGAGGTAGAGGAGAAATGTTGGATGCTCAAACACCAATGGTTGATCTCCTCAAGCTCTTGTAAAATTGATATCACAAAACAAACTCTCAATTTTCTTAAAAGTTTTTTAAACAAAACTTAAACCAAACACAAACCCTTGTTAAAACTTATTTAAAACACTCTCTTGGGTGTGGAAAATAGTTACGGCAAAGAGTCGGGGTGCTACAGTAACGACGGTCGACCATGCTACAGTGCGGTCGATCGCACTGTTCACAGATAATTTTACGTATCTATCTTTGTAAAATCAATTAAAATTGATAAATCAACTCCAAAAATCATGAAATGTTGAGAGAATATTCTAGACATGTAGATAAACATGTTAGAGAAAGAATTTCTAAAATATCACTTTCCATTTGAGATAAATAAATATTTAAACATAGATATACAGTTTTTAAAAAAACTGCAGAAAATACGGTTTTGTAAATTCAATTGAAAATAACAAAACAACTCCAAAAATAGTAAAACTTGGGAAAATGTTTGTATATGTGATGATAAACATGTAAACAAAGAAAATTTTCAAATTGCATTATCTAATTGTGAAAACGCATCAGTTTTGCAAAAACATGCACGAACATGTGCATGAACATGAGCTAATTAAAAACTTGATTTTGTAAATTCAAATAAACATAACAAACTAATTCCAAAATTGATAAAACTTTGGAAAACATTTATAAACATGAAATTAATATGTTAGAAAAAAATTTCTCAAATTGAGTTTCCCATTTGTGAAAACTCATGTATTTTGCAAGTGTGTCCAAAACATGAAAATGTGATATACATGAAATTTAATGTTTTGACATAAACAATGTTTTAAAACCCTATGAAATGATTTTATAGACTTAATGAAATATGTATACAAAAATTGTTAAGTCCATAAACCAAAACTTGTGTATATATATAACTATATATATAAAAATCAAATGTGTGTGTGTATATATGATTGAGCTTAAAGTACTAACACAAATAATATAAAACCTAAACTAAATATACCCAAACTTGATTGATCTTCAATGTAGCTCAACTTGGCACACTTGCGGATGAAGCTAGAACTTGGATCGTTAACTTAAAATGCAAGGCTTTACTCTACAATTCTGCCAACCTCCATTGGATATGATTGTTATGTCACAATCCATCCAACCTCCAACACATTGTTTGTCTACAATAAATAAGAAAACATAAATATTAGACAAACAACATTAGTGATAAATTATTTGTTAAACATCATTAAAACAAAAAGGCCAACATAGATAAGTACTGTCAAAATTTGTCGAAATTTAAATTTGTCGAAATTTGCCTCCTATTAGGTACCGGAGCTCATGGATAGAAAACAACTTACAATAGAAAATTATCTAGCTAAGCGTATCTAACCATGAAAACCAATGGAATATCAACAAGAATGAAAATATGCAAGGTGATAACACTTTCAAACAATTAAGTGGCATTTTATTCGAATGAGATGAAAAATCACCATGTACTCCGGTTTCTTTGATGGTAGACATAAACTCCTGAGTACCACACTTCAAAATAGGGTTGTAATATGAAAACAATGCAATCGGGCAAGATAGCTTGGGTACAACCTATAAGAAAACAATCGCATGGACGCAGAAACTATGTCAAAACAGTTAGATATTAGCACATCATGTTAAAAATTAAAGAAAAGAAACTCAAGTACACAAGTTATGAGGATCTTAAGCCTTAATGAGTTATGATATATGAGTAATTGAGAGTAGGCCCCCTACACTGTCACCTAATTGTGAATAGACCCATATAGTATGAGCCCAAGTGCGAATACACCTCCTTAGTGAAATTTTTTTGACTTTATTTAAAAGTAAACAAATTTACCAATCAGGGTTCGATCCTCACCGATAGAGCTATATGGGATCTATTCAACTCCTCAAACCTTTTTAACGATTTTAAGAGTCAAAAGAAATTCACAGAGGGGGTCTATTCACACAAATAAAACTATAGGGGAGTCTATTAGCAATTGGGTTATTCTGCAGGGGTCTATTCGTACAAATAGAACTACAAGGGAGTCTATTTGCAACTGGAAGATACTATAGGGGGTTTATTTACAATCAACCCTATCATATGGAGTGAAATGTTGAGAACACTCTATTGTGCTCTGATACCAATTGTCACGCGCCTATGCGAAAGCGTGCTCGCACACCGACCCATCATGTGATCACGGGAGAAGAGAACTAATCACACACGAGCACAATCCAAAACTAAAATACAATAGATTAATTACAAATACAGAGATATACATGGTTCGACAATTTGCCTATGTCCACGGGGAGAGGATGGGGAGATTCCACTAAATAAAGGAGAGTATAAAGGGTTACAATCTTACAAAACTCACAAACTAACCCTCAACCAAAGCTCTCAACTTGCTCAAAATATCTCACTCTTACAATGCTAAAAAAGTCTCTCTAATATTTGATTACAACTCTTCTCTTTTGATGATCCTAATCTCTTCTAAGGCATTCCATATATATAGAAAACCTAAAACCAAAACAGACTAGGAATTCTAAAACAAAAAACAAAACAAATTAGGAATCCTAATAACCTGTTACCAAAATAGATTAAGAATTATGTTACCAAAATAGATTAGGAATCTTAATAACCTATTACCAAAACAGATTAGGAACCTGCTATCCAATAATTCTCCACCTAGGCGAAGTATTCCCAAAACTAAGCCGACACCAACATGAGCACCAATGCGTCATCTTACAAATTTGGCTGCACCAAAATGGTTGCCTACGTATCCCCTCTTCTAAGGGATTAAGCCAACCGTAGTTCATCCAAATGGCCGTCAACAACCTCAACAATCACGAATGTGCAACAAACTTCTACAATGATCAAACTTGTTGCTCGGAACCACCTTAGTGAGCATATCCGTCGGATTATCCTTTGTGTGGACCTATACAATCTTCACATCGCTATCTTCAAGAATATCTCGAACAAAGTGATAACAAATGCCAATGTGCTTCGTCCTTGTATGAAAATATGATTCTTCACCAAATAGATAACACTCATGCTATCACAATGAATAATAATGGACCTCTGCGATATACCAAGTTCCTCCAAAAGCCCTCGATGCCAAATAACCTCCTTCACAACCTCCATAATCGCCATATACTCTGCCTCCATCATAAACAAAGCCACCGTAGATTGTAAGGTGCATCTCCAATACACTGGCGTACGGGTCAAAGTGAACACATACCCCGTAGTAGACCGATGCTTATCCAAATCCCCGACATAATCCAAATCAACATAGCCAATGCACAACTGCCCACCTCTACTGTCCCACTCATAGACCAAACCAAAATTAAGCATACCTCGAATGTACCTCAAAATCCATCTCATGATATTCTAATAACCTACTCCTGGATCATGCATGTATCTCGAAACCATGCTCACCGCCTATGATAAATCTGGCCTCGTACATACCATCACGTACATCAAGCTCCCAACCGTGCTCGCATATGGAGTCTTCGATATCAACTCTTTATCTTCAACTTTCTTCGGTGAAAGGTCAGCTGAAAGTTTCAAATGGTCTCACAAAGGTACACTAACTGGCTTCGTATCCATGCTAACATGAAATCACTGTAGAACCTTCTTTAAATAAGCCATCTGTGTCAAATAAATTCTATCATTCTCTTTGTCTCTGCCGATCTCCATCCCTAAAATATGCTTAGCCTCACCCTAATCCTTCATCTCAAACTCCTTTGAAAGCTGTGCCTTCAACTCATTTATATAAGACCTAGAAATGGAGGCAACCAATATGTCATCAATATAGAGCAACAAATAGATATATGCACCTCCTTTTAACTTTTGAAAATACACACAAGGATTAAACTGGATCCGAGTGTACGAATGACCAAGCATAAAACTATCGAATCATATATACTACTACCGAGGAGACTGCTTCAAACCGTATAGCGATTTTTTCAACCTACAAACTTACTTTTCCTTCCCTGTAGCTCGGAATCCCAATGACTGAGTTATATATATTTCTTCATCAAGATCACCATGAAGAAATATTATCTTCACATCTAATTAATCTAACCCTAAACTATACTGTGCCACCAAAGCTAAAAAAATCCGAATCAAAGAGTGCTTCACCACCGGAGAGAAAACCTCATTGTAATCAATACCTTCCTTCTGTGCATAGCCCATTGTGTATACCCACTTGCAACCAATTATATTCCGCCTCTTTGGAAGCTCAACAAGCACCCATGTATCGTTCTTGTGAAGAGAGTCCATCTCCTCCTGCATAGCCACATGCCACGAATAAGCCTCCGAACTCTATTCGCCCTCTCTGAATATAGTAGGCACCAACTCATTGATACTCTCCACCGAAAGTGCGTATGCAACTACTGTATCGGTATACCATGGTGGCATTCGTATGTCTCTCCTCTGTCTCAGAATTGTAATAGAATCCTAAACCTAAGCCGTCGGTCACTGATCCTGCACAACTGTACCCGTATCCTCCTCGTCGTCGCCATGCTCGCCTGGCGTCACCTCAGTCGGCAATCTAATGGATACTGTACCATCTGGACAATGTGGAGCTACATCGATCTCCACCACCTACGATATTTCCTCCGTCGAGTCGCTCTCCACCTGATGAGAGCTGGGAAGCTTCAAGATAGAAGTCTCATCGAACATGACATCTCTACTCAGCACAATCTTCCTATCAACTGGATCCCAAATCTTGTATCCTTTGACATCGTTCTTGAATCCTACAAATATGACCTTCCTAGCTCGAGGTTCCAACTTATCAGTCTTCACATGATAGTATGCAGGGCACCCAAATATCTTGAGCTAGTCATAATCTTTTGCTAGCTCTCCCGACCACATCTCCATAGGGGTCTTTCCCTCAATCACAGATGAAGGCAGCTTGTTAATGAGGTGACTTACATATGAAAGTGCTTCAGCCTAAAAAAATCTTCTCCAAACCACTATGCGCTAACAAACATTGGATCTTCTCCAGCAAAGACCGATTTAACCTCTCTGCCACCCCATTCTGTTGTGCTATATGACTAACTATGAAGTACCTCTCTATGCCCTCGTCTCGACATAGCTGCTGAAATAGGTCTGATCGTAACGTCTTGATCTTTCTCCTAGTCTGCAGTTCCAATCTCTTCTTCTACTTCACAAATATATATAGGACTTCACTCTTTTTCGTCATGGTGTACACCCAACAATGCTTAGAATAGTCATCAACAAACATGACGAATCAATGTCTACCACCAGGTGATGCAGTCTTGGTGAGACCCCAAACATCTGTGCACACATAATCCAGGATACCCCTCGTCCTATGAATGGCTGTTCCGAACTTCACCTTCATCTTCTAGTCAAGAACACGGTGCTCACAGAACTCAACTTTTCCACTCTTAGCTCCCTTTAATATCCCCTGCTTGTATAGTGCATGTAGTGACTTCTCTCCTGTGTGTCCTAATCTGTAATGCCAAAGTCTGCTAATGTCATCCTCTAAAATAGCTGAAGCAACCTGGCCAATCATGGTTCTCCCCTTCAGATAATACAAGTTCTGACTGCGGACTCCCTTCATCACCACTAAAGATCTCTTAATAACCTTTTCTACAGCATCCTCAAAGGTCACCTTTAATCCCTTCGCCTCTAAAGCTCCAATCGAGTTAAGATTCTTCTTTAACTGAGGAACAAATCTCACCTCCTTCAATTCATGGACTACTCCATTGTGCATCCGAATCCTCACATTACCTATCACACAAATACCACATGATTGATCATTTCTCATAATAATAACACCCCCATCGAGTCTCTCAAATGATGAAAACCAATCTCGCCTAGGAGTCACATGATAAGTAGCACAAGAATCAAGCATCCAATCTGATACATCCAAGTGGTTCACCTCCGAAGTAATCAATAGAGAAAATCTCAAATCATTAGAATCATCACCTTTCGTAACATTCACCTCATTGGCCTTCGGGCCCTTCTTCTTGCTATTCTCCTTCTCCTTGATCTTTGGATAGCCTCTCTTTCAATGTCCCTGCTCCTTGCAGAATACACATTGATTATTTCCTAGCTGGTGACGATCTCTTAACTTTGACCTTCATCTATTACTACCTTTTGGATATGGGTTTTTACCTCTCGTCGACAAAGCCTCTCTTGAAGTACTAGTGCGGGAAGTCTCTTTGTCCTTCATCCTCAAATCATAGTTTGTCAAAGCATTCGTAACTTTACTATAGCTGATAGAAGACCTCCCATTCAACAAAGTGAGCATGAATGTATCATACTCCTCATCTGGTAAGGAGCCCCAAAAAATAATCACCTTGTACTCATCCGATAACTTCTCATCAACATTCGCTAAGTCCGACAACAACTTAGTATAGTTATTCACATGAGCCGCTAGTGAGGTACCCTGGGACATTTGAAATTTGAACAATCTTCCTAGTAAGTGCAAACAGTTCTCAACACTCTTCGTAATATACTTATTATTGAGAATTCCCTACATCTTCATTACAGATGTCACCCTAATCACATCATACTTCAATTTCTGCTCCAAACAGGATCTAATCACCCCACAAGTATTCCTATTCATCTTTTCCTATATCGCCTCTTCATATTTTGGTGGTCTCTCTTGGACCATGATGGTCTCCTCCAAATTCTAAGCATTGAGCGCATCTTAAACGTTGCTCATCCACAAACCAAACCTGATCTTGTCGTCATACTTCACCACACTAATTTTGGTGTTCTGAAAATAACTTGGACTGTACTCGCCATCTTACTGCTTTCACCAACTTTTTTACTCATACTCGCAAACTCTAAATTACAAAGAAAGATTTAAACTTTGAAAGAAATAAGAAATTATCGAACTAAACTCTAGATTGGATTCCAAATAGAGCTCCTTACCATACGAGGAAAGCGAGATCTCCAACGACAACTTCAAATCCTATCTCCACCGAAGCCTAGAACTCTAAGAACCAAACTTCCACGATGAATTTTCCTCCACCTAATACCAAAACCCTAGATCTAAAATCTAAGCTATGATACCAATTGTCGTGCGCCTATGCAGAAGCATGCTTGTACACCGACCTATGATCACGGGAGAAGAGAACCAACCACCCATGAATACAATCCAAAACTAAAATACGACAGATCAATCACAAACACAGAGATATACGTGGTTTGACAATTTGCCTACGTCGATGGGGAGAGGATGGGGAGATTCCACTAAATCAAGGAGAGTATAAAGGGTTACAATCTCACAAAACTCACAAACTAACCCTCAACCAAAGCACTCAACTTGTTCACAATATCTCCCTCTCATAATACTCAAGAAGTCTCTCTAATCTCTGATTACAACTCTCCTCTTTTTGATGATCCTATTCTCTTCTAAGGCGTTCCATATATATAAAACCTAAAACCAAAATAGATTAGGAATTCTAAAACAAAAAACAAAATAAATTAGGAATCCTAATAACCTGTTACAAAAACAGATTAAGAATCATATTATCAAAATAGATTAGGAATCCTAATAACTTGTTGCCAAAACAGATTAGGAACCTGCTATCCAATACACTCGACCATATATTGTTCCACAATCATTGATTGAAGCTTCTTTATAAAGTATTTGTATAGCGTGGAAAATGCTAGCAGGCCATCAATTTTAAGAAGGTTTTGCGAATTCTCAATCAATACGGTCGAACGACAAGAATGACTATTATCTCCATGAACTTCTCAGAAGCCAATACCGATGAGACTTGGTTTAAATGTATGTCTATCACTGTGTTCTAAGTGGCATAACTACAATAGATAATTACCAAAATGACCAAAAAAGAACCATGTGATATTCAATCAATAGAGTTGATAGAAACGTGTACCTGGTGAATGTTCTATAGAGGTCTAATGCCATGTGACGTTAAAGCAGTTAGCACACTAGCTTATGATAAGTTGAGCATGCATGAGATTTTTCAAACTATCTCAGATGTGAAAACAAATAGCACACTAGCTTCTAAAAACTATGTCTATCTATATGAATAATTCCTTCATTTCAGACACGTCATAAGTGGAAATGCTAAATTACTAGATTGGTATTTTTAGTACTACTTGTTTGGCAACAAGGTATTATTATTTGCTACGGCTACAATAAGGTATCAAAATTGATTAGTTTTCATCAAGTAGGCCCAGTTGCTTGCCTTAGGTGATGATTTCGGCACCAAATCATCATGAGGCTACACTACCTTTGCCATGTCATTATCTTATGCCACCTTAGCATTTAAAGTGTAAAGAGAAGATCATGCGTCGTCACGTGATTGTTTGGTGCCAAAATCATAGCATCGGGCAAGCAATTGCACCTAATTGACGAAAACTGATTACCACTAATACCTTGTCATAGCCAGAGCAAGTAAATCACCTCGCTATCCAATATGTTGTACTAAATATACTAATATGGTGATTTATTCTAAATGGAAATAGCTGAGACCATGGTTTCACCCTTAACCTCAAACAAAATCCGTCAGCAATCAAATGACAATATTCCATCTTCAAACAACCAATAGAATTAACACTCAAGACCCTGAACAGAATACAGTCTACAATCTACAGATTGGATTAATAATCTATCTGAGCAACTAAAATTATAGAGGCAACATCTGCAAGAAGTGATCAATGCACATACTCGAAATGAGAATACTACAGAATGTCATACCTCTGCTAACATGGAAATAACTGCATCAAAGCTCCTTCCTTTTTTGAGGGCACGAGTAGTGGCCGCCTGCAAAATAGACAAGTATATAGCCAATCTACATTACTAAAAGGAAAAAAAATCAATATTGAGCAAGAAATGGGGTAGAACCTGGATAACAGGTCCATCTGCCAAAGGATCAGAATATGGCATGCCTAATTCAATTATATCGTAACCGCAGCAGTCAAGAACTTTCAATGCTTCTGAGGTTGTTGCGAGATCAGGATCACCAGCAGTGATGTAAGGTATGAGAGAAACCTAAAAAAATAGGTAAGAAGGATATTAGAGGTTAGCTTAATTAGTGACTAGCATACATCCGTTGGAGATTCGAACAATACCTTGTTTTCCATGTTTTGAGAAAATTCATAATTAGTATTAACATGAATGTTCTTCATTGAAAATTTCATCACAAATTAGATTTTTTACGACACCCCGGGGTTCACGCAAGGCTGCAGTACAAGATGTAACTAGGATTATCAAACCTGCCAAGCACCAACACCATGCTACGACATATTTTACCATCACATTTATTATCTCTCTAGTAGGGTCAACAAAAGGTGAAGGTATAAAACAAGCCAAAAATAGAAATAGTAAAAGATTAGATATGCACAGAAGAATTATAAGAATAATAAATAAATGAGCCCAATTGAAATAGAATAAAATATCTTTGAGTCTAAATAAATCTCAACACAATGAGTCAAATGAAATCTCACAAAGACACTCAGCCTCTACAGAATAAAATACAAGTCTAGAGTCTGATAATAACTAACTAAATGTAGAGTTATGAAATAACTACAAATATAATAATATCTAGATGGAATTTAAGATGCAATCCCATCAACCTGCGACTCTCCGTGTGCCGGACTCGCTACCTAAAAAGGGGGGAATGAGGGACAACAAGAGTCAAAGCACTAGCGAGATCATCTCCATCACTCCCAAGGGGAAGGGAGTAGGAGTATAAAAAAATATAGTCAGTACATATAAGTATAAAACCATTCATTTAACTCTAAATGGAGATTGATATTTAGAAATCCATAATACGAGAATTAGTACGTCGAGCAAAATAATCCAAACAAGGAAACCCTCATGTATATACCATGTCTCAAATTATGAATCCCTAAATATCAATTCCAGCTCTATGAATGAAAACAACACTCAAAAGAAATACTCCAAACCTCAATTATATTTAGAACCAATATCACATCTCGAACTACCCTCGAGTAGTCGGCGCAATAATAAGAGAATATCTCTCAACTTAAGAAAACACCATAGGCCATATCATTTATGCCACATATCAAGAAAATACCCTACTCTTGGGTAATCTAACATGAGGGTAAACTACAACTGTAAAATATATATACATATGTGTGCATCTCCATGTACAATAGCGATACTTTTGTAAGGTTCTTACTCAATCGCTATGCGGTATTAGGTTTTATCTCCGTAATCCGGCTATATGAAATAACGATTTTTTTGTAAGGTTCTTACTCAATCGCTCTGTCGTATTAGGTTTTATCTTCCTAATCCGGCTACATAAAATAACGATACTTTTGTAAGGTTCTTACTTAATCGTTCTGTGGTAATATGTTTTATCTCCATAATTCGGCTACATGATATAACGATACTTTTGTAAGGCTCGCACAATAATATATGGGTACAACCTTATTACTCAATTGTTCTTCGGTAATAGGTTTTATCTCCCAATTCCGGGTAAATGAAATCATGATACTTTATTACATGTTATTATACTCTCATCAACTCAAGGTGTATCAACTATCTCAACAATGTAAGTCAAAACAACATAAAATAAGTGTACATGTACATATCTCGGTGTGCGTATCAATATCTAGCATTCACTAATATTCTAGGTATTAAACAACTCTTAAACATCAAAATATAACAATACACGATCGAGAACTCTCTCAAAAATTAAAACTGTGTAGAACAAAACATGCACAAGCCATAAAAGATGTTAGCGGTCGATCGTGACAAGTTTTAGGGGTTGCCCAGGCTCCTGCCTGGCATGCGGTCAACCACCGCTTAAGAATGGTCGACCGAACTTGAAATTCCTAGACTGTGCAGGTTTCTGCACATTGTTGTTCGTGTTGTATTCTTGTGATTTAAACTTGTTTAATATAATCTGAAACTTGCATGAAACATTGATAATAACAGATTAACAACAATTTCAACATATAAAACATGGTTATTTACATAATAAATCATAATTAAACCCTCAATCATGCACGAAACCTCAAAACGAAGAACAAATTATCTAACTTTAGATAAACAACAATTTTTAATTATTTTCAGATCTTAAAATACTTCTTTAAATTTGTTCTTAATCTCCTTATCATGAAAGACCTAGTCTTTATATACATAATATACAAGATTTACTTTTTATACACAAATTAACCGATTAGGCTCTATCAAGCTTATTAAAAAACTCTTTAAAAATGTTTTAAAATAGGGAGAGAGATTAGCAGAGATGAAACTTGCTTGGGACTTGTTGAAAAACATGCAAGTTGCAAAGCCAAGATAGATCCCTGAGCCAAAAGGCAAAAACAAACCGAAATCCCACTCCAAAGCCTTTGAATCTTTCTCAAAAATCAAATTAAGGTTTATAAGGGAGTTTGGTGGCTGCTAGGGTTTCAAAATACTACAAAACTCGTGAAAAAATTATATATATAACAGAGAAAACGGATGTGGGATTTAAAAATCCGAAACCAACTCAAAACAGGAAAACTTTCCTGCTAGTATCACAGTCGACCATGGCGATCGACCAGACTGCGGTCTACCATGACGGTTGACCAAATTGGGATTTTCTAATTTCTCATTCTTTTGGTAATTGTGCATGTTTCGACTAGCTTCTTTCTCATGTATGAACTTGTTTATACTCAAAATACTTGTTAGTGTACTCGTACACTAATTAATAATATTTATCAAAGTAAATATCCATTTATTGTAATTAATCACTTACTAATTCAATTCATCATTCATAACCTTAAAATTTTCGAGGTTTTACATTCACCCCCCTTTAAAAAAATTTCATCCTCGAAATTCCGTAATCGCATCACAGAGATTAATAATACGAGAAAAGCACTAAGAGGGGATAATCCAGATAATGAAACCCTCTCGTACACATCTCGCACTATTAATCCCCAGATTTGAAACTTAAGCAACATTTAAACTTAACAAGCTAAAATATGTGCACTCTCACTTAACCCCTAATTAGACGGAACTAGTATGTCGGGCGAAAATTCCAAACAAGGAACCCCCCCAAATATATACCATATGTTCCGAATGATTAAGAACTAAGTGTTGTGTGACTCATTCTAGCGTTAAATATAAATGCGACTAAACAACATATATAAATAGAACTACCAATGCATATAATCACATATAAATATCAATATCTTACCTACCCAAACAGGTATGGGTAGTCGCGACGTACATCTTCCTCGTGCTCCTAAGAAATCTCTTCAGCTCCTTGCCGGTTCCACTGAACTTTCACCAATGGAATGACTTTATTTCTAAGCTTTTTGTCCTCTCTAGCAAGAATGCATACCAGAATCTCTATGGTAGTCAAATCATCCTGGATCTCGATCTCTGGTGCATCAATCACCCTCTGCTACTTCTCATCGCTCAAATGCTTCTTGAGCATCGAAATATGAAAGATATCGTGTACACTTGATATCGATGCTGGAAGATCTAATCTATAGGAAACAACTCTAATACACTCAATAATCCTGAAGGGACCAACAAATCTCAGGGCAAGCTTCCACCGTCTACCAAATCGCTGAATGCCCTTCATCGGTGATACTTTCAACATAACTATGTCTCCGACCTGAAACTCTAAAGATCGACGTCGCTGATCTGCATAACTCTTTTGTTGACTCTGTGCGGCAAGAATACACTCTCGAATCAATGCTACCTTCTCTGTGGTCTGCCTAACAAGCTTCCGCCCAAGCAATAGGCTATCCTCTGGCTCTGCCTAACATATAGTCGATCTGCAATGCCTCCCATACAATGCTTCATACAATTCTATCCCGATAGTAGCTAGATAACTATTATTATATGCAAACTCAATCAATGGGATGTGGTCCTCCTAGCTACCCTAAAAATCTATCACACATGCTCGCAGCATATCCTCTAACACTTGATTCACCCTCTCTGTCTAACCATCCATCTGTGGGTGAAAGACACTACTAAATAATAGCTGGTTGCCAAAAGCATCCTAAAAAGTCCTTCAAAAATAGGATGTGAAGACTGAGCCCCAATCTGATATAATCGTCCCCGGGACTCCATGCAACCAAACAATCTCTCGGATGCAAATCCTCGCATATGTATCCACTATATAAGTCATCCTCATAGATAAGAAGTTCACTGACTTTGTTAACTGGTCTACTATCACCCAAATATAATCATTTTCTTTCTTTGATTTAGGAAACCCTACAATGAAATCCATAGAAATATCTGTCAACTTCCACTCGAGAATGGGTAAAGGCTGTAGGGTCCCTGTAGGTCTCTGATGTTCTGTCTTAACTTACTGGTAGGTAGAACACTTAGTCACATACTTTGTAATCTCTCTACGAATGCCACTCTACTAGAAATTCCTCTTCATGTCCTTATATATTTTTGTCGTGCCTGGATGCACTGTATATCTGCTACGATGCGTCTCATCAAATTGTTCTCTCTTTAGCTATGGATTGTTCAGCATAACTAATCGGCCCTTTATCCGAAGGGCTTCATCTGATCCAATAGTCTAATCAGCCTTGGGTTCCTTGGAAATCTCCTCCTTATGGGTTTAAATCCAAGAGTCTAGCTAAGCTCCGACTACTCTATCACTCCAAGATGACCGCACTGATAAAGCTCCTAAGAAAACACTGCTCCCTCAATCTCTGGCCTAAAATCAAAGTGGCTGAGGGTATAAAGATCTCAATGTAATGAGCACCTCAAAGCTGCAAGCCCGCGATGATGCTTCCTGCTCAACGCGTCTTCTACCACGTTCGCCTTTCCCGGATGGTACTGTATAGCAAACTCATAATTTTTAATAAACTCTACCCATCGATGCTGCCTCTGGTTGAGTTTTTTTCTATGAAAAGAGATATTTCAAGATCTAGTGATCTGTGAATAACTTAAACTGTATCTCATACAAATAATGCCTCCACGCCTTCAGTGCAAAGACCGCTGCTGCTAGATCCAAGTCATGTGTGAGATAATTCTACTCATGAGTCCTTAACTACCTCAAAATATAGGCCACAAACCTCTAGGACTGCATTAAAACACCTCCAAGACCCGATAAGAATGCATCAGTATAGACAACAAAAGTCTTATTACTGCTGGGAATAATCAACACTGGCGCTGAAGTCAACTTAGCCTTCATTGTCTCAAAGGCCTCCTGGCACTCCGTGCCCCAAATAAACTATACACCCTTCTTAGTAAGGCGTGTAAGTGACATCACTATCTTTAAGAAATCTTGAATGAATTTTTTGTAATAGCCCTCCAGACCTAAGAAGCTACGAATCTCGGTAACGGTCTTCGGCGTGGCTCCCAATCAAGAACGGCTTCTACTTTAGCTAGATCTACTACAATGCCCTCTTGGCTGATAACATGGCCTAAAAATCTAACCTCCAGAAACTAGAATTCACACTTGCTAAATTTAGTGTATAACTGGTGGTCCCACAAAGTCTACAATGCCAACCGCAAATGCTGCTCGTGCTCGACCTCTAACCTCGAACAAATAAGAATATCATCAATGAAAACTATCACGAACTAGTCCAAGTATGGATCGAAAACCCAATTCATCAAATCCATGAATACTACGGGTGCATTTATCAGCCCAAATGGACTGACAAGAAACTCGAAAGACCCATATCGAGTCAGAAAGATGATCTTGGTAATATCCATCTCCCGAACCCGCAACTAATGATAACCAAAACGAAGATTTATCTTCAAGAAATACTACGCTCCCTGTAGTTGGTCGAACAAGTCATCAATCCTCGATAGTGGGTTCCGGTTCTGGATAGTGACGTTGTTCAACTCGTGATAATTGATGCATAATCGCATACTTCTGTCCTTCTTCACAAAAAGGACTGGTGCCCTCCATGGAGAATGACTCCAGCGAATGTATATCTAAGACAACAACTCTTCTAACTGGATCTGGAGCTCCCTCATCTCAGTAGGCGCCATACGGTAAGGAACTCAGAAAATCGGCACGGTACCTGGCTGCAACTCTATGCAAAACTCGACCTCTCTTAATGGAGGTAAACCTGGTATGTCCTGGAAGACATCCTGGTACTCTAAGACCACTCGTGTCTCACTCAAATTTGCACCCCAATCCCGCAATAATACCTCCTCTATGTATGTCAAAATTGACTCCACAAGCTGGTTGCCCCATGAGGTTGTTACCACCAACTCAGATCCATCACAAGCTCGCAAGCTAACTATCTTTACAAAATAGTTGATATTCACATTGTAGGAAGATAACCAATCCATACCAAGGATAACATCGAACTCAGACATACATAACATGATAAAATCAATCACAAATTCAGATTAGTTTAAGCTGACGACACATCTCTTACAAACATTCTCTAAAAGAGACACCTCTCCCAAAGGAGTAGACACAAATAACAAAACATCTAAAGGCTGCGCTACAAGCCAAAGACTAACCATAAAATCATAGGAAATGAAAGAATACGAAGCGCCAGAATCAAAGAGAATATGTACTGGAAAGGAGTTGACAAGGAACGTATCTTCCACAACTACTCCACTCACACCATGGTCGCGAGGGACAACTGCATATGCTCTACTAGTAACCGAAGGCTACTACACTCCATCGCCTGGAATGTATGTGACCATCTATCCCTACTAGATCTCTTGAATAGCTCGTACTTGTCCCTCAATCCTCAGGGCTACTGAAGGTACCTCAATCCTTAACTACTAGCCCTGACCATGGCCTTGAGCATGGCTCTGCTGAAGCTGCTGATTTTTGTCCTGCTAGCCTGCTATGAGTGCGCTACGGCACTCTGCTACTCTATGTCTGAACTTGTTGCATTTGAAACAAGCTCCCTAAAATCTGTGCTGCTGCTGCGCCATTTGATCCTGCTGATGTCCCTTCTTATGGGGACCTTGTTGAGGTGGATCCTTACCCTGCTGCTGGGGTCCTCCTGAGCTTGCAAAAGGTCTCTTACTTTTACGTTTATCCTCGCACTATCCTGATTTAATATTTCCATTCTTGCCCTTAAGGAATATAGCTGTGTCTATTTCCTGAACCATGGCAGCATCCGCCACCTCCCGCACTGAATGGAACCTCAGAGATACTAAATATCAACATAATCCTGGGCGAAGCCCCATCATAAACATCTAAGCCTGCCACTCCTCAGTGTGCCACATGCCCATGAATTTAAGTAGTGTCATGAAATTACTCTTAAAATCCATCATGGACATATCCCCCTGCTCCATCTTAGCTAGCTCCAACTCCTTTCTAGCTTTCGCTATAGCCAACACATACTGCTCGTCGAAAAAGTATACAAAAGTCTCCCACGAAACCGTCATCCTCTGCTCTGGAGTAAAACGAAGCTGATACATTCCTCCTGCATCATTCTTGAGGCTAAAAGCTGCTAGCCTCTGTTTCTACACAGTGTTCACATTAAGCATATCCAAAATGTTGCTTACATCCTCTTTCCATTTTTGTGCAGCAATGGAATCCGACGAACCATGAAATTCTGGTGCCTTAAACTTTTGGTACCTCTCTACCAGACGAAGCCAAGCCTCCTACTCAGCAGTTCCATCATCAACTAAGGGTGATGGTGTATCTACCCGTGTCTCCTTTAGTATGACCCCCCTGAATGGGTGTCTCCTTCTGAATGGGAGTCTCCTGTCGAGCTTGATCTGCTAGCTACTCCTCAATAGATGCTAGTCGAGCTGCCAACGGTGCTATGAGATCCACTGAGTACTACGGAGCCTGCTATGGCTCAGGCTCCCTATCATCTTGCTCAGTTCCCTAAGCATGAGTATCTCTGCGTCCATGTCCTCTTCCCACCATATATAAGTTTCAAAGTAGAACTTATTAAACGTGGTAAATAGGATCTTAGGCATAAAGATAAAACGTATATCAATAGGAAAATAGTATCACTTATTATTCACCGCATGCTTTATACTTCAAAGCAAATAGTTCATCATGAAGAATTTTTTTTGTAAGTTTCACATATATATATAATACATCCTCACTCATACTAGGAATTTCTAACAGACTCTATACATGATTTCTTAGAAATTCTATCCTACCTCCAAAATATGACACAGGGATAATCCTAAGGATATTGAAACTAGAGCTCTAATACCAACTGCGATGCCCCAGGGTTCACACAAGGTTGCAGTCCAAGGTAAAACCCAGATTGTCAAACATGCTAAGCACCAACACCATGCTATGACATATTTTACCATTACAGTTACTATCTCTCTAGTGGAGTCGACAAAAGGTGAAGGTACAAAATAGGCAAATAATATAAATAGTACAAGATCAGATATGCACAGAAGAAGTATAAGAATAATCAATAAATGAGCCTAACTGAAATAGAATAAAAATATACCTAGGTCTAAAATAAATATCAACACAAAGAGTCAAATGAAATCTCACAAAGGCACTCAGCCTCTATAGAATAAAATACAAGTTTAGAGTCTGATAATAACCAACTAATGTGGAGTTCTGAAATAACTACAAATAGAATAATATCTAGATGGAATTTAAGATGCAATCCCATCAACCTGCGACTCTCCGTGCGTCAAACTCGTTGCCTAAAAGGGGGGGGGGGACAACGAGCGTCAAAGCACTAGCGAGATCATCTTCACCGCTCCCAAGGGGAAGGGGGTAGGAGTATAAGAAAATAGAGTAAGTACATATAAGTATAAAACCATTCATTTAACTCTAAATGGAGATTAATATTTAGAAATCTATAATACGAGAATTAGCATGTCGAGCAAAATAATCCAAACCCTAAATATCAATTCCAGCTCTATGAATGAAAACATCACTCAAAAGAAATACTCCAAACCTCAATTATATTTAGAACCAATATCACATCTCGAACTAACCTCGAGTAGTCAGCGTAATAATATGAGAATATCTCCCAACTCAAGAATACACCATACAACATATCATATATGCCACATATCAAGAAAATACCCTACTCTTAGGTAATCTAACATGGGGGTAAACTACAACTGTAAAATATATATATGTGTGCATCTCCACGTACAATAGCGATAGTTTTGTAAGGTTCTTACTCAATCACTCTGTGGCATTAGGTTTTATCTCCGTAATCTGGCTACATGAAATAACGATAATTTTGTAAGGTTCTTACTCAATTGTTCTGTGGCAATAGGTTTTATCTCCCTAATCCGACTATATGATATAATGATACTTTTGTAAGTCTTGCACAATAATATGTGGGTACAACCTCCTTACTCAATCGTTCTTCAGCAATAGGTTTTATCTCCTTATTCTGGGTACAAGAAATCGTGATACTTTATTACATGTTATTACACTCTCATCAACTAAAGGTGTATCAACTATCTCAACAATGTAAGTCAAAACAACATAAACTAAGTGTACATGCACATATCTCGGTGTGCATATCAATATCTAGCATTCAAAACATTCCAGGTGTTAAACAACTCTTAAACATTAAAATATAATAGTACACGATCGAGAACTCTCTCGAAAATCAAAATAGTGTCGAACAAAACATGCACATGCCATAAAAGAGGTTGGCTGCCGATGACATACTTGCGACGGTTGATCGCGATAGGTTTTAGGGGTTGCCCAAGTTCCTGCCTGGCATGCGGCTGACTGCCGCTTAAGCACGGTCGACTGAACCCAAAATTCCTAAATTGTGCAGGTTTTTGCATAGTGTTGTTCGTGTCTGTGCTTGTGATTTAAACTTGTTTAATACAATCTGAAACTTGCATGAAACATTGAAAATTTTAGAATAACATATCTAGGAACAATTTCAATATATAAAACATGATTATTTATATAATAAATCATAATTAAACCCTCAATCATGCACAAAACCTCAAAACAAATAATAAATTGTAGGCGTTAAAAATTACCTATAGACCCCACACGCGGCTCGAGACAGAAAGAAGACGATGAATATCGTTATTTGAGTCACAGAAGCTCATGTGACGATGACAAACGCACGAAGTGAGTTGACGGACCATACGAAGCAACAGAACTTCAGAATAATGGAAACACAAACAGATCGGGAGCCCCGCATCGCTTACGAAAGGAAAAACACCCCTCGTATCCTATTTATTCCACATATGATTAAATCATGGGAGCTTGTAAATCACCTCGTTAGTTTTCCAACGCATCATGAACCATGCAATTCCGAGTTTGGACAATGAAGATAAGACGAAAACAGACAGAACATGCGAATCAAAGTTCAGGCCAAAGTTGGACAAGACACCAAATGGTGTCTCGGCCAAACCTTGGCAGAGACACCAAGAGGTGTCTTGGCCAAGAATTGGCGGAGACACCAAGTGGTGTCTCAGCCAAGGCTTGTCTGAGACACCCATAAGTATCTCGGCCAAGTCTTGGCTGAGACACCAAGAGGTGTCTCGAAACGCATCATGAACCATGCAATTCCGAGTTTGGACAATGAAGATAAGACGAAAACAGACAGAACATGCGAATCAAAGTTCAGGCCAAAGTTGGACAAGACACCAAATGGTGTCTCGGCCAAACCTTGGCAGAGACACCAAGAGGTGTCTTGGCCAAGAATTGGCGGAGACACCAAGTGGTGTCTCAGCCAAGGCTTGTCTGAGACACCCATAAGTATCTCGGCCAAGTCTTGGCTGAGACACCAAGAGGTGTCTCGACCCAAGCTTGGCCGAGACACCCATGGATGTCCGCATACCTAAAAAACTAAATTTTGGTAGTTTAAAGCTATTTTTCGATCGTTAACCACCTAGATTTTTTTAACTGATAGAATATTATCCAAGAACGTGGTTAAGTGGTTATAACTGAAGATAAGAGTAAATCGATCATTCTTATCCGAACACAGGGCTCCTGAAGCCTATAAATACAGTCCTAGGGCCTTCATTTTTTCAGATCTGAAATTCTTGAGTGTTGGCGAAGCCCTGCTAAATTGGAGACTAAAGAGCCATGAATTTCACAGAGGAGGAGGAGGAGACTTCAGCGAATTCTTCGGCATAAAGAAGGAGAGTTCGATAGATCTGCAGCCCGGTTCTTTTCCTTGAGATTGCCCCATTGCGGTGATCTCAAGAAGAGTGGTTATCTCGCTATTGCCGAGATAATTGCTTCGGATTATTGATTCCTTCACGAATCAATGAAGCATTGGATCTGATCTGATCGTTTGGTGGTCCACGGATATCAACGTCCTCGTCACAGGCTAAGATCCCTCGTAAGCAGAAGACCGATAAACGATCTCTGCATTTGTTTTGACGAGAATTGTATTTTCATTGTGTAAGAGTCTTATAAAAAGACTATCTTTTTGTATTTTCATTATAACAACTAAAGTTGTAATGATTACCTCAATGAAGAAATCGACTTTCTTCCCAAACTAGCTGGCGACCACAGTGGGAGCCAACAGTATCGTCACCGAGGTTGTCGTGCCGTAGCCGACGATCAAGATCCCCGTGGCTGAAGAGGTCGAATAAGAGTTCGACCAACAGAAGTTCGAGGAGTACTTCTCCTCCTCCTCCCCCTCCAAGTCCGCCTCTCCTTGCAAGCGCAGAAGGTCTCCTCCTTACGGAAGATTCGCTGGTCTTCAGATCCGTGGACTCAAGAAGGTGATCTTCCTACTACCGCTGCTGCAGCCGCACCTCAAAACGATCCAGCGGCGTCCAATGAGACCAGATCTGTAGATCTGAACTCATCTGCTATCAAGGAGTTAACTGCTAAAGGCGTACCAACTCTATCAAGGAGAGCACATCAAAGGCAACGCCAACACCTCACGTGCCAATTCGCCAAGGCATAAGAAATGCGTTCATGTCAAACGAAATTGTTCCACTCTTGAGGGTTCAGAAAGCGCCAAGTGGCTAAGCCATCTCCACAGCAAGCTTCGGGAACCTCCTCCCAACCACCTACTAAGGAATGGGTTCATGTCAAACGAAATTGTTCCACTCTTGAGGAGCGCATTCAGAAGCGTCGCGCACTTCTTGTGCATGCCCAGATCCTTGTGCGAAAAGCATAAGAAATGCAAAAGGAAGAGGCGGTTAAGAGATCGCTGAGATCCAAACGAATTTGGATGCCAAAGGCCAAATCAACGCCTAAGGTAAAAGCAAGCAACGTTGCTCCCTAACCTTTGTCAACTTCGGATCCCGCTCTATCTGCCACCACACCTTCGGTGAAACCCTACGGCGACATGGACCTCTCCAAATTTAGAATTCTGTTAAAGGATCGCCTGGGTCCTTTACACGAAGATCAAGGCAAAGTGACTGTTAAGGAATGCTTAGGACCGTTGAAGGAACTCCGAGCAACCATCCAGATTGGGGGGTCGTACATGACCTCCTAACAAGTTGATTCCCATGACTACCCGTGTGGGGGTGCCTGTACAAAACCAGGAGCTCGTTAAAATTTCACCGTCACACGACTATGATTCCAAACGTGTGACTCCTGCTAAATCCAATAAAGCACTACCTATTCAGAAGAAGACGCGCCGAACAAACAACAGCGATCCATCTGAGGAATCAAACCAACAGCCTATAGGTTGCTCTGACCGCAACGTCGATGAGTTGTACTATCGGGCTGGGGTTATGAATAAATCTTGAAAGAGAAGTACTCGGGAAGCGGACTCTTACTTTCCGTATACCAAACTTATCAGGGCAGTATTATCAGCGTGTAGCTGTCCCAAGACCACTCCACAGAGGGTCTCGGTATTTGAAAGGATCTCTAACAGAACGTCCAAGTCCAAGCCAAGGCATTTCTATAGAAAAAGATCAGCTGCGCAAGATGATGAACTCCCAAAGGTCCAAGCCAAGGCATTTCTATAGAAAAAGATCAGCTGCGCAAGATGATGAACTCCCAAAGGTCACCATCAATATGGTCGATTGATGAACTCCCAAAGGTCACCATCAATATGGTCGATAAGGAGAAGTCAACGCGAAGTTTCAATCCCTGATATTTTTCGGACATATCCCAATGTATAACTCGGTTACGCGTGGGAACTACAAGGCATAGGGACTATCAGAGGATGAATAGTAGATTATCCTCGGATGATGAAGCATCAGATGCGAACTCTGCCATTACTTCTGATAATATGGTGTCCAGCATAGGACAATCCCGCAAGGCGTTTATGGTCAACACCGAGCAAATGACCAAAATCATCGAGGATGCTTTGGCTAAGCAAAAAAGAAAACTTTAATTTTGAATTGGAAATGACCATGATACGGATGAAGGAAGAGCATGAGCAACAAATTCAGGCTTTATCTAATCAATTCGATGAATCCAATCATCGCAATGATGCTAACCGAGTAGGTAGCAATTCAGATGCGGATGAACATCTCAATGCTGATAACTCTCCCATTGACCAGAACGCTGGGGGTGGCCCCACTGAAGACAATAACACCGGGGGTGGTCCCACCGAAGATGATAATGCCGGGGATGGCCGCATTGTTCCTCTCATAAATTGTCCAAAGCATGATACAGACGAGGAAGAAAAGATGAAATACCTCGAGAGCAAAATTAACGCTCTAATGTCTGCTCAAGAGGTGAAAAGGACCGGTATTCCGTGTCCCTACCCGAGAGAGTGGGTGTCGATCTCGTACCCGACAAAGTTTAACCTGGTCAACTTCACATCGTTCGACGGGAAGGGCTTGCCCACTCAACATCTGATCTACTTCAAGTCCCACTTAGGGGTTATCTCTGGCAATAAAGCCCTAATGGTTTGGTCATTCGTTAGCACCCTTCGCGGGCCCGCCTTTGATTGGTATCGCCGTCTTAAGCCTGGGAGCATCAACAGCTGGGACGATATGGAAGGCTCATTCCTTGGTAATTTTTTCGAGGATGATGCCGAGATATCAATCAGGATACTCTTTGAGGAGAAACAAGAAGACGGAGAGACAATCAACGACTTCATAAAGCGCTTTCGAAATAAAGCGATGAACTGTCGAGATCTAGTCACAGAAGACTTCATCCTCCAAACTTATCATAACAACCTATCCATCGATATATTGAAAATTATGGGAGTAGCACCATCCAACACCTGGAAAGAGTTGAAGGTACGCGGAGAGCAGGCCGAACACCTCCTTAGAATAAAGATAGCCGAGAGAAGCCAACCGACGACAAACCCTCCAAACTCAAGCTTCGTCTCCCGTGGTAAGGGGAAGGCGCCTGCAGCAGTTGTTGATGTTAATCAGACGTCGCAACAACAAACCCGGAGATAGCAAAACGCTTCAGATCCGAGACTCCAAAAGGAGTACTCCTTCAAGGACAAAGATGTTGTAGCCATTTTCGAGTCCCTCCTTGAAAATAACAAGATCAAGTTACCATCTATCGCAGATCAGGAGGAAGCTGATAATACTACGGATCCAAAGTACTATACGCACCACAGGAGGATCCTTCATCCTACCAAGGCTTGCTTCGCTCTCAAGAATAGCATCCAAACCTTGGTTGAAGCTGGTGTCATAACGCTTAATTAAGTCGAATGAAGACTCTGACAAGTATAAGAGTGTAAACTGCTCCTTTTGACACTCCAAAGAGTATACGAGTATAAACTGTTTCTCAATCCTCCAAAAGGTATATGAGGTTAAACTGCTCCCTGCATACTCTAATAGGTATATGAGTCTAAATTGTTTTCTTTCTTTCACAGGAAGTTCCTAGACAGTGCCATGTCTGGTATTCTTAAGGATAGCCCGATCATCCAACTAAGTACAATGTTAGACCCAATTTTGCAAAGGAAGCTGGGGATGGATGATTCATGTAACGGGAAGTTCCCAGAAGAATGTTACATGTAATATTCTTAGGGATAACCCGGTCATTACAAATAAAGTGATAAACACTAAACTCCCACTGTTAAAGTCCTGATATAGTACTCGGAATTTTAGCCTCCTGATCATTGGCAATTATCAAACCCCTTCGTGTTAAGTATTTGCCACTTAACACTAGGGACTCTCTTAGAGTGATTTGTATGATTCAACACTCCTACTATAATTTGTACTCCCACTCTCACTGTCTATTTGGTCAAACCTTCTTACAGTTAGGACCACAACAAAAATCTCCTATCGATTACTTCCATAAACGGGAGGTCCACTTTCCAATCGAGTGATCAAACCTTCTTACAGTTAGAGTCACCTCAAACTCCTGCTTGGTCAAACCTTCCTACACTTAGGGCCAAAACCACAATTCACTCTCGATAAATGAGAAAATCACCTTTAGTTCGGTAATCAAACCTTCCGACAGTTAGGATTATCCGAATCTTTTTGATTCTCGGAGTGGAGATCTCACTCTTAGTTTTAGTCTTTAGATTCTCAAAGTAGAGAGCCTACTTTGAGTTTTCTTTGCAACTGGAGATAGAATATAAAATTCTTCCTCTCTAGCATCGGGTTCGTCTTTGCCCCAAGAGAAGACATTACTTTTCAAATACCAAAATCCATGCCTTACACGTACGGTGAATTTTATCCCGAATCCTAAGTAGGGATAAGTCAACACCTAACACGCATTGCCGGTTTAGTCTTTTACCGATTGAAAAAGACACCAGAATCCGAGTCTGGAGACTTTTATCCCAAAGCCTAAGTAAGGATAAGTTAGCGCCTAACACGTGTTGCCGGTTAGTTCTTGACCGTAAAAAGAACAAAAGCCCACATATTCAACATTGTGGTAGGTTGTTATTCATAACACCATAATCCGTGCCTTACATGCGTGGGGAATTTTATCCCGAATCTTAAGAAGCGATAAGTCAACGCCTAACACGCATTGCCGGTTTAGTCTTTCACCGATTGAAGAAGACACCAGAATCTAACTCTGGGGAATTTTATCCCAAAGCCTAAGAAGGGATAAGTCAGCGCCTAACACGTGTTGTTGGTTAGTCTTTTATCGTAAAAAGGATAAAAGCCCACATATTCGATATTATGGCAGGTTGTTATTTATAACGCCAAAATCCATGCTTCACACACATGGGGAAATTTATCCCGAATCTTAAGTCGGGATAAGCCAATGCCTAACACGTGTTGCCGGTTTAGTCTTTCACTGATTGAAGAAGACACCAGAATCCAAGTCTAGGGAATGTTATCCTGAATCCTGAGTAGGGATAAGTCAACGACTAACACGCATTACCAGTTTCGTCTTTCACCGATTAAAGAAGACACCAGAATACAAGTATGGGGACTTTTATCCTGAATCCTAAGAAGGGATAAGTCAATGCCTAACACATGTTACCAGGTAGTCTATTCCCGTAAGAAAGATGAAGTCTACGTATTCAATATCGTAGCACTAAAAGAGTTAACTCTTTTAGCAAAACGTCACATGCGGAACAGACTTAAATAATCCGTATGCAAGCTCGATTCAAACGATAATCGGTAAAGGCACGTCAAATCTGTTGATGGCTGAGGATTTGCCAAAAATCCTGAGTTTGCATCTGATACATGTGGCCGGGTAGTCTATTCCTGTAAGAAAGATGAAGTCTACGTATTCAATATCGTAGTACTAAAAGAATTAACTCTTTTAGCATAAAATTACATGCGGAACGGACATAAACAATCTGCATGCTAGCCCAACTCAAACGATAGTCGGTAAAGGCTCATCAAACCCATTGATGGCTGAGGGTTTGCCAAAAATCCATACATGTGAGAGTCATTGACGCACTAGCTTCATTTGTTGGTCTCGTGACTTGAGCATCCAACAACTTCAGGATAAGATCCATACCTGCAGATGAATCAGCTTTAATAGTTGGTCTTGCAACCTCAACACTTGATACTACCACATGTTGTGATGAAGGTCAATGCCAGTTAATGCGTTGCGACAAGAAGTCAACGCGTTGCGATAAAAAGTTAATGCCGGTCAACGTGTAACCCTATGTCAACGCCAGTCAACACGTAATCCTAGGTCAATACATTTCCGATGAAGATGATTAGTTCAAAGTCAACTCAATGATACGAGCCAAAATCAACTCACCATTTTCAATTCGAGACTTCGACGACAGCCAGACGATAAACGCAGTGCCGGAACAACTTCGGTTATTCAATAAGATATTGAATAGACTAAAAATTGAAGAAGTCAAGAGTCAAAGCTACTTATAGGTCCTTTTACACTGATTGAAGGTTGGATTGATTATATCCAAAGTATTTCAAGCTCAACTATAAAAGAAACGAAACTGAAACACTTTGGAGGGGGTATCTGTAGGCGTCAAAAATTACCTATAGGTCCCTGCACATGGTTCAAGACAGAGAAAAGATGATGAACATAACTATTTAAGTCACATAAGCTCATGTGATGATGACAAACACATGAAGTGAGTCGACAGACCATAAGAAGCAACAGAACTTCGGAATAATAGAAACACAAACTGATCGGGAGCCCCGCATCGCTTACGAAGGGCAAAATTCCCCTCGTATCCCATTTATTCCATATATGATTCAATCATGGGAGCTTGTTGATCTCCTCGTTAGATTTCCAATGCATCTTGAACCACACAATTCTGAGTTCGGACGATGAAGATACGATAGAAACGGACAGAACACGCGAATCAAAGTTCAGGCCAAAGTTGGCCAAGATACCAAATGGTGTCTCGGCCAAACCTTGGTCGAGACACCAAGTTGTGTCTTGGCCAAGGCTTGGCCGAGACACCCATGAGTGTCTTGGCCAAGACTTGGCCGAGACACCAAGAGATTGGCGAGACACCCATGGGTGTCTCGGCCCAAGCTTGGCCGAGACACCCACGGGTGTCCGCAGACCCAAAAAACTAAATTTTGGTAGTTTAAAATTGTTTTTCGATTGTTAACAGCCTAGATTTGTTTTCACTGATAGAATATCATCCAAGGACATGGTTAAGTGGTTATAACTGAATATAAGAGTGAATCGATCGTTTTTATCCGAACACAGGGCTCCTGAAGCCCATAAATACAGCCCCAGGACCTTTATTTTTTTCAGATCTAGAATTCTCGAGCGTTGATGAAGCCTAGCTGAATTTGAGACTGAAGAGCCACGAATTTCAGAGAGGAGGAGGAGGCTTCAGCGAATTCTTCGGCATAAAGAAGGAGAGTTTGATAGATCTGCAGCCCGGTTCTTTTCCTTGAGATTGCCCCGTTACGGTGATCTCGAGAAGAGTGGTTATCTCGTTGTTGCCGAGATAATTGCTTCGTTTTTTTGATTCCTTCGTGAATCAACAAAGCTCCGGATCTGATCTGATCATTTGGTGGTCCACGGATATCAACGTCCCCATCACAGGGCAAGATCCCACGCAAGCAGAAGACCGATAAACGATCTCTGCGTTTGTTTTGATGAGAATTGTATTTTCATTGTATTTTTATTGTAACGACTGAAGTTGAATGATTACCTCAATGAAGAAATCGACTTTCTCCCCAAACATAAATCATCTAACTTCAGATAAACAATGTTTTTTAATAATTTTCAGATCTTAAAACACTTTTGTAAATTTGTTCTTAATCTCCTTATCATGAAAAGACCTAGTCTTTATACACATAATATACAAGTTTTGCTTTTTATACACAAATTAATTGATTAGGCTGTATAAAACTTATTAAAGAAGCTCTTTAAAAACATTTTAAAATAGGGAGAGGTATTAGCAGAGATGAAACTCGCCTATGACTTATTGAAAAATATACAAGATGCAAAGCCAAGTTAGACCCTGAGCCAAAAGCCAAAAACAAACCGAAATCCTACTCCAAAGCCTTTGAATCTTCCTCAAAAACCAAATTATGGTTTATAGGGGAGTTTGGTGGCTACTAGGGTTTTAAAATACTAAAAAACTCGTGAACAAATTATATATATAACAGAGAAAACAGATGTGGATTTTAAAAATCTAAAACCAACTCAAAACAGGAAAAACTTCCTGTAGGTATCGCAGTCGACCGTGGCGATCGACCGGACTGCGGTCGACAATGACGGTCAACCAGACTGGGATTTTCTAGTTTCTCAACCTTTTGGCCATTGTACATGTTTCGACTAGTTTTTTCTCATGTATGAACTTGTTTATGCTCAAAATACTTGTTAGTGTACTCGTACACTAATTAATAATATTTATCAAAATAAATATCCACTTATTATAACTAATCACATACTAATTCAATTCATCATTCATAAGCTCAAAATTTTTGGAGTTTTACATTTTCCAACACTTCAAGGGGATTCAGTAGGAATTTGAAAGTTCGGGGACTTTCTCTGATTTATGTAATTTGGGGGGCTTGCGTGAAACACCCTAATTAAAGTTTAGGTCCTCAAGGGGGTTCGTGCAGAGAACACAAATATTAAGAGTGTTCTGTGAAATTACCCCATAAACAAAGCAACCCAACTCTTCATATACCTTACAAAATCTAAATAATCTTTATTACTCATATACAACATAAACAATAGATCAAATATATCTAGAAAGAGTATCAATTGACATAAACAATAGATCAAATATATCTAGAAAGAGTATCAATTGACCAGCAGATCAAACCCAAATAAAACACGAAAAGCAAAAGGAACCCAATTTCATTTAAGAGTATCAATTGACCAGCAGATCAAACCCAAATAAAACACGAAAAGCAAAAGGAACCCAATTTCATTTTAAGAAGTAAAAGAGCAATGCCTACCTTCCCATGCTCCTTTAACTTAGAGAAAGTCTGAGAGATCCCAAGAGAAGCCATTAGGGAGAGTGATTTTGATCTAAAGATGGGTTTAAAAGAGGGCTAAGGGAGAGAGAAACCGTGATATTTTCTTGAAGAGAGAAGAAAAGAGGAGGAATTGGTCATAGAGAGGGCTATCGCAAAATTCAATATTTTCAAAAAATCCCTCAACTTTTTGGGTGATGTATTTGCTTTTGGCTTTTGAAAGGGGAAATGTACTTTTGAGGAAACAAGAAGGGTGCATGGAATTACTCAAGTATACATGACATATGGTCATGTACCAAGAGCTACCAAAAACAACAAGTATCTATTTGGTACGAAAACTTCAAGGAATGAGATTGAAATATAATATTGTAACCTAAATAGGCTTCCTTCTATCCCCTTTACATGTTGGTGCATGCATGACTAATAATGGTAATTAAGGAAAGGTGCATTTCTAATATCTCTTTTTGTTGAATAGTCTTCAGGGTCTCAGACGATTGAAACAGTTTTTGTTAGAACCAGGATAATCTTTAAAATTAGATGTTTCAGTGGGATAATTGAGAATAAATATTTTTTGACTAAAATGACATGAGAAAAATTTCGATGATCAAAAAATACATATAATAGTTTTGTTGACATAAATACTATTTATATTCTTTAAATCTACTATTATTAATTAATAACTTTTTACTGTAATGTTAGTTAGTGTTAAATGACCACTAGTTAGACTAGAAATAATAGTCAGAATTAGTTTCACCACAACCTACTGAACTTTGAGAGGCAATTCACATAACCTCTTGATCTTTGGGGTGTCTCACAAAACCCCTTGAACTTTGAATTTAATTCACTGAACCCACTACATGTGATTTGCAAATAAATAAAGATTCTAGAGAAAAAAACTCAAGATTTAGGAAGGAGTATGTTGCCTGTAAATGACAAATGTCAAAGTTTGGGATTTTCTTTTCCCTTAAATTAAGTACACAACTATAGTATCTATAAAAAGAAAGTGACATATTTCGATAGGACTAGGAGGAGAAGTGATCCGAAGCTATTGGGAAAGGGACGATAGAGAAAAGAAAGAAAATATAAAAACAAAATTCAGAGAAGTAGTTCTGCATTTTTACCTCAATGAATTTAAGATGTATATAAGTATGATAAAAGTAGGATGATTTTTTATAATTATATATCGATTCTCTCTCCAAGCCCATCTAACCTCCATTGACTTAAAAATCCAAAATCCAGAAACTAACTAAAGGAAACAAAAAGGGCAACTAAACTAGCAACTTTATCCCTGATGAATGCTTCCCATAAACTACAAACATCCATGTCTAACCTTGTTCCCTGCAATTACAATCTCAAACTACTTGCCCAAATCCTTAATAACCACCTCCTCAAACCCCTGAAACCTGACCCTCATTTCATATAATCTGTTTGATGAAATGCCAAAAAGAAATATGGTTTCTTAGACTTGTATGACTCTTGGGTATTCTTGAACTATTCAAGATTTGAAGAGGCTGTTTTCAGATGGTATTGCTACTGTCTACATGATGGGTTCATCAGTGAATTGAAGAAGGGAGGAGTTGTGCAAATGATACCTTGTAGTCTAACTGAAACTTCTCACCGTTGTATAAAATTTGAACCTTTGAAATCACAACTATGTCCAAGCTTACTGATTTATCATCTAAATGCACTCCAAGATAGAAGAAACTTTTCTCTTAGAGTGTAATCTGTCTAATAAAATGTGGAGTTAAGAGGAGTGGTGGACACTATATTGTTATTATTTATTTAGTGGTACAAACATAATATACTCTAAAATACAAATGCTCTCTCTCTCTCTCTCTCTCTATATATATATATATAGTGGTACAAACATAATATACTCTAAAATACAAATGCTCTCTCTCTCTCTCTCTCTCTATATATATATATATATATATATATATTTCTCTTTCTCTCTCTCTCTCCTACTGGGATGAATCTAACACAAACACTTGGGGGGTTATTTATAACATTGGTTTAGGATAGATAAACAATATTAGGGTTAGGTGATTACTGTAGCTAGGTAGGTGGGGGCTAGACGTGAAGCTGCTGAATTCAACACTCCCCCTCAGTATGGATTTCTCTATCATGAGTCTAAGCTGACTTTGAAATTTTGCAATCTTTAAAGTACTTAGTGCTTTGGTGAATATGTTAGCTATTTGTTTGTTTGTCTCGATTGGCTTCATTACAATCTCCTCTTAAAAAATTTCTCTCAAAGAAAGTTATGATGTACTTCGATGTGTTTCATCCTAGCATGAAAAATTGGATTATCTACCAATCTTATTGCAGACTGATTATCACAATGTAAAGCTGCTGAGTAGTCTGTGGACTGATGTTGATATCTCATTAATAAAAATACTACGTGCTTTCCTAAGCTACCATCACTACTGATATGTACACCACCTCTGTAGTTGGCAGTGACACCGTTGAATGTCATTTGCTACACCAAGATATAACCGCTGAACTAAGACTAAACATGTATCAGGTAGTAGACTTTCGAGTGTCTTAATCTCCAACATAGTCAGCATTATAATAGCCATAGACCTTACATTCTTCTCCTTTCTTATACATGAGAGCATAGTTAACTCCCTTGATGTACCTTAGGATCCTTCGGATTGATTCTAAGTGAGGCTTCTTTGGCTTCTGCATGTATCGGCTCATCACACCAATTGAAAATAAAATATCTGGTCTTGTTATCATTAGATAGATCAAGCTTCTAACTAGTTATCGATACATAGTTAGATCTTCTAAATATTTTCCGTCATTTGCACACAGTCTTAGATTTGTCTCCATTAGAGTTGATATTGACTTGCAGTTGAACATCCCGTACTTGAGCAGCATATCCTTTGCATATTTTTCTTAGCACAGGAATATTCCATTCTTCCTTCGGTCGACCTCCAACCTGAGGAAATGCTTGATCTCCCCAAGCTCCTTCATTTAAAACCTGGCTGAGAGATTTGTCCTCGTTTTTTTGATTTTCCCGTCATTGTCTCCAGTTAGGATTAAGTCATCCACATAGACCAACATGATTGCTAGCGTATTGCCAGTCTGTTTGACAAATAAACTAGAATCTGCAGGATCAAGAGAGTATCAACTTTGAATTAAAAACTCACCAATCTTTCCATACTAAGCTCTCTGAGCTTGCTTCAGTCCGTAGAGAGTTTTCTTTAGTTTGCAAACATATCTTTCCTTTTCTTTGCTCTCAAATTCGATGAGTTGCTCCATGTAAGTCTCTTGATCCACCTCACCATGAAGAAATATGTTCTTCACGTCCATCTACCAAAGCTTCTAACTTCTGCTGGCTGCCAGAGCTAGAAGAACTCGAACTGTTGTTATCTTTGTAACTGGACTGAATGTCTCATCATAATCTAGTCCATACTGTTAAGAGAATCCTCGAGCGACCAAGCGTGCATTTTATCTCTCAATTGACCATCTGGTCGAGCCTTGACTTTGTAAACCCATTTGCAGGAGATAGGTTTGACATCTTTGGTCTTTGGCACAAACTCCTAAGTTTGATTCTGGTGTAGAGCTTGAATTTCTTCCTCCATTGCTCGTCTCCATTCAGCAATTCCGTATGCTTCCTCGAAGCTAGATGGCTCCTTCGCATCTTCCATAATGGCAACATTAGCATACTTAGGATTTAGCTTTCTGGGTCTTGTTGATCTTTGAAGTTGTTCAACTAGTTCTTCTTCGATGTCCTCTATCTGGCTTGGGC
Organism: Asparagus officinalis; assembly: GCF_001876935.1. Classification (NCBI taxonomy): domain Eukaryota; kingdom Viridiplantae; phylum Streptophyta; class Magnoliopsida; order Asparagales; family Asparagaceae; genus Asparagus; species Asparagus officinalis. The sequence goes on from NC_033796.1 coordinate 100,921,189, forward strand.
GCACTTCTTCTATCGTTGTCTGATAAACACCAGTTGTCCATGGATTATTCTCCTTCGGAGATGTAAGAGAATTTGGTTCTATCTTCTCTAATTGCTGTAGTCCTTCTCCTTGACCTGGCTCCCCCAGCTTCTTCTGCAACTGATCCTCTAGACCATTGGAGTCTTGGAGTGCAACTTCATGTAAAACCCACCAAGACGAGGCTTCGTCAAACACATTATTCTTTGATGTGTAGCACCGTTCGGTTGTGGGATCACAACATATCCATCCTTTTTTTATTGTCATACCCCACAAATATACACCTTATAGCCTTTTTATCGAACTTGCTGTGTAAGTGATCAGACACAAAGACATAACATATATAACCGAAGACTCTGAAATAGCTTACGATTGGGTTGGTATTCCACAACTTTTGAAATGATGACTTGAACTTTGAATTTAGTTGTTGTAGCCGATTGATCACATGTGCCGCCACCTTCATACAATTCACCCAAAAACATCTTGGTATGTTCTTGGTATGAAGTATGCTTCTGCAAGTTTCAGCGAGATAACGATTCTTTCTTTTGGCTATGCCATTCTACTGCAAAGTATTTGGGCATGTTAGCTGTCATTGAATCTTGTACTGCTTCAGGTAATCGTAAAACTCCTTTGATGTGTACTCTCCTTCATTGTCTGTGCGTAGGAAACGAATCTTCTTGCCGAGTTTGTAGACATCAAAAAATGCCTATAGGTTCCCACACATAGTTCAAGACTAAGCAAAGATGATGAACATCATCATCCAAGTCAGAGGGGATTATCTGAATTAAGGAGGATCATCTAATGCAGTATAGAAGCTAACGAGCACATGAAGCAAGTTGGCGAGGTGTACAAGTCAACAAAACAATAAAATACATAAAACGACGAAAAATAAAAGTCCGGGAAAGCCAAAAATGGCTAAGTATCGAGGCGATCCGCACAAGTAGGAGTCACCACGAAGTGACCCGCACAAGTGTGGGTCACCATGAGGTGACCCACACGCATGCACGCGGGTCACTAATTAGTGACCCGCACAGTGACGGGTCACCAGGATCTACCGCGCACATCCCAAAACACGTATCTTAATGATTTTTTCAGGATTTCTTTGTTTCAGAGCATCCCAACTGACTTGATATCATCCTCATACGTGGTTAGGTAGTTATTAACTGAAGATAAGGCCAATTCTTTCATTCATATCCAAATATCCTGCATCCGAAGACCTATAAATACAAGCCTTGGGGCTCATTTCTCAAGATCTAGAATTTTTATCAAGAGGGCGAGGTGCTGCTGGTTTTGTGAGTGCATTCCATGAAATTTCAAAGAGGGATAACAAACCTTTACGAATCCAGGCATAAAGAAGAAGCAATTCGGAGGATTTGAAACCCCATCCACCATTTCCTTAAGATCAGGCTTGGACTTGATCTCGAGAAGAGTCATAATCTCGCTTGGTCGAGATTATCACTTCTATTCTTATTTCCTTTATGAAGCAACAGACTTCTAGCTTTCCAATCAACTAGATATGATACATGGCGGTTCACGAATAAACCCCAGTACATGCAAAGATCCCACACAAACAGAGACTAATAAATAAGATCTGTGTGTTATTTGAAGGAGATTGTAATTTTTATTTTCATTGTGTAAAGGTCTTATAAAAAGACCGATCTTTTTGAAGTTATTGTAACGATCAAATTTGTAACAAGTTATACAATAAAGAAAATAATTTCTGACCCAAACAAGCTGGCGATCATAGTGTGAGCCGACATCCTCTCTACAGAGGTTGTAGTGTTGCAACCACGAATCCTAAATCCAGTTGATCTGAATGTTGAATATGAAATCGACCAGCAAAAGTATGAGGAGTACATGTCTTCCTCCTCCCGATCCTCCTCCCCTCACAATTGCAAGAGGATCTCTTCCTCAAGGAAGATCTGCTAGTCTTCAGATCTAAAGACCCAAGACGATGTTCTTTGTCCCGTTGCTGCTATAGTTGCACCTCGCAATACCCTTCCATCATCCAATGAGGTTGAAGCCACAGATCCGGACCCCTCCTTGATCAAGGAGTTTACTGGTGAAGGCATGCCAACCCTATCAAAGAGAGTATGTCAAAGCTAACGCCAGCGCCTCACGCGCTAACTCGCTAAGGTTTTGGAGCCAGTTGATGGGATCTGCTATGAGGCGGATCTGAAGTTTAGGAAGCGCCAAGTGCCATAACAACCAATGAGCAGCTTCTCCTCCAAACTAGTGACGAATGAATAGGTCCGCATTAAAAGGACCTATTCGACCATTAAAGTGCACATTCAGAAGCACCGTGTACTTCTTGCACACGCAAGAATTCTAATACAAGAAGCACAAAAATTGCAGAAGGAAGAGGTGGTCAAGAAACCACCAAAAAATATCAAGTATGGAGGCTGAAATGCAAATCAGCGGCCAAAAAGACCGAAGAGCGTGGTTCACCCCGAGGTGACCCAGCCAGCAACGGGTCACCCCCGAGGTGAACCTGCCATGTGCGGGTCACCTAGCGGTGACCCAACAACCAGCGAGTCACCCCGAGGTGACCCGTGCCAAGGTTGAGATAGATGGTGTTCTACACTTGTTTTTCCGATCCTGTCGAGTTTCGCCCCTACTCCAATTGATCCAGTACTTCCAGTGAAGCCCCATAATAGTGTAGACTTGTCCCAATTCAAAATGAAGATCACAAATCATCTTGGTCCTCAGCATGAGAATCGAGGCAAAGCCCTAGTCAGAGAGCGCTTAGGCCCATTGAATGAACCGCGAGTAGTTTATCAGACCGAGGGTCATGCACGTCCTCCTAAGCAAGAGAAGATATCCTATAATTGGAAAATCCATATAACCGATCGCATGGGATTATGTGTTGAAGTCCAAGAGCCCGGTGGGATCCTAAACTCACAAAGGCGTGGTTCCATACGAGTGACTCTTGAGAATGCTAACGACGCGTTATATCCTCAGAAGGAAGCATGTTCGTCAAAAGATGATGACGTTATACCTGAGAAATCATGTTAACACACGATAGGTTGCTTCAGAAATCATGCTGATGAGTTGTACTATCAAGTTAGGGGTACGAATAAGACTCAAAAGAGAAGTACCTAGAAAATGGATTATCATTATCCATGCACCAAGCTTATCAGGGTAGTATTATCAGAGTATAGTTGCTGCAAGACCGCTCCACAGAGGGTCTCGATATTTGAAAGACTTTCTACCGGAACGTCGTAGCCTAAGCCAAGGCATTTCTGCAAAAGAAGATCGGCCATTCAAGATGATGAACTCCTTGAAGTCACTATCAATATGACCAAAAAAGTGAAGTCAACACGGTGTCAGAGCTATCAGACCAAGGGATTATCAACAAATGAGCAGAGGATTATTCTCGGATGATGAAGCGTCAGACGCTTGCTCTTCAATCGCTTCGGATGCCACTGTGTCTAGCACAGGACGAGTCCGGGAGGCGTTCACTATCACTCCCGACTAGTTAGCTCAAATGCTCGAAAACGCTCTAGCTAAACAGAAAGAAGAGCTTAGGACTACGATGAAGATGGAAATGGAGTTTAACATGTAGCACATGAGGGAGTTGCATGCCCAACAACTCCAGTCTAGGTCGAATCAGTAGGCTGAATCCAGTTGTCGCAACAATGCTAATGAAGTAGACAACGACTCGAAGGTGGATGAAAATCTCAATGCTGATACTCCTCCCAATGATAATAACCTTAGGAGTGGCCCAGCAGAATCTCTTAAACCTTCTCAGTAACCCCCAAAGAAAAATGTGGGCGAAGACAAGAAGATGAAGGACCTCAAAAGCAAAGTCAACGCTTTGATGTCTGCTCAAGAGGTGAAGAAGATCAGTATCCCATGTCCATACCCGAGAGAGTGGGAATCGATAATGTATTCGGCAAAGTTCAACTTAATTAACTTCATACCATTTGACGGGAGAGGATCACCTACTCAACTTTTGATTTATTTTAAATCACACCTCGGCGTAATCTCTAGCAACAAACCTTTGATGGTCCGGTTATTCGTCGACACCCTTCGTAGAGCCACCTTCGAGTGATACCACCATCTCAAGCCAGGGAGAATCAACAGTTGGGATGATATGGAGAGAATGTTCCACATAAACTTCTTCAATGACGATACTGAAGTGTCAATCAGGACTTTGTTCGATGAGAAGCAAAAAGACGGAGAGTCGGTCGTGCATTCGTCAAGCGCTTCCAGAATAAGGCAATGAATTGCCAGGATCCGGTCACGGAGGAGTTTATTCTTCAAACATGTCACAATAACCTTTCTTTGGATGTATTGGAAGTCATGGGCGTGACGCCATCTAAAACCTGGAAAAAATTAAAGGTGTACAGAGAGCAAGCCGAACGCTTCCTCAAATGGAAAAAGGCTGAAAGAGATCAACCGGCAGCTAATACTCCAAAGCAAAACTTTGTCCCTCATGGTAAAGGGAAGATGCCAGTGAATGAAGTAGATGCGAATTGACTCTAATCACTATGAGGAAGAAGCCAAGAGGACAACGATTCTAAAGTATTGTGCCTTTCACAGATGAGTCCATCATCCCACTAAGATGTGCTACACCCTCAAGGACAATATCCAAGTCTTGATCGACGTCGGTATCATCGCTGCAAAGCAGCCCAAAGAAAAAAATGGGCACAAATGCGGTTTCTATTAGCTTTGGCTCTGTCCTTCTGTCATGGTTTCAGCTAGAGCCCGTATCAAAGGTAGAGGTGAAGACCGTTAATGACGATCCCCATGGACAACTCCAGAAGGGGCTTGTGAAGCACATGGCCCATAACGACAAAATTCTTTAGGTCCATCCAGATCTGCTCGAAGATGAACAATGGGTGGGGTCCTCGTCTAAGAAGAAGTCCAAGGGTAGGGGCAAATCCTACTGTTACGCCACAGTAATCCCTAAGAAAGATGATGAATGCATCCCTACCTTATCACTTTCTAAAGATGAATAAGAAGTCTTTGCTACCAGGGGCAGAACGAATACCACTATAAGTATCCCGAAGCCTCTGATCCAAATGCTAAAACGTTGGCTAAGCTAGGGGTGGTTACAACTCCCCCCGTACCTGCAGGGAAACCCCAACAATAACCAACTAACAAGCAAAAGGAGAAAGAAACCTAACGCCAAGTGGATCAGAACTCGAAGCAGTCTCGATTCAATCGCCCGATTGGAAGAGATAAACCGAGAAGTTCAAACACACCATACCGCTTCAATATTATGACTCAGCTAGCTAACATCCCAACGAAGATAGCTCTATATGAGTTATTGCACCTTTCTAAAGACATTAGAGAGGCCCTACAAGAAGCTTTGGCTGATTCTAACGTATTCCTCACTCAAATCAAGCCAGTCCCCGAAGAGCCGGAGCCACTAGTCCAATATTGCAATTTGGTGGCCAAGCAATTCCCTTGTATCACATTCACCAAGGATGACATGCAAGTGAGAAACTGGAAGCATGATAGGCTTCTATACTTCATCGGATACTATGGCTCCAGCATTGTCAACCAGATCCAAGTCGATTCGGATTCCCCTGTTAGCATCATGCTATTCCGATTGATGTACAATCTCAGAATCCGTGCCAGCAAGTTGGCTTCGACAGGCACTGTTATCTACGGATTCAATACCAATAGGTCCAGACCATTGGGTAAAATCCAGGTAAAGTGTCAACTTGGGGATTTAAGGTTCGAGGTCACGTGTTACATGATCGATATGGAAACCTCCTATAACTTACTATTGGGTCGACCCTGGATCCATGGTAATCTTATAGTCCCCTCTACCCTTCATCAGTGTCTAAAATATATAGACACCAAGAATGAGGTCAAGACGGTGGTCGTGGATAAGCAACCATTTAAGGGGTTAGAAAACTACTTTACTGAGTCCCTTCTTTACAGTACTGAATCCGATATTGAATCATTGGCATAAGGTACGGACATCGGAGAAGAAGCTGATACCGAAGCTGGGCTTGATTACAATGAAGGTTTTGTATTAAAAGACATTGTACACTTTGTATTCAGTCTTGACAATGGTGAATTATCAGATGATAGTTGTAATTGGCAACTTGCCGAAGAAGCAATAAATTACTATTTAGAGTATTCGCCTTGTCTTGATAATATAAGGCAGGGACTGCATGACAACCCCGACATACACATGTCACTTTGGTCATCTTGCATGATGAAGAAGCATGTCCGAGACTCATTTGGAACAACCCTCGTC
>NC_033796.1:100927434-100954271 GCF_001876935.1 Asparagus officinalis
GCAGGGGGTGAGAATGAGTTAATTTTCAGCAAGGGGCATATATTTCCACCATCAGACCCCTTCTCAAAGGAAAATAGTGATGATGAGAGACCCGATCCTTATTTATCGAAATATAGTCAACAATCATGTAACTTCATGAGGAAATAGGGATACAACTTTGCACTCGAAGAAGGTCTTTGTTTTGGTCGAGGCCCACAGGTTCCACCTTATCCGGCCTATGTAAGGAAAGGAAAACCTAATAATTATTATGGCTATAAAAGGGGTCTAGGCTATGTCTCTTCATCCAATGACGAATGTTGCTGGCAAGTTATTGACCTATTGGCAAATAAGGACTGATACTCATTCGATTCTTCAAATTAGGACTCTAACATCAGCCTTGGAGAAATATTCAAAAGCCTGATGTCGAATATGGCCACGGTCGATCCTGCCATAATAGAGGAAGACGAGCAATTGTTAACTTGGGAAGATCCCTTGATCCATCACCTAAATATCCAATATAGCGATAGATTTGAACAAAGAGAACTTCCCACCGAACAAAGTCGTCCAGGTGAACATGGGTGACGAAGCAAATCCGAAACCCATATTCGTCAGCGATAATCTTCCACCAGACGAAAAGGAAGAGTTGATTACCCTCATTAAGAAATACATAGATGTTTTCGATTAGAATTACGAAGATATGCCTAGACTTGATCCAAATGTGGCAGTCCATCGCCTTAATCAAACTGGATGCAAAGCCCGTCAAGCAACAACAAACACGGTTTTGTCCGCAAATAATGGAAGCGATCGAGTCCAAAGTTAAAAAGCTAATTGACTCGGGTTTTATCAGGGAAGAACAACATCCTGATTAGCTGGCAAACATCGTACCGATCCTCAAAAAGAATGAGAAAATTAGGATCTGTATTGACTTCAGAGACTTGAACACCACTTTCCCAAAGGACGAATTTTCTCTTCCAATCACGGATTTTATTATCGACAGCACATGTGGATTTGAGAGAATGTCCTTTATGGATGGGTTTTCGGGTTACAACCAAATCAAGATGTACCCGGATGAGGAAAAACATACCGCATTCCGAACACCTCTCGGTGTCTTCTGCTACATAGTTATGCCTTTTGGATTGAAGAACACGGGAGCCACCTATCAATGAGCAATGTCAAAGATTTTCCAAGAGCATCTCTAGAAGACCATTGAATGTTATGTTGATGACCTGGTCATCAAAAGTCATAACAAAGATGACCATATCAAAGATTTGAAGACAATATTCGATCTCATGCTGAGTCACCAATTAAAAATAAATCTCACCAAGTCTTTCCTCGGAATGTCCAGCGGTAAGTTCATAGGATTCATCATCACCATGAAGGGTATCTACATAGATCCTAATAAGGCGAAGGTAATACATGAATTGCAACCCCCGAGAAACCTTAAAGAACTCAGAGGAGTACAAGGGCGACTAGCCTATATCCGTCGGTTCATCTCGAATCTATTCGGGAAATGCCAATCATTTTCCAAGCTCACGAAGAAGGGCGTGTCGTTTATTTGGGATGATGCTTGTCAGAAGGCGTTCGAAGATATCAAAACTATCTGGTGAATCCTCTAGTCCTCATTGTACCGAAGTCGGATAAACCGTTCTTGATTTACATCAAGACGATGAACCACTTGTTAAGTGCTTTGCTTGCACAAGATAATGACAACGGTCATGAATAGGCTATCTATTACTTAAGTCTAACTTTGGTTGGTGCCGAATCTCGATATCCAATAATTGAGAAGGAATGTCTCACGTTGGTGTTCGCCATCCAAAGGATATGACACTACCTCGTTCGACAAATGATCTTTGTCATTTCCATCGTTAACCCAGTCTGGGTATTCATGACGCAACCGACCTCTATGAATTTGTGACTTGCAAAATAGGCCCTATTCTTATCCTAATACGATCTACACTTCAAACAACAGAAGTCAGTCAAAGGACAAGTGATTTGTGATCTTTTGGCAGCTAACCCCGAATTATATGAAGATTTGCCTGATGAAACCTACAAAGTCAACACTACCTCTCATCAACAGGTGTGGCAGTTATACTTCGATGGTGCTTCCCAAGCAACTAATATGGCGAGTCCTCTCGGATGTTCTATAATTTCCTCAGGAGTCGGAGTTTTTTTAGTTTCCTCGGAGAAACATGTAATGCCTCGAGCCTATTCACTCACTGAATCGTGTTCCACCAACGTAGCCGAATACAACACGCTGCTTATTGGGCTCAGTTTTGCCAAAGAGCTGGGGGTTGAATATCTCAAAGATTTTGGTGATTCTCAACTAATAGTCAATCAAATTTGAGGAGAGTATGAAGTCAGGAATCAAGACCTGATACCGTACCATAAGGCAGCCATCGAGATGGAAGGTTCGTTCGAAGAATTCTTTATCGAATACATTCCACGTCTTCAGAACACGTACATAGATGCATTGGCAGCATTAGCGGTATCTCTGGTATAGCGTCCCAACATGAAACAATGGGTCACTATGAGAACTCACAAACTCTTCGTACCAGACTGCGCCTTGGACATTAAGGAGGCGCACACACCTAGGATTGAGCTTGAGCCTTGAGATTAGTGATTCCTCATCATCGACTACGTCGTGCATGGTATTTTGCCACAAGATATAAAAGAAAGAGAATCGGTCCGATGAAGAGCGCCGAGAATTTATTATAACTCAGTGACCCAAGTGCTATATCGTCACGTATACGACGATTTGTTACTTCGATGCCTCTTGACCAAAGAGGCGGAAGAGGCTCTCAAAGAAACGCACGACGGAACTTGTGATGCACATCAACCCGGTCCTAAGCTCTGCGATCAAGTCAGAAGAATGTGGTATTACTGACCAACCATGGTTAAAGACATAGTTGACTATGCCTGACGGTGTCATGCATGTCAAATACACACGAATTACATGCATCAACCCCCAGAGTACCTGCACCCTTCGGCCACTTCGTGGCCATTAGAGACATGGACAATGGACATTATTGGTCCTATTTTTCCACCATCAACCAAAGGTGATCATTTTATTTTAGCAATCATCTATTATTTCTCAAAGTTGGTCGAAGCAGTTCCACTTAAAGAAGTGAAGACAAGCGACGTCGTCAAGTTTGTCAAACACCACATCATCTATCGATACGGTATTCCAAGGCTAATCATACATGACAACGGTCCTCAATTTGTTAGCAATATATTCATCAAATTTTGTGGGAAGTTTAGGATCCAAGGCGTCTCGTCGACGACTTATAATCCCATGGTGAACGGATTGGCCAAGGAATTCAATAAGACAATCATAAGATTTTGTCAAAACTCATGAAGACCAACAAGCGAGATTCGGATGACAAACTCGGCGAAGCTCTTTGGGCCTATTGCACCATAGTCCGCACACCTACCAGGGTGACTCCATACTCTCTAATGTATGGATGCGAAGTTGTTCTTACCTTCGAAATTCAAATTCCATCCCTTTGTGTTTCTCTCACAACTAGGATGACAACGGAGAAAGAACATCAGAAACGTCTCAAAGAAGTTGAGATGTTAGATGAAAAGCATCTAGAAGCTCAACAGTAAACTGAGTTTTACTAAGTTAGGATTTCTCGGGCCTTCGACAAAAAGGTCCGACAACGAAGCTTCAAGGAAGGGACTTGGTTCTCGTTGTGCGGTGACCAATGATACTTAACACAAAGAAGAAAGGCAAGTTTCAATCCAAATGGGAAGGACCGCTTGTGATAAAAATAGTCTATTCGAACGGCGCATATTGCTTTATCACCTAAGATGGTGATAAGATCATGATGGCAATAAATAGGAAGTTCCTAAAAAATTACTATCCTTAGTACACTCAGGATAACTTATTTAACGAGAATTTCCTGAAGAATACTGTACATAGTATTCTTAAGGATAACCCAAGATCAGCTAATTGTTCAAGATGAAGACCAGCCTTCTAAATAATTTATCATTAATCATAAATAAAAATTGATTAATAACCTCCCGTGGTGGCTATTCAATCATTTCCAAAATGATTAAAACCCTCCCACTGTGATTTTCCGAGTACTCTTTCGTTGAAATGAGATTTAATGACCTCATTCGGTTAATTTTCCCTCATGAAACTCCCACGATGTAATTGTAGAGTGCTTGATGATTCACGGTCCTCCACCATAAAGTCCCTCACTGATCAAATTAATTGGTAGTGGGTCCACAAAAATTCTTTCGGCTGAGTCCATTCAGACGTCCACTGTGTTGTGCACTTAACACTCCTAATGTTAAAGTCCCAACACGATACTCAAAAGTTCAAGCTGCTGATTCATGGGAAATTAGCAAACCCCTTTCATGTTAAGTCCCTGTCACTTGATGATGAAAATTCCCACAGAGTGATTCGTACAAAATAATATTCTCACTGTTATTTTTACCACACTCCCACTGTTTCTTGATCAAACCTTCCTATAGTTAGGACCAAAGCTAAAATCCCCTCTCGAATCCTTCAATGAACTAGAGATCCACTTTTAAATCAGACTTCCCTTTCAATAAACGAAAGGCTTCCGCCCAAGTTGAACGATCAAACCTATAAAAGTTAGGGTTGTCTTAATAACCCCCACCTGGTCAAACCATCAAATGGTTAGGACCACAATCAAAATTCCTTTTCGATAAACAAAAGGCTTCTAATTATTCCCTTCGGTCATACCTATAAGAGTTAGGTCTGGAGTCAGAATTTCATCTCGATAAACAGGAAAGTTTATTTTTAGATCAGGTAACCAATCCTATAAAAGTTAGGGTTATCTGAGTCTTTTCGATTCTCAGAGTGGAGATCCCACTTTTAGTTTCACTTTCTAGATTCTCAAAGTGAAGATCCCACTTTGAGTCTCTTTTGCAGTAGGAGATAAAATATAAAATTCTTCCTCTCCAGCATTGAGTTGTCTTTACCCTAAAAGAGCCCCAGAGATAGAATATAAAAGTCTTCCTCTTCGATATCAGGTTCGTCTTTGTACCAAGATAAGACACAATTTTTCAACAACACCATAATCCATGACTCACACGCATGAGGGGCTTTAGCTTGATCTCTAAATAGAGATAAGCCTGCAACTAACACATGCTGTCGGGTGGTCCGTTCCCATAAAAATGACCAAGTCTATGTATTCAAAATCGTAGCAACAAAAATCCATGCCTTTTACGCATAAGGAATTTTATCCCAAATCCTAAATAGGGATAGGCCTACACCTAATACGCATTGTTGGATAGCATATTTCTAAAAAATAGCACAGACTACATATTTGATATCCTAGCATTAAGTCTAAGAGAGTTCATACTTTTAGCGTAACGTTATATGTGAAACGGACTTAGATAATTCACATGCTAGCCCGATTAAAATGGTGATCAGTAAAGGCACATCAAACCCATTAATGGCTGAGGGTCTGCTAAAAATCTTATAAGTATTATGATTAATTATTCCAAGCAGAATGAGAAATCATAATAAAAATACAATGAGCAAAGAAATGTCTTTCATTAATAAAATCGAGTTTGTAGATACAAAGGTTACAATCAATCTACATTAAGCTTATGACTACAGACTTGCTTTTCAAGTTTGGACAACTCCTCCGCATAGGCTTGTTCAAGCTCGCTTTAAAGCGTGGCCTTCATTGACTCTTCATCAGCAGCCAATACCTTCGCGACTTCTGATTTCATCGTGACCACCGTCTCTTTGGAGAGTACCAATTGCTCGAACATTACTTCTAGAGCGTGCTCTGCGTGGACCTTCGTCATCTTCAAAGTAGCTTGAGCATCCCTCGCCTCTTTAAGTTCCAACTTGAGTCGCGCTATTGTGGCGACGCCTGACGCAAGAGAAGAGTAGATATTGTGAAGGGCTGCTGATTTATTAGCAAAAGCTGCTTCTATTTGGTGAATAAGACCCTCTTCTTCCTGAATCTTGGAATCAACAGATGCTTGTGCTTTGTGCCATGCTTGTAACCTAGCTTCCATCTGATCGGCCACGTATGAAGAGACACCAGTAGTCTAGAATTACTTCAGCTTTTCAAGCTCACGCTCGAGACGACCCAAGTCTACAGTAATATCATCCGCCAGATCTGAATATCCTTGACTCCTCAGGAAGGTCACTTGATGACCAAGATATGACTTGAAGAGATTAATGGAAAGCCCATTGTGGAGAAGATTATCAACCATCCCATTTATGAACGAGAAGAAAGAACGAACTTCCATGCGGAGTAGGATTTTATCTGGGTCATTATTAGATAGCAGTGCCTTAAAAAGATCATAAAGCTGAGCTGAGAGCCCTATAAAGAAAAGAAAGTGACTATTTAGGAATATTGGTCTGAATATTTCCAAGGTAAGTGCGGGAATGGAACTCACCATTAGCGACTAAGGTTTCTTCAATTTGACGCTCCGCGCTCGGTCCCACTTGCCCGACTTCATGAATCATTAGAGTTATTATGGTCGTGATAGTCGTTGACGTAGCAACTTCTTCAGTTAGTCTCACGACTTGTTTAACCGGATTGATCCCCGTAGTTATAGTGGCCCCTACAGTCACCGTATCAGAAGAGGTGATGAGATGAGTTTGGGGAACCGATGATTGAGCTTCTATGATAGTTCCTGCGAACAACGAGAAAATAAAACCCTCAAGTTCATCAGATATCCCAACAATAGTAGATGCATCAGTCTTAATGATTGGTCCTATAATTAAGACTCCCCTAGGATTGAGTGAAATCGATAAACGAATAACTGCCACAAGGGGATGAAACTCATACCAGCACAGGAACCAACTCCGATAGTTGGTCAGTAGCCTCGTGAGTTGGTTCGATGACTTTGGGATAGGTTTGTTTAGACAACATGTCATCAAGTAGCCTGTTGTCGGATCCCGAAGGGTCTTGTCTTAGATCAGATGAAGATGTGATTGACGTTTCGAGGGCTGCGTCTTGAAAGGTTTCTTCATCATCTGAACCCTCCATTGAAATATCTACAAAAAAATCTAAATATTAAGACACAAAGAGGAAAAGTTGAGAATTGGCTAAATTTGAGTTTTAAACTCACCTCTGGTAGCGGCAGCGGGGTCCGCGATCCCATCACTTATGTTCGCTTCTTGTAATTTTTCTAAAAGGGCCAGAAGCATGGAAACAATTAGGGAAAGCATGAATTCTGAATCGTTCAATTCCCAATATTGCCATCTGAAAGGTGTACTACCAGTGTTAGATGTACATGGGCTAGAGACCATTGTAGACAGACCAGGTCCTACACTGACACCTTTGGCGGTTCCAACGGATACACTTGCTTTAACATCTGCGGGCTCTTTAGCCATGGCCTCATCCATCTGTTGCGAGAAGCCAGGTCCTTCAAAATAATCAAAGTTGAGAGAAGGAGGGTTGTATGCCATTTCACTTTCTTCATGACCCCTAAAATACAAAATTTGCTAAGTAAAAGAATCAAAAGACCATGAAGAGTTGAAGCATTACCTTATCTATCGGTATACACGTCGCTGGCTGGCCCCGCCTCAAAAGTTAGAGGTTCGCCCTGTCGCTTGTAAGCTAGTTTCATTCGATTGGCGGGACGAACCTCTTCGGGGTCTAGGAGTTTCTCTTGTTTAGATTTGGAGCGCGACTCCACCTCCAAAGCGACTTGAGTTGTAGGTCGGGATCTCGTCCGGCATATGAGGTGGGGCTCTTCTTCTTCTTTCTCTTCTTCGGAAGCTACACCTGGATGTTCAACAATCATTCTATAAGGACAACTAGGTAAAACATTCCACCTCTTTTGAGCCTTAAGTCGGTGAGTTGGATCGGCGATCGCTAGATCCAACATTTCTTTGTAAAAGGACTCTAAAAAACTTGTGCGGAGTTCCTTTTCATCGCTGCCCGTTGTTGTGCCTTCACCACCCACGATTTCTTCTTCCGAAGTCTTCTCATCAAAAGGGAAGGGCTCCTCTTCTTCCTCTGCTATATGTTTCCCTTTATCCGAAGGGCTAGCGGGGTTCTTTTTCGCTTCTTCTCTATCGCTGCATGTTTTCCCGAACTATCCTATCAGCGATTCGGGACGTGGCTTCGGCTACCAACTCTACGATTGGACTCACTTGGACAAACTCAATGGCTGCTATAAGCCACTTGTAATATAAATAAGTCAACTCTAACAGGCGTTCAGCACCCGGGAGATGGAACTTAGCACCGATACAGCCCGTCACGTTCCATAACTAAGCTCGAGCACTATCTACTAGTCCAACATGAGTCCGGAGCTATCGGTTTGGATTCCTAATATAGAATTGATCATATCCGAATTGGTGGCCAAATCGGAACGGCAAATAAGGCTCCAAGTAGCAGCGATTCTTCACCCGGAAAATCAGATGGCCCGGCCTTATGTTCATTAGCCATCTAAAACAGCCGTCAAGAGAAGTCTGATTCATCCCGAGCATCTCTTCATCAGCCAACAATCCACCATAGTAATCGGAAAATCAAGGAAAGCACGGGGAGAACACCTAACCCTATCACATCTGGAAGCTCTTCCTCACTTCCCAAAGGCTACGTGCTTTCCACTTACACGCTTCGAGCAACCGTAACAAGGGAGTGGATAAGTCCGCATCTATCGGGGCTGACATCCAGTCATGATGGTGAAGAACTAGTCACACTATCAAATAAGTGTAAGGGAGCTCCACTTTTGCCGTGGGGATCTTAACGGATGGTGCATCTTCTACTTGGGTGAAGGAAGTAACTACCTGACAAAGTCCGCAATGAATGTCGGCGACCATCGTCGGAAGAAGAGATATGCTTTTCTCGTGGGCTAGCTGGACGGTTGAGAATAATACCTCTATTGGCAGGGCATCAGAGCTCTGATATGGCACCACTCATTTCTTCAACCAAATCACGTGGTAGACGACCAATAGGGTCATGGGTCAGATGGGCTTCTATGCGCACCAAAGGAAGGTCTTGAACTTGGTCCCTGTAGGGAATTTACCCTCAGTACTTGTGTTGGTATAAGAGCGGGCACTGGACTTTTTGATCAACTCATTGATCTCTAAAGGATTTAAAGGCTTCAGCTCCTAAACGGCTTCATCAGATTTATCCAGGATCTTGAATAAATAACTCGTGAACTACTTTAGGCTTATCTGAGAAGATTTCTTCTTTGTAATCGGGCTGACTCGTAAGGTGTCATATCGAGCAGGCTTGCGGGCCTTTAGTTGGTCCAGCTCCTTGTTAGAAGCAAAGTATTCTTGGTACGGCATGTCTCCCATCAACAATTTAGAGACTTTATGCATCTCGTAGAGAGGTAGTTCCAACTCCCCGTTCCTGGTCAAAAAAGTATTCGTGTCTAGATTATAAAGTTCTACAAGTGCAAAGAAATGGTGAACACTGATCGACAACCCATATTTAGTGGTGCGGATAGCTTCGTACAATCCATTCGCCCTCAGGTCATCGCCCCATCGGTTAAGAACAAAGTTAGTCATCCTTGTCCACCAGAGCTTGTCCGAAGAGTGAAACCAACCAAAACTTCTGTGACCATCAGCAGGTAACTCTCGTCCTAACAGAGCAAGCCGATTCTTTACAGTATGGGTAGCTGTAGGCAACTCCCCTCGAGGCGGCTCGTCCAACAGAGCAAGCCGATTCTTTACAGTATGGGTAGCTGTAGGCAACTCCCCTCGAGGCGGCTCGTCCAATCCTAGCACATCGGGATATAATCCTATAATATGGGTCCTGTTGCTCGAGCCTGGGAGCGGTTGACTGGTGACATATCCGTAGTGAACATTAGTATGTTCCTCTATCAGGTCCCATGATATCTTTGGCGTCATCACTTGTCTCCACAATTCAATCAGCGGGCGATGATGAGGGATTGTAGGGAGGTATAATCATCCTATTGTATCCCTATATAACCATAACTCATCTTTGAGGGATATGACAGTTGGATCTTCAACGGAATCACCAAATAGATAATCCATCTTTCTTAGAGGTTGAGTGGAATCCGTATCCTCTGCAAGTGGTGTGTTGGTAATTAGCCGACGCAAAGTATAATGATGCTCCGCTCACACCAATCGAGAGAATTCCTTAGGAATGTCCAAAGCAAATTGAGGAGTTGGCAGCATGAATGTTGGGTCATCAGCGGTGGCATAATGCTTACCCTGTGGCCATCTATCTTGAAAGTAGAAAATGCAGTGGCATGGTATTCAACTAAAACAAATAACGTATGTTTATTAAACACGGTTATAAAAATATGTTAAGGCAATACAAGGCAGTGAACACATCACGCGAATCCGTGAGATAGAGTCACTACCTCATAATTGGTGAGATGATTTTAACTATATTGTGCACATGCAGGATAACGTATATTATCACAATGATAACGTGACAATATACCCCGTCTTACGGAACGCGATACGACAAAAAAATCACCCCATATTGCCTTAAGATTCATTTTGACCAAGAAAAATGTATTTGTTAAGTGTTAACCCTCACAAAGGAAGATGTCGACTCTTCCCAATTGCCTCACCAAGGAGAACAAAACAGGGATATAGTACATAACATGTTCATATGAATTTGTAAGCAAAAAGGAAAGGTTCTTGTTAATTGGGTGAGACGATTTAAACTGCATTATACACATGAAGCATGATGTACATTGTCACATGAATAACATGATAATATACCCATCCTCCGAAGAATAATACAGCAAGAAATCACCCCAAATTTATTAAGACGCATTTTGACCAAGCAAAACACATCTGTGAAGCATCAACTCTCATGAAGGAGGATGTTAGCTCTTCCTAATTGCCTCACCAAGGAAAACAAAGCGAGGACACAATATGCAACATGATATGCTAATATTGAATTTATAAACAGAAAATTATAAAAGTTTACTGCAAAAGATAGAGGCTCCCTCTCAGGTGACTCAGTGGCCGAACGACCTCTTGGAATACGCGATCTCCTAATCGACATAGCTAATCTGCAATAGAAGAGGACAGTTCAATTAAATCAAGAATCGAGATATGTAAATGAAGATTAAAAGGGAAATTGTGAAACTTAATTGAAATTCTATAAAAATAGAATTTTTCGATTAAGAGCCCAATTAAACCTATAAGACATCGCCAATTCAAAATCCAAGTCTCAGATGTTTAGTTCAACCCTGCATACAGCCAAAAAATTGAATATGCAGGAATGAATCGAGGACGTCGCCTCCTACCCATGAGTCCACAACTCATACACATATATATATGCAACTAAGTTTAGTTCAGACTCCACACACAACCGAGCGTCATGTACAAAACCTGCATAAACCCATGGCATAATCAAGCCCTCAAACTCAGTTACAGGTTCTTGTCGACATCTAGTCTATGTTTTTTGTTCAAAAAACAAGCCGAATCTGAAGTTCTGGTCGTGATCATTCAGCCATAGACACAATCCTAACTTTAACCAGGTTCGGGGGGTGGGGGGGACATCTACACAACATTGATCTCATACAAAATTAAAGCTTTCAATCTGTCCCAGGATCAAGTGACGGGTATTCAAAAATTCCCGAATCCGAAATTAGGGTTTCAATTACCCCTTCACAATCGAGTACACGAGATGGAACTCAATCAAAATTAGGAATGAGGATTACCAGAATCAGAGAGGACGAGCTCGATGTAGGAGAATTATAGGAGAGCGGCTTTAACATGAGTAAATCTGAAACCCTAGATCCTGAGTTTGCCTAAGATTGGAAGGTTTGGAAACAGGGAGTTCAAGGGATTTAAAAGTAAGAGAAGTTGAGGAGGTTGAGTGTAGTTGAGGAGGTTGAGAGTTCTCAGAGAGGGAGAGTTTTGAATTTGAAGAGTTTTTCTTAGAGAGGGAGAGTTCTCAAACAAAATGAAGAAGGAGAAGGAAATCAGACTTAGAGAAAAAAAATCCCGAAATGCCCATGACCACCCTAGGAACCGTCTTGTGTGGGTCAATAGTAACTAACCCGCACTCGTGCGGGTCACTAGGAGCTAACCCGCATACGCACTGGTCACCACAAATTGACCCGCACACAGAGTTGGCCCGCGGTCATTTTCATGGTATTTTCACCCCTTTTTCGTCTACTTTTGATGTATCCGGGATTCGTATTCATACTCCAATAAGTATACGAGTCTAAACTATTTCTTACCCTTGATGGGAAGTTTCTAGAGAATGTTACTCAAAATATTCTCAAGGATAACCTGACAACCTCTGACGGGCACATGAGGTTAAACTAATTCCCGAAACTCTAAGGAGTATAGGAGTATAAACTGGTCCTCCCTGCTCCAACTTCTTAAGAGCTTAAACTGTGTAGACTCCAATAGATGTACGAGTATAAACTGTGTTAATGCCGGTCAACATGTTACAGTGAAAGTTAGCGCCGATCAATGTGTTATAGTGTAAGTCAACGCTTGTCAATGCATTACAAATGAAGTTCGACGTCAGTCAACGCGTCGATGACTTCTAACAAAACAAGGTTCAGGATGATTGCTTAGATAAAAAAATTTATTCCTGAGAGTTCACTCATATTCAGATACAAATTCCCAACAAAGATGATCAGTTCAAAGTCAATTTAATGACATGAGCTAATTCAGATATCAACACGCCAGTCCTAGTTTAAGATTTCAATAACAGTCAGACGATAAATGCAGTACCCGAATTTTTTTAGCTATTTGATAAAATACTAAATAGATTGAAAGCTAAAGAAATCTAAGAGTTGAAGATTGGACATATCATATCCAAAGTATTTCAAGCTCCTCTATAAAAGAATGAGACTGAAACACTTCGGAGGGGGTATCTGTAGATGTCAAAAAATACCTATGGGTTCCCACACGTAGTTCGATACTAAGCGAAGACAATGAACGTCGTCATCCAAGTCACAGGGAATTATCTAAATTAAGGAGGATCATCCAATTTAGTATAGAAGCTAACAAGCGTATGAACAAGTTAGCGAGGTATACAAGTCAACAAAACGATAAAATACGTAAAACGACAAAAAATTCAAGTCCGGGAAAACCAAAAAAGACTAAGTCTCGAGGCGACCTGCGCAAGTGCGAGTCACTACGAAGTGACCCGCACCACAAGTGCAGGTCACCACAAGGTGACCCGCATGCACGCGGGTCACCATGAGGTGACCCGTATGCATGCGGGTCACTAATTAGTGACACGCAAAGTGACCGGTCACCAGGATCTGCCACACACGTCGACTTCCCAAAACCTGTATCTTGATGATTTTCTCAGAATTTCTTCATTCTAGAGCATCCCAACTAACTTGATATCATCCTCATATATGGTTAGGTAGTTATTAATTAAAGATAGGGCTAAATCCTTTTTTCTTATCCAAATACCCTACATCCGAAGCCCTATAAATACAAGCCTAGGGCTTATTTCTCAAGATCTAGAATTTTTATCAATAAGGCGAGGTGCTGCTAGTTTTGTGAGTACATTCCACAAAATTTTAGAGAGAGCTAATAGATCTTAGCGAATCCAGGTATAAAGAAGGAGCAATTCGAAGGATATGAAGCCCCGTCCACCCTTTCCTTGAGATCAGGCTTGGACTTGATCTCGAGAAGAGTCATAATCCCGTTTGGTCGAGATTATCACTTCTGTTCTTGTTCCCTTTATGAAGCAATGAACTTCTAGCTTTCCGATCAATCATATTTGATCTATGGCGGTCCACGGATAAACCCCGGTATAGGCAAAGATCCTACGCAAATAGAGACTAATAAATATGATCTGTGTGTTATTTGAAAGAGATTGTAATTTTTATTTTCATTGTGTAAAGATCTTATAAAAAGACTAATCTTTTTGAACTTGTTATAACGATCAAAGTTGTAACGAGTTATATAATGAAGAAAACAATTTCTAACCCAAAAAGAGTTCTCCTTCGACTTCGTTTCGAAATTGCTTGAATTTGGAGAGTGCTTCAGACTTTTCCTTCATAAAATCAACCCAGACATACCTTGAGTAATCATCGATGAAATTGATCATGTACCGCATCCCACCGATTGATTCTTGTTTTACTCAACCAAATACATCTGAGTGTACAAGCTCCAAAAGTTCCTTGGCTCTGAACTATTAGTCCTGATATGAAAATTAATGCGCCTTACCGTACTAACAACCTCCGCATATGGTCCCTTCTCGAATCTCCAAGTGTGGAAGCCCCTTCAACATTGACTTTTCCATTATAATCTTGAGCTTGTGATAGCTTACATGGCCAAGCCGAGCATGCCACAGATCAGCCGTCTCATTCTTTTTAGCTTTATCTATGTATGCTAATTCTGCCAATATCACATAGACAGATTCTACTTTCTGTTGCTCCATGACAGGTTCTCCTGGTGGCTTCAAGTTTTGATAGACTTTTACATCTTGTGGCCCAAATTATACATAGTTTCCAGAAGCTGTGAATTAAGAAACAAATAGAAGATTTTTTTTCCATACCCAATACATGGTATACATCTTGTAGTTGTATCTGATTTGGGTTGCCGCGCAGCGTAAATGCAGTCTATCCAATGTGTGTGATATGTAATCTTGAATTATTTGCTATCACAACTTCTCGGTCGCCGTTATACTCCTTCATGTTGACAAGTTTCCCCTTATCTCCCGTCATGTGGTTGGAACAGCTAGAATCAACGATCCAATCTTAATTATAGCTGATTTCTTCTTAATCTAAAATCGTTGCAAATGCGGACTTAGATTCTTCTACAATCAAGGTTAGTGCCATACCAAAAGTAGGACCTTGGATTCTCTTGAGCTTCCAGCAACAAACGCTGGGAATAGTTAAGATCTATCTTGCAGCCTGGTTAATATTAAAAGACGGGTGACCCCTGCAATTATGAGTATCGTAATACCCCATTCTAACAAGCTCACCTATAGTTTATCCTTCTTGATTATTCTCTCTTAATTTAATTAAGCAATCTAACCTTATCCATCTTCTTTAGAGATGTTATTTTTTTGACTGCAGAAAAGACAATCATCGGTGGCAGAGGCATGACGATCTTCAAAACATCCATTATATTTTATGTAATATAGACATTCATACTACCGAACTACTATAAATGCATGCTTACACATATATAATACATGACTATATGAATATTGAACAACGACATTGTTTGTGTCGGGAATGATTTTCATTGTAACTTCCATTTACAACATTTATCATTTATAATAGAAACAAAAGAGTGAGATTTTTTTTTAATAAAAGTTCTCTTTACAAAGAAAACAAAAAGGGGGTATTCCCTAGAAACACATGCAAAAACTATTTATTAGTCAATGCTTGCGTGCGATCTTTGCCTGTGTCGGAAATACTTTGATCCGTGGACCACCGATTCAACGATCTGGGTTGATCATGAAGAAGAATTTAAGTTGTTGTTTCATTTTAGAAACAAGAACAGAAGTAGATATCTTAGTCAAGTAAGATAAATACTCTTCCCGATATCAAATCAATGTTTGAAATCAAGGAAACACTAAAGGCCTTTGAGATCTCTTGAAAATAGATCGTGGCTCTCTCTCTTCCTCTCAGAATTTGCTAAAAGCTCAAGTCTCTACCATTAATTGGGTCACCCCTCATGCATATGGGTGTAGGGGAGGTATTTATAGCCTTTGAAAGCCGGTTTTGAAGATAAGAACGTGAAACAAACCTCACCCGACAACTCCCATTTCCGAGACAGTGTTTACTGTCTCGGATGAAGGGATTGTTCTATGTAGTTTTGTAACCAATGTTGATTCCATTAAATGCTATGATTCTTAGGGATTTTGAGCGTATTTTTAGTTTGTAACGGCCTCTCTGTGTTTATGGATGTTCCCAAGCAGTTATGGAGCCACGTGGGTCCCACAAAACTCGATAAAACCACCAAAAAGACATCATGCTACCTCACCATTTTTGAGATAGCTTCTGTTGTCTCGGATTCCGAGACACATTACACTATCTTAGAAGTAAAGACACTGTACGTTGTCTCACTAATTATGAGACAGCTTCGAGTTCCGTCGTTTCGTGCGTTATTTTGCTTCTTTTTACATCGGATGACCTCTTATGACTTAGATGATGACGTTCTTCATCTTCTCTTCATCTTGAACTTTGTTTAGGACCTATAGTCAATTTTTGACACTTACAGATACCCCCTCGAAAGTTTTTTAGTCTCAGTATTATCGAGGAGTCTAGAATACGTTGGATAAGATGGACCCTGCTTTCAATCTCTTCAGTATTTTATCGAGGGTACTATATAGAAGGACCCGTGAGTGACTTCAGTTCTTTGACTTTTCAACTTTCAGTTTACTCAGTATTTTGTTGAGTAATCTGAAATACTTCTGGTATCATGTTTATCGCTTGATCATTATTGAAATCTGGAACTAAAATTGGTGTGTCGATATCTGAATTAGCTCATGTCGTTGAGTTGATGTTGAATTGATCATCTTTGTCAGGAATTCGTATCTGAATTGCAATTGAACTCCTAGGGATAATTTGGCTTAGAATTATCCTGAGCCTAATTTTGGTGAAATTGTTAAAGTATTGTTGGGTGTTGACTTTTGTTCCGGTGTAAACACAGTTTATACTCGTACGTAGCTGGAGTCTATACAGTTTAAGCTTTTAAAGTGTTGGGAGCATGGAGAATCAGTTTATACTCGTATATTCATTAGAGTTTTAGGGAGTAGTTTAATCTCATATACCTATTGGAGGTTCAAGGTGAAGTAGTTTATACTCGTATACTCATCAGAGTGAAATGAGAAAGCTGAGAATGCATCAGATGCTTGCCAGGTTGAGCCCTTTGTACGAGATTTGATTGTAGGACCAGCCGTTGGTGCTAATACGACTACAATCTCAAAGGTTAGCGAACATCTCAAGGACTTCAAAAATGTGTTCAAGGCTCCTTCTAAAATGGAATTCATCAAATCCTTGGATCCAATGATTGTGGAGACTTTGGCTACCTTGGGTGCTCAAGTCACGAGACCAACTGATAAAGCTGGTGCGTCAGTGACTAATAAATCTTAATAGCCTTCCGCAACCCATGAGGTTGATTTAGTAGTGTTATAGAGGAGGAGGTTACCAAGGCTTTGACTACCACTGTAGACTTCATAAAAGCTGATTTGAAGGTGGAGCTTGCGCGAGTTTTGTGAAGAAAGGTTCTCTGAGCTAGAAGAGCGAATCCGTCATGACAAGCTGCTTATCTAAGCATAATAGAATTTTTGGTAAACCCTCAACAATCAACGGATTTGATGAGCCTTTACCGACTATCATTTGAGTCGGGCTATGTAGATTATCTAAGTGTGTTCTATATGTAACGTTGTGCTAAAAGAATGAACTCTCTTAGTCTTAATACTACAATATTAAATATGTAGGCTACATGTATTAAATGTAGGTTTATCTCTAATAAGGGATCCCCATGCCTAAAAAGCATGGATTCAGAGGTTATTAATTTAATAATATTCACCGGCTACGACATCGAATACGTAGGCTTTGTTGTTTTTACAAGAACGGACCACCCGACAATATATGTTAGATGTAGACTTATCTCTAATATAAGTGTTCGAGATAAAGTCCCTCATGCCTGATAGGCATTGATTTAGGGATCAAGGTAAAGAAAAACCATGTTTTGTCTTCTCTTGGGGAAAAGATGAACCCTGATGTTGAAGAAAAAGAAGGTATTTTCTTATCTTCTACTTCAAAAGTTTTGTCTTCTCTTGGGGCAAAGACGAATCCAGTGTTGATGAGAAAGAATGTATTTTCTTATCTTCCACTTCAAAAGTTTTGGTGTTAAAGGGACGAATCCAGTGTTGATGAGAAAGAATGTATTTTCTTATCTTCCACTTCAAAAGTTTTGGTGTTAAAGGGAAAGAAGGTATTTTTTTGAGAAAGAATGTATTTTCTTATCTTCCACTTCAAAAGTTTTGGTGTTAAAGGGAAAGAAGGTATTTTTTTATCTTTCGCTTTAATGGAGTGGAAGAAGGTATTTTTTTAATCTTCCGCTCCAACAGAAACTTAGAGTGGGATTTCTACTCCCAGAATCTTGAAGGGAAACTTAGAGTGGGATCTTCACTCTGAGAATCAAATCTTGAGTCATGACATGTGGCATGAGCAAAAAGGTGGAATTTGGATAACCCTAAACTATATGAATGTTTGATTATCCAATTGGTGTGGACCTCTCGTTCATAGAAGGGACCGAGAGGGGATTTTGGTGCTGGCCTTAACTGTTAGAAGGTTTGACCAGGTGAAAGTTTGAGACGACCCTAATTGTCCAAAGGTTTGATCGTTTAATTTGAGTGGACCTCTCGTTCATGGAAGGAACTGAGAAGGGATTTTGGCTTTGGTCCTAACTGTTTGAAGGTTTGTCCAAGTAGGAGTTTGAGACGACCCTAACTATCCGAAGGTTTGATCGTTCAATTTGAGTGGACCTCTCGTTCATGGAAGGAATCAAGAGGAGATTTTGGCTTTGGCCTTAATTGTCTAAAGGTTTGACCAAATGGGAGTGAAGGTAGTACATATAACAATAGGAGAGTGTTGGTTGTACAAATCACTTTGCCGACATAGTGGGGGTTTGTGAAGGAAGATTGACCAAATAGAGTCATCAAATTTCCGTCCCAACAGAAAAGTGCACAAAGAGTCATAGTGGGAGGGTTTTAATCATCTTGATAATGATTAAATAACCACAGTGGAGAAAAGTGCACAAAGAGTCATAGTGGGAGGGTTTTAATCATCTTGATAATGATTAAATAACCACAGTGGGAGAGTTTTAATCATTTGAATTATTGGGAGGGTTTTAATCATCTTGATAATGATTAAATAACCACAGTGGGAGAGTTTTAATCATTTGAATTATTTAGATGGTGAGTTTTCATCTTGAATAATCAGTTAATTTTGGGTTATCCTTAAGAATACGATATGTAGTATTCTCCAGGAACTTCCCGTTAGGTAGGCATTACTACCATTATATGCATGAATATTCTGGAGACACGGGATGTACTCGATGAAGAAGTCTTCAAATAATTTTTCCATCTCTCACTTCTTACTCTCATCGAATTTCGTATCAACCCTAGCTCTTTGATGAAACTGAGTCCAATGAGGAGTGCCTTATATTCAGCCACGTGGTTGGAGCATGCGGCTTAAGGGAGCGGTTTAACCTCGTATACCCTGTTAGAGGTTAGGGTGCAATTTAACCTCGTATACCCATCGGAGGAACCGTTATCATGCCGGCATCAACCAAGGCTTGAATGTTGTATTTAAGGGCAAAAAAAATCTTAGTGGGATGTTGAACCCTCCTGTGATTTGCATAATATTTTATGTTCGAAGTCTTGTTGGCTTCCTCCTGATTTGTAATAGGTAGCAGCTTGATTTTATTGTTATCAACGAGGTACTTGAAGATGGCCGGAACCTCATCATCTTTGAAGGAGTATTCTTTCAAGAATCTTGGGTCCGAAGTCCTTCGATGCCTTTAAGGTTGATGTTGTGATGTTTGATGAGCATCAACAATAGTCGCATGTGCCTTTCCTTTACTTTGAAGAGTGAAATTCGCCATCGGTTGGCTTCTCTCAATCTTCTTTCTTTTGAGAAAACGCTTGGCTTGTTATTTATGCATTTTTAACTCTTTCCAGGTTTTGGATCGTACGACCCCTATGACTTCTAAGACATCAAGGGAGAGATTGTTGTGGCATGTCTACAAGATGTATTCCTCTGTAACTGGATCTTGGTAGTTCATGGTATTATTCCGTAAGCGTTTGATGAAGTTGTCAACTGACTCTCCGTCTTTCTGCTTCTCATCCAGCAGAGTTCAGATCGACACCTCAGTGTCATAATCAAAAAGTTACTGAGAAAAAAATCTTTCCATGTCATCCTAACTATTGATGCTTCCTGACTTGAGACATCGGTACCAATCAAAGGCGGCCCTGCGAAAGGTGCCTACGAATGATCGGACCATTAAGGGTTCATGTCCAGAGATCATCATCAAATAGGACTTTAAATAGATTAAGTGCTGAGTAGGCGAGCCTCTACCATCAAATGTCGTGAAGTTAATTAAATTAAATTTCCTCGGGTATGAAATTGACTCCCACTCTCTTGGGTATGGGCATTGTATGCCAATGTTTTTTACCTCTTGTGCAGACATTAAAGCATCGACTTTGCTTTTGAGCTCCTTCATCTTCTTGTCCTCGCCTTTATCTTTCTTTGGGTGATGTTGAGAAGAATCAGTTGGGCCACTCCCAACGTTATTGTCGTTAGGAGGAGGATCAACAACAATATGTTCATCTGCATCCGCGTCGTTGTCTTCAGTATTGGCTTGAATCAATGTGGTGTTTCAATGACTGGACTCAGCCCATTAACTAGATTCAGGTGGTTGATGTGACTGAGCCTACAACTCTCTAATTTGTTGCATGGCCAACTTCATCTCCATCTTCATTTCAGCTCGAATTTCTTCTCGTTGTCGAGTTAGTGCATTCTGAAGCATTTGAGCTAGCTGGTCAGGAGTGATGATGAATGCCTCCCTAGCTCGCCCCATGCTGGACATTGTATCGTCGGAGGTGTTTGTAGAGCAAGCGTCTGAGAGTTCATCCTCTGAGGAAATTCCTTCGTGCATCCTTCTGTAACTCTACGTTTAGTGGATCTTAGCTAAATCCGAGACATTCTTTAAGAGAGCCTTTGATCAACCCTTCTTCCCGGGGGAAAATCAGGGTCAGAGTTAGTTGAATGTCATTTTCCTTTATCATCCATGTTGATAGTGACTTGTGGGAGTTCATCATCTTGGATGACCGATCTTCCTTTATGGAAATGTCTTGGCATAGGCTTTGATGCTTTAGTTAATAGTCTCTCGAATACCGAGACTCTTTGTGGAGTGGTCTTGGAGCAGCTATATTTTGATAATACTACCCTGATGAGCCTCTCACATGGACAATGATAGCTCGACTCTCAAATAGTTCTCTTTTAAGATTTGTTCACACCCCCAACCTGATAGTACAACTCATCGGCATGATGACTGGAGAACCCTATCAATTGTTGGTGTGACCTCCCAGGTATAACGTTATCTTTTGACGGACACGTCTTCTTCTAGGGACGTAAAGCCTTGTTGGCATTTTTAGGAGTCGTACATTTAGTACCACCCCCTTGTGAGTGTTGAATCTTAACAGGCTCTTAGGTTCCGACACGAACCCCTAGGCGAGTGGTGATAGGAATTTTGATGGGAGGATGTGTACGACCCCTAGCCTACGGAGTTATTCAAGTTTTATTCACCAGAGGTTTGCCTAAATCTTCATGCAGAGGTCCAATGTGATCTGCCATCATAATCTTGAACTGTGAAAGGTTAAGGCTACCCTGAGGCTGCACCAGAGTTATGTTAGAAGATGGCTCAGAAACGAACGTCGATGGAGGCGAAGAAATCAGCGCAGAGATGGTTCCTCGGGCGAGATAGCTTGGCGTGTCTTGGCCTTGTGTGAGACGGGAGGAACTGTCTTGGCCCGCGAGATAGCTTGAGCTATCTCGGCCATGGGGGACACCCCCCTCCTATCCTCACACTTGGTTTCAACGTAGTTTTGGACTTTGGCATCAAAACCTTGCAGGATTTTGGTGTTTTTTGTCCACCTCCTTCATTTATTGCGCCTTTTGCACAAGAGCACGAGTGTGAGTGGCACGTGCACAACGGTTTTGGATACGCTCCTTCCATGTCGAATATGTTCTTTTGACACGAACCCATTTATCGGTCGAAGGTTTAGAGGAAACGTTAGTAACTTAATATTGGAGTTGACGCCCCTTGAATCCATATCCGCATATTAATGAATCCCATCGACTGGTTCTAGGGCTTTGGCAAGCTAACAAGTGAGACATTGGCGTTGTCTCTGATGAGCCCTCTTCATCAGAGTTAGCAAACTTTGATCGAACAACTCCTTAGCTGGAGAGGAGTTATCGTGAGAAGAGCCTCTGCTCTTATTGATTGCCTGAGTAGCGTTATGAGGGGAAGCCTCTGCAACGATTGGGTGAGAGTCATTGCCTATAGCCTTCATTAGAGTTGAAGACCAAAAAATCTTCTTTGATGATGTAATCTTCCTACACTTGCAGGGCGAGGAGGATCTTGAGGAGGAGGATGATGAAAGGTACCCTCAAACTTCGCTTGGTCGAACTCGTACTTGACCTTTGAGTCAACCAAAATCTTGATCGGTTTTGACACTCCGATCTTGGCAGTGAGATCATTGGCTCCCACTGTAGTCGCCAACGTGTTTGCGTCGGGAATGATTTTCATTGCAGCTTCCATTTATAATGTTTATCATTTACAATGAAAACAAAAGAGTAAGTTTTTTTATAAAACTTCTCTTTACAAAGAAAACAAAAAGGGGTATTCCCTAGAAACACATGCAGAAACTATTTATTAGTCTCTACTTGCATAGGATCTTTGTCTGTGCCGGAGACGCTTTGATCCGTGGACCATCAATTCAATGATCCGGGTTGATCATGAAGAAGTCTTTAAGTCGTTGTTTCATTTTAGAAATAAGAACAGAAGTAGATATCTTAGCCAAATAAGATAAATACTCTTCTCGATATCAAATCAACTATTGAAATCATGGAAACGCTAAAGGCCTTTGAGATCTCTCGAAAATAGATTGTGACTCTCTCTCTTGCTCTCAGAATTCGCCAAAAGCTCAAGTCTCTGCCATCAATTGGGTCCCCCTGGTGCATATGGGTGTAGAGGTGGTATTTATAACCTTTGGAAGCCGTTTCTAAAGATAAGAACGTGAAACAAACCTCACCTGACAACTTCCATTTCCGAGACAGTGTTTACTATCTCGGATGAAGGGATTGTTCCAAACAATTTTGTAACCGACGTCGATTCCGTTAAATGCCGTGATTCTTGGGGATTTTGTGTGTATTTTCAGTTTGTAATGACCTCTCTATGTTTATGGATGTTCCCAAGCAGATATGGAGCCACGTGGGTCACACAAAACTTGAGAAAACCACCAAAAAGACGTCGCGCTGCCTCACCATTTCCGAGACAACTCATGCTGTCTCGGATTTTGAGACACATTACACTGTCTCAGAAGTATAGACATTGTATGCTATCTCACTAATTGTGAGACAGCTGTCTCACTAATTGTGAGACAGCTTCGAGTTCCGTCGTTTCTTTGTTTCGTGCGTTCCTTTGCTCTTTTTTTTGCATCGGCTGACCTCTTCTGACTTAGATGATGATGTTCTTCGTCTTCTTTTCATCTTGAGCTTTGTTTAAGACCAATAGGCAATTTTTGATGCCTACAGACATATGTAATAAAAGGGTTAAAAGAATGAATTTGGAGTAGGGATACTAAGACGATTCAAGGGAAAATTTGAAGGGCCAAAAAAAAAATCTAAGACAATCAAGAATCATAAGACATTTTTTCTTTTCTTTTCTCTTGTAATATTCAGTGGCCAGATATTAGAAGGAAACACCTTAAGTTGTAACCCTAAACATTATGACAGGAAGTCGAGTAACAAATTGCTATGCCTTTGCATTAATAGAAAATAGACGCTATAATATATCAGAACTTCTCCACCGATATGTGCTCAGAGTGCAGCTTTGAGAATCTTGGTGAAGGATTCTAGCTTCTTCAAGCCTTCTTCAGGTGATTTTGCCTCTCCTAAAATCCTCACCAGTGCACTTCCAACAATCACGCCGTCTGCTCCCCAGCTCGCCATCTGTATCAACTATGAAGAGTAAGTATATAATATACAGTGTTTAAATTTTTAATATAATAAGTCATTGAATGCTAGTATTTTCATACAACAAACCTGCTTCACATGGTCGGGTTTCGATATGCCAAATCCTACAGCAACAGGTTTGGTTGATGCCTGTAATCGTCAATGGTAACGATATATATACAACAAATGGTGTATTTGATTAGGTATAAAAACCTATTCAAATTTAGTTTCATTATACAAATAACCTGATTATGCTTTCCTGTGACTAAGGTACTATTCAAATATAGTAAAATGTCTTGCTCATTAATAAACTTGAGACTGCCTATCATAGAGTCTACTTGCTTTATTTATCTGCCTTTGCTATCTACCACTAGGCACTTCATTTTTTATTGTTGTTTTCTACTTTGATGATATGATTGATGATTGTAGCCTGATTTCTCATTTTCTCTCTCTTTTTTATCTTATGTTTGTTTGCCTAAAAAAGAGGGAAATCAAAGAAAAGGAAACCTATTTCTAAGAAAAATAGGTTTTGAGATTGTTTGGTTGGCTAAAAAAGAAGGAAATCAAAGAAATGAAGATGAGATGAGATGAGTTGTCACCTTATTATAGGATGATGTGAGTGATTTTTTAAGAAAACTTATTTTGATGTTGTTTGGTTGGCGGAAAAAATAAGGAAATGAATTATAAGAAACCTATTTCTTGTAATAGATTGTTTTCTTTTGTTTGGTTATTTCTTAAAAATAAGAAAATAGATGAGATGAGATGAGTTATCATTATATTATTGGATGATGTGACTCATATTTAATGAAATTGTTTTCCTAGCTTTTTGGAAGGAAAACAAAGAAATAAAATATTAATGAGATGAGATGAGTTGTCACAATCTTATTGGATGATGTGAGTGATTTTTAAATATGAGATGAGATGAGTTGAGTGATGTTATGGATGAAAATAATATTTTATTAGATGTGGTGGATGTGATGGATGAGTTGTTAGATGAAAATAATATTTTATTAGATATGGTGGATGAGTTGTTAGATAAAAATAATATTTTATTAGATGTTGTGGGTGAATTTTAGGGATGAAAATGTGTGAAATTGTACTTTTTGAGATTTCTTGGTTTTCATTTCTATTTTTTGGGTTTTTAGGAAATAACCAAACATGCCCTTAAAACCTAATATTGATTTGTGTACTTCTTTCTCAATAACAAAAGGAATAAATAAAACAATAAGGTAATTACACTGCACTCGTTTCGTCCAGATTACTCTTTATAGTTCACAAATAGTGAAATAACCACATTTGTCATTTAATCTTGTGACATTGGTGTTTCTCACACTGTGGTCCATCATGTCTCATGTATTTATTCCATATAGGTTTTATCTCAGAGTACCACACCAAAAAAATACTAAAAATGTTTAAAGATACACATACACAAAAAATGCCTTTTTCTACTTCTATCGAATTCACCGTTTTTCTGAAAGACCTCCAATTAAGCATATTATTACTTGACAACATTAAATTTTATTACTGCCTTTGCGCACCTTGTTATAGTGTATCTTATGCTACTACTGTCAGTTTGTGTTAAGTGGTATTTCAGCTATAAGAAAAATAAAATAAAAATGAAACTAAATAAATGAAGACGTTTCACTGTAGAAACCAAATATAACTATTTAAGGTTGATAGCAAGAAAGGATAGGAATGAAGTGGAAATACCTCTTTGATTTCTTGTAAGAGAGATGGAACATGTGAACTTACTGATGATTGGGCACCGGTAACTCCAACAGAGCTCACCTATTTCAGAAAATTACAGCCAATTTGAAGAGGTAGGATATAAGTACATAGAGAACGAAGAACATTAATTTCTTGCATGCTTCTGAATTCAGCTTGCAAATTAACATGACTGAAAAAATAATAAAAGGAACTTACAAGGTATACAAATCCTTCCGCAGCTTCGACAATTGCTTTCATTCGTTCCGAGGGAGTAGTTGGAGTTGTAAGCAGCACCTACATAAAAACGACGCGAAAGTTAACCAGACGATATGTTGAAGAGCCTCATGACCACACAAGTTCGTTTGTGTTCACACAATGTGCTTGTCATGTAGAAAATAAGAAGATAATCATGTGATTTTCAGGCTCACAGTTATTATGTACATTCTCTATTTCAACTTGTGAGCGTAAGCAATTAACAAAAGCCTAAGACTCCCGTGTGTTTTAGCTAAAGTCTGGTGGGTCTGTGGGGGTTGGAAACTTTTCTCCTTTACTTTTCTCTTTTCTCCACAAAAAAAAAGTTACTATCCAACAGATTCGAGCTAAACAAGTTGCTAGCTAGATGTGGTATGGAGAGACTTGCCAAAGGATCAGAGTGTAAATGCATCAAAGGAGTGCATTTTATTTGCTCTTGATAGGCTAGCAATTTCATCTTCGTAAAATGGTAATTAGAGCTTTGGAATGCTTCCTTTGCATATCCATGTATATTTAAAGAAAAAAAAGGGAAAAGAAAGAAAAGAAGAAGAAGAAGAAGAGAAACCCCCAGTTAGATACTTTTTTAAGTATTTATCATAAATTTTGGCATGAGTCTACTCTTCTCCCGGCCGCCTCGCCTGAAACGCCTTCAAGTCTGGGCCTCAGGCCGGGCCCGGCGGCCCGGCGCCTCTTTGTGCCTGGCCCAGCCCGAATAGTTTTTTTATTTTTTTTATTTTTTTTATATGTATTATATATATATAATATATGTATATATAAATATATATAATATATGTATATATAATATATTTTTATATATGTATAATATATGTATATATATATAATATATGTATATGTAATATATTTCTATATATGGATAATATGTCATATGTGTGTATATATATACTCTCTCTAGTATTATAAGTATATATAAGTATACTCTCTCTTATATAAGTATATATATGTATAAGTATATATAAGTATACTTTCTCTTATATAAGTATATATAAGAATACTCTCTCTTATATATGTATAATGTATGTATGTATATATATACTCTCTCTCTCTCTTGTATATAAGTATACTCTCTCTTATATAAGTATATATATGTATAAGTATATATAAGTATACTTTCTATTATATAAGTATATATAAGAATACTCTCTCTTATATATGTATAATGTATGTATGTATGTATATATATACTCTCTCTCTTAGTATATATGTATATATAAGTATACTCTCCCTTATATATGTATACCCTCTCTTATATA
>NC_033796.1:100956961-101012206 GCF_001876935.1 Asparagus officinalis
TATAATATATGTATATATAATATATTTTTATATATGTATAATATATGTATATATATATAATATATGTATATGTAATATATTTCTATATATGGATAATATGTCATATGTGTGTATATATATACTCTCTCTAGTATTATAAGTATATATAAGTATACTCTCTCTTATATAAGTATATATATGTATAAGTATATATAAGTATACTTTCTATTATATAAGTATATATAAGAATACTCTCTCTTATATATGTATAATGTATGTATGTATATATATACTCTCTCTCTCTCTTGTATATGTATACTCTCTCTTATATAAGTATATATAAGTATACAATCTCTTGTATATGTATAATATATGTGTCTCTCTCTCTCTTAGTATATATGTATATATAAGTATACTCTCTCTTATATATGTATAGTCTCTCTTATATAAGTATATATAAGTATACACTCTCTTATATATGTATAATATATGTGTGTATATATATATATATACTCTCTCTCTTAGTATATATGTATATATAAGTATACTCTCTCTTATATATGTATAATATGTGTGTGTGTGTATACTCTCTCTCTTAGTATATAAGTATATTTAAGTATAATATATTACAACGGCTACTTTTTTCCCATTGGCCCAACGGTTTTGCTCGGCCCGGATGGACACACCTATACTCTTCTAACAAAAGAGAACATCGGAACCTAACTTATTTATTTAGTTTGGCAGAACTCACAGACCTATAGTCATGCCTACTTTTCTTTCCACATTCATTGCAGAAATAAAAAGGAGTCCTTAAACTTTCACTGAGAAGGGCAACAGGGTATTTATTGACCAGGAAAATAATTACAAAATATAGATGAAGAACGAGATTGAAGAAGAGGGAAATACTGGAAAAGGGAAAGGATTACAAACGAAGGAAAAAAGTTCTAAACAACTATCTGAATCAATGGGTCATGCCGCTTTGAGTTGATTATCATCATTTCTAGTGCAAGATGATGTTGTCATACCAGAAAGAAGATGAAAATAAAATTAGACAATGAAGATGTTGGCACATCTGAGTTTATTCTGAAATACCCTTTCTTTCTGTTCATTCGAAATGTAGGAATAATAACATGCAAGAATGACACAATCCCACTGTTGGAGGAGATTGAGGGGTGTTTTGGCGCTAAGAATCCCAAAGTGTTGCAGCCGATGATGGAAATGCAATGGAGAATTAGTTGGCGAGGATAAGGTTCCTGTTGGAAATTGAGGTTAAATCAGGAATTGAACAGTGAAGGATGATGTGCTGTTATTTAAAAATTTTCAATTAACTGATGCGCGTTTGTGAAACGCTGTGCTTAAAGCAATATTTGGCCTACTCTAGTACAAGGATCCCAATGCTAAACTACTTCCAGGAACAGTAGTACAGTACTCTTATGTGTACCAAGCCAGTACTATCAAGATCTCCCCGATCTATAAGACCTTTCGGTCAAGGCAAAAGATCTCCTAGATCTCAGAATCTTACGGTTCAAAACCTTTCGGTTTAAGGGTTCCTGCAGGCACAGTTTCTGCAGTAACAGCATAATAACAACGTCAATCCGACGTTCATATTCCAACCTCACATGGGTATTCCGACGTTCATATTCTATACTGATGTTCGTATTCCACGCTCACGAAATATTTTCCAACAATGACCAAGAGTTTCCCAAGGGCACTATTTATAAGTCTCTAAGGCCAGCTCAAGAGTCATTAGCAATTAATGTGACCATTACAATTCTTAATGACAATTAAGATTATAACATCAATGCATTAAATTGTTCTTAATGCTATTGTAACTGTTGCGTATAGTAACTACTGAATACGAGGCAATCAATGGACGCGTTGCTACGAAACGCGAGGGTCACGTCTCAACAAATCAGACGAGCCTCGATTGATAAACGAACGTCGTAAAACAGGTGAACCTCGTATGACAGATGAACCTCGTCGAACGAGCGAACATAGTCAAATAGGCGAACCTCATATAACATACGAACCTCGTCGATCGAGCGAACCTCGTCAAAAAGGCGAACCTCGTATGACAAGCGAAGATCGTCAAACAGGCGAACCTCGTATGACAGACGAACCTCGTCGAACGAGCGAACCTTGTCAAACTACGAGAACGGTAGGGTCACCCTCGTGTGAATACATAGTTAATCCTCATGCTGCGAAGCAGCCTACAAGGCAACCTTCGTGGCAGCCAACGTGGCGCCACCTCTCCCCGATGCCTCCGTGTAAAGTACAAAGTGCGCCTAACAAAGCACCACTTAGTGCCTTAGCCTGATTAGCCCCGATCCCCGGCCCATTGGCCCACAGCCCACGGCCTACGACCCACTAGAACTTATGGGGGATTAATTTAAATAAAATAATTCTTGGCTTGCCGTTGGCAAGCCTCGAATAAGGGACCTTTTTAAACACCAAAACAAAAACTTTTCACTAGGCTACTAAGCATTTATGAAAAGTACTTGTAGTTAATATATATATATATAGTTTGAAAACTCATTTTGGAAAGTAGTTTTGACCAAAAAATCCAACAATCCCCCACAATATATATATATAGTTTGAAAACTCATTTTGGAAAGTAGTTTTGACCAAAAAATCCAACAATCCCCCACAAGTTTTTAAACTAGTGTGAAAACTCATTTTGGAAAGTAGTTTTGACCAAAAAATCCAACAATCCCCCACAAGTTTTTAAACTAGTGTTGTGTTATGGTGCCGTCGTTTCAATCGTTGTGCATAAGGTAGATGTCGCAAGGACTTGAATCCCCTTTAGACCAACTAAATAGAAGATAGATGCATGGTGTAGGAGAGACTTGAACCAGCATATGTCTAAAATCTAGTGATCACACAAGATCAAACTCATCTTTGGTAGTTTTCACTTTGAACCACACTTGCCTTTGCCTTTGCACATTTATGGCTCTGTGCTAGTCCTGGTTTCTGCTAGGGCTCTAGGCATTTTTCCATAAGATACCATAGGAGACGGTCAAATCTCCACACTGGCATAAGTGAGTTCTTTAGGCATGTTTCCTATCAAACATACCACATCCGAAATGCTTTGAACTCATTAAGGCTTAAGTGCCATCCTCTCTCATGATAGGATTCTAGGTGAGTCCTTTAGGCGTGTTTCCTATCTAACACCCCGCATCCGAAATGCTTTGGACCCATTAAGGCTTAACAGCCAACCCCTTTACATGATAGGATTATCGGTGAGTCCTTTAGGCATGTTACCTATCCAACATCCCACATCCGAAATGCTTTGGACCCATTAGTACTTAACAGCCAACCTCTTTACATAATAGGATTTCACTTGTAAATCTTACTTGATTTTTGAACCAATCATCTTGTCATTAGTAGCATAAGCTTTGAACTAATAACTTGATAAAATGGTAAGTATTTGTAAGACTCACCAAACTTTGTAAATCTTACTTGAATTTTGAACCAGTTATCTTTATTATTAGTAGCATAAGCTTTGAACTAATAATTGGATGAACATGGTAAGTATTTGTAAGATTCACAAAACTTTGAGACCCATTGCAGCATACGTCCTTTCGACTATGTTCTTTTTCAGACCTTTAGTCAAAGGATAAGCCACATTCTCTGAAGACCGAACGTCAATCACTGAGATGACTCCTTGGCAAATGAGTTCTCTCAAATAGCCATGCTTCAGACAAATGGTCCGCTTCTTTCCATTGAACAACGAGTTCGCTGCCACAACACCCGTTGCCTGATTATCACAGTAGATTATAATTGCGCCTTGCAATTCTGTTAATGGAAGGTCTCAGAGAATACAACTGAGCTACTCAGCTTCATCTCCCGTAGCACAGAGTGCAAAGAACTCAGATTCCATCGATGACTGTGCAATCATAGTTTGCTTCTTAGATTTCCACAAGACGGCAGCTCTGCCTATGGTGAAGACAAAACTCTAGTAGATCTGCACTCATTTGGTTCTGAGCACCAGCGCGCATCTGAATAGCCTTTGATTATAGCCGGATATCCAGTGTAGAATAGGCCCAGACCTGTAGTTCCTTTTAAGTATCTCATCAATCTCTGGATAACATCCCAGTGAAGCTTTCCAGGATTACTTGTGAACCTACTAAGCATTCCTACAGCAAATGCTATATCTGACCTTGTGCAGCTCATCGCGTACATAAGACTTCTAATTATCTTTGAGTACCTTACTTGCTCTACTGATCTTCCAGTGTTCGGTCAAAGCTTCTTGTTGTAATCATACGACACTGACAGTTCTGGCAGATCGTAGTAGCCATACTTCTTTAGCATGCTCTTGACATAATGAGAGTGAGACAATCCAATATCCTCTTCAGAGTATATGATTTTGATTCTGAGAATCACGTCCGTATTTCCAAGGTCCTTCATGTTCAACTGAGCGGATAGAAATTTCTTGATAGATGTTACTATCTTCAAATCACTCCCGACGATGAGCACATCATCCACATAGAGGCAGATAATCACCACCTTCCCTTCAGCGACCTTTATGTATAGGCACTTTTCAGACTCACTGACTTGATACCCATTATTACGAACAACCCCATCAAACTTCTCATGCCAGAGTTTCGGTGCCTGCTTAAGTCCATATAGAGACTTAATAAGTTTACAAACTTTACCAGCTGGAGCATCAAGTCCTTCTGGTTACTCCATGTAAATCTCTTCTGGAGGTCTCCATTAAGAAAGACAGTCTTCACATCCATCTAATGTATGACGAACCTTTTTATCACCGCTCATACGATAAGCACTCTGATAGTAGTGATCCTGCAAACTGGTACATAGATGTCAAAGAAATCTATTCCTTCTCTCTGAGAGAATCCTTTTGCCACCAGTCTTGCTTTGTACTTCTTAATAGTACCATCAGGACGAAGCTTCTTCTTGAAGATCCACTTACAACTGATAGGCCTAGCACCTTCAGGTACATCCACCAGCTCCCACGTATGATTTTGAATCAATGAAAACATCTCATCATCTATAGTTTCTTTCCACAGAAGGACGTCTATTGATTACATTGCTTCTTGGAGAGTCTGTCGGTCTCCTTCCACATTATAGGTGATGAAATCATCTCCAAAATCTTTCTGTCTCCTGACACACTTGGAAGATGGTTCAGTAACTCCTTCATCACTAATATTTTTAGTTTCTCACAAAACTGGCTCCTCTGGTGCATCTGGCGTACTAGCATTCTCTGCTATATCTTTAAGCAATAATTCTTTATATTTGATAAACTTATCCTCAAAGAATTCTGCATCCCGAGCTTCGATGATGGAGTTGGTTCTAAGATCAAGAAACCTGCAAGCATTACTATCTTCAGTAAAGCTAAGAAACACACATCTAATTGCGTTTGGTCCAAGCTTAGGCCTTCTGATATCTGGAACTCGAACATATATGAGACACCCCCACACTTTGAGACTATCCAAAGGATCTGGATATCCCAACCATAACTGATGAGGAGTACTATCAGTTTTGTAATAGGATACTCTGTTCAGAATCCAGTTTGCCATCAGCAAAGCCTCTCTCCAATAGCATGTAGGTAGACCGGATGTGATTAGCATCGAATTCATCATCTTGGTCAATGTGCGATTCTTCTTTTCTACAATTCCATTAGATTGCGGAGAATACGGAGTAGTAGTTTCAGCAATGATTCCATTCTCCTTGAAGTATGCCTCCGACTCCTTAGATCGATACTCTCCTTCTCTGTCACTCCTGAGTCTTTTCACCTGAAGTCCAACCTGCTTCTCCACTCAAGTCCGAAACTCGACGAACTTGCTGAAGGCTTCATCTTTAGATTTCAGCAGGTAGACGTGGCAGAAGTGAGAGTGGTCATCAATGAAAGTGATAAAGTACTTCATGCCGCCTCGAGTGACGAAGTTCTTAAAATCACAAGTATCTGAGCGAATCAGATCCAATAGGTTTGTGCTCCTTGTGACACTTGGAAATGGCTTCCTTCTCAGCTTCACTTGCGCACAGACTTCACATTTATCAGCTTTGTTACCCCCACATTTTGGAAGTAATCCTAACTTCTCCATGCTAGACAGCTTTCTATAATTCATATGTCCTAGCCTATTATACCATAATACAGAGGAGTAAGCAGAAGAGGATACTTTATTTACAACTGAGTTGGGTACAATAGTATTGATCTTATACATGCCATCAGTATGATATGCATTGCCAAAATATATTTTCTTAAAAGATAACACAACCTTTCCTCCTTGGAAATCCAGCCTCATACCAGCGTCACACAGCATGCTTCCAGAGACTACGTTTTTGACAATTGAGGGAATATGTTTCACATCCTTCAATGTGAGAGTCTTCCCTAAAGAAAGAGTCAGCACCACAGTCCCAGTTCCAAGAACAGGAACAATAGAATGATCAGTCATTGATACGTTTTCTTTGACAGCAACATAGAAAGAGAACAAATCTCTGTTGGAGCAGACATAACAGGTAGCACCTGTATCTAACCATCAACCAGAGACTTTGGTATGAGTTGTCACCTGAAAGAGCATAGCCACATAATTGTCAAGTTGATTAGCATTGTGTACTGTTCCCTTCTTTGGTGCTTTTTCAGTCTTTAGCAAAATATCCTTGCTTCCCACATTTGAAGCATTTGCCGCTCTTCTTAAAATCTTTCTTCTGAACATTCAGGTTCTTCGGATTATGGTTCTTTTTGTTAAAAAACTTCTTTTTCTTAGAAGAATTGGTACCCTTCTCAGAGTTAGTAGCCACCATGTTAGCAGACGCCTTCTGCTTAGCTAAGAACTTATTCTTTGTGCGAGTCCGAATCTTATCCTCGATTCGAATGAACCTCTTCAAATCAGATAAAGTCACTTGTCTTTTCCTTCTTCGGATGTCTGTGGAGAACGACATCCAAGATGGAGGAAGCTTGTTGATAATTACACCAGAAATAAAGGTTTGACAAAGACTGATCTTTTCATCCTTCAGCTTCATAACAAGCTTTTCGAGTTCTTTGACTTTAGGCAAAACCTCAGTGTTATCTTCAGACTTGAAGTCCAGAAATATGTCAATGAGGTGAGACTTGGAAAGCTTCTCCTCATCCTTGTATTGCTCCTCAAGAGCATTCCAGATTTCCTTTGCAGATGGCTTATTGGTGTAAGCATTTGCTAGATGATCATCTAGTCAGTTAAGGAGATAACTCCTACAGAAATGATCATCTTTATCCCAAGAGGCTTCAAACTCTGAGTCTTCTTCAAAGTCAGGTTTCTTCTCAGAAACCACATAGTAGATTTTTAGGAGTTGCATCCCAAAAATCACTTATCGATGCCATGCGTTGAAATTAGCTCCATCAAAGTTTTCTAACTTGAGACAGTCCACTGCAAGAGTCCTCACAAGATCCATTAGTAGATCTGAAATATTACTTTAAGAGTGTTGAAAATTAAGGTTAAATCTGGAATTAAACAGTGAAGGATGATGTGCTATTATTTTAAAATTTTCAATTAACTACTGTACGTTTGTGAAACGCTGTGCTTAAAATAATATTTGGCCTACTCCGATGCAAGGATCCCAAAGCCAAACTGCTTTTAGGAATAGCAGTACAGTACTCTGGTGTACACCAACCAAGTACTGTCAAGATCTCCTCGATCTATAAGACCTTTCGGTCAAGGCAAAAGATCTCCTCGATCTCAGAACCTTACGGTTCAAAAGCTTTCGGTTTTAGGGTTCCTACGGGCATAGTTTCTATAGCAACGGCACAACAACAACATCAATTTGACGTTCGTATTCCAAGCTCACGTTGGTATTCCAAGCTCGCGTGGGTATTTCGACGTTCGTATTCTATACTGACGTTCGTATTCCACGCTCGCGAGAGATTTTCCAACAACGACCAAGAGCTACCCAAGGGCACTATTTATAGGCCTCTAAGGCCAACTCAAGAGTCATTAGCAATTAATGTGACCGTTATAATTCTTAATGACAATTAAGATTGTAACATCAATGCATTAAATTGCTCTTAATGCTGTTGTAACTACTGCATGCAGTAACTACTGAATACGAGACAATCAATAGATGCATTACTACGAAACGCGAGGGTCATGTCTAAGCAAATCAGACAAACCTTATTTGATAAATGAACATCATCAAACAGGTGAACCTCATATGATAGACAAACCTCGTCGAACGAGCGAACATAGTCAAATAGGCGAACCTCGTATGACAGACGAACCTCGTTAAACAGGCGAACCTCGTATGACAGACGAACCTCGTCGAACGAAGCCTACGAGACAACCTTCATGGCAGCCAACGTGGCGCCACCTCGCCCCGATGCCTTCGTGCGAAGTGTAAAGTACGCCTAACAAAGCGCCACTTAGCGCCTCAGCCCGATTAGCCCCGATCCCCGGCCTATTGGCCCACGACCCACGACCCACTAGAACTTATGAGAGATTAATTCAAATAAAACACTTCTTGGCTTACCGTTGGCAAGCCAAGAACAAGGGATCTTTTGAAATACCAAAACATAAACTTTCCACTAGGCTACTAAGCATTTATGAAAAGTACTTGTAGTTAATATATATATTGTTTGAAAACTCATTTTTGAAAGCAGTTTTGACCAAA
The DNA here is from genome assembly GCF_001876935.1 of Asparagus officinalis. Classification (NCBI taxonomy): domain Eukaryota; kingdom Viridiplantae; phylum Streptophyta; class Magnoliopsida; order Asparagales; family Asparagaceae; genus Asparagus; species Asparagus officinalis. Next base: position 100,965,542 of record NC_033796.1, read on the forward strand.
AAATCCAACAGTTCCAAGTACTAAGAGAGAAAGAGCATCGATGGAAAATATGAAACGTGCAGGCATATGTGGCCAACCCCTTCCTAGCATGAGAATTTTGACCTTTAGCAGAGCATGTGCCAACCATAGTCGAAGGAGAGATGAGATGCTTTGGAGACGGTTTGTTGAGGGCACGATAAAGAGATTTCATCGTGAAGACACCCTTTGTCCAAGCTCTAACATCCGGTCCTTTTGTCCAACTGTGACTATTTATAATGTTAAGGAGATGTTGCGATTGAAGAGCCCAATAATGAGATAATTTTGTCAAGTGTTCTTACAATTAGAATTGATTGTATGAAGACAGAATAAGGAAGAATAAGGAAGCCAAATAACACAACGCGGAAGTAATAACCTTGGAATCCACCAATGGGTATTCTCTGAATCCATAAAGAACGATCTCCGAATCCATAAAGAACTTTGAATCCACGAAGAAAATATTGAAAGAAAAATTTTATTGATGAAAAGTTATTCTTCTTTGGGGTTACATGACTCTTCTTAAATAGAAAAACAAATAAGACTCCTAGTAAGACTAGAAATAAAAAGAAATAGAAAATATCAAATTCTATCCTAAAAAGACTCCTTATAATAGAGGAAACAAGTCATAAAATCAAAATTGAATTTGTTTTCTAATCTAATTTGACTCTAATATTGAATTTATTTCCTAATCTAAATAGACTCTAACTTTATTACTAAAAATAAATTATTTTTAGATTTCAACCAGAACTAGGTATTACTAATGAGATTTTAAAAATCTGATGATCTAGTTGGCTCCATCTCGTCGAGATAGGTGATTTACATATATAATATGTCAGAATCCGCCTTCTGGGTTGGAAGATATGATTATTTCTTTGCAGAAGTTAATAATACGTAGAAATCTGTAGTTAGCTCGTGATTTTCTGAATCCTCCATAAAATTATCTGTTAAGCATCCTACATTAGTTTCCTCTTGTTGAAAAAATCTCGACCCCGAGCTTATATTTTTTAGAATAGTAGCTTCATTATTAAATAATTTTCTTCTCTTACAACCATCAACATCCGCCTTGTATTTAACGTTGATTTTCTCCGTTTATTCTTTTACATCCTCTCCTATAACTTCTTCTGTATCAAACTTGTGTATGAATCTTCCCCATGACATGTGTATGTAATTGACAGTATGTGGCTTTGTAGTTGACATGAAAAACTCTTCCAAACATTTTCCGTGTTGCTTCCTATATTCTAGTGTTGGTGGTATCATCTCATAGTTGTTGAAATTATTGATGATCATTGCTTCCAAAAAAGAATTTTATCCCTCATACTTCATACATAATTCTTTCATCTTCTTTACCTCGAGCCCTCCACCAAGCAATTCACACATACCATCAATTTCTTCACTCTCTATTTTATCCTTCTCTTCCATTAGGACATCGTTAATGTGTACAATATCTCTCATAACCTCTTTGAAAATATCTTGCATAATATATATCTTCACTAACATATCTCCATTAGCATTATGAATCTCATGCATAATGAGTGTTTGCACGTTAGGAGGAATTTTGGTAGGGGCGGGTTCTTCTTTTTCAGTTATAGCCAAGTCATAGACCTCATCAGATTGCTTCAAGTTTTCTCCTAAAGTCTCGTTGCTTGTCACAAAGAGTCTCTTCATCTCAGTAGTCTTTATCTTAGATGGCTCCTTTTCTGTAAGAGGCATAAGTATAATTCGACATCCATCTTTCTTGAAGATACAAGCATTGTCTCTGCTCTTATGGGCAGCTCTAATATCGAATTGCCATGGCCTATCTAAAAGCATATGACAAGTATCCATCTTGACCACATCATACAAAACCTCATCAACATAATTATGGCCGATAGAAAAAGGTACCCGACACATCTCATCGTTCTGCACATCATTGCCCTTGTGAATCCAGTCGATCTTATAGAGAGGTGGGTGTTTCTCTATCTTCAAACCTAACTTATTCACTATATGTCGAGAGACAAGATTCTTGCTACTGTGACTATCAATGATAACATCACAAACCTTTTGCATCATAGTGCATCTCGTGTAAAAGATATTATGCCCCGGAGGTGGTTCTTCTTTCTTTATTGCTTATTTAGTGCTCTTCCTAACTCCAAGGTCTTTCTTAGGGTCATTGTCGCTGTTATATTCATGTGGAGCCGGATCACATTGCTGGCGACTATCACTGCCGACACAAGGCGCTCTAAATAAGTCTTTATCTGATTAACATCGGTCTTCAACTTATCGAACTTAGTTCTAGAAATAGGGGTTTTGTTGCCTACCATCAGATCAGAGGAACCTGCTCTGATACCAATGCAGCGTGAAAGTGATAACCTTATAATCCACCAAGGGGTGTTCTCTGAATCCATAAAGACTGATCTCCGAATCCATGAAGAACTTCGAATCCATGAAGAAAATATTGACAGAAAAATTTTATTGATGAAAAATTATTATTTTTTGGGGTTACATGACTCTTCTTAAATAGAAAAATAAATAAGACTCCTAGTAAGACTAGAATTACAAAGAAATAGAAAGTATCAAATTCTATCCTAAAAAAAACTCCTTATAATGGATGAAATAAATCACGAATCATAATTAATTTTTTTTCCTAATCTAATTTGACTCTAATATTAAATTTATTTTCTAATATAAATAGACTCCAACTTTATTACTAAAAATAAACTAAAATCTGATTATTTACAGATTTCAGCCAAAACTAGGTATTACTGATAAGATTTTAAAAATTCTGACAATCTAGTTGGCTCCGTCTTATCGAAATAGGTGATTTACATATATAATATGCCAGAATCCGCCTTCTGGGTTGGAAGATATGATTGTTTCTTTGCGAAAGTTAGTAATATGTAGAAATCTGTATTTAGTTCGTGATTGTCCGAATCTTCCATGAAATTATCTGTTAAGCATCCTACATCACCAAAGTAGAAAATCTAACTACTGGATGTAGAAGGAACGACACATTTTTACTTGAGGAACACAAGGAGCGACTAAAGAAAAGATAGTAATTAAAGAAATAGTAAGAAAAGAAATAATTGAGCGCTCGTCAAAGCTTCAAAACAAAATTCACTGGAGATACTGATTTCTTCATGAATGATCCCCTGACGAAGGTAAAAAATTAGTACGGAGGTAAGATGTTGAAATTGACAGGTATGTTAACAGATGATCCTGACTCAGCAATTTGTTCTTCAGCGCACTAATGGAGTGCTATCTAGCTTAGTCTAACTATAGGGTTACTACATACACCATTTCATAAGTTAACCCATGGTAAATATAGAGAGATGTAAGTACCATAAAGACAATATAGAATGAGAATGACCATCATAGGAGAAAATATAGCTAAAGTAGACTAGGCGTCTTCTTATTTCCGAAAGCTTTAAATATAGTTAAATTAGAGTCAGTAATTTATTGAGTTGCATCAGTTCTGAGAACTTCTTTAAGAACTGATATTGCAATTGAGGAAAGCTAAAGAAGAGTATAAGGAGGGACTTACTAACTCAATGTTATGGTCGGCTGCTTCTTTCCGTAAAATTGTGGTCTCCTCCAGAGGAATATCAGGCACCACAAGTCCTGCAAAAGAGTAAAAATTTAGGGAGAAAAAGCAAAGAAATACTTGAAGAAGCAAATTAGTCCATCAAATTTCTAGTCTACCATCAAATACATAACAAGATGTAAGATATGGGGATTATGAGCGTAGATAAATTTGATATGAGCCTGGCACATCCATCATGTAACCGTTATCACATTTAACTAGAAAATAACAACGATTGACAGAGGATAAGATGTAAGCATTGTAACTGGAGCAGCGAAAAAGTCAGAATATATGAATAAGCTTATTTTGCTATCAGTGACAAGCTAAAGGAAAATGCAATACAATTTCAGAAAACTGGTGAAGGCAGCAGTTGCCATAATAAGATGATGAGCAAGACTCAAAATATAGAAAACTAAACTTATATTTACCAAAGATTGGAAATACAGCCAACAAAATATAGGTACGTTATCAGACATTTTGCTCATAATCAAATGCCAGTTGAGCTATAAAGGCATAGGCTCAGAGAGAGAGAGAATGATGCTTTCGTATGTTTTCCTGCTCTTTTTAGGCTACTCCACCTTTCTCCGTGATGGAGCAAAAAGTCTTAAGCTCAACATGGCAATGAAGAAATAAATCGTAAAAAGTCTCATCCTTCTACAAGATCACTTTTTTCCTTATATTGTTTACTAGAGTCATGACTCATGATTAATTATTAAATAGTGTGCTTGAATCATATTTGCATCAAACTCATTTGTTAGTAATTATCTATATTTTTGGAATAATTTATGGTTTTTAATTTGAGAGAGGTCACTTCTTCTGATGTTGTTCTCTTGAGATCTGTTACATCATTGCATTGCCTGAATATGATAAGACGCCTTTTGACATCAATGTCATTGTTCAGCTTACAAAAGATTAAAACATTAATATTTTGATTCTAACCATACACATTGACGAAAAATTTTGTATGAACCAACGTAGATAAGTAGTGTCAAAATTTGTCAAAACTTGCCTCCTATTAGGTTCTGGAGCTCATGGATAGAAAACAACTTACATTAGAAAATTATCTAGTTAAACGTATCTAACCATGAAAACAGATGGAATATCAATAAGAATGAAACTATGCAAGGTGATAAAACTTTCAAACAATTAAGAGGCATTTTATTCATGGAATATCAATAAGAATGAAACTATGCAAGGTGATAAAACTTTCAAACAATTAAGAGGCATTTTATTCGAATGAGATGAAAAATCACCCTGTACTCCATTTCAAACAATTAAGAGGCATTTTATTCGAATGAGATGAAAAATCACCCTGTACTCCAGTTTCTTTGATGGTAGACATGAACTTCTGAGTACCACGCTTCAAAATAGGGTTGTAATATGTACACAATGCAATCGGGCAAGATAGCTTGGGTACAACCTATAAGAAAACAATCACATGGATGCAGAAATTATGTCAAAACAGTTAGATATTAGCATATCATGTTAAAAAAAACTCTGAGGATCTTAAGCCTTAATGAGTTATCATATAGGAGTAATTGGGAATAGGCCTCCTGCACTATCTCCTAATTGTGAATAGACCCCTTTAGTATTGGCCCAAGAGTGAATACACCTCCTTAGTGAAATTTTTTCGAGTCTATTTAAAGTAAACAAATTTAGCAATTGGGGTTCAATCCTCACCGATAGAACTATATGTGGTCTATTCAACTCCTCAAACCTTTTTAATGATTTTATTCGTCAAAAGAAATTCACAGGGGGGGGGGTCTATTCACAAAAATAAAACTATAGGGAAGTCTATTGGCAATTGTGTTATACTGCAGGGGGTCTATTCGTACAAATAGAACTACAAGGGAGTCTATTCGCAATTGGGTGATTCTATAGGGGGTGTATTCACAATCAGCCCTATTATATAGAGTGAAATGTTGAGAACACTTGACCCATATATTGTTCCACAATAATTGATTGAAGCTTCTTTATAAAGTATTTGTATGGCATGGAAAATGGTAGCAGTGTTAGGGTACACACCAACAAGAACACCTCAAATGAAGATGCAAAACATATCCAAACGATCTTAGAATCATAGAACTAGCAAACATGAATTCAATCACAGTACTCACAGATATAACATCGTTCACTCTTACAGAGCTACTCCACGGTGCAATGACGACGCCAAATTCCTTTCTAGATTACAAAGGAAAAAGATAAAAGAGAACACCCTCTGTTGATCAAGATACTCATCAAAAATTCTCACAAACTCTCTCTCAAGATCTCTTAATGATATTACTTATATCTGTATCTTTCTCTTTCTCTCTCTGCTACTAAGATACTTTAAAAATCAAACTTAGGGGGTATTTATAAGTTTTCTCATAGGGGGTAGGTGAACACTATTTGGGGTAGGTGAACACTATAGCAAGGGATAGGTGAACACTGTAGCAGGGGTGGGTGAGAAGGCTATCCACACAGCCTTAACGTTCTCAACAATCTCCCACTTGGAGAGTCTTCTCAACAAACTCTATTTCTTGGTTGCATCATTTGGATGTCTTGTATCATTAGCATCTTGAACGACCCTCAATGTTCTCAACGGAGGCCATATGAGGCTACACAGCCTCATCTTCTCGAGCGGAACTGGCTTGGTTTGCATATTGCCTGGATTGTACCTAGTATAAATGTTTACAAGCTTAATTTTGATCCTACTTTGCCATCTCCATATGGCATGATGCTTCATGTCAACATGTTTGTTCCGAGCATGGAATGTGTCGTTCTCTAACAAGTGAATGTCACTTTGATTATCGCAATGGATGAAGTATTTCTCAAAGCTTACCCTAAGCTCAAGAAGAGAAGCTTTCAACCATAGCAACTCCTTTGCTGCCTCTGTTGCAGACACGTTCTCGGTTTCAGTCGTCGACATAGCCACGGTATCCTATAACTTGGATCTCTAACTTATCGCTCTACCATCCAAGATGAAGATGTAGCCGCTCGTGCTCCTTCTTGAGTCTATTTCCCCGGTGTAGTCTGCATCACAAAAGCCCTCTAACTATAAATCCACCACTCCATACTCAAGACAATGGTCGGACGAGCATCTCAAGTAGCATAGAAGCCACTTGACTACACCCTAGTGGTGCTTCCTTGGATTGCTCATGAAGAGGCTCACAACTCCTACTCATTATGCAATATTTGGCCTCATGCACACCATCACATACATCAAACTCTTGACGGTAAATGCGTATAGTATTTTGGCCACGAACTCATGCTCTTCAGCAATCTTTGGTGCTTGGGTCTTCGATAGCTTGAAATGGCTCGCAAACGGCGAGTCCACCGGTTTTGCTTCTCCATGCCAAACTTTTCAAGAACCTTCTCAATATAGGCCTTCTGAGACAACCTCAGCTTATGTGTTGATCTGTCTCTGATGATCCTAATCTCAATAATTTGGTTTGTTAGATCCAAATCCTTCATCTCGAAGCAGTCGGAGAGACGCCCCTTGAGTTCCTCAATGCGGGTCAAGTCGGGCCCTGCAATCAACATGTCATCAACATAAATCAAGAGTATCATATAGGATTCGCTATACCATTGATGAAGTAGAGGTCTGTATCGCATTTGAGAAAATCATTCTCCTCCATAAAGTTCTCGAACTTCATGTTCCACTATTGGGGAGCTTGCTTTAGGCCATACAAGATTTTACGCAGGCGACACACGAGGCCCTCCTTACCTTATTCCTCAAAGCCCACTGGTTAATGCGTATAGACCTATTCCTCTAAGGGCCTGTTCGTTTATTTCCTAAAAACCAAGAAATGGAAATGGAAAAGGTGGAAATCTCAAAATAATTCATTTCTTCCATTTCCATCCCTAAAACTCACCCACAACATCCAATAAAGGTGGAAATCTCAAAATAATTCATTTCTTCCATTTCCATCCCTAAAACTCACCCACAACATCCAATAAATATTATTTTCATCCAACAACTCATCCACATCATATAATAAAATATTATTTTTATCTAACCACTCATCCACCACATCTAATAAAATATTATTTTCATCTAACAACTCATCCACCATATCTAATAAAATATTATTTTCATCCAAACATCACTCAACTCATATCTTTTCATTATTTCAAATCACTCACATCATCGAATAAAATATTATAACAATTCACCTCATCTCATTAACATTTCATTTCTTTGTTTTCATCCCAAAAAGTTATGAAAACACTTTTCTTAATCTTTCTTCACATCACCCAATAATACAGTGACAACTCATCTCATCTCATCTCATTTCTTATTTTTAAGAATGAACCAAACAAAAGAAAACAACAAAACTACAAGAAATAGGTTTCTAATAATTCATTTCCTTATTTTTTTCGCCAACTGAACAACATCAAAACTAGTTTTTTAAAAAAATCACTCACATCATCCAATAATAATGTGACAACTCATCTCATCTCATCTCCATTTCTTTGATTTCCTTTTTTTAGCCAATTAAACAATTCAAAAACCCATTTTTCTTAGAAATAGTTTTCTATTTCTTTGATTTCCCATTTTTTTTAAGGCAAACGAACAGGCCCTAAATCTCCATGAAAGAATATTATCTTCACATCCATCTGCTCTAGATGGAGATCTCAAACTTCCACAATGCTCAACACAGTCGGGATCATGGTCAACTTGACGACAGGAGCGGAAAGGTCATAATAGTCTATCCATGCTTTCTGCTGATACCCCTTCACTACAAGCCTCGCCTTATAGTATCCCCGTCCATCGGCTTCATCCTTGACCCGATAAATCCACTGATTGTGAAGAGCCTTTCACCCTCTTTGAAGCTTTACGAGCTCCCAAGTCTCATTCTTCGTCAAAGATTTTATTTCTTCCTCTATGGCAGACTCCCACTAGTACTGAACTTTTTTGATCTGTTGTACCTCCTCATAGTTCTCTGGCTCACCACTGTCAGTTAGGAGAAGATAATTCATAGTGGAAAGGTACCTCTCTGGTACCATCGGATTTCTTGGAGCTTTACGAACTACGATCGGCAGTTCTGCTGGATCATGTTGCTATGTATCCGGCATATTCTCTTGGTCTCTGTCTTCTATACTGATTAGTATCTCACTACCGTCCTCATTGTCAGTATCATTTGGGAAAAAAGGGGGAGATAGCTGACTCCCACTCACCTTTTTGGTCTTGTATGTCGCATCCTCGTGGAACATAACGTCACGACTGTGCACGACCTTACGCGCATCTTGATCCTAGAAACGGTACCCATACTCATCTCCTCCATAGCCGATGAAAGAGAGCTTCTTTAATTTTGGATCAAGCTTTGATCAGTCTGTAGGATTGGTCATGGCATAGGCTTCACAACCAAATACTCATAAGTGTTTTAGCTGCAGCTTCTTTCCGATCCAAGCCTCTTCAGGTATCCTATAAGTGAGAGTCACGGATGGCTTGCGATTGATCAAGTATGCAACAGTATTCACAGCATCAGCCCAAAAACTCTTGGGCAATCTGGAGTGGATCCTCATACTTCTGACGTGCTCTAAGATAGTGTGACTCATTCGCTCCGCCATTCCGTTGTACTGAGGTGTGTCTAGAACGGTCGTCAGTCTCCTAATCCAATAGGACTAGTAGAAGTTCTTAAACTCCTGACTGCAATACTCGCCTTCATTATCAGACTTTAGACACTTCAGCTTATTGCATGTTTCATTCGCCACACAGACAAGCCATTTCTTAAAGATGATGAAAACATCAAACTTGTGCTTCAAGAAGAACACCCATAGTTTTCTAGTAGCATCATCAATGAAAGAGATAAAGTAAAGAGAGTTACCAACATATGGGACTTGTGCAGGTGCCCACATGTCGGTGTGCACCAACTCTAATTTCTGCAGTTTTGGAGTCGGCCTGGTCTTATTGAAGCTCACCTTCTTTCATTTGCCTAGGATGCAGTCCTCACAGAAAGTCAGATCGATCATGCTCAGACCTGAAAGCCTCTCTCCCGTGGACATAATCTGCATCCCCTTCTTGCTCATGTAACCAAGTCGTTGATGCTAATCCATGTAGTTGGCGGATGATGATGATGCTTGTCCTACGGCAAGCTAGCGGTCGATCTTCCTATTAGCGATGTAGAGAGACCCCTCGTGTTTGCTATGTGCTACCACCAGGGCATCTTTGGATACCTTCCAGCTTTCGTGCTTGAAGGATACTCTGTAACTAAAGTTAGTCAGTTGCCCGATTGTTATAAGACTCTGTCTAAGATCTAGTACATGCCGAACATCATTCAGCGTCAAGGTAGTCCCACCCTCCATCTTGAGGGTACAATTTTCCTTCCCTGAGACCTTGCAAGGTTGATCATCACCAAGATAGACTGTCCCTAAGTCCTTCACGAATAATGAAAGCAGCTTTTGTTATGAGGTTGCATGAAAAGATGCGCCAGAGTCGGTGACCCACGCATCGCTCTTGTCTTCAAGAGACAGGAGAAGTCCATCCGTATATGTATCATGCATAAGATTGGCTACAATGTCAGCCTGATCATTCCCTGTTGATGCTGGAACAGAAGCTCTGCAGAGTCGTGCAAAGTGACCCTTCTTTACACATCTGAAGCACTTCCCTTCACCGTAACCATTCGGGGTCTGGCCCTTTAGACTTCCCTCTGGACTTTGATTGGCTTCGTCATCCCCTACCCTTCATTTGTATACGCCCTCGCGTCTCGACATGCAGAGCACTCCTACTACTAGATGCCTCAGCTCCTGAGACTTTGTAGCGAGATTCTTTATCCAGTATTGCCCTAATCACCGTGTAGAGCTTCGTATTGTCATTGCCATTAGTGTTGCTCACTGCCATCACCATATTCTCCCATGAATTTGGTAGACAAGAAAGTAACAAAAGAGTTTGTATCTCATTATCGAACATGAGATCCATTGCAGCAAGCTATTGCACCACAGTCTAAAATTTGTTCAAGAAGTCCACTACGCGAGCTCCTTGTTGCATCTTTAGATTGAATAGCTTCTTCATCAGGTACACCTTATTTGAGGTAGACGGGTTCTCATACAGTGCATCTAGGGCCTCCATCAACTCCTTGGTGGTGGTCACATGTGAGACGTTGTAAGTCACATATTGGTGAAGGTTGAGCCTGATGGTGATAAGTGCTTTATGATCAAGAACCTTTCACTTATCGTCGTTCATCTTCTTAGGCTTTCTTACCTCTCCTTGGAGGGGTAGGAAGAGATCCTTCTGGTACAAATAGTCTTCTAACTGCATCCTCCAATACCTAAAATTTTGGCTACCGAACTTCTAGATCTAAAGCTTGTTGTCTTTAACTATAGTTCCCATGGCGAAAGATTTTGTCTTTCCCGAACCGTATGCTCTGATACCACTTGTTAGGGCACACGCAAATAAGAACGCCTCAAATAGAGACGCAACACATCTAAACGATCTTAGAATCATAGAATAAAACTAGCAAACACAAATACAATCACAGTACTTTCAGATATAATGTTGTTCACTCTTACAGAGCTACTCTATGGTGCAATGATGATGCCCACTTCTTTTATATTCCTTTTGAGGTTACAAAGGAAAAAGTTAAAATTGAACACTATTTCTTGATCAAGATACTCTCCAAGAATTCTCGCATACTCTCTCTCAAAATCTCTCAATGATATTACTTATATATGTATCTTTCTCTTTCTCTCTCTGCTACTGAGATACTTTACAAATCAAACTTAGGGGGGTATTTATAAGTTTTCTCATGGGGGTAGGTGAACACTATTTTAGGTAGGTGAACACTGTAGAAGGAGATAGGTGGTCACTATTTTGGGGTAGGTGAACACTGTAGCAGGGGGTAGGTGAGAAGGCTATCTACACAGCCTTAACGTTCTCAACAAGCAGACCATCCTTTTTAAGAAGTTCTAGCGAATTCTCAATCAATACAGTCGAAAGACAAGAATGGCTATTATCTCCATGAACTTCTCAGAAGCCCATGACGATGAGAATTGGTTTAAATGTTTATCTATCACCGTGTTCTAAGTAGCATAACTACATTAGACGATTACCAAAATGACCAATAAAGACCCATGCGATATTCAATCAATAGAGTTGATAGAAAAGTGTACCTGGTGAATGTTCAATGGAGGTCTAACGCCATGTGATGTGAAAACAGTTAGCACACTAGCTTATGATAAGTTGAACATGCATGAGAGTTTTCAAACTATCTCAGACGTGAAAACAGATATCACACTAGCTTCTAAAATCTATGTCTGTCTATATGAATAATTAATTCATTTCATACGCTTACATAAATGGAAATGCTAAATTACCATATTGGTATTTTTAGTACTACTAGTTTGGCGACAAGGTATTTTTATTTGTTTCGGCTACAGTAAGTGTTGATGTACTAGTGATCACACAGTCAGTATGTATCTAGGGTGGGATAATTTCTATAAGGTAGAGGAGATTGATGAGGGGATCACATTCTTCTCCGACTTTATGTTTAGTTCTTAAATTGGGGAGCTGAGAAATCTGCACATGTAGAAACTTGTGAGAGAGCGGGGATTAGTTATCCCGTTGTACCTCGAACGATCAAGTTATATGATATACTTGAGTGGAAGAAGAAGCAGAACTTAGTGTTCTCCCTCTGTTTTTTATTTTAGAATAGCCTCCCCCCTATTTAAAAGGTGAATAGTACATGTATATATATTATGGGAGAAGGGTAGATTGGACACTTTGGCTGAGTACGGAGAAGTGATGGTAAGGTATAGGTTGGTGGTTGTGTCAGCATCCACTTTATGGGTGTTGGCTGGCGACTGGAGGGAGGATCTCTTTAGCATTAAATGAGAAGAGAGAGGGAGTATGGGTTGATGGCTACGTCAGCACCCACTTTACGGGTATTAGTAGGCAGTTAGGGGAAAGATCACTTTAGCATTGGAGAGATCGTCTCAGCATCGAATGGAGAGTGATCGACGAAATGGTAGAGCCCATGTGATATGACGAGTCATGAAGGTTATCAGGGCTAGGGGTCATGATAGGACCTATCCAATATTGATCGCGATGCTAACACGTGGCTAGAGGGAGAAGCTCGAGGCAAAAATTATCCTTCAGCTTGGTCAAGAAGTAATATCCATCGAGTTGTCCTCATAATGCATTGAATAAAAAGTCGAGTAGACTCCAGGCTAGTCGACTTTGACAAGAGGGTTGCTGATCCTGCCTCTCGAGTCATCACGAAGAGTACTGACTTGACAAGTCGACCAAGTTAGGACCTCCGCTGGGCTTGGGCATCTAAGCTCGTTGGGGCCTTGCTTGTGCAAATACATCCACCCGTTGTTTTGCAAGGAGTTGCATTTTGGCGAATGGGAATACCATAATAGTTGGCCCCTTTCGCTTGGAGTTGGCTTTAGCCACGTTTGAGTGAAATATGATAAAGAATCACTTTGGACAGTCATGGGTGTTCTGAATAAAAATGTAGTCACTTTAGAAGAAACTAGAAGATGGAACTAGGTGAGGCTCTCCAGGAGAGGGACCGCGCTAAGGCGCAATTCGAAGTGAAGTTGGCGGCAAGGGATGCGCAACGCCGACTGGCGGAGAAGGGGGAAGAGCTCGCTAAACTTCAAGAGGAGAATGTATACCTTAAGTCTGAGACTTAACACCAGGAAGTCACCAGAGAATATTGCAGAACTTGATTAGGAAGACTGAAGTGGCGATAACTAGCAAGGTCGAATATGAATACATGTCAGCGTAGTTTTTGGTCGAGGTAAGGAATCCGCCTGACCACTTTTGCTACCCTCCTTTTGTTTCTAATTGCTTGGATGAGTTGGTAGAGGTGGAAGCGCTTAGGGGAGGACTTGACTTAGGCAAGGAAGAGGATAAGTCGGACGAAGAGGGAAGCTGCTTGACCCTTCCACCGACTGCACCCCGGGTTTCCTCGCCTCCAACTCCAGGAGCTGGATTAGGCTTCTCTATTTTGCATAATTTCAAAATGTTTGCCGGATGACTCGGTTTTAATGTGGAGTGGTAGATTTAAGCGTTAACCTAAGAGGACTCATCCTTTATAGAGAGGAGACGTCTCGAACTCGAGTAAGTCAACTTTCGAAGGATTACTTTTTTCCAAGTTGTATACCAATATGATCAATTGCTTTTACTACTTAGTATTTTAGCAACATGGAAGAGTTGCCCGAGAGATATCCGTAAAGCCAACTTGTTGGTTGTGGCGGGTTGATTAGGGCCTGGTAGACTTTGCCTTGTAGACGTCATTTAGCAAGCTTTAAGAGGCCTTTATTGGGCCAGCAAAATGTCACAACTGATGATGATGTAATGATGCTGCCAGTTGTCAGAGTAATTGCATCATTTTGATTTTTGAGCAAAGAGGTGTGGAGTAAATAGGAACGTCGCTTCGAGTTTCGAGCTAACCGTTTGAGATTTCGAGGTGAATCTCACCCATTTATTTTGAATTGAGACAACCATTATGATTAATTCTCGTGCCCCTTCGGGATACTATAAATAGCTCGTTGTAGGCAACAAAGAATTATTTACGAGTTCTTGCTCAAAAAATCTCCGACGCTTCTCTGAATTTCTACAAGTTTACTTCGCAAACTAAATTCCTCAATGACTTCCCCAGCTTCTACCGCAGCCGCGATGAGGAGAGGATTGCTCTTCTCTGGCACATTCGCTCGAGGGTCTTGTTGAGGATGCTTGATCCATATTACAATCTTTATGACATTCTGAGGGTTTTACACTGGGGGCCCCGAGTATGATCGAACCTGTGTATCAACAAGGTAGGGACCTCGTGCCACTTTACCTTGCCTATCTTGAGTATGGTCTATGGTTACCGGTTCATCCCTTTATTAGGGATATGTGCATTGCTTTGGAGATATCCCCCTCTTAATTTACCCCTCATGCCATTGGGTTCTAGTGGGCTTTGTCGTCATTTGCCACCGGATTAGAATCTCATGGACTACACGGCTGCTAGGACATTTGGTGGGCATCGAATCAAAGAAAGAGGAACCGCAATATTCTTTCCATTATACTGGGAATGTTAAGCTTGTGTCAGGTGCTCTAGAGGACATGGCCTCAGCACTTTGTGTGGGTCTTCAGGGCTGATGGCGTTCTTTCTTGCCCTAATTGGCCCAAAGTGACTAAGGATGTGCTGAGGCCATGTCCTCTTAATGATGAGGAGAGGTAGCAACTAGCAAAGATTTTCTCCTATGCTGGGTCTCAACAGAGGAGCAATCTTTTCAAGATGGAATCTCTCTGGTCGGCAAGCGTGTCCATGATTTTGTCCTCCTCGATTGACCAAGCAAGGGCAAGTCTGCTAGCTCTCCCCCTTGAAAAAAACATTAAGAGGAATTCGAGGGAGGAGGAATCAAGCTCGTCTTCTTAGCCTCAGAAAAGGTTGTGAGGGGATCTCAACCTTGAAGAGGCAGCCCACTTGAGGTTGAAGGTGGCTAAAGTTTCCACCCTACTAGCGGAGCGAAGGAGTCTGAAGAAGGTGAAGGCCAAGAAGGATCAAGGGTCCAGTGGGCTAGGGGTTGACCTGGATGAGGTACAACAGTTACCTGAAGTGCCGCAACCAATCGAGAGGCGAAAGAGGTCTATCCAAGCTTATCAACCGAATAAGGTCATTATCGTGGGCGAATCTTCCCCTCCTGTAGCAAAGGAAGTGACCCCTACTATCGAAGGGGTAGTTGTGTGGGCCCCTGTCGAGGGGACACCCGGGCCGAGTTCTGCGGTCGTATAGTTCCATAGGCTTGGCAAGGAGTCTATCGGGACGTCCGGGGGTGTTGATGAGCAAATAGTGCCTCTGGAAGGGCCCGAGTCGAATGAGATGGCAGATGTTTTGAGTAAGTTCTGGCCATTCAGCCATGGGCTTGATGAGCTTACTCATCGGTCCTGGGAGAGGGCGAGGGCCATGTTGGTGGGAGATCCGCTGACCCTTTACTCACCTAGGGAAGAGGTTCCTAAACGTGATAGGTTTGTCCCAAAGGAACCCATGGATGTGGAGTCCTCAGTTATGCAGTCCTTAATTACCTCGATCGATGTTGTGTCCTAGCTTACCCTTCCGAAGGAAGAGGCTCTTGAGGGAGATACTAAGTATTAGCATGCATTTGGCCTTCAAGGCATATTTGGTCAGAGGGGCTTTAATGGAGTAGGAGCTGTTCGACCGGATGAGGCACATGCATGAGGCGGCATAGAGTTGGTACACTGAGATGGCCCAATAGAAGTCCGCCAAGGAAGAGGCAGAGAAGAGAATTACTGCCTTAGAGGCCAAACTGAGAGGCTGGGAGGATGCCTGGTGACGAGAGCTGGACAAAAAGGAGAGGCTTTTGATGGGCTACAGAATCCAAGTTTCCAAGCACTTGGGTAAATGATGATCTTCAGCGGGAGGTGACCCAGTTGAAGGGAGAGGCCAACCATCTGTAGCAAGGGATTTCTGAGCGGGATGACCGACTGACCGCTTTGGCTGGGGTGGTCGAGTCCAAGAGGCGCCTGAAGGCGGCGGCCAAAGAGGATGCTCAATCGACCCATCTTTTGGTTAAGTAGCTGAGGCGGGACCTTGAGGAGTGGTCAAATCTTCTGATGTCTGCGACGATTGTCAAGGACTTGTAGGGTCGGTTTGCTCATCTAGACTTGGCGCAACATAGGAAGGAGGTTGTCAATGAGTGGCACCATGGCCCTCAAGGCAAAATTGAGGTAGCCTTGGCTTCCAAGGTCGGCATCGACTATCTCGCTTTGCTACTCCCCTCTAGATCTCTTCCCTCCCTTGATCGATGTTATCCCCTTTGTGTTTCTTGCTGTCTAGGGGCTTGTATTTGTACTTCCACTATTGTTTTTTGTCGATATTCGTGTTTGTAACTAGACATGGATATTGTAAAAAAGTTTTGTAATTCACTTTGTTGGAATAAAGATTGATTCTGCTCGTCTTGGAGTCTGCCCTCTTTTATTCCTTGTTTTTATTTTGCTAGCTTTTAGTTTTGTTCTGACTTAGAACTAAGTGTGGCGGATTGGGAGTTGGTCGTGTTGTGTTGACCCAGTTGTTAGGGGGTCGAGACGACTAGCCTGTAATGTGCCTTGTGCAGGCTAAGTGCTCGAGTCTTGGCCAATGAAAACTAACAAGTCAAAGTGACCAAGTCTTTTTTAGTCTAAGATCATCGAACAATTAGACTTTGCGCCTTTGGTTTATTTTAGATGATACCAAGGGTTTTTGATGGCATGACAACCTTGAGGTTGGGCACCCATGACTTACGTAAATGTCTGGGTCTTCAATATGGTCACGATGGTCGAAAGGTAATTATAGGAGCCGACCATATGGTTAGTGCCTTGAGTTTATTTCTGAAAAGGAACCAAGGGGTTAATATCCAATCAAAGTTGAATGCCTAGAACTTACTGAAGTTGACTAGGTCTTTTACAACCCTGAGGTTGTGCCTAGGATTTGCTAAAGTCGACTAGGCCTTTCGCCCTACAGAGGGTCGTCCTAATGGTAATTAGGTAAAATAAAAACTTTAAGGTTGGATGCCCAGGTCTTATGGTAATTGTGGGAGTCGATCATATGGTTAGTGCCTTGGGTTTATTCCTAAAATGGTACCAAGGGCTTAATATCTAACCAAATTTGAATGCCTAGAACTTACTGAAGTTGACTAGGTCTTTTACAATCCTGAGGCAGTGCCTAGGACTTGCTAAAGTTGACTAGGTCTTTTGCCCTACAGTGGGCCACCCTGATGGCAATTAGGTAGAATGACAACCCTGAGGTTGGGTGCGCAGATCTTACTTGGACGTCTGGGTCTTTGAGATAACCATAGTGGCCGAAAGATGACTATAGGAGTCGACCACCTGGTGAATGCCTTGGGTTTATTCCTAAAAAGGCACCAATGACTTTTACTTCTTGCATTAGATTGAGCACTACATGAGTGTGAGACAACAATTGAATTAGTTTCAATAAGAATTTTATTAATAAAACTAAAATTTAAAAAGATACTAAAAATAGCATGACTGTGTTATTGAAAATAACACCACAGGCGCTCGGTACTCCAGGGATGTGGAGGGACTCTCCTGTTTGCGACCCTTAGTCAATAAGTGCTAGCTTGCGGCTCTTCTAGGACTATATAGGGGCCTTCCCAGTTAGGAGCTAGCTTACTTCGTTAAGTGTCTGTCGAAAACGGCTTTGCAGAGGACAAGGTCGTCGGCATTAAATCTCCTTGGTCAGATTTTGCTATTGTAGTAGCGGGAGATTCGTTAGTGATTGGTGACTTTGGTCCGGAGTGCTTACTCTTGGATCTCATCAAGGAGGCCGAGGCCGATACGAAGCCCTTCTAAGTTCATATCCTCGTCAAAGTGTTGTAGTCGAATGGTCGACATGCCTACTTCAATGGGAGTAACTACCTCGGTTCCATATGCTAGGTTGAATGGCGTCTCCTCGGTTGAGTTCTTGTGGGTAGTGGTGTATGGCCAGAAGATACTAGGTAACTTTGGTGATAGAATTCTTTCTGAGAAATATATTCAAGAAAACGGAGTTGTTCTCTCTAAAAAGATAACCAAAGAAGATCTCTCTAAAAACACGACATGATGCTCATCTTTTGAGAGGCTTTTGAAGGTAATGGTAGCTCGTCCATCTTATAGATGGCTATCTGATAGATATTCCCAAAATGGTTGCTAAAGCTATAGAGTGATGCGATTATGTCGATTCCTCTCAGCCAAAACTATTTTCTGCTTAGCTTGAGTGACGCAACTTCGGGCTCTAATTAGCTTGGATGACATAACTTCAGGGTCGAGTTACAGGATGAGACTGACCAGGTCCTTGTTCAAAACCTGACATATCTTCTCAAAAAAGAGAGGATGCCCTACGGTGGGTGCCAAACTACTGATGTACTAGTGATCACACAGCCAATATGTATCAAGGGTGGGATAATTTTGATAAGGTAGAGAAGATTGATGAGGGGACCGTATTCTTCTTTGACTTTATGTTTGGTTCTTGAATAGGGGAGCTGAGAAATCTACACATGTAGAAACTCGTGCAAGGACAGGGATTGGTTCCCCCGTTGTACCTCAAACGATCAAGTTAGATGATAAACTTGAGTGGAAGAAGAAGCAAAACTTAGAGTTCTCCCTCTGTTTTTTATTTTGGAATAGCCTCCCCTCATTTAAAATATGAATAGTACCTGTATATATATATTGTGGGAGAAGGGTAGATTGGACACTTTGGCTGAGTACGGAAAGGTGATGGCGAGGTATGGTTTGGTGGCTACGTCAGCATACACTTTAAGGGTATCGGCTGGTGACTGGAGGGAGGATCTCTTCAGCATTAAATAAAATGAGAGAGGGAGTATGGGCTAGTGGCTATGTCTGCATCCACTTTATGGGTGTTGGTAGGTGGTTGGGGGAAAGATCATTTCAGCATTGGAGAGATCGTCTCAGCATCGAATGGAGAGTGATCGGCGGCATGGCAAAGACCATGTGATATGAAAAGTCATGAAGGCTATCAGGGCTAGGTACATGATGGCACCTATCCAGTATTGATCGGGGTGCTGACACATGGCCAGAGGGAGAAGTCCGAGGCAGATATTATTCTCCATCTTGACCGAGAAGTAACACCCATCGAGTCGTCCTTGTAAGGCATTGAATAAAAGGTTGAGTAGACTCTAGGCGAGTCAACATCGACAAGAGGGTCAAGTGATCCTGCCTCTTGAGTAGTCATGAAGAGTATTGACTTAACGAGTTGGGCAAGTTAGAACCTCCACTGGGCTTGGTCCACCAAGATGGTTGGGACTTTACTTATAGAAATACACCCACCCGTTTTATGACGAGGAGTTGTATTTTGACGAATGGGAATACCATAATAGTAAGGTATCAAAATTGATAAGTTTTCATCAAGTAGATCTAGTTTCTTGCCTTAGGTGATGATTTTGGCACCAAATCATCATGAGGCTACACTACCTTTGCCATGTCATTATCATATGCCACATTAGGATTTAAAGTGTAAAGAGAAGATCATGCGTTCACGTGATGGTTTGGTGCCAAAATCATAGCAGCGGCAAGCAATTGCACCTAATTGATGAAAACTGATCGCCGCTAATACCTCATCATAGCCATAGCAAGTAAATCACCTCGCTATCCAATATGTTGTACTAAATATACCAACCTAGTGATTTAGTCCAAATGGAAATGGCTGAGACCCTGGTTTCATCTTTTGCCCCAAACAAAATCCGTCAGCAATCAAATAACAATATTCCATCATCAAACAACCAATAGAATAGAAACTAAAGACGCCGAACAGAATGCAGACTATAATCTATAGATTGGATTAAGAATCTATACGAGCAACTAAAATTATAGAGGCAACATCTACGAGAAGTGATCAATACACATACTCAAAATGGGAGTACTACAGAATGTCGTACCTCTGCTAACATGGAAATAACTGCATCAAAGCTTGTTCCTTTTGTGAGGGCACGAGTAGTGGCCGCCTGCAAAATAGACAAGTATATAGCCAATCAACATTACTGAAAGAAAAAAAATCAATATTGAGCAAGCAATGGGGTAGAACCTGGATAACAGGTCCATCTACCCAAGGATCGGAATATGGCATGCCTAATTCAATTATATCGGAACCGCAGGAGTCGAGAACATTCAATGCTTCTGAGGTTGTTGAGAGATCAGGATCACCAGCAGTGATGTAAGGTATGAGGGCAACCTACAAAATAAGTAATAGGGATATTAGAGGTTAGCTTAACCGGTGACTGGCATACATCCTTTTGAGATTCAACAATACCTTCTCTAACATGTTTTGAGAAAAGTCATAATTAGTGTTAACATGAATAATCTTCATTCAAATTTTTTATCACAAATTAGATTTTCTAACAATTCAGGGGGATTCAGTAGGAATCGGAAGTCCAGGGATTTTCTCTGATTTATGCAATTTGGGGGGTTTGCGCGAAACACCTTAACTAAAGTTCAGGTCCTCAAGGGGGTTCATGTAGAGCACACAAAGATTAAGAAGGTTATGTGAAATTTACCCGATAAACAAAGTAAACCAACTCTTCATATACCTTACAAATTTTGAATAATCTTTATTACTCATATACAACATAAACAATAGATCAAATATATCTAGAAAGAGTATCAATTGACCAACAAATTAAACCCAAACAAAACATGAAAAGCAAAAGGAACACAATTTCATTTTAAGAAGTAAAAAAGCAATGCTTACCTTTCCCTGCTCCTTCAACTTAGAGAAAGTCTGAGATATCCCAAGAGAAGCCCTTGGCAAGAGAGATTTCGATCGAGAGATGGGTCTAAAAGAGGGCTGAGGGAGAGAGAAACCATGATATTTTCTTGAAGAGAGAAGAAAAGAGGAGGGCTTGGTCATAGAGAGGGCTATCGCAAAATTCATGATTTTCCAAAATCCCTCAACTTTTTGGGTGATGTATTTGCTTTGGCTTTTTAAAGGGGTTTTAGGAGGGGAAATGTACTTTTGAGGAAACAAGAAGGGTGTATGGAATTAATCAAGTATACATGACATGTGGTCACGTACCAAGAGCTATAAAAAACAACT
The DNA here is from genome assembly GCF_001876935.1 of Asparagus officinalis. Lineage (NCBI taxonomy): Eukaryota > Viridiplantae > Streptophyta > Magnoliopsida > Asparagales > Asparagaceae > Asparagus > Asparagus officinalis. The sequence continues at coordinate 100,986,632 of NC_033796.1, forward strand.
AATATGTTTTTGGTATGAAATTTGAAGGAATGAGATTGAAATATAATATTGTAACCTATATAGGCTTCCTTCTATCCCCTTCACATGTTGGTGCACGCATGTCTAATAATGGTAATTGAGGAAAGGTGCATTTCTAATGTCTCTTTTGTTGATATAGTCTTGAGGGTCTCAGACAGATGATTGAAAAATTTTTTGTTAGAACCACGATAATCCGTAAAATAAGATGTTTCCGTGGGATAATTAAGAATAAATATTTTTTTGACTAAAATGACATGGGAATAATTTCGATGATCAAAGTGATCCACATTTTCTTCCCTTTCTTCCATTAATATTTTTTTCTCACCCTTTAATTTTAGTTATTTTTAATATTTTTTTTTATTTTTACCTTAAATTAAGTACATAACTATAATATCGGTAAAAAGAAAGTGACATATTTCGATAAGACTAGGAGGAGAAGTGACACATCTATGTTAGGGAATTGATGCACGTGAAACTGCCAATGTTGTTAGGGCCAATCAGTCCTGGACTAGTAGCTAAGCCTTCACCATCAATTAACCCCGCAAGCCCACGAGGGTCCTGGGGCCAAATGCTGGCTCTGCTCAGTTGAGAACCCGTAGTGCTTTTATTGGAGGCAGAAGGAGCAGCCTCATCATTAAAAGACTTAAGGATTGTCCTATGCATAATTTGTTGATCAAAAAGCACAGCGTGCTCACTTCCACTGACTTCAGCACTGGTAGCCAAATGGGACTTCCCTTTGTCATTTCATAGATTCAACGTGTTTGGACATAAATCACATGGGAGGTATATGTGCCTGTGTGAAAAAGTATGGCTGCCCGCTTGAACATATCTTAGGTACATGTGCCTGGGGGTGTGCTCACATTTTTGTCCCGGAATGGTACAGACACACCATCATGCACACCACTAGGCACACCTTGTGCCACATCCCCTCTCTCTGCTACAGTGCACAGGGCCCACGTGAGATTTAAAAAAATCTTATGCGGGCCCCGTGCACTGTGTAGGTGTCTAAAATTGCCTATGAGAGCCCGCACGAAACTCGAAGCAAAGAGTGGACGAATCGAGAAGGTTCACGTCAACCAGCTCGCGCGCGTCGGTCAACACACGTGCGTCAATCAGTTCGTGCGCGTCGGTCAACATGCGCACTTTAATCAGCTCCCGCACGTCAGTCAACACGTGCACGTCAATCAGCACGCTCGCGTCAATCAGTTCGTGTGCGTCGGTCAACACGCGCACGTCAACCAGCTCACGCGCGTTCGTCAACATGCGTGCGTCAATCAGTTCGTGCATGTCGATCAACACGCGCACGTCAATCAACTCGCACGTGTCAATCAGTTCGTGCGCGTCGGTCAACACACGCACGTCAATCAGCTTGTGCGCGTCGGTCAACACATGCGCGCGTCAATCAGCTCGTGCGTGTCGGTCAACACGCGCGCATCAATCAACGCGTGCATGTCAACCAACGCGTGTAGCCCCAATTAGTCGACGCGTTCGACGGTCAGTCCTGCAACGAAGCGTACAAGTGAGCGAGTCGACCAAATACATGAAATAGTGAAAAGTACAAGTCCGCGAAAGAAAAGTGCCAAAAGAGAGGAACTCGACGAAGGCGACGGACCCACGCCAGCGCGGAATGGCACAGGCCGACCCGCGCCAGCGCGGGTCAGATCTGGCCGATCTGCGCAAGCACGGGTCGGATCTGTTCGACCTACGTAAGCGCGGGTCAGACCCTGCTGACCCGCGTCCCCCGCGAGTCAGCAGAGTCTGCCGTGCTGTTTCGACCCCCGGATTCGTTTTCGATGGTTTTAAAGCAGTTTTTGCAGGATTTATCTATTCCAGGGGTTCCAACCGACTTGATATCATCCACAAATGTGGTTAGGCTGTTGTTAACCATAGATAAGACCAAATCACTCATTCTCATCCAAATAACTGTACCCGTGGCCTATAAATATCAACCCAAGGCCTCTGTTTTGCAGATCTAGAATTTTATCAAGAGGACGAAGTGCTATTGGATTGAAGAGTGAAGGAGCATGAAATTTCAGCGAAGGACAACGAGATCCCGACGAACTTCAGCACAAAGGAGAAGTCTTTCGAAGGATCCGAAGCCCCGTACATCCGTTCCTTGAGATTAGACTTAGTCTTAATCTCGAGAAGAGCTATTGATTTCACTAGGTCGATTTTAGAGCTTCAAGCCTATACTTCATTGGTGAAGTAGGAGCTCCATCAATTTTCCGACAACCGGATCCGATCCGCGGTCGTCCACGGATAAACCCCGGCACCAGCGAAGAACCCACGCAAGCAAGAGCCAATAAACGATTCTTGTGTTTATTTTTAAGAGAGTTGTAATTTTTATTTTTATTATTTGAATTCATTTGTAAACGATTAAAGTTTTAGTGAAATCAATGATGAAGGTGACTTTCAACGAAAACAAACTGGTGACCACAGTGGGAGTCAACAGCCTTTCTAAACTCCTCCTCAATCAAGATGTTGAGTACTGAAGGTGCGCACACTTTATCAAAGAGAACTCGCCAAAAGCAGCACCAACGCCTCGCACACCGATTCGCCAAGATTTTTGAAGCTGTAGATGGGATCTGCTACAAAGCGGATCTAAACTTCAGAAGGCGTCAAGGGCCCAGACAGCAACCACATGGCCCCTCCTCCAAATCATCAACAAGTGAATGGATCCAAGTCAAAAGGACCCGTTTTACCCTTGAAGAGCGCATCCAAAAGCACCACGCACTCTTTACGCATGCGGAGATTATTGTGCAGAAGGCCCGAGAGTTGAAGAAACAAGAGGTGATAAAAAACCACCAAAACTACGCCAAATCTAGAAGCCAAAATCCAAAAGAAAGCCCGAAAAAAGCGAACCACCTCTTGCTGGCTCGGCCAAAACTGAGCCAGCAAGGAGTGGCTTGGCCAAGGCCGAGAGAGTTGTAATTTTTATTTTTATTATTTGAATTCATTTGTAAACGATTAAAGTTTTAGTGAAATCAATGATGAAGGTGACTTTCAACGAAAACAAACTGGTGACCACAGTGGGAGTCAACAGCCTTTCTAAACTCCTCCTCAATCAAGATGTTGAGTACTGAAGGTGCGCACACTTTATCAAAGAGAACTCGCCAAAAGCAGCACCAACGCCTCGCACACCGATTCGCCAAGATTTTTGAAGCTGTAGATGGGATCTGCTACAAAGCGGATCTAAACTTCAGAAGGCGTCAAGGGCCCAGACAGCAACCACATGGCCCCTCCTCCAAATCATCAACAAGTGAATGGATCCAAGTCAAAAGGACCCGTTTTACCCTTGAAGAGCGCATCCAAAAGCACCACGCACTCTTTACGCATGCGGAGATTATTGTGCAGAAGGCCCGAGAGTTGAAGAAACAAGAGGTGATAAAAAACCACCAAAACTACGCCAAATCTAGAAGCCAAAATCCAAAAGAAAGCCCGAAAAAAGCGAACCACCTCTTGCTGGCTCGGCCAAAACTGAGCCAGCAAGGAGTGGCTTGGCCAAGGCCGAGCCACCAAATGGTAATTCACGCCAAGTCCGACCCACCAAGGCTCGCTTTGCCCCCAGTTCACCTCCAATGATTATTTTTTAGTCTCCGATTGCCTTTGTTCCTATCCCAATGAATCTCGCTTCTCCGATAAAGCTCCACGATAGTATGGACTTGTTCCGATTCAAGATGTGGATGATAGATCGCCTGGGTCCTTTGCACAAGGATCGAGGTAAAGTTCCGACCAAAGAACGCTGTAGGCGTCGAAAATTACCTATAGGTCTCTACGAACAGCTCAGTGTTAAGGAATGATGATGAACGTTACTATCCGGTTCACAGGAGTTCGATTGACGTCGGTGAACGCTTGAAGTGAACCGACGAACTACGTGAGCTGACAGAATTCCGAAATAACGAAGGTGCGGGCTAATCGGGAGCCCCGCAATATTTACAAAGGGAACAATGCCCTTCATTTCTCATTCATTCTACAGATAATCCAACCATTGAAGCTGATAGAACTCTTCGTTAGACTTCCAACGCACTTCGAATCATTAAAATCCGAGTTCGGACGAAGAATTTACAGCGGAAGCGGACGAATACACCCCAAGGGTGTCTCGGATTTTCCAGGACACCCTAAGGGTGTCTCGGATTTTCCGAGAGACCCCAAGGGTGTCTCGGGTTTTCCGAGACACCCCAGGGGTGTCTCGGGTTTTCTGAGACACCCCAGGGGTGTCTCGGCTTTGCCTAGACACCCCAGGGGTGTCCCAACGCCCTAGGTGAGGCAGATTTGGGCCTTTAGCCCGTTTTAACCGCTCCGCAACCCCTCATGCCTATAAATACAAGCCTTAGGCCTCATTTTTTGAGATCTGGAATTTTGGTGCCTCGGTGAAGCCCTGCCGGATTGAAGACTTAAAGTGCACAGATTTCAAGAGAGGAGGAGGAGAGATCGGATCTAGTTCTTCAACACAAGAGAGAGAGAGAGATTCGTCAGATCTACATCACCCGCATCCAATCCTTAAAATTATCCCGTTGTGGTAATTCTAAGAAGAGAAAATATCTCGCTTTTATCGAGATAGGCGCTTCAAGTTTCTAAATCTCCTCGCGGATCGACGAAGCTCTGCCTAATTTTTCAGCAATCAGATCTGATCGACGGTGGTCCACGGATAAACCCCGGCACAGGCAAAGACACCCACGCAAGCAGAAGACCGATGAACGATCTCTGTGTTTGTTTGATAAATGGCAAGTGCAGGAGTGCCTCCTCCTCTAGAAAGATCTGCTGGTCTTCAGATCTGAAGATCCAAGAAGACGATCTCTCCGCCGCTGTTGCTGTGGCACCTTGCAATGATCCATCGGCGTTGAATGAAGCCAAATTTGCAGATCTGAACTCCTTCACGATTAAGGAGTCGACTGCTGAAGGCGCGCCAACTCTATCAAAGAGAGCACGTCAAAGGAAACGACAACGCCTCGCGCGCCAATTCGCCAAGGATTTGGATCAGATGCATGGTCTCCATTACCAAGCAGATCTGGAGCTCAGAAAGCGCCAAGTGGCTAATCTGTCACCACGACCAGCATCGGAATCCTCCTCTCGATCTCCAATTAATGGATGGGTTCATGTCCAAAGAACCCGTTCTACTCTCGAGGAGCGAATCCAGAAGCACCGCACCTTGCTTGCGCATGTCCGGACCCTTGTACGAAAAGAACAAGAAATGCAAAAGGAAGAGGCAGTTAAGAGATCGCCGAGATCCAAACAAGTTTGGGTGCCAAAAGCCAAATCAGCGCCTAATGCAAACGCAGGCGACGTTGCTTTGCGGCCTTCGTCAACTTTAGATCCCGAACCTCCAGTAAAGCCCTACCGCAGCGTGTATTTCCCCAAGTTTAGGATTCCTCTGAAGGATCGTATCGGTGCCCTACCCGAGAATCGAGGAAAAGCGCTTGTTAAGGAAAGCTGGAGATCGTGGAAGGAGCTTCGAGCCAACATCCGGACTGGGGGTCGTACGCGACCTCCTAACAAATTGATTTCTGCAACGGCCCGCTTGACGGTGCGTGCAGAAAATCAGGAGCCCGTTAAGGTTTCACCCTCACAAAGGTGTGATTCTAAACGTGTGACTCCCGTAGATGCCAACAAGGCAATGTTTACTCAGAGGAAAACGCGTCAGACAGACGAACGCGTTATACCTGAGAATCCATGTGAGTAGCCGATAGGTTCCTCCGACCGCAACGTCGATGAGTTGTACTATCGGGCTAGAGGTACGAATAAATCTCGAAAGAAAGGTACCCGAGAAACGGACTCTCATTGTCCGTATATCAAAATTATCAGGGCAGTATTATCAACGTGTAGCTGACCCAAGACCGCTCTGCGGAGGGTCTCGTTATTCGAGAGAATCTCCGATGGAACTACGAAGCCCAAATCAAGGCGTTTCCACCAAAGAGAATCGGTTGCTCGAGATGATGAATTCCCAGAAGTTACCATCAACATGGTCAATAAGGGAAAATCTCCGATTGTTTCAAGTGGTTCCAACCCTGATTTCTCCCCAGGAAGAAGAATCAATTCTGATTTCTCCCCAGGAAGAAGAATCAATTCGGGAATAGCTCAGCTTCAGCTAGAAGCCGTCGGATATAATGATTATCAGGGGATCCATGAAGGAATCCATTCCGATGACGAAATCTCAGATTCTTATTCTGCACTCGCCTCCGACGATACAACGTCTAGCATAGGACAAGATCGAGAAGTGTTCATGATCAACACCGAGCAAATAGCCAAAATCATTGAGGATGCTCTAGCCAAGCAGAAAGAAGCATTCAAAATCGAAATAGAAATGGCTATGTGGGAGATGAGACAAATGCACGACCAACAAATCCGAGCTTTGTCAAATCAGCTAGTTGAATCCAGCCGTCGCACCCAGAACGCCGTAGTTGACAGCGATCCGGAAGTGGACAAAATCATCATGGTCGACGCACCGCCCAAAAATACTGGGGGTGGCCCCACTAAAAATAACGACGCTGGGGGTGGACCCACCAATGATGATAACACTGGGGGTGGCCGTATTATTCCTCTCGAAAATTGTCCAAAACAGGATATAGATGAGGCCGAAAAGATGAAGGATCTCGAAAGAAAAATTGACGCCCTGATGTCTGCTCGAGAGGTGAAGAAGACCGGCATTCCGTGTCCTTACCCGAAAGAGTGGGATTCGATCCCGTATCCGACGAAATTCAACATGATCAACTTCACGCCGTTCGACGGGAAGGGCTCGCCCACTCAGCACCTGATCTATTTCAAGTACCATTTGGGAGTGATCTCTGGCAACGAGCCTCTGACGGTCCGGTCATTTGTTGGCACCCTTCGCGGGCCTGCGTTCGATTGGTACCGTCGTCTCAAGCCCGGAAGCATCAACAGCTAGGAGGACCTGGAAAGCATGTTCCTCGCTCATTTCTTCGATGATGACACCGAAGTGTCGGTCAGGACACTCTTCGATGAGAAACAAAAAAACGGAGAATCGTTGGATACCTTCATCAAACGCATCCGCAATCAGGCAATGAACTGCAAGGATCCCGTCACGGAAGAGTTCGTCTTGCAAACCTATCATAATAACTTGTCCACTAATATCTTGGACGTTATGGGAGTAGAGCCGCTCAATACCTGGAAAGAGTTGAAGGTGCGCGGAGAACAGGCCGAACGCTTCCCAGATCTGAAGTACTGCGCGTACCACAAGAGGATCCTTCATCCCACCAAGGCTTGCTTTACTTTAAAGAATGGCATACAAACCTTGGTTGAAGCCAGCGTCATAACATTAGGATAAGCCAAATAAGAACGGTAATACTCCGAAGAGTATACGAGTATAAACTGCTTCTCAATCCTCCGACCGGTATAAGAGGTTAAACTGCTCCTTGATACTCCAATAGGTATATGAGTCTAAACTGTTTCCTACCGTTGATGGGAAGTTCCTGGAGAATGTTATGCTAATATTCTTAAGGATAACCCGGACATGTAACGGAGTACAAAGTCAGACCCAGTTCCAAGAAAGAAGCTGGGGGTAGATGATTCATGTAACGGGAAGTTCCCGGAAAAATACTATATGTAATTCTCTTAGGGATAACCCGATCATTACAAATAAAGTGATAAACTCTAAACCCACTGTGATTGGTATTCCCACTCTCACAGTCTACCTGGTCAAACCTTCCTATAGTTAGGGCCACAACCAAAATCCCCTCTCGATTCCTTCCATGAACGAGAGGTCCACTTTCAAAAATTGAGCAATCAAACCTATAAAAGTTAGGATTGTTCCCAATCTCACTTAGTCAAACCTACAGATAGTTAGGACTAAGACTAACGAAAGACTTCCATCTTTTCCTTTTTCCACCAAACCTATAAAAGTTAGGGTCGAAATTGGGCTTTCTCCTTAATAAATGAGGGACTCTTTTTGGATCGAATGACCAATCCTATAAAAGTTAGGGTCGTTTGAATCTTTCCGATTCTCGGAGTGGAGATCCCACTCTTAGTTTCATCATTTCGGATTCTGGGGGTGTAGATCCCACCTTGAGTTTCCTTTCCAACTGGAGATAGAATATAAAATTCTTCCTCTTCAGTGCCGGGAGATAGAATATAAAATTCTTCCTCTTCCATTTTCCAGTTCGTCTTTACCCTGAGAAAAGACACAATTCCCAACTTCCAATCCGTGCACTTTATGCACGGGAAATTTTATCTCAACTCCTAAATAGAGATAAGCCTACGCCTAACACGCGTTGCCGGTTTAGTCTTTCACCGATTGAAAAAGACACCAGAATCCAGTCTGGGGAATTTTATCCCGAATCCTAAGTAGGGATGAGTCAACACCTAATACGCGTTGCCGGTTTAGTCTTTCACCGATTGAAAAAGACACCAGAGTATAATTCTGGGGACTTTCATCCCGAATCCTAAGTAGGGATGAGTCAACGCCTAATACGCGTTGCTGGATGCCATATTCCCGTAAGAAATGGCGAAGTCTATGTATTCAAAATCATAGCATTAAGTCTAAGAGAAGCAATTCTCTTAGCACAACGTTACATGTGAAACGGGTTTTAATAATTCACATGCTAGCCCGATTCAAACGGTAATCGGTAAAGGCACGTCAAACCCGTTGATGGCTGGGGGTTTGCCAAAAATCCCAAAGCCTATGTCTAACACACATGGCCGGTTAGTCTTTGACCGTAAAAAGGACAAAAGACCACATATTCAACATTGTGGCAGGTTGTTATTAATAACACCATAATCCGTGCCTCACACGCACGGGGAATTTTATCCCGAAGCCTAAGTAGGGATAAGTCAACGTCTAATACACGTTGCCGGGTAGCCTATTCCCGTAACAATGACATCCAGAATCCGAGTCTGGGGATTTTTTATGACCTAAATCCTATAGTAAGGATAAAAGTCAGGCGCCTACACATGCGTTGCCGGGTAGTCTATTCGCCAGTGAGAAAGACGAAAGTCTACTTATTCAATGTCGTAGCACTAAAAGAGTTACTCTTTTAGGCAGCAACGTATGTTGCAGAAACGATTAAACAATCATGGCATCATGCCGCGACTCAGTAGTACTCTGGCATCAAACCCGTTGATGGCTGAGAATTTGCGCAAAAATTGCTATAAGTGCGAAGTCATTGATGGCATCAGATCTGGCTAGTGGTCTCGTGCTCGATTATCCAACAAAATTAAAATAGATCCACAAATCAGATGAATCAGATTTTAAACACGTTGGTCCTGCAGACCGCGACAGCTTGGGACGGCCGCTGTGCTCCAATACCTTAAGAAGCTTAAACTGTGTAATAGCTCCAGTAACACGTACGAGTATAAACTGTGTCAACTGTTCGAAATGCAAAACCCTAGGGTCAACAGGCCGGTCAACGCGTAACGCCTAGGTCAGACGCGCAGTCAACGCGTTGCGACCAAAAAGTCAATAGTTGCGACGCTCGAATAACCCTAGGGTCAACGCCGGTCAACGCGTAACCGCTAGGTCAACGCCGAGTCAAGAGGAGGCTTGCGACAAAAGGTGCAACATACGGTGATCTGAAACCGGGCTAAGGTCAACAGCAATGCGACGAGGTAGTTCAAAGTCAACTCATGACACTGAGCCAAACTCATTCATATCAGCTGTAGACTCGAGACAGTGCCGACGACGGCCAAGCGATAAACGCATGGCGGCCGGACTTAGAACTGTCGGCTATTCGTCAAAGCAATCCGATAGACGGCGAAAATGGAAGTGAGTGCAAGAGTTGAAAGCTACTAAGGTCGCTTTACGCCGACTGAAGGCTAGACCAATCACATCTAAAGTATTCCAGCCTCTTCTATAAAAGAAACGAGTCCGGAACGCTTTGGAGGGGGTATCTGTAGGCGTCGAAAATTGCCTATAGGTCTCTACGAACAGCTCAGTGTTAAGGAATAACGATGAACATCACTATCCGGTTCACAGGAGTTCGATTGACGTTGGTGATTGCTTGAAGTGAACCGACGAACTACGTGAGCTGACAGAATTCCGGAATAACGAAGGTGCGGGCTAATCGGGAGCCCCGCAATGTTTACAAAGGGAACAATGCCCTTCGTGTCTCATTCATTCTACAGATAATCCAACCATTGGAGCTGATAGAACTCTTCGTCAGACTTCCAACGCACTTCGAATCATTAAAATCCGAGTTCGGACGAAGAATTTACAGCGGAAGCGGACGAATGCACCTCAACGGACGAAGCCCTGCCGGATTGAAGACTTAAAGTGCACAGATTTCAAGAGAGGAGGAGGAGAGATCGGATCTAGTTCTTCAACACAAGAGAGAGAGATTCGTCAGATCTACATCACCCGCATCCAATCCTTAGAATTATCCCGTTGTGGTAATTCTAAGAAGAGCAAATATCTCTCTTTTATCGAGATAGGCACTTCAAGTTTCTAGATCTCCTCGCGGATCGATGAAGCTCTGCCCAATTTTTCAGCAATCAGATCTGATCGACGGTGGTCCACGGATAAACCCCGGCACAGGCAAAGACACCCACGCAAGCAGAAGATCGATGAACGATCTCTGTGTTTGTTTGATAAAGTTGTAAACTTGTTTTATTTTCATTGTGTAAGGAGATCTTATAAAAAGATCAACTTTTTATTTTATTCGAGTTTATTGTAACGACTAAAGTTGTAATAGATTCGATAGCAATGAAAACAGCAACTTTCACCGCAAACAAATGCTTGGGCCTAGTGAATGAACTCCTAGAAACTCATCAAGTTGGGGTCGCATATGCCCTCGCAACAATTTGGAGCCTTCTCATAAAGAGAAAACTCCTATAACTGACCGCATCAGACTACGAGTTGAAGTCTAAGAGCCCGTTGAGGTCCCACGCTCACTAAGGTGTGGTTCTAAACGAGTGGCTCTTAAGAATACTAACAAGGTAGCAAGTCCTCAGAAGGAAATGTGTTCCTCAGGCAACAACATTATACCGATGAGATAACTCCGATAATCATGCCGATGAGTTGTACTATCAGGCTAGGGGTACAAACATATCTTGAAAGAGAGATACCCAGGAAATGAACTTTTATTGTCCGTGTGTCAAGCTTATCAGGGTAGTATTATCAGCGTGTAGCTACCACAAGGTCGCTCTGCAGAGGATCTCGGTATTCCAAAGGCTTTTCTCTAAAGTGTCAAAAACTAAGCCAGGGCGTTTTTGTAGAAAAAGATCAGCTGCGCAAGGTAACGAACTTCCAGAACTCACAATTAACATGGCTGATAAGGGAAAGTCGACTCGACCTTCTAGTTCTAGCCCCCTCGTATCACATCGTCTAACTCGGCTACGCGCAGGGACTACTAGACGTGGGGACTATTAGAGGATGAAAAGAGGGTTATCCTCGAATGATGAAGCATCATATGCTAACTCTACATTCGCTTCTGACAATACGATATCCAGCCCAGAGAAATCCCGCGACGTGTTTATGATCAACACTGAGCAAATGACCAAAATCATCGAGGATGCGTTGGCCAAGTAAAAAGAGAACTTTAAGTTCGAAATAGAAATAGCTATGCTGCGGATGAGGGAAGAGCATGACCAACAGATTTGGGTCTTGTCTAATCAAATTAGTGAATTTAGTCATCACAATAATGCTTAATGGATAGGTGATGATTTAGACATGGACGAACACCTTGATGTAGATAACCCTCCCATTGATCAAAACATTAGGGGTGGCCCCACTAAAGGTAACGACGCTGGGGTGGTCCCACCGAAGATGACAATGCCTAATCGGTCGCTCGTATCCAAAAACCAAGGTCCCGAAGCCTATAAATACAGCCTCATGGCCTTCATTTTTCCAGATCTAGAATTCTTGAGCGTCGGCAAAGCCCTGTTGAATTGAAGACTCAAGGAGCACAAGTTTTAGACGAGAGGAGGAGTTCATCGGATCTGTAGTTCTTCGGTTCTTATCCTTGAGATTGCCCCATTGCGGTAATCTCGAGAAGAGTGATTATCTCGCTGTTGCCGGGATAATTACTTCGGCTACTTGATTCCTTCGCGAATCAACAAAGCTCCGGATCTGATCTGATCACCCAGTGGTCCGTGGATATCGACGTCCCCATCACAGGCCAAGATCTCACGCAAGCAACAGAGGATAAATGGCCGTTGTGTTGTTTGGCGAAAGTTTAACCTTTTTTTGTTTTTATTATGCAATGGTCTTATAAAAAGACTAACTTTTTTTTGGTTTTCGTTGTAACGGTTAAAGTTGTAATGAATTCATCAATGAAAATATCGACTTTCCACCCAAGCAAACTGGCGACCATAGTGGGAGCCGACAGCCTTTCTGCGAAGGCTGACGTGTCATAACCTCAGATCCTCATCCCGGTTGAAACAAAGTTCGACCAGTAGAAGTACGAGGAATACTTGTCCTCCTCCTCCAGATCAGCCTCTCCTCGCAGGTGCAAGAAGGCCTATTCCAAGAAGACCCATTAGACTTCGACTTTAGAAGCCCAAAAAGAAGATATTCCCGCCACCGCTGCACTTGTGGCTCACAACACCCCGCCGGCATCCGACGAGGCTGAAATCACGGATCTGAACCCCTTGAACAAGGGTTTGACTATTGATGATGTACCCACTTTATCAAAGAGAGCACTTCAGAGGAGACGCCAACGCCTCGTACGCTAGCTGACCAAAGCCTTGGAGCCCATTGATGGAATCCGCTATGAAGCGGATCTGAAGTCCAGCAGGCACCAACCGCCACAACATCGAGTGGACAACCCCTCCTCCTTCAAATTAGCGAAGAACGAATGGATCCGTGTCAAAAGGACCCTATCGACTCTTCAAGAGCGGATTCAGAAACGCCGCGCATTACTTGCACATGCAAGAATTCTTGTGAAAGAGGCCAAGAAATTGCAGAATGAAAAAGTGGAAAATAAGCCACAAAGACGGTAGCCAAAAAGATTAAAAAACACGGGACACTCAAATCTGACCCTCCAGCTCGCGAGACACCCAGATCCGACCCTCTAGCTTACGGGTCACTCAAATCTGACCCTCCAGCTCGTGAGACACTCAAATCTGACCCTCCACCTCATGGGACACTCAAATCCGACCCTCCAGCTCACGAGACACCCAAATCTAACCCTCCAGCTCACGGGTTACTTAGGTCCGACACTCTAACCTGTAGGTCACTCAAGTCTGACCCGCGCCAGGGTCAAGACAGAAGATGTTCTGCACTAGTGTTTTCGATTCCATCGAGTTCCGCACCTCTGGTGGAGACTTGCGATAGCGTGGATTGTCCCGTTTTAAGATAAAGATCACAGATCGCCTTAGCCCCTTACACGATGATTGAGGCAAAGCTCTTGTCAAAGAGCGCTTAGGCCCATTGAATGGATCTCGAGTGCTTTTTCAGGCTGGAGGTCGTAGTCGTCCTCCTAAGCAGTGGAGGAGAATGCATGATGGGAAAAGTCCTATAACTATTATTGTCACAGAAAGGGAAACCCGATAACTATTATTGTCACAGAAGAGGTTTAGGCTATGTCTCCTCTTCCAAAGACGAGTGTTGTTTGTAGGTCATTGATCAGATTGCTAATAAAGGTAAAGACGGATATTCTTCCCACTCTTCAGCTTGGGACTCCGACGCTAGTCTTGGAGAAATGTTCAAAAGGCTAATGTCGAACATGGCTACGGTTGACCCTGTCACAATAGAGGAAGATGACCAAATGCCGACTTGGGAAGACCCTTGGGTTCATCACCTGAATATGCAATATAATGAAAGGTTTGAACATAGGGAACCCCCTACCAAATATCAAATAATCTAGGTGAATATGGGTGATGAGGATAATCCGAAACCAATATTCATTAGTGATGATCTCCCGCCGACTGAAAAAGAGGAGTTAATTAGCCTCATTAGGGAGTACATCGATGTTTTTGTTTGGAACTACGAGTATATGATAGGACTCGATCCAAAGGTGGCAATGCATTGCCTTAATATTAAACTGGATGTCAAACCTATCAAACAACAGCAAACATGGTTTTGTCTGCAAATTATGGAGGAAATCGAGTCTGAAGTTAAAAAGCTTATCGACTAGGGTTTTGTCAAGGAGAAACAACATGCCGAATGGCTTGCCAATATTGTCCTGGTCCTTAAGAAGAACGGGAAAATCAGGATTTGTATCGACTTTTGAGACCTTAGCACTGCCTGCCCAAAAGATGATTTCCCTCTTCCCATCACAGATGTTATCATCGATAACACGTGTGGATTCGAGAGAATGTCCTTCATGGATGGATTTTCTGGTTATAATCAGATAAAGATGCATCCAGATGTTGAAAAACATACTGTGTTTAGAACACCTCTCGCTGTTTTCTGCTATAGGATTATGCTCTTCGGATTAAAGAATGCAAGAGCCACATATCAGAGAGCCATGTCAAAGATTTTCCGGGACCATCTCCGGAAGACTGTCGAATGCTACATGGACGACTTAGTCATGAAAATCCGTGACAAGAATGATCACATCAAATACTTGAAGACAATGTTCGACCTGATGCAGACTCATCAGTTGAAGATGAATCCTACCAAGTCTTTTTTCAAAATGTCCAACGGTAAATTCCTTGGATTCGTCGTCACCATTATGGATATTCACATTGACCTTGATAAAGTAAAGACGATTAATGAGTTGCAACCCCCGAGAAACCTTAAAGAACTCAGAGGATTACAAGGACAGTTGGCTTATATCCGTCGATTCATCTCGAACCTTTCGGGAAAATGTTAACCATTCTCCATGCTTACAAAGAAAGGTGTATCAGTTATATGGGATGACGCTTGTCAAAAAGCATTCAAAGATATTAAAGAATATCTCTCACAACCTCCAGTGCTCGTTGCACCGAAGTCGGGCAAACCGATCTTGATTTACGTCAAGGTGACGAGCCACTCATTAAGTACATTACTTGCACAAGACGATGACAACTGTCACGAACAGGCCGTATATTACCTAAGCCGAACCCTCGTAGGCGCCGAATCTCAATATACAATGATTGAGAGGGAGTGTCTCGCCTTGGTATTCGCAATTCAAAAGATACGATATTACTTGGTTGGACAGACTAATTATGTCATCTCTAATGTTAACCTAGTCAGAGTATTCATGACACAGCCGGCTTTCATGAATTGGCAGCTAGCGAAATGGGCTCTACTTCTGTCTCAATATGACCTACATTTTAAATAACAAAAGTTGGTCAAAGGATAAGCTATTTGATATCTTATGGCAGCTAACCTAACTATGGATACCGTCGAGATGTACGATGATCTGCTAGATGAAACCCACGAAGCCAACGTAACTTCCCATCAACAGGTATGGTGTTTGTACTTCGACGGTACTTCTCGAGCAACTAATGTAACAAGTGCTCCTGGATGTTCTAAGATTTTCTCTGGAGTGGGAGTTGTCATAGTTTCCCTAGGAAAACATGTGATGCCTCGGGCCTATTCACTGATCGAGCCATGCTCAAACAACGTAGCCGAGTATAACGCACTGCTTATTAGGCTCAGCTTTGCTAAAGAACTCGGGTCGAATATCTTGAAGCTTATGGTGACTCTTAACTGGTAGTTAAACAAGTTCAAGGGGAGTATGAGGTTAGAAAACAGGATCTGATACCGTACCATAGGATGGCCGTTGAGATAGCGGAATCGTTTGAAGGATTCTTCATCGAATATATTCCACGCCTACAGAACGCCTGTGCAGATGCGCTGGCAGCATTAGCCGTATCCCTGGTGCAACCTCCCAAAACGGAATTATGGTAAGAACTCATCAACTCTTAGTACCGATCTATGATCTAGACGATAGAGAAGTGGACGTTAAAGAAGTGTATTCAACTCAAGTTGAGTTCGAATCCCGAGACTAGCGTTTCCCTATCATAGATTATGTCCTACACAGAATTTTACCGGAAGACGTGAAGGAAAGAGATTCAATCCAATGGAGAGCACCGAGATTCTACTATAACACAGAGAGTCGAATGCTATATCGTCAGGGGTATGATGGTTTACTATTACATTGCTTATCCACTAAAGAAGCGGAAGAAGTCCTTAGGGAGACACACGAAGGGGTTTGTGGCATACACCAACCTGGCCCCAAACTTTATGACCGCATCAGAAGAATGAGATATTTCTAACCCACCATGATAAAAAACATAGTCGTGTACGTACGGAAGTGTCATGCGTATCAAATACACGTGAATTATATGCACCAATCCCCAGAGCATTTGCACCCTTCAGCCACGTCATGGCCTTTCGAAACTTAGGGAATGGACATTGTTGGTCCTATAAATCCCCCGTCAGTCAAAGACATCGATTTATTCTGGTAATTACCGATTACTTCTCCAAGTGAGCTGAAGCGATTCTGCTCAAAGAAGTAAAGACGAGCAACGTCGTTGCGTTCATTAAGCACCACATTATCTACCGGTATAGTGTTCTAAGGTGAATCATACATGACAACGGTCCTCAGTTTGTCAGTAATGTATTCATCAAATTTTGTGAGAAGTTTAAAATTCAAGATATTTTGTCAACAGCTTACAATCTCACAGTAAACGGATTAGCTAAAGCCTTTAACAAGACTATCATCAAGCTTTTGTCAAAACTTGTGAAGACTAATAAATAAGATTGGAATGATAAACTTGGCAAAGCTCTATGGGCCTACCGCACCACAGTTCGCATGCCTACTGGAACAACCCCGTATTCTTTGGTATATGGGTGTGAAGCAGTACTTCCATTAGAAATTCAAATTTAATCTCTTCAAATCGGTCTTGCAATCCAGATGACGATCGAAGAGCAACATTAGAAATGTCTCGAAGAACTCTAAATGCTCGACGAGAAGCATTTGGATGCTCAATAACACATTGAGTTCTACCAAGCCAGAATCTCCCGAGCCTTTGACAAAAAGGTTCGACAACAGAGTTTTAAAGAAGAGGATTTGGTCTTAGCTGTCCGATGGCCAATGATCCTTAATTCCAAGAAGAAAGGCAAGTTCGAGTCAAAATGGGAATGACCATTTGTGGTAGAGATAGTCTATTCAAACGGCGCATACTGTCTTATTACCAAGGAAGGTGCCAGGCTTATGATGCCGATAAACGGCAAGTTCCTAAAGAAGTACTACCTTTAGTACATTCAGGACAACCCATGTATCGGGAAGTTCCCAGAAGAATACTACATGTGGTATTCTAGGGATAACCTTATTGTTGTAAAAATAGTAAATAAGAGATCCACACTTGGACTTTGAATGTATTCAAAGTTGAAGCGTATTTTATTGTTAATATTTCACCAATTCTCATAAATTCTTTTACTGAGATCATATTCGACTATTTTGACGGATTAATATTTCCTCACAAAATCCCCCACTGATCAAATCAATTGACGGTGGGCCCACCAAAATTTCTATCCGTTAATTCTTAGCAATTTTCAAAACATGACGTGTTAAGTCCTGATCACTTAACATTAAAATCCTCCATTGAGTGGCTAGTATGAGCCGGTATTTCTACTGCAATATGTATTCCACTCTTATTGTATTCAGGTCAAACCTATAAAAGTTAGGGCCAAAGCTAGATTCCCCTCTCGGTTCCTTCCATGAACGAGAGGTCCACTTTCAATTTGAGCAATCAAACCTATAAAAGTTATGATTGCCTCTAACCTCACTTGGTCAAACCTGCAGACAGTTAGGATCAAGATCGAGTCATCCCTTTCGATAAACGAAAGACTTCCACCTTTCCTTTTCAGTCAAACCTATAAAAGTTAGGGCCGAAATCGGAATTTCACCTTAATGAATGAGGAACTCTTTTATTGGATTAAGCAACCAATCTTATAAAAGTTAGGGTTGCTTGAGTCTTTTTGATTCTCAGAGTGGAGATCCCACTCCTAGTTTTACCTTTCCGTATTTGGGGGTGGAGATCCTACCTCGAGTCTCCTTTGCAACTGGAGATAGAATATAAAATTCTTCCTTTTTAGTATTGGGAGCTAGAATATAAAATTCTTCATCTCCCATCTCGGGTTTGTCTTTACCCTAAACAAGTGCTGGGGACAGAATATAAAATTATTCCTCTCCAGCATCGGGTTTGTCTTTACCCTAAGAAAAGACACAATTCTCAACTTTAAATCCGTACACTTCATGCACGGGGAATTTTATCTCGACTCCTAAATAGAAATAAGCCTACGCCTAGAACGCGTTGCCGGGTGCCATATCCCCGTAAGAAATGGTGAAGTCTATGTATTCAAAATCATAGCACTAAGTCTAAGAGAGTTAATTCTCTTAACATAACATTATATGTGAAACGGGTTTTAATAATTCACATGCTAGTCCGATTTAAACGGTAATCGGTAAAGGCACATCAAATCCATTAAAGGCTGGAGGTTTGCCAAAAATCCTAAGTCTACGTCTAACACACATCACCGGTTTAGTCTTTTTTCGATTAAAGAAGACACCAGAGTCTAAGTCTGGGGAAGTTTATCCCGAAGCCTAAGTAGGGATAAAGTCGAAACCTAACACGCATTGTCGGGTGCTATATTTTCGTAAGAAATGGTAAAGTCTATATATTCAAAGTCATAGCATCAAGTCTAAGTGAATTAATTCTCTTAGCATAACGTTACATGCGGAATGGACCAAAACAATCCGCATGCTAGCCCGACTCAAACGGTAGTCGGTAAAGGCTCATCAAACCCGTTGAGGGCTGAGGGTTTGCCAAAAATCCTATAATTATTATGGTTGATTATATCAGACAGAATAGGACATCATAATAAAAGAGGTATAATGAACAAAAAAAAGAAATATCTTCTATTAATGAAAATTGAGTTTGCAGGTACAAAAGTCACAATCAATCTACATAAAGCTTATGGCTAAGAACTTGTTGCTCTAACTTAGACAACTCTACAGTATAAGCTATGCTCGAGCTCGTTCTGCAGTATGGTCTTCATGGAGTCCTCATCAGTAGCTAATATCCGTGTAGCCTCCGCCTTCATCTCGGCTAACTTCTCTTTGGAAAGTTCTTACTGTTTGGACATTGTATTTACAGTACCCTCTGCATGAGCCTTTGTCATCTCCAAAACAGCTTGAACATCATTGGCCGTCTTAAGTTCCAATTCGAGTCATTTTATTATGGCGACACCTGATGTGAAAGAAGAGTTAATTTTGTGAAGGGCTGTCAATTTATCATTAAAAACGTCTTCCATGCTGGACACGACTCTATTGTTCTTGAATTTTAAGATTGGCAGATATTTGAGCCTCGCACCAGGTCTTTAGCCTGGTCTCCAACTGAGCGGCCACATATGAAGGAGCACCGGCAGCCTGGAATTCCTTCAACCTTTGATATTCACGCTCGAGATGGTCTAAGTCCATAGTAATAACGTATGCCAAATCCGAGTATCCTTGATTTCTTATAAAAGTCACTTGGTTATCAAGATAAGATTTGAAGAGGCCGAGAGAAAATCCTTGGATAAGCTTATCAAGCATGCCATTCACAAATGAGAAGAAGGAAGTAATCTCCAAGCGAAGAAGGACTTGATAAGCTTATCAAGCATGCCATTCACAAATGAGAAGAAGGAAGTAATCTCCAAGCGAAGAAGGACTTTATCAGGGTCATCATCGCCATTCACAAATGAGAAGAAGGAAGTAATCTCCAAGCGAAGAAGGACTTTATCAGGGTCATCATCAGATAACAGAGTCCTGACCATATCATTGAGCCGAGAAGAAGGCCCTACAAGGAAAAGAAGATATAAATATCTTTGAAATCTTAGCCGAAGTTCTGAATCAGTATTGATGTAAAATTTACCAATATCAAGTGACGTTTCCTCAAGTTGATGTCCCGCACTTGGTTCTGTCAGTACGACCTCTTGAACTTTTAAGATCGTCGCCGATGTCGTAACCATTGACGTACCAACATCGTTAGTTGGTCTCACGGCCTCTTCAACAGGACTAATCCCCGTAGCTGTAGCAGTCGCTTCGGTCACAGGGATTGTAAGCTGAGTTGGAGCTATTGACGACTGAGCTTCTATGATAGTTCCTGCCAACAGCAAAAAATCAAAACCCTCAGGATCGTTAGATATCCCAACAATAGTAGTTGCATCAGTCTCAACGACTGGTCCTACAAGTGTGACTCCCTTACGGTTAAGTAAAACCGATAAGTGAACAACCTTTACAAAATAGATAAAATTCATACTTGCAGAGGGACCAGCCTCGACGACCGGTTCAACTGCTTCAATAATTGGTTCGACAGTCTCGCGACAAGCTTATTCTGACAACATATTGTCAAGCAGCCTGTCGCCAGAGCCCGAAGGGTCCTGTATGGGATCGGATGGAGGTGTGTCAGCTGCTTTGTGAAAGATTTCTTTATCACTTGGACCTTCCATTAAAACATCTAAAGAAAATTCTAAGTGTTAAGACATGGAAAGAGAAGTTGAAAATCAACAATGAAAGAGAATTAAATTCACCTTCGATGGTGACAGCAGGCTCTTCAATCTCGACGTCAGCAATCGCCTCTTGTAGCTTTTCTAAAAGAGCCAGAAGCATATAAGCAATTAGAGGAGGAACAAAATCAGAGTCGTTTAATACCCGAGATTGCCATCTAAAAGGTATACTACCGGTAATAGGTGTTCTTGGGCTAGCAATCACCGTGAGCAAATCAGATCCTACAACGGCACCTTCGCCGGTGTTAGGGGTCACACTTGTTTCAGCACCCGCCAGATCCTGATCCACATCTCATCTGCTCGTGGCATGTAACAAGATCCTCTGAAAAGTCTAAGTCAGGAGAAGGGGGGTTGTACATCATCGCATCTTCATCATGACCCTCTAGAATATAAAATTTGCTAAGTCTAAAGCTTGGTGAAAGAAAGGACTAAAAAGATGATAAGAGTTGGAATATTACCTTCCCCACCAATGGGTGCATCACCGACAACCTTCGTTTGGGATGCCTGAGGTTTAGTGTGGCGCCTAATGGTCAACTTCAGTCATTTTGTAGGTCGGTCCTCTTTAAGATCCACAAGTCTGTCCTATGTTAATGTGGCACGCGGTTCAATTTGCGATCCTGCCTGAGCTGTGGCCCAAGATCGAGCACGGGTAATAAGGCCACCTCTCTCCTCTTCCCCCACGAAACCTACATCTGAAAGTTCAACCATCATTCTATTATAAGTAGGCAAAATTCTCCACTTCTTCCGAGCTTTAAGTTGGCGAACTCGATCAACGATCAATGGATCACATAGCTCTTTATAAAAAGACTTAGACAAACCTACTGCATGTTCCTCAAAGTCACTGTTGACCTCTATAGCACCACCAGTAGTGGATTGATCCTCTTCGAAAGTCTCCTCGTCAGAAGTGAATGATTCCTCTGCTGTCTCCTCTATTTTCTGCTTGCCTTTGCCAGAGGGACCAGTGAGCTTACTATCGCATCTCCTTCTTTCCAGCACACTTTCTCGAACCATCCTCTTAGCGATATGCGATGCAGCTCCAGCCTTCAGCTCCTTAATCGACCTCTAAGGAACGGGTTCATTAGCAACTATAATCCATTTGCAACATAGATATGTGAGCTCTAAGTGGCGGTCAGTATTCGGAAGACTGAATTTGACACCACTACAGCCCGTCACATTCCATAACCAAGCATGAGCTCTGTCCACTAGCCCGCCCCGAGTATAAAACCGTTGGTTCGGATTCGCGATATATAACTGGTCATATCCAAATTGACGGGCGAACCGACACGACAGATAAGGCCCTAAATAGTAGTGCTCCTTCACTCAGAAAATTAGATGGCCTGGCCTTATGTTCACGAGCCATCTGAAACAGCCAACATCGAGAGAGGTCCGATCAGTTCTGGGCACTTCTTTATCGATAACCCATCCCACCATATTTGCTGGCAAATCGAGGAAGGCATGGATTGATCACCCAACCCTTGTGCATGTGCAAGCTCTCCCTAACTTCCGAGAAGTTCCGAGCTTTCCATCTACACTCCTCGTATAGTTGTAACAAAGGGGTGGACAAATCTGCAATAATGGGAGGCGACATCAAATCGGGGCGATGAAGGACCATCCACCCAACCAGATAGGTGTAAGGGAGGCCTTTGCCGTAGGGATCTTCTCGGATGGGGTCTCCTCAGTTTGAGTAAAAGCTGTGACCACTTGACGAAGTCCATGATGGATGCCGGCAATCATTGCTGGCAAAAGAGATAAGCTTCTGTCATAGGCAAGGTGGACAGTGGGAAATAACACCTCTATCGGCAAGGCATCCGAGTTCTGATATGGCACCCCACACTTCTTCAACCAAAGTGCGATATAACCGGCCAACAAAGTCTTAGGGTGGATGTATTTCTCCGCTTGCAACAAGAAGGTCTTAAACTTAGTCCCTGCACAAAATCTACCTTGGACACTGGCAATAGTGTAAGATTGGGCATCGTATTTTTCAGCCAATTTGTTGATCTCCGAAGGAGTCAGTGGTTTCAGTTCACAAACAGCTTCACCGGTTTTCTGTAAATTCTTGAATAGGTAACATGAGAATTGTTTAAAGCTTATTTGAGACTTTTTCCTCGTAACTGGGTTAGTTCCGGCTAAAGCAATCTGATAATGACACGAGAGTTCCTATAACGTGTGGTATCAAGTGGGTTTATGGATTTTCAATTGATGTAGCTCCCGGTTGGAGGGAAAATATTCCTGATACGGCATATCTCCCATTTGTAGTCCAAAGACTTTATGCATCTCATGGAAGGATAGTCCTAATTCTCCATTCCGTGTAAGAAAGGTGTTGGTATCTGGATTATACAGCTCTATTAATCCCACAAAGTGGAGAGTGTTCACCGGTAATCCGTATTGAGTGGCGCGAAGGGTTTCATACAATCTTATCAACTTTAATTCAGCACCCTACCGGTGAAGGATATAACCTGTCATCCGGCCCCACCATGATTTGTCTGAAGAATGAGACCAACCAAAGCACCTGTAATTTTTGATAGGTAGCTCTCGCCCTAGCTCAGTGAGGCGATTCCTAACGGTGCGAGCTATTATAGGTAATTCCCCTTTAGGCGGGTCCTCCAATCCCATCAAACCGGGGTGTAACCCTGTAATGTGTTTTCTGCCACTAAAACCCGGGAGTGAATGGTTGGTGACGTATCTGCAAGGGATGTTGGTGTGCTCTTCTGTCAGGGTCCATGTCATCTGTCGCATCACCACTTGCCCCCGCAATTCTGTTAGCAAACGATGACGAGGGAACGAAGGAAGATATAAGCAAGTCGTATCGTTACTATATAACCACCGCTCATTTTTGAGGTTTATGATGTCTGGATCCGTCACGGAATCACCGAACATGTAATGTGTCTTCCTTAAAGGAAAAGCAGAATCCGTATCTTCAGCGAACGACGTGTCTATAATTAACTGGCGCATGATGCGATGACCCCCCTCCCGTACTAACTTAGAGAATTCATCTTGGAGGTCCAAAGCGAATTGAGAAGTGGATGGGATCAACACCGGGTTATCAACAGCAGTGTAGTATCTACTCCTATGGCCATCTATCTCGAATTGAGAAAACAGCATTGTAGGGTATTCAACTGAAACGAATAATGTGTATTTGTTAAACATAGTGATGAAGAAATGTTAAGGCGACACAGGGCGTTAAACTCTTTTCACCAATCCGTGAGATAGAGTCACTACCTTGTAATTGGCAAGACGATTTTAACTGTATCACGAATACACAAGATAACGAACATTATCGCACGAATAGCGCGGTAACGTACTCTATCTTATGGAACGTAATACGGCAAAAATCGCCCCATATTGCCTTAAGACGCATTTTGACCAACCAAAATGTATCCGATAAGCATCCACCCCCACAAAGGAGAATATCTGCTCTTCCCAACTGCCTCACTAAGGAGAACACAACGTGGATGTAATATAGAAGCGTTCACCTCAACAAAAGAGGATATCAGCTCTTCCCGACTACCTCGCCAAGGAGGACAGAGAGGTGATGCAATATGCAATATGATATAATGAAGATTGAATTTATAAGCAGGAAATTACAAGGGCTTACCGGTGAAAGATGGGCGATCCCTCTCAGGTGACTGAGTAGCCGAGCGGCTCCTCTGGAGGCATGATCTCCTCGTCAACATGGTTAATTTGCAACAAAGATCAACAGCTCAGTCAGATCAAGAATCGAGATGCATGAATCGAAAGACTAAAAGGAAAATTGTGAATCTTTGACTAAAATTCTACATAATGGAATTTTTTAGTTAAAGTTCCAATTAAACCTATACGACATTCTTAATTCAAGCTAAAGTGAGAGGAAAATCAAATATGAAAGTCAATCAAACTAAGCGCCTCATACACAGTTCACATTCATAATCGAGCATGAAAATTAAAAGGAAAAATCAAGTTGAGGGTCGCAAAGTCAAACATAGGATTTTGACTACGTTAACATGCGGATGCACAAGCTCACAGAATCATCCGAAATTAGAGCATGGGTATTGACTTGAGTGTCAAATCATACATACATACATACATACATACATACATACAAGAGTTGAACAAGAATTAAGTCATATCAAGTCATCTACACAACCAAGTATCCCAAGGGCTTAATGTTGACAAGAATTCGAAACTAAGCTTCATACCCGTGCCAGTTCATAGTCAAGCTTCAATCCATCAATTTCAAGGTTAACAAAGCTCAAATCTTAACAAATTAAAGTAAGGGGTTGCGATCATGCGCAAAGTCAAAGTCAAAAATCAAGGCCTTGATATTTTTACTAAATCGAGAATCGATTCCGTTCTCATACGCAACCAAATTCAGTGAATTCCCACACAAATCAAGCAAAGAAATATCACTACTTTAGAAGTTTACAAAATCCACTAAGAATACGGAAGCTTGGGCATCAATTCAAATCTCAAGTATGAGCATGGACAACAATCAAAGGCCTCGTCCATACGTAGGTTCGAGAACAAATTCAACCCTCAACATCAACTCAGCCATGTACAAGTTTAGGCTCCACTCAAATACATGTACAAGTTCGGATTCAAGTCATTCGACCACATACAAGTTCGGATTCAAGACATACACAAGTTTAATTATATACAAGAGTTTGGTCACATAGATTCAAGTCACTTGGCCATAAGAATTACAAATTTGAATTATCAATCAATCAACCAAGAGCTAAAGGAAAATTCGGCCATGTACAAATCAGGCTCCACTCACATTCAAGTTAGCGAGTTAGGTTTTCAGTCAACACATAAATTTAAGCTCGAGATTTAATTCAAGCCGTCAATCATCAACAATCAACCTAAAGAAGAGTTCGGCCTCAGCGATGCACAAGCTCAAGAACGACACTCAGGTCATTAATATCAGTCAAAAAATTTTGGCCAACATTCAAGCCCAAACCTAAAACTCAGCTTTTTCCCAAAATTGAAGAGCTAGGTTTTCAAATATCAAGTCATGAACACAACCAAATTCAAAAAATCGGCCATCATTCAAAGCCCAAGTTCAAATTTTGGTTTTCCCCAAAATTGAAGAACTAGGGCTTCAATTATCAAGTCAAAACTCAAATATTCAACCAAAATTGAAGCAAGGGCATCGAAGTTTACCTAAACTAGAAGAGGAACTGAGAAGAGGGAAGACCAGTCGAACCCTA
>NC_033796.1:101013004-101046821 GCF_001876935.1 Asparagus officinalis
TTTTCTTGAAAATTTGATGAAGTGGGAAGCTTAGAGAAGAAGGGGATAAGGAATTTAAAGAGCTTTGGGAGTCTTAATCTTGTTCGAACTCTTGAAGCAGAAGAGTTCTCGAAGGACCGGAGCTTGAAGAAGATAGAGCTTGGGAGAAGAAGGACTCTGTAGAAACCAAAAATAGAAGAGAAGAGAACAACGACTTAAGTCCCCTATTGTGTCCAACCCGACCTACTCTTATGCGGGTTGGATCGCCGCCCGACTCACGTTCGCGCGGGTTGGATCGATCTGACCAGTGTTCGCGCGGGTTAGACTCTATCCGGCATTTGTTTTATTATATTCCCGCCCGCTTTCGTGCACTTTCGTAATGTTCGCAGTATTTTTGCTTATATTCGGAATATTCGGGACCCACTTTCATATTTTAGGGTGGCTTCGCGACAGTTTCGCTCGTCCATGGAATATTCGGGACCTACTTTTATACTCCTTATTAATTTTGTGGCATTTCTGCTCATATTCGGAATATTTAGGGCCCGCCTTCATACTCCCGGTTAATTTCACGGCATTTATGCTCATATTCGAGATATTCAAAACCCACGTACACTCTAACAGGTATACGAGTCTAAACTATTTCCCATTTGTGACGGGAAGTTCCTGGAGAATATTACATATAATAATTCTTAAGGATAACCTGATAACCTCCGATGGGTACAAGAGGTTAAACTGATTCCCAAAACTCCCAGGAGTATACGAGTATAAATTGATCCTCCTCAGGTCAACGTGAAACCCTAGGGTCAACGCTGGTCAATGCGTAGCCCCAGGTTAATATCAGTCAACGCGTTGCAATGAGAGTCGACGTGAAACCCTAAGTTGAAAGCCGGTCAATGTGTAGCCCTAGGTCAACACCGACCAACGTGTTGCGATGAGAGTCGACACGAAACCCTAAGATCAACGCCGGTCAACGCGTAACCCTAGGTCAACGTAGGTCAATACGTTGCCATGAAGGTCAACGCCGATCGATATAAAACCCTAGAGTCAACACCGGTCAACATTTTGCGACGTAGACAATTAGTTCAAAAGTCAACTCAATGAGACGAGCCAAATTCAACCTACCAATTTCGATTCGAGACTTTAATAACGGTCAGATGATGAACGCAGCACCAGCATAATTTTAGCTGTTCGACAAAATATAGGATAGGCTGAAATATGGAGAAGTTAGGAATTGAAACCAGCTATAGGTTCTTTAACACCGACTGAAGGTGGGGGTCTATCATATCCAAAGCATTTCAGACTCCTGTATAAAAGAATAAGGCTGACACACTTTGGAGGGGCATCTGTAGGCATCTAAAATTGCCTATGAGAGCCCGCACGAAACTTGAAGCAAAGAGTAGACGAATCAAGAAGGCTCACGTCAACCAGCTCGCGTGTGTCGGTCAATTAGCATGCGTCAATCAGTTCGTGCACGTCGGTCAACATGTGCACGTCAATCAGCTTATGCGCATCGGTCAACACGTGCACGTCAATCAGCACGCGCGTGTCAATCACTTCGTGCACGTCAGTTAATACGTGCACATCAACCAGCTTACACGTGTCGGTCAACACACGCGCGTCAATAAGTTCGTGCGCATCAATCAACATGCGCACGTCAATCAGCTCGTGCGCGTCTATCAGTTCGTGCGCGTCAGTCAACACACGCACGTCAATCAGCTCACACGTGTTGGTCAACACGCACATGTCAATCGGTTCGTGCGCGTTGGTCAACACGCGCACGTCGATCAGCTCACACGTGTCAGTCAACACGCGCGCGTCAATCAATTCGTGAATATCAGTCAACAAGCACGCATCAATCAGTTCAAGTGTGTCGGTCAACATACGCACATCAATCAACGCGTGCGTGTCAACCAACACATGCAGCCCCAATTAGTCGATGCGTTTGACGGTCAGTCCCGCAACGAAGCGTACAAGTCAGCGAGTCGACCAAATACATGAAATAGTGAACAGAACAAGTCACGGAAAGAAAAGCGCCAAAAGAGAGGAACTCGACGAAGGCGATGGACCCGCGCCAGCGTGGAACGGCATAGGTTGACCCGCACAAGCATGGGTCGGACTAATCCGACCCGCGCAAGCGCGGGTCAGACCCTGCTAACCCGCGTCCCCCGCGAGTCAATAGAGTCTGTCGTGCTGTTTCAACCCTTAGATGTGTTTTCGATGGTTTTAAAGCGGTTTTTGCAGGATTTATTTTTTCCAGGGGTTCCCAACCGACTTGATATCATCCACAAATGTGGTTAGCCTATTGTTAACCGAAGATAAGGCCAAATCACTCATTCTCATCCAAATAACCACACCCGAGGCCTATAAATATCAACCCAAGGCCTCCGTTTTGCAGATCTAGAATTTTATCAAGAGGATGAAGTGCTGCTGGATTGATGAGTCAAGGAGCATAAAATTTTAGTGAAGGCCAACGAGATCCTGGCGAACTTTAGCAAAAGGAGAAGTCTTTCGAAGGATCCGAAGCCCCGTACATCCGTTCCTTGAGATTAGGCTTAGTCTGAATCTCGAGAAGAGCTACTGATTTTGCTTTGTTGATTTCAGAGCTTCAAGCAAATACTTCCTTGGTAAAGTAGGAGCTCTGTCAATTTTCCGACAACCGGATCCGATTCGCGATCATCCACGGATAAACCCCGGCACCGAAGAAGAACCTACTCAAGCAAGAGCCGATAAACGATTCTTGTGTTTATTTTCAAGAGAGTTGTAATTTTTATTTTTATTATTTGAATTCATTTGTAAACGATTAAAGTTTTAGTGAAATCAATGATGAAGGTGATTTTCAATGAAAACAAACTGTAGCAGCGAGAGGGGGTGTGGCACAAGGTGTGCCTGGTGGTGTGCCTGTAGTGCCACCCTTTTTTCCCCATTTGTTGGCATCCAACATTTTCCCCCTCTGTTCATTTTGTAGTATCCATGACGAGTAATGCGAACATGCAAAACTTGTTTTATAGTGAAGTGTGATTCATTGTTAAATATTTTGACAAATTTAATTATGACGACCATGTTTATCAAGAGAGAAATAGCAATAGATACGAGCTTCAAATTCTACACAGTAACTCTAGTGTTTTCTATGCTATTACTTCGAACAAATACCATATTTCAAGGGCTTGTGAATCCTGCAAAATTTGTGATATGTGCGTGTCACTGTCTGTAACTCTTCGGCTACCTCTACAAGTTGTTGTAGTTGTTGCTTGTCCATGTTGGGGTTCCGAAGGCAAACACAAACACTGAGAGAGAAGGCCAAACACAATAAAAAATAATGACACAAACACAAACAATGAATTTTACGTGGTTCGGCAAGTTGCCTACGTCCACGGGGTAAGAAGGGGATGGGTTTTCACTAATAGAAAGGAGAGTACAAATAGAGATTACAAAATCACTCAAATCTCTCAAACAAATCTCTCTAATCTGTCAAACAAAACCCTAAACCAATAGCCCAGAATAAATCTCTCTTTTCTGTGCTCAAAACAACTCTTTCAACTGCTTCATAGAAACCCTAAAACATGTTTGTATTTATACCAAACACTAATCTCAAACAGAACAAGAAAACCAAATCTGGGCCTGACCCAACTGGCGGTTGTTTGTTGGAAATTTGATGTAAAAAGACAATGAAAGAAAAATTCGAACTTGTATTTCTCTCAAACTCAGTTACAATTTGGATTCCGATTACAAAAGAGAGGAAAACGAATTTGGTTTTCCCCTTTGTTTAAAACTGGGTTCTTCTTGGTAGCGATGGAGTGCCTCCTTCGATTGATCTCGTCGAACTTGCTCTCCGTTGACGATCCGACCGTCCTTCTTCACTGGAACAATTGAAGCGTTTGATGACTTCGGTTTAGAACTCTTGACGAGTGTAAAGAACTCTGAACGAGTTAAGAACTCTGACAAGAGTTGTTGAAAACCGACTGTTTGGTTTGATGAGATTAAGTTGGGTTGCAAACTTAATCACGAACTCTTGAAATGAGTTTCAGAAATAAACTCAGAGTGAGTTAAAACTCTATAACAGAGTTGTTGGAACCGAAGATTCGGTTAATTGCCAAGTGGACTAGGTTGTTGATGAAGGGATCCCTCGGGATTCGATTAACTGATCGTTGATCAGTTCTTTGATTTCCAAAAGATCTTCTTCTTCGTTAAATTGCTGAGATTTGATGACCTTAGACGGTTTTGATGCCAGCTCACCTAAACCTTATGCGGTTTTGATATCAGAAAATCGATCAACCGACCAACCGATCAACCTTCTTGGTGGTTTGATCTCTCCCAAAAACTCTAGCCCCGTAGGATGTTGAAGAGAACTTGTTTGAACAAGTTTGAAACTCTAGCCGAGTTAAGAAACTCTTTGGAAGAGTTGAAAAGAACTTGGTAAACAAGTTTTAAAACTCTGATCGAGTTAGGGGAACTCTAAAAAGAGTTGATGATAATAAAGAAAGTTTAATCATTTCAAAAGAGTAGTTGATCTCTTTCTCTCTTTGGCCAATCTTAAAAAAAGCTCCGCCAGTCCTCTATAGGTTCGGTAAAACCTCTATATCTTCAAATCCAACCGATAGAAAGCAATCTCCACCGTTCAGAATTAGAAATGACGAGTGTAGTAGCTACCCTCCAAATTTCACATCGATCGGACCACGGATGAGGGTCTGATCGTCATGCTGATCACATCTGCGTGAAAGTGACTTTTTCTCCGCACTTCTGGAACGATCAGCTTCTGTAAAACCTTCATATCTCCAAATCTAACCGATAGAAACCAATATCCACCGTTCAGAATTAGGAACAATAAGTTTAGTATCCACTCTCCAAATTTCACATCGATCGGACCATGGATGAGGGTCCGATCGTCACGCCGATCGCAACTGCACGAAAGTGATTTTTCTCTGCACTCCTGGAACGACCAGCTTCGGTAAAACCTTCATATATCCAAATCTAACCGATAGAAAGCAATCTCCACCGTTCAGAATTAGGAAAGACGAGTGTAGAAGCTACCCTCCAAATTTCACATCGATCGGACCACGGATGAGGGTCCGATCGTCACGCCGATCACAACTGCGCAAATCTGACCTTTCTTCTCCTCTCTTGTTCTCTCTTTCTTTTAATTTAATTTAGCCCTCTACCACCAGCCCTATTTTGCTGTGAAACCCCCCTATTTGTAGGAGTTTAAGAGTTATAATTATCCCCCTTAATTAGCTCCATGATGGAGGTTAATTGCCCTATTAAGTGGAGGACCGTTTCAAGGATTTGAAATGGTCAAACGCGACCTTCGCGTTGAAGAGATTGTCAATTATAATCTTTTTTTTTATTTTTAAACTTTTGTGAGGATCGTCAGATTGTAATCCTTATATTTAGCTCTTGATAATATGAGAGTCGTCAATTTGTAACACCCGATGTTGATTGTGAAGGCTGTTGAATTAGAGCTTTCATCAGTTATTGTGAAGGCCGTCAGATTGTAACATTCTACGTGAAAGTCTTCAAATTATAGCCTTCTGAAAGTCGTTAAATTGTAACTTCCGTCATCGGTGTTTGATGAGGATTAGCTATCTGTTGTGATTTTTAGACAGCCTACAGAACCCCCTTCAAAGTTTTCGAAAGTTCGCGGTTAACTGAGACGAATTTTCGGAATACTTTGGATCTCAACTCTGATCTTGGAGCTATTAATTCCTTGTCATAAAGGAGTTGTTCTCTACACCCGCTTCAAAGGCATATTGGTTGAAGGGATTTTCCACGCAGGACTCGTATGAGGATGAGCTTCGAAGAGAAACTGTAGCAAAGGTACAAGCTACTTATGAGCAGAAGCTCTCAAACATCACGTCACGGCTCACATCCATTCAACTGATGGGCCCGCAAACATTCATAGGATTTTTGGAAAATCCTCAGCCATCAACGGATTTGATAAGCCTTTACCGACTACCATTTGAGTCGGGCTAGCATGTGGATTGTCTAAATCCGTTCCACATGTAACGTTGTGCTAAGAGAATGAACCCTCTTAGACTTGATGCTATGATTTTGAATACATAGACTTTGTCATTTTCACGGGAAAGACTAACCGGCAACGCGTGTTATTCGTAGGCTTATCTCTAATTAGGGATCGAGATAAAGTCCCCCATGCGTGTGAGGCATGGATTTTGATGTCCATTTCACGGTAAAAAACTAACCGGCAACGCGTGTTAGGCGTAGACTTATCTCTAATTAGGGATCGAGATAAAGTCCCCCATACGTGTAAGGCATGGATTTCGGTGTTATTAATAACAACATGCCATGATGTTGAATACGTGGACTTTGTCGTTATTTCTTCCTGTGTTACTTGAAACACTGAAAGAAAGTTAGAAACGCCAGAGGTATAATATTAACTTGGCATGAATTTTCACTTAGAGTGAAATTCAGAAATTTTCTTTATTATCACTAGGATAATTCCAGAAAATAATTAATCCGCTGGGGATTTTATAATAAAAACTTGCTATTCTTGTTGGAAAATGATTAACAAGTTCACTAGGGGGTTTGACTGTTAGAGGTGTGATGTTAACCTAACAGTATTTTTATGGACCTATCACTCCGTTGATGAGAGTCGATAAGTGGAAAGTGTTGCGATCAGAGTCGATAGGTGGAAAGTGTTGCGATCGGAGCAACTTTGAGGACCTATCGTTTTATTGACGAGAGTCGATAAGTTGATTTTTTGTCAGAGGTGTAGTGTTAACGTGACAAGAGAATGTTGCAATCGGAGCAACTTTGAGGACTTATCATCCTATTGAAAAGGATTGATAAGTGGATTGTCAGAGGTTTGGTGTTAACATGACGGGAATTTGTTGCGATCGGAGCAACTTTGAGGACTTATCATCCTATTGACGAGGATTGATAAGTGGATTTTTGTCAGAGGTGTAGCGTTAACGTGACAAGAAGAATATTGCTATAGAAGCAATTTGGAGAACTTATCGCTCTATTGAAGAGAGTCGATAAGTGGATTTTTGTCAGAGGTGTAGTGTTAACGTGACAAGAAGAATATTGCTATGGAAGCAATTTTGAGGACTTATCGCTCTATTGAAGAGAGTCGATAAGTGGATTTTTGTCAGAGGTGTAGTGTTAACGTGACAAGAAGAATATTGCTATAGAAGCAATTTTGAGGACTTATCGCTCTATTGAAGAGGGTCGATAAGTGGATTTTTGTCAGAGGTGTAATGTTAACGTGACATCTGTGGGGAAAAAATATTGTAGCGTCTCATTGGGGAGGACTGCTAAGTATTTTATCATCGGAGCAATGAATTGTGATACTTGTGATTCGAACAAGATTTTGAGAATTTTATCACTCTATTAAGGAGAGCCGATAAATTGAACACTTATTACTCTGTTAGGGAGAGTTAGTAAATTGATCATGATTTGAATGATTTTGGATACCTATGTTCCCTTGATGAGAATCAATAAGTGGATTTTGACAGAGGAATTACTGTTACAACGATGTAAACTAAATTCAAGCTCTGTGGGGGATGACATCCGTCTGAGGTGTAATATGAACCTGACGAGGAGTTAAACTCTGCTGACGAAATACCAAGGTGGATCATTCGTTTAGGATAATTGCAACGTACAAGGCGACCTCTGCGTTCAAGGTTCGAAACGTAAAGTTAAGAACCATTACAACGCAGGTCTAGGCCTGTCGTTTGAAAAATTTGAACACAGAGGTGAGCTCTGCGTTAAAGTCTAACCGACTTTATCCATTAACGCGAGAAATCACGTTTCAGATTCGGTTGGGATTCTGGATTAGAGTCCCGAACCGATTGAACAGCCCGACGGCTGTTATAAATAGACCTGTAAGGTCACATCAAGAGTCATTCAACTCTTTTTGCCTTGCTTAGTTCCAAGAACGAGAATTCTCGTTTCTGTTGATTTTCAGTCAATTCTCCCCGAAGAACTTCGTCTTCTCCGATCGAGATCACCCTCATGGCACCCAAGAGGATGAGTTCGGGTTCCAAGAAGGTCGCCAAGGCGGCTTTGGAGGCGCCGCCGGCCGAGACCACTGGCGATGTCGCTGTTCTGACCAGCGCTTCGGCATTGATGTCGCTGTCACATGGACCTCGGTGCTGTGGTAAGCGGTGGCCATGGCAACTTGTTTCGACAAGTTTTCTGAAAACCCTAGGTGGGTTCTCCTCAACGAGGAAGATGACTCGTTCTCCATCAGAAACGCAGAGTTACGGCTCTGTGTTACAAATTAGAAACGCAGACTTTAGACTGTGTTTAGGAAACATAGAGTTAATTCTCTATGTTAAAATTGGGAATGCAGAGTTTAGGACTCTGTGTTAAAAAATTGAAAACGCAGGCTTTAGACTGCGTTTAGGAAACATAGAGTTAATTCTCTATGTTAAAATTGGGAACGCAGAGTTTAGGACTCTGTGTTAAAAATTGGAAACGCAGGCTTAGAATTCTGCGTTCAAGTGTTGTAACGCAGGATTTGATCTCTGCGTTCAAGTGTTGTAACGCATGGTTTGACCTCTGCGTTCAAGTGTTGTAACGCATGGTTTGACCTCTGCGTTCAAGTGTTGTAACGCATGGTTTGACCTCTGCGTTCAAGTATTAATACAAGGGTTGGCTCTTGTATTAAAGCTTACCACGTAGAATTTACTCTTCGTGTTTATTTCATGTTAGCAACCTCCTTCTGCTACTAACTATTGCTTCTGATTTTACAGTGCTTTTTCCCAATGTGCCACTTCAGCCGGAGCAGCACTTCAACTACACTGATGATCCCGAAGTGGGGAGAGCTTTTGGTCTTCGTAGAGAAATTCCTTTATGCACTTTCCCAAGTTTGGAGCGAACACATTTAATTAGGTTTGCTGAGTGTTCCACCCTTAGGGCTTTGATCACCGATCTGGATATGGAAACTCCGGCGGGTTTGGATCAATTTGTCAAACCCTCATTTTTATTCGGTGACCATATATCTGCTGATGGACAAGTCGGGTATGTAGAAGACTCCCGGATGCTGCGAAGAGTCGACGATCGTTTACTTTTCCTTCCAAGCATGAAGAGAATGTACCCGCTTTCCTACTTCCTAAGTGTTGGTGGTCGCAGGGGCTTGGCTTTCGATCTCGTCAAGGAGAAGGAAAACATCTCGTTTGGATCTGGTCGATCATCTCGTGTTCAGATTGGCGGACAACTCAAAGGTCTGAGGCCTGGTTGTTTTGAGAAAAAGGACCTCGCTCAGGAGACACCTCTTCCAGCGAACATTTTCATACGCCAGTTTATTGCTGCTAGAGGCGAATTTCCTGCACAAGCCTTCCGTTCTCCTGGTTGGTTGTTTTCTGGAGAAGATGGTTGGTGGACTCGGATGGCGAATTTTGTTCTTGAGGAACTCAAGGAACCTCTTGCTCAATCTGGCCTTACTATACCAGTACAGGCTACTAGATGTGGGATCACTCAGAGCTATCCCTGCTTCTTCGCTATGCTGGAGCGATATAATCCGGATAGCTGCACCTTTTTCACACCTGTTGAGGAGTTGTGATTTGCTCTCCATGAGATGCATGCAATATCGGGATTATCCTTCGGGCAAACGCCTTATGAAGAATTTATTCCAACTACTGAAGAACTCTCTCTCCTGAAGGCTGCTCATCCAGAGATATACAGCACTTTTTGGGAGTTGCTATGTCATTTTCACATCTGCGCTCAAGTCGCTGGGATGCGTGGTGGTGGTCTTATGCATACTGCCTGGGCAGATTACTTGTTTCAGAACCTGGGTCAAAAAGATCTGAAGGTGACCCGTCTTGGTGTAAGCTCTGCTAAAAGCATCAAAGCTCGCATCAAGACTCCTAACGCCATTTATAGGAACACGTGCTTGGAAGATGGATTTGAAGCTGACAGTGAATTCGAAAGTTTTCATCATCAAGCCGCAATTTCTATCCCTGAAACAGCCCTCCTTGCTGGTTTCTTGATGCTATGGTTGAAGCGGTGTGTCGTGCCGACGAAGCCAGCTGAATCAATCTTGGTGGAGGTCGTCTACCCAGCCGTTCTCCTGGCTCACGGAAGACCTCTAGATCTTCTTTCTGCAATGACAGGTTGTTTGCAGAGAGGCTTGCGGGATTTGATCTCTGAACTCCTTGATGTCAAGGAGATAAATGTTGTCGGAAGGAAAGTTTGGAAAACTTCCCAACCTCGCACACCAATGCCCTACACTTATTTAGTAGCTTGGTTTGTGCTGCATTGTCCCTCCTTGATGCGGGGGATTATACATAATAATGAGACCTCCATTCCTTTCGTGCCATGGACGACTGTATACATAGTCCGGGCTAGGCAACTTTTGTCTTCGGAAGCCAGTTATGATCTCTTTTGCTGTCGCCCTTGCTTTGATGGGGCTGAAGAAGAAGTCCCCAAGTTTGGTGACGTAGTCTTTGAGGGGTCCTCGCTTTTAAATACAGGGACTTTCCAGTGGCTTCTCACTATCAGAGTGGGTTACCTGGTATTCAGGATAGGTGAAAGATGCATAATTGAGCCTTACGTTCCTTCACGTTTTGCCCGATAGTTCGGGTATGACCAGCTTTACGTTGGTAACCCTAATCCATAATTAGCTCACATCGGGAATCTGTATGAAGGAGCTCGTGCTTGGCATTTCTTTATTGCTCGAGGAACTCATGCGTAGTTTACTCTGCCTAATTTGCCACCTAATTGTTCCACTGTAACAGATTTCCGCAACTGGTTTGATAAAGCTTCTCTAATCCCAGAATATGACATTTATACTTCATGTATAAACGAAATCCGAGAACTTTATAAATCAAGAAGTGGTTCCGGCAGGACTCGATTACCAGGGATAGAGGATTATCTGTCCTGCGAACGGGAGGCAGTCGGAATTGAAGAGATCCCAGAGGAATTGCCTGCTACGAAGCCTTCTGAAGACGAGGACACTAGAGAGGTTCTCGAAGGAGCACCCCCTCCCGAGCCTCACTCCTTAAGATCATCAGGGAAGCGGGCTCTCACTGCTGAGGAGGTAGGCGAATACGATAGAAGAGTTCGCAAACGAAAACCCGTTGCAGCTAAGAATTCCAAGAAAGCTAGGTTGATGGGGGACGCCATGAAGTCTGCACTTGCTTCGTCTCCTGAAAACAGCAGGGATACTATGCCTCCAGCTGCTCCTCCTAGTCCTAAAATACCAACAGGTGGGCAGGGATTGACCATCCCAGGTTCAGTGCCAGATGTACCCGAAAAGCTATCATCTGAAGCTGCGCACACTCCCACTCGCACTGATTATGAGAATTGCTTTATTTATCCGCCGACTGCTCCACCCCCAGGCTCGGAAACTTTAAGGAAGCTCATCGAACAATTGGAGTACTGGATGCAACTGACTATCGATGTCGTTAGTCTCGGGGACGTGAGTTTCAAAGTCTTTGAACCCCATCTGCTAGAGTGTCTCTCCAAGATTAGGAACCAGGGGAATGCATTGTGGACTGAACATTGTCGCGAGAGCATTATTATTCTGGAGTATGAATTGGAATTCATTTCAATGCTACAACGCGACGACATAGAACCAGAAGTGGATCGGGCTCTTTCTGAGGCCAGAGCTTTGAAAACACAGCAGCAAGAGGCTCTTCAGAAGAGTCTATCTGAAACAGATTCTCGTATTGCTCGCCTGCGCGGGGAACATCTTCAAGTGCAAGTGGACTTAGGCACTTTTGCTACAGGTATTCGGGATACTATGATTGAGCTTACCCGTGCTGGTATTGAGCAATCTCAGATAACTGCTCGATTAGCGGGCGACATGGAAGTCATAAAAGGGTTAGCTACTTACTGTGAGGAGCTTTTCAAGGGCTATTGTGATGAGTTTGTTGCTGCTGACAAGATTAGGCGAGAGATTGCAGAAGCATCACCAAATGAAGAGGAGCTCAAGAGCAAGATAACAGAGGAAGTCAAAAAGGCTCGTGAGGAGAAGATATTAACACTGAAACCTGAACTCATGTCTTTTAGACTGATGAGCCCCGACGTTTAGGACTTGAATCGCTTTTTAGCTAGGGAATAAATTTGTATCATTTTCATTTCGATTTCTTCATTTTGTATTCAAATTAACAATATTGAATGAAAATGATATCATTTTGCCTTTCATCATCTCTTTTGTTGAAATATGATCCGGGACAACGAAAGATAAAGCAAGTGCCATGAGTATAGTGTTAACCTGGCATGAAATCGAAATTCTCTTTATGAACTTTAAACGCCAGATCTGAACTGTGCGTTCGAAACTTTAACGCAGAGTTCGACCTTTGCGTTGATGAACTTTAAACGCCAGATCTGAACTGTGCGTTCGAAACTTTAACGCAGAGTTCGACCTTTGCGTTGATGAACTTTAAACGCCAGATCTGAACTGTGCGTTCGAAACTTTAACGCAGAGTTCGAC
Source organism: Asparagus officinalis (assembly GCF_001876935.1). Lineage (NCBI taxonomy): Eukaryota > Viridiplantae > Streptophyta > Magnoliopsida > Asparagales > Asparagaceae > Asparagus > Asparagus officinalis. The sequence goes on from NC_033796.1 coordinate 101,025,378, forward strand.
CTTTGCGTTGATGAACTTTAAACGCCAGATCTGAACTGTGCGTTCGAAACTTTAACGCAGAGTTCGACCTTTGCGTTGATGAACTTTAAACGCCAGATCTGAACTGTGCGTTCGAAACTTTAACGCAGAGTTCGACCTTTGCGTTGATGAACTTTAAACGCCAGATCTGAACTGTGCGTTCGAAACTTTAACGCAGAGTTCGACCTTTGCGTTGATGAACTTTAAACGCCAGATCTGAACTGTGCGTTCGAAACTTTAACGCAGAGTTCGACCTTTGCGTTGATGAACTTTAAACGCCAGATCTGAACTGTGCGTTCGAAACTTTAACGCAGAGTTCGACCTTTGCGTTGATGAACTTTAAACGCCAGATCTGAACTGTGCGTTCGAAACTTTAACGCAGAGTTCGACCTTTGCGTTGATGAACTTTAAACGCCAGATCTGAACTGTGCGTTCGAAACTTTAACGCAGAGTTCGACCTTTGCGTTGATGAACTTTAAACGCCAGATCTGAACTGTGCGTTCGAAACTTTAACGCAGAGTTCGACCTTTGCGTTGATGAACTTTAAACGCCAGATCTGAACTGTGCGTTCGAAACTTTAACGCAGAGTTCGACCTTTGCGTTGATGAACTTTAAACGCCAGATCTGAACTGTGCGTTCGAAACTTTAACGCAGAGTTCGACCTTTGCGTTGATGAACTTTAAACGCCAGATCTGAACTGTGCGTTCGAAACTTTAACGCAGAGTTCGACCTTTGCGTTGATGAACTTTAAACGCCAGATCTGAACTGTGCGTTCGAAACTTTAACGCAGAGTTCGACCTTTGCGTTGATGAACTTTAAACGCCAGATCTGAACTGTGCGTTCGAAACTTTAACGCAGAGTTCGACCTTTGCGTTGATGAACTTTAAACGCCAGATCTGAACTGTGCGTTCGAAACTTTAACGCAGAGTTCGACCTTTGCGTTGATGAACTTTAAACGCCAGATCTGAACTGTGCGTTCGAAACTTTAACGCAGAGTTCGACCTTTGCGTTGATGAACTTTAAACGCCAGATCTGAACTGTGCGTTCGAAACTTTAACGCAGAGTTCGACCTTTGCGTTGATGAACTTTAAACGCCAGATCTGAACTGTGCGTTCGAAACTTTAACGCAGAGTTCGACCTTTGCGTTGATGAACTTTAAACGCCAGATCTGAACTGTGCGTTCGAAACTTTAACGCAGAGTTCGACCTTTGCGTTGATGAACTTTAAACGCCAGATCTGAACTGTGCGTTCGAAACTTTAACGCAGAGTTCGACCTTTGCGTTGATGAACTTTAAACGCCAGATCTGAACTGTGCGTTCGAAACTTTAACGCAGAGTTCGACCTTTGCGTTGATGAACTTTAAACGCCAGATCTGAACTGTGCGTTCGAAACTTTAACGCAGAGTTCGACCTTTGCGTTGATGAACTTTAAACGCCAGATCTGAACTGTGCGTTCGAAACTTTAACGCAGAGTTCGACCTTTGCGTTGATGAACTTTAAACGCCAGATCTGAACTGTGCGTTCGAAACTTTAACGCAGAGTTCGACCTTTGCGTTGATGAACTTTAAACGCCAGATCTGAACTGTGCGTTCGAAACTTTAACGCAGAGTTCGACCTTTGCGTTGATGAACTTTAAACGCCAGATCTGAACTGTGCGTTCGAAACTTTAACGCAGAGTTCGACCTTTGCGTTGATGAACTTTAAACGCCAGATCTGAACTGTGCGTTCGAAACTTTAACGCAGAGTTCGACCTTTGCGTTGATGAACTTTAAACGCCAGATCTGAACTGTGCGTTCGAAACTTTAACGCAGAGTTCGACCTTTGCGTTGATGAACTTTAAACGCCAGATCTGAACTGTGCGTTCGAAACTTTAACGCAGAGTTCGACCTTTGCGTTGATGAACTTTAAACGCCAGATCTGAACTGTGCGTTCGAAACTTTAACGCAGAGTTCGACCTTTGCGTTGATGAACTTTAAACGCCAGATCTGAACTGTGCGTTCGAAACTTTAACGCAGAGTTCGACCTTTGCGTTGATGAACTTTAAACGCCAGATCTGAACTGTGCGTTCGAAACTTTAACGCAGAGTTCGACCTTTGCGTTAATGAACTTTAAACGCCAGATCTGAACTGTGCGTTCGAAACTTTAACGCAGAGTTCGACCTTTGCGTTGATGAACTTTAAACGCCAGATCTGAACTGTGCGTTCGAAACTTTAACGCAGAGTTCGACCTTTGCGTTGATGAACTTTAAACGCCAGATCTGAACTGTGCGTTCGAAACTTTAACGCAGAGTTCGACCTTTGCGTTAATGAACTTTAAACGCCAGATCTGAACTGTGCGTTCGAAACTTTAACGCAGAGTTCGACCTTTGCGTTGATGAACTTTAAACGCCAGATCTGAACTGTGCGTTCGAAACTTTAACGCAGAGTTCGACCTTTGCGTTGATGAACTTTAAACGCCAGATCTGAACTGTGCGTTCGAAACTTTAACGCAGAGTTCGACCTTTGCGTTGATGAACTTTAAACGCCAGATCTGAACTGTGCGTTCGAAACTTTAACGCAGAGTTCGACCTTTGCGTTAATGAACTTTAAACGCCAGATCTGAACTGTGCGTTCGAAACTTTAACGCAGAGTTCGACCTTTGCGTTAATGAACTTTAAACGCCAGATCTGAACTGTGCGTTCGAAACTTTAACGCAGAGTTCGACCTTTGCGTTGATGAACTTTAAACGCCAGATCTGAACTGTGCGTTCGAAACTTTAACGCAGAGTTCGACCTTTGCGTTGATGAACTTTAAACGCCAGATCTGAACTGTGCGTTCGAAACTTTAACGCAGAGTTCGACCTTTGCGTTGATGAACTTTAAACGCCAGATCTGAACTGTGCGTTTGATAAAATTCTTTCTTATGGACTTAGCTAAAGCTCCCTTCACTTGACTGATTGAATATTTCTTTCTTTTGCAGTGCCTTACACCCGTGAACCTCTCAATCTTCGTCACCACTTCGGGCATGAGGGAGGTGTGGACTCTAATATGCAATTCAATCTGCGTCAAGAACTTCCAATATTCCAGGACACCGACAAAGATCGCGTCACTCTGATCTCAGATCCAAATACTGATGTACTCAGAGTTTTAGTTACGGACGCTAAGTTTGAGACTGGGTCTCGCAAGAAACTCACCAAGCCAGCTTTCTTATTTGGAGATCGTGTCAGTATTTCAAAAGGGATCATGCACGGCGGTCACTACAAATGGCTTAGGCAGATCGGTGATCGTCGCTTCTTCCTCCCTGACATGCACAGGATGTTTCCCATCTCCTACTACCAATGTGCTTCCGTTCCCCGTCACATGAACTGGGACTTGGTGAGAGAGCAGGATGGGGTAGCTGTTGGGGTTCTGACTCACAAGGGTGTGAATACCGCTGGATATAATCGACAAGTGTCGGCTTTGGAACCCTGCTTATTCTCACGAGGATATCCTTTGGGAGAAACAGCTAGTCCAGCTAACACTTTCATGCGACGGTTTTTGGCTGCCAAAGGAGAATTCCCGACTGCAGTATTCCGAGCTCCTGGATGGGTTCATTCCTCCAAGACAGGATGGTGGGCACGAATGATAGAATTCGTGTTGGCAGAATTAAAGGAACCATTAGCTCAATCTGGGCTTGCTTGCCCTATTAAGGCTACTAAACATGGAATAGCTCTTAGTCCATATAACTTCTTTGCCATTCTGGAGCGGTACAATCCAGAGACTTGTACGTTTTTCACACCGGAAGGAGAATTAGGGTTCGCCCTACATGAAATGTTCGATGTCTCAGGTCTTCCTTTCGGAGATTTACCATATGAAGAGTTTGTCCCTGGGTCAACTGAGCTGAAGATCTTGAAGGAGACCATCCCCGAGGTATATGACACTCTATGGGAGGTGATGTGTCATTTCCAAATCTGCGGCCAATTGACGGGGGCACGAGGACGTGGTATCAAACAGCTATCCTGGGCCGAGTATCTTTTCCAAAATTTGTCTGACAAGAATGCCGCTGTGTCTCGTCGGGAGGCGAGCACCCCTGAGACCATCCAGGCTCTGATCAATGACGCCACCGTTCACTATGTCAGCGAGGGAATAGAAGATGACTTCCCAGCACAGACTGAATTCGAGAGCTTCCATCACCAGGCAGCCACTCCCATCTCTGATATGGCATTATTAGCGGGTTTTCTCATGCTGTGGCTGAAGCGGTGTGTGGTTCCTACCAGACCAATAGATGCTGTGATGATTGAAGTAGCTTATCCGGCCGTCCTCTTAGCACATGGGAGACCCATAAATCTACTTTCCGCTATGACGTGCTGTTTACAACACGGTTTGAGGGAACTATGCCTCGAGTTTATCCAAGTGAAAGAGATAGATTCTGAAGGGACGAAAAGCTTGGTGACTCCCAATCCTCGAGTACCCTTGCCGTATACATATCTAATGGCTTGGTACGCCTCACATTGTGTACATTTGATGAGTGCCCCCTCTGCTACGGATGGAGGTTTCATCCCTTTCGTGCAGAGATTAGAAAAAGCTACTTGGATAGGCAATTACGTAGTGAAGGTCCGTCAGATTCTGTCGAGAGACCTCAGCTACGACATCTTCCGCTGCTTCCCGGATTTTGAGGGTGGAGGATATGGACAAGTCTTCCAAGATACCGCTGGTCCTAATGGTTTTACCCGTTTGGACGGGGGAGTTTTCCACTGGCTGCTAAACATTAGACCTGGTTATCTCCTCTTCAGGCAAAATGACAAATGTATAATTGAGCCCTATCAACCGTATCGTTTTGCTCGACAATTCGGATATGACCAACTATACGTTGGGAATCCGAGGAGCCAACTTTCGGTTATGGGCAACATATACGAAGGAGCTCGAGCCTGGTATTACTCCTCCGCAGGTTGTACTGGGGCTACCTTCAGATTACCCCACAAAACGCCTAATTCTCTCCTTTCCGTGGCTTTCTGCAACTGGTATCACACGGCTTCTTGAACATTCTGGCTGTAGTCTTTCAAGTAAGTCTTTCCAGACCGTGTGCCAGGGTTGTCTCCTGGGTATGCAGCCAGGGCAATCCTCTCTTCCTCTGAATCTGTGAGGGTCTTGAGGTGATCATCATTCTCAGTGATGGAGGGGCTAATCGTGTTGGAAGACTTAGCCTTGCCTCCTTTCTTCTTGGACGAGGTATTCGTCCACTGTTGGTCTCCCACTAGATCAGGGTGAACCCACATGACTTCTCCTTTCGAGGTGGTAAGGGGTATCAACCCCTTATCCCTCTGATTGTGCAGGTCAGTATTCTTCAGACGCATTTCCCCTTTATGGATGGGGACAACACCATCTGCGGTCTCCACTGGAGGGAAGTCACCAAACTGGACTGCTATCATATTGGTAGAAACAGTCTTTTGCTCAGGTTTCAGAGTAAGCACTTTGGCGTCTACCAAATTCTGGAGGATGTCCTTAAAGATGTAACATCTTCTGGTAGGATGCCCCAGAAACCTGTGATAGCGGCAGTAATTAGGGTCATCTACCTTTCCTGCTTCCTCTGGCTTCCTAATTTCGGGAAGCTGTAACTTGTTGTTCTTTCGTAGTAGCTGGAACAAGGTATCCACGTGCTCCTCCTTGAAGGAATACTGTTTGGGCACTTTTTGCTTATTGGAAGCTTTGCCCTGCTTCGTGGGCGGTGGCACTTGAGAGTAGTCGGCTGCTAGGGTCTCTTTTCCCTTAGACCGCTGGGTGTTGTTCTGGTTGCGTTGCTGTTGTTGTTGCTGTTGCGGCTTGGGTAGCGAGAAGAGTCGGGACCGAAACTTCTGTATCGTCCTCGAAGAACCTGGCCAGGAAAAGCCTTTCTAAATCTACCCATTTCTGAATAGATCCAGCAGGCAGTTTCATAAACCATTCAAATGCCACTCCTTTAAGAGTGCCAATGAACAATCGCGTCAAGATGGCATCGTTCGCCACCACATCTCCAGTTTGAGATTTGAAATAGTAGATGTGTTGATTTGGCGATCCTGTGCCATCGAACGGTTGCAAGGTTGGAGCTTTAAACTTTGACGGGTATGGAGCTATATCCCATTCGGCAGGATAAGGTCTCACCACTCCTTCTTCACGGAGCTCACTTCTGTTGGCGATTGCATTGAGGCGAGCTTCCAGTTCATCCATTTTGGTGGATTGAGGATGTAGTTCCTTTTCCACCTCTTTCTCACCTTCGGAAGAGGATCCCAGGTTGTGAGTCTCACGATCCGAATGCTCGGTCGCTTTCTGTTTCCCTTTGAAGGTCGTCCTCCGGGAAGATTCGGGTTTGTGGCCTTTTTCAGCAATAAGTTGGGCCATCATGTCCTTCAATTGGAGAAGTGTCTCCTGTTGCGCCTGGAGCATGACCTGGTGTTCGTTCACTTTCTTGGCTATGTCCTCAGGATTTCCCGCCATGTAAGCAGATACTTCTTGTGGTCCGACCGAGCTCGAAGATTGAGATTCGGCTATTGCCGAATGCTCATCACTTGTTGTAATTCCTCTGGCCAACTTTTGATAGTCAACCGGGCGAATAGCTCCTGTCCGGGTCCGAGTATGCTTATATACTCCTTCGAACTGATCACAAATTTCCCTAACAGTTGGGGAATTACTTCTTTGTGACTCGTCAGAATCGGAATGTGAGGCTTTTCCTCTACCGATCATGTTGATGGTGACCTCGGGATATTCGATTTCAGAGGTCTTCTTTTTGTAGCGACGCTGTCGTTTAGCAGGTCTAGCGACATTCGTCAACCTATTAAACACCGATGGCCTAGGCGTCGGTGAGCAACAGCTGCATTCTGAGAGGACAGCAGATATGAGCCGCTCACATTGGCATGAATGAGCTACTTGCTGTGTTGGCCTTCCTCTTGACAGCAATTCACGCAGGTCGGAGACCTGAGAAAGATCTCGTGAAGGTGGAGATGGAACCCCCTGCCCTTGGATGGGTTGGGCATGAATCTTAAATCCATGCTGTCCCTTTTGAACCTGACGGACCGTGTCATGCTCTTGATAAGAAACACGAGAGTCGCGTTTAGGTTTATAAACACGAGGCCGAGGCCTGTGTTTGATTGATGGACTAGATCCCTGTGGATCTTGTCTTGATTGAACGCACACTTGTGGTGTGCATTTTGATGTTGAAACAGACCCCTGCGGGTCTTGTTTTGGTTGAACGCACACTTGAGGCGTGCGTTTTGAAACAGACCCATGAGGGTCGTTCTTTGTTTGAACGCACACTTGTGATGTGCGTTTGGTTGTTGAAACAGACCCCTGAGGGTTGTTCTTTGTTTGAACGCACACTTGTGGTGTGCGTTTGGTTGATGACCCAGACCCCTGAGGGTCGGGTTTTGATTGAACGCACACTTGTGGTGTGCGTTTGGTTATTTGAACAGACCCTTGAGGGTCTTGTTTTGACTGAACGCACGGTTGTGGCGTGCGTTTGAATGATTGAACGTGCCTTTGGAGGTCACGTTTTGGGACGCACTTTTGAGGTGTGCGTCTATGTTGAACAACGCGCCACTGAGGGTCGCGTTTGAGTTGAATAACCCGAGGCTCATAGTCGGGTTCATTGCCACGAAGTGTGCGTTCTGGAGCAGAAACGCACAGTTCGGGCACAGGCTCAGAAACGCAGTCTTTGCGTTGGGCAGTAGCTTGGCTGTTCCGCAAGTATGCTCGCCGTAAGGATCTTCTCCTTCGTCGAGCAGCATTTTTCTTGGCCTGTTTCAAGGATTTTTCTTAGCCTGTTTCAAGGCCTTGGCCGCGGCATCGTCGGCGTTGGTTGGATTTTCCTCCGACATAGGTCTCTTTTGACCTATTATGTGCCGTAGTGATACGGGGGAGGAGTCTTCAACTCGCAGAGCGAGTTTAAGGTCTTGGCCAAAGGAGAGGGCTTTCTTTGGCATCTCAGCAGTAGTGTTGACCTCTGTAGAGGTCCTGTGGGTATCACGCCTAGCTTTTGGGCTAAGGGACCCAGAGGAGAGGACCTCCTCATACTTGGCTTGGTCGAACTCTACGACGAGAGTTTCGACGAAGAGATTCTCCGAGATTTGATTAACTGACTGCTGATCAGTTCCTTGATCTTCAGAAAACCCGCCCTCTCAGCCTAACTTCAGGTGGTTTTTATCCAAATTTCCAGCTCTGTGCCGTTTTGATGCTGAAAACCGATCAACCCTCTTGGTGGTTTGATCTCTCCCAAAAATTCTAGCCCCGTAGGATGTTGAAGAGAACTTGTTTGAACAAGTTTGAAACTCTAGCCGAGTTAAGAAACTCTTTGGAAGAGTTGAAAAGAACTTGGTAAACAAGTTTTAAAACTCTGATCGAGTTAGGGGAACTCTAAAAAGAGTTGATGATAATAAAGAAAGTTTAATCATTTCCAAAAGAGTAGTTGATCTCTTTCTCTCTTTGGCCAATCTTAAAAAAGCTTTGCCAGTCCTCTATAGGTTCGGTAAAACCTCTATATCTTCAAATCCAACCGATAGAAAGCAATCTCCACCGTTCAGAATTAGAAATGACGAGTGTAGTAGCTACCCTCCAAATTTCACATCGATCGGACCACGGATGAGGGTCTGATCGTCATGCTGATCACATCTGCGTGAAAGTGACTTTTTCTCCGCACTTCTGGAACGATCAGCTTCTGTAAAACCTTCATATCTCCAAATCTAACCGATAGAAACCAATCTCCACCGTTCAGAATTAGGAACAATAAGTGTAGTAGCCACTCTCCAAATTTCACATCGATCGGACCATGGATGAGGGTCCGATCGTCACGCCGATCGCAACTGCACGAAAGTGATTTTTCTCTGCACTCCTGGAACGACCAGCTTCGGTAAAACCTTCATATATCCAAATCTAACCGATAGAAAGCAATCTCCACCGTTCAGCATTAGGAAAGACGAGTGTAGAAGCTACCCTCCAAATTTCACATCGATCGGACCACGGATGAGGGTCTGATCGTCACGCCGATCACAACTGCGCAAATCTGACCTTTCTTCTCCTCTCTTGTTCTCTCTTTCTTTTAATTTAATTTAGCCCTCTACCACCAGCCCTATTTTGCTGTGAAACCCCCCTATTTGTAGGAGTTTAAGAGGTATAATTATCCCCCTTAATTAGCTCCATGATGGAGGTTAGTTGCCCTATTAAGTGGAGGACCGTTTCAAGGATTTGAAATGGTCAAACGCGACCTTCGCGTTGAAGAGATTGTCAATTATAATCTTTTTTTTATTTTTGAACTTTTGTGAGGATCGTCAGATTGTAATCCTTACATTTAGCTCTTGATAATATGAGAGTCGTCAATTTGTAACACCCGATGTTGATTGTGAAGGCTGTTGAATTAGAGCTTTCATCAGTTGTTGTGAAGGCCGTCAGATTGTAACATTCTACGTGAAAGTCTTCAAATTATAGCCTTCTGAAAGTCGTTAAATTGTAACTTCCGTCATCGGTGTTTGATGAGGATTAGCTATCTGTTGTGATTTTTAGACAGCCTACAGCGGTCAACCGCAGAAAACGTCACCAAGTCCAGAAAACTACCTGAGGCTGTGCACATTTTCGATCGACCTGTTAGCCCTTATGTTTTGATGATGTTTTACAACCACCATTATCGGTACTAATGGCTTATTAAGTACAAATGTAGTGAATTCATATATCAAGCTTGTTAGTACCACAAATGGAGGATTGAATGGAATATGCGCTACAACGATGATATCCAAAGGAGGAGGAGGCATAGTGATGAAGCAACGTTATTTCAAGAACAACAAATAGAGACTTCATCGGTCGACCGGTGCGGTCGACCGATGGAAAAATCGAGCTCTCGGTCGACCGCATCGGTCGACCGACAAACTCTCTGCTGCCCACTGACGAATGATCATAGGTGCGGTCGACCGGTGCGATCGACCGCATTCTGATATATTTCAGAAAAGCAGATTTTGACTCAACTAAAATATTTGGAAAATATTTATTTAACCTCTGAAAATTATGAAACTTTGTAAAATGTTTTTAATACTAAAAATAAACTGTTTGGAAAAAGAATTTTGCAGATAGGTCCTCATACTTGTGAAAAATAGTATTTTGTGAAAAACACTTAAAAACATAAGTATGAAAACGTGTGTGTGATATCCCAATAGCTTCAAGTGAAGTCAATAACTCTTTGCCTACATTCTAGCACTAGAGAGAAAAATAAAAGATAGCTAATATCCTCATATAGAATGCAATGCTTGAGTCTTGATATAGCTTGAATAGGATGAAGCTTCTATTAGAATTTGTTGTTCTTGAAATAACGTTGCTTCATCACTATGCCTCCTCCTCCTTTGGATATCATCGTTGTAGCGCATATTCCATCCAATCCTCCATTTGTGGTACTAACAAGCTTGATATATGAATTCACTACATTTGTACTTAATAAGCTATTAGTACCGATAATGGTGGTTGTAAAACATCATAAAAACATAAGGGCTAACACGACCGCCCCAAAGCTCGCAGTCGACGGCAAGCTCCCAAAGCTCTGGCTGCTCCAAAAATCCTGTTCTTCTCCAATGTTTTTGCTTTTTCTACAATTTTCCATCTCGGTGAAGTTTTCCTAAAACTGAGTCGACACAAATACTAACCAAATGTCTTACTTGTTGCATCCAGTACGAAGTGAAAACAATCCACGACAACGGACTCAATCCACAACAAGTCGATAACCCAAACAAGAATGCGAACAAACTCCAAATGTCAGTATCAACTCACCAAACTGGCTGCATCAAAATGACTAGTTACGTATCCTCTTGCCTAAGGAATCAAGCCTTATGTAGTTCACCAAATGGCCTCCAAAGGCCCTCAATCAACTAGAATGATTTTTAAACCTTCACGATCATCACCAACAAATCTGTAGCTGATAACTCTCCCAATGGCCTCAAAGTGAAAAGATAAATTCTCTTCCAAACATGCATCTCTCCACACCAAATCTGTCTTAGAGCTCAACTCCTTAACCCTATATGTAGAAGAAACACAATTACCAAACACCTCCAACTGAGGTGAACCAACGGCCATAGCCAAATCCGAACTGTGTCCATCAGCTACACTCCAATCAACAAACTCGTCATCTGTATCAACACCAACATGATCCCTAATCTGTGTCATCTCAGCTGGAATCCTTAATAAGATAGAATGATCTAAGAACATGGAGTAATCTCCACCCAACGTGGAGTAGCATCACTCTTCACTCGCTGCGATATCTCAATGATATGTCCATCACTCTCCACCTGTTGAGAGTCAAATGTGACAATACTGCTCAGAGCAATATCAGAATCCTATAACCAGTAACCAAGCATGCCTCTGAATCCTAAATGTGCATTCAAATAAAATTTCACATCCTCGATGTGACAATATGTTGGGCATCCAAATATCTGAAGCAACCCAAAATCTAAAGCAGATCTACTAGATCCAAAAACTATAATCGTGGTAGACGGCAACCTGTAAATAAGATGGCTCTAATGTCAAAGCCTCAGCACCAAAACTCCTCTGCAAACCACTGCTTGACATCAAATACCGATCCTTCTCCAGCAAGGAACAACCCATCAAATTTGTCATCTCATCTCGTTGCCCCAATATTTTCTTTTCAATGAAGTGTCTCAAACTGCCTTTAGCTAGGCATAAATGTAAAAAAGGATCCCTCTTGTACTTCCTATCAAAATCAGAACTAAGTAAATTTACCTTTCTGCCTATACACTTCTTCCACCTGTTGTTGACTACTAGGACTTCACTCCAACAGGACTTGATTGTAACCCACAAACGCCTAGAACAGTCTCCAACATAAGAAACCAAATACCTATTACCTCCCAATGATGCCTCCTTGGAAGGCTCCCAAATGCCTATGTGAACATCATCTAGAAGGGCCTTCGCTTGAGGAATAGAAGTACTAAATTCACCTCGGTCTTATTGCTCACACCAATATGTTCACAGGACTTCAAATTACAGGTCAAAGCACCTCTCTCCAATTCATACATGGAATCAACACTCAAATGTCCTAGCCTTCTCAAATGCCACAGTCTAGCCGAATCAATAAAAGTCGTCAGCGCTCCACCTATCACTGTGCTCGTAATTAAATAGTACAAATTATTCTTTCTGACGCGCTTCATAACAATCATAGACCCCATTGTGACCTTCAGAGATGCATCTTATAAGATCACCCTATAGCCTGCTACCTTCAAAACTCAAAGTGAAATGATGTTCTTCGATAACTGTGGAACGAACCTCTCTTCCTTCAACTCCCTAGTCACCCTATCACACATTCTGATTCGAACTATTCTAATACTATCAATAGGGTATTTATGATCATTACCCATGAGTACGACATCCCCTCTTTCTAACTTCTCAAAGATGGAGAACCAATCCCTCGTAGGGTAAATATGGTATGAAGCACTTGAATCCAACATCCACTATGTAGAGTCGTCAACACAAACTGACGGTGGTGCAGAACACGAGTAGCCCAAAGAATCTGAATCTGAATTGTCACCACTAGCTTTGGTAACATTCACCTCTGAAGTTTGTATAGCTTTCCCCTTATTCTTCTTGGCCCGATCTTTTGACTTTGGTCATTCAAACTTCCAATGCCCATCTTCTTTACAAAAGATACATTGATTCCTACCAACAGAAGGATGTGCTCCTCTAGACTATGACCTCCTACTTTGGTTTGGATTCTTCCCTCTTACGACCAATACCTCTGCTACTATATCAATCGAGGACTCCTTTTCTTTCTTCCTAAGCTGATAGTTCACAAGTGCAGCAGTAACCTCACTATAAGAAAAAGATATCTTTCCATTAATTAGGGTAAGAAGGTCTCATATTCCTCGTCTAGCAAAATGCTCAACAACAACAACGTTTTATCCTCATCCTCGATCATAACATCCACATTCGCCAAATCCGTAAAAAGTTTTGTGTAGTTGTTCATGTGATCACTAATCAAGATTTCCTTCTTCAACTGGAAGAGGTAAAGCCTCCTATTCAAATACAAGCGATTCTCCACAGTCTTTGTCAAATACTTGCTCTCAAGAATCTCTCAAATCTTCTTTGCTAAAGTCTCATTGATCACATCATACTTTAGATCTTGAGTTAAACAAGACCTAATCACACCACACGCCACTCTATTCATCTTTTTCCAAACCTTTTTTTCATGTCGTTTGGCTTTCCGTCCAACTCCAAAGTATCTTCCAAATTTTACACGTTCAGCATATCCAAAACTTCACATGTCCATAATCCAAAGTTGTTGGTGCTATTAAACTTTTTTACATCTATGTTTATAGAGTGGATATTCAAACTTTAAACGGTCTTCACACCAGAAGAACCACTTTCAACACCTGCTTTCCCTGCTATTTTCCTCAAAATACCTGTAGGCGTATAAAATTGCTTATAGATCCCTTAGCACAGCTCAGCACAAACTGACGAACCAGCGAGGCGACGAGGTTAACGAATCACACGCAAACAACGGAATAGATCCACTCGCGTGCGGAATCAAGCTAACGGGTTGAAGAGTCAACGAGTCATCCATCCAAGGGCGGACTCGGACGAATCACGATCGAATCAAGATCAGTTTCGGACTCGAACTCAGAATCGGATTTACTACCAAATCAGGTCAACGATTTAAGTCCGGATAAATCAAACCACAGAACCGGATCACGGACTGAACCGAAAACGGAAAACCACGCCTAAGGGGGCTCGACCAAGGCCGAGCCACCCATTGGTGGCTCGGCCAAAGCTGAGCCACCCATAGGTGGCTCGGCCAAGAGCCGAGCCACCTATAGGTGGCCGGCCCAAATCTGTGCGCGGGCACAGTTCAGAGAGCCTATAAATAGGCCCCTTTGGTTCATTTGTAAAAGGTTGCAACTTTGAGAGCCGAAACTCTGCCGAATTGAGAATCGAGCTTAGAGTTTTGAAGACTTGGGGACTTGAACACTCAGATCTGGTTCTCGGCGAGCATCCACGTCACGAAAGGCAGGAGTTCGAGAGAGAGAGAGATCAGATCTGAGATCTACACGAGATCATACTCCGGATCAAAGCTTGGCCTTTGATCCCGAGAACTAAGGGCGATTATTTCCTTGGTGAATTAATCCCCCCCGGCTATTATTTCCTTCGCGAAATAATACCCGTCAAATCGTGTAGATCCGACCGGATCTAGATCGCGCGGTGGTCCACGGATTAACCCCAGCGTCGGCAAAGAACCCACACAAGCGAGCGACCGCAAAACAGGAGCTCGTGATTCGTTCGAAAGGAAAGTTGTAATCTTTTTCTTTGATTTCGTTGTAACGAAGTTCAGAACGCCAACGAAGCTCTCACCCCAGCTGACGCCAAAGTTGCGTCGGGTGAAGTTCCACCGACCTCCAACGAGGTCAAACCTATTCCAGCTGACGCCTCTACTGTTAAGGGCGTTGTGACTCTCTCAAAGAGAGCCCGCCAAAGGCGACGTCAACGCCTTGCATGGCAACTCGCTAAGGCAATGGAGTCTACGGACGGAGTCCGCTACAACACGGATCTGAAGAATAGGAGAGGCAAACAGCCTCAACAACTGAAGAATGGCGGTTCCTCCAAGCCGCCGACGAATGAATGGATCCAGGTCAAACGAAACTGTTTGACACTCGAAGAGCGGATTCACAAACGCCGCGCATTGCTTGCACAAGCAAAAATTCTTGTGCAAAAGGCAGCAGCCTCCATCCAAAGTTCAACCTCCGGTGAATCAGCCAAAGTCGCCGGTAATCCCAATAGTTTCTCCGGGAGATCATGCAGAATCGTCCCGAAAGAAGAAGCCAGTCTTGGAGCGTCTCGGTCCACTTCCTGATGAGCGAGTCAATGCTCCAGTTCAAGAGCGTTTGGGCCCGATAAAGAAGCTCCGAACGACGCAACATACTGGGGGTCGCCGTTACCCTCAACATGACAAAGAGACCAGGGCAGCTACGCGCACCCACTTGCGCATTGAAGTCCAGGAGCCCGCCGAGAACTCACGCCCAAAAAGGCATGTTTCGAGGCGCGTGACTTTCGAAATCCCTAAGAAGGCAATTCCCCCTCAGAAGGAAACATTATCGTCTGATGACGATAGCGTTATACCTGAGAAGTCGTGCCAACACACGATAGGTTACTCCGATCGTCAAGCAGACGAGTTGTACTATCGTGCTGGGAGTACGAACAAAACCAGGAAAAGGAGTCCCCGAGAACAAGAAACTCAGTGCCCCTGTTCCAAACTCATTCGGGCAGTATTGTCTAAATGCAGCTGCATCAAGGCGGTCCCCGAACGAGTTTCGGTTTTCGAAAGGCTCAGTACCGAAACGCCGAAAAAAAGGCCTAGGCATTTCCGACGAAGTAGAAGGATAGTCGAAGACGGAGAATTTCCGAGGGTCACCACCAATATGACCAGCAAAAGGGCATCGATACGGGATAATCCCGAGTCAACTCCACCAGTACCCCGATATCTAACTCGTCTACAGTCCGGAGCCATTGCACGAGGAACTTATGGTAGGGTTCGGACAAGACTCCCTTCAGAAGATGAAGAATCTGATACCGGCTCCGCGGTTGCATCAGATAATACGGTATCCAGCGAGGGATAACCCCGCGAGGCACTTATGATAAGTGCGGAGCAGGTGGCCAAGATGCTTGAAGACGCCTTGGCTAAACAACAGGATACCTTCAGGTTCGAAATGCAGATGGCCATGCAGAACATGAGAGAAATACATGAGCAACAAATTCAAGCACTGATGAACCAGCAAGGCGAACCAAGTCGTCGCAACCAAGTTCATCAGGAAGACGAGGATACGAATGAAGCTCGTAATACTAATAATCCTCCCGTCAATGCAGGGGGTGGTAACGAGAATGCTAGCGAAAACACAGATGAAAGCCTAAAAATTAAGAACCTCGAGAGCAAAATCAATACATTGATTTCCGCTCAAGAGACAAAAAAGACGGGCATTCCTTGTCCATACCCAAGAGAGTGGAAATCAATCCCATATCCGGCGAAGTTCAGTCTACTTAACTTCACGCCGTTTAATGGGATGGGTTCACCCACACAGCATTTGATTTACTTCAAATCGCACCTGGGAGTTATCTCCGGCAATGAGCCTCTGATGCTACGGTCCTTCGTTGGCACTCTGCGTGGAGCCGCCTTCGATTGGTATCGCCACCTCAAGCCAGGGAGCGTGAATAGCTGGGACGACATGGAGACTAAATTCCTCGCTAACTTCTTCGACGACGACACCGAGCAGAAAGACGGGGAATTGGTTGACACCTTCGTCAAGAGGTTCCGGAACAAGGCGATGAACTGTCGGGACCCGATCACTGAGGAATTCATTCTCCAGACTTGCCATAACAACCTCGCATTGGACGTGCTGGAAGCAATGGGGATGGCTCCATCCAAATCATGGAAGGATTTGAAGGTCCGAGGAGAGCAAGCCGAGCGGTTCCTAAAGAGGAAGAAGGCGGAAAGAGGCCAGCAGGCGACGAATGCTCCACAACAAAATTTTGTCCCACGAGGGAAAGGTAAGGCACATGCTAATGCAGTTGATGCTAACCAAACCTTTCAATTGCAACCTCAGCAACAGCAGCAGCAACAAGCGCCACAATAATCTCGGGGGCAATGGCAACAACGGCCTCAGAAGCAGAAATCTTCAGAGCCGAGGTTTCCCAAAGTGTACTCCTTCAAAGATGACGAAGTTCCCGGCATCTTTAAATACCTACTGGAGAATAACAAAATTCAGCTGCCAGCGATTGTGGATCAAGAAGGGGCTAGCAAAGTAACGGATCCGAAGTATTGCGCGTACCATAGAGCGGTCCATCATCCTACGAAGTCATGCTTCCATCTCAAGGATAAGATCCAAGCATTAATCGATGTAGGCGTCATAACCCCAAAGCCGTCCAAGAATGTTGGAGCAAATGCAGTGTCAATCAGCTTTGGATCGGTGCCCACAACATGGTTCGAGCCGAAACGCGTCACCAAGGTGGGAATGAAGACAGTAAATGATGACCCACATGGACAGCGCCAAAAAGGACTTGTGCCACATACAGCCCCAAACGGTGAGATCCTCTGGGTTCACCCAGACCTGATTGAAGATGAACAATGGGCCGGATCGTCATCCAAGAAGAAGTCCAAAGGGAAAGGAAAGTCTTGCTACGGAGTCTCTGCTATCCCAGGAGAAGATGATGAAAGAATTCAAGCTTTCCCGCTCTCCGAAGAAGAACAAGAAGTTTTTGCGACCCGGAGTGGAAATGAATATCACTTCAAGTACCCTTCTCCTGGTGATCAGTTAGCTGAGAAGGGGGTGACTAAACGGGGACCAGCTAAAACTCTCATGGAGCTGGGGGTGATTACGGTTCCTAAATCGGTTGAAGAAGCTCGACGACAGCCAGTTGATAAACAGAATGAAAAGAGGCCTCAGGAGGTTCAAAATCCGAAGCAGTCTCGTTTCAGTCGTCCGATTGGAAGAGATAAACCGGAAAGCTCAAACACTCCGCACAGCTTCGATATTATGGCTCAACTTGCTAATATTCCAGCGCGGATAACATTATATGAGTTGCTGCGGTTATCCAAAGAAACCAGGGAAGCCTTGCAAGAAGCCTTGGCCAATTCAGAAGCGTTCCTTACTCAGATCAAGCCAGTATCTGAAGAGCCAGGATAGTTGATTCAACACTACAATATAGCGACTAAGAATCTTCCTTGCATTACTTTCACCAAAGAGGATATGCAAACAAAGAATTCGAACCACGATCGACCACTGTATTTCATCGGGTACATCGGCTCCAGCAAAGTCAACCGAATTCAAGTTGATCTGGGTTCTGCTGTGAGTATTATGCCGCTTCGCTTGATGCATATGTTAGTAAGTTGGCGTCAACAGGCACTGTTATCTATGGATTCAATACTAGCGGGTCAAGACCCTTGGGTAAGATCCGGGTAAAGTGTCAAATGGGAGATTTGAAGACAGAAGTCACATGTTATATGATTGATGCCGAGACTTCGTATAACTTACTATTGGGTCGACCTTGGATCCATAGTAACGTTATAATCCCCTCAACTCTCCATTAGTGTTTGAAATATGTCGACGCTGATAATAGGGTTAGAACGGTGGTCGCGGATAAGCAACCATTTAAAGGGTATGAGAATTATTTCACTGATTCTCTCCTTTATGGTAACGAATCCGATACTAAATCATCGGCCCAAGGCACGGACAGCGGAGGAGAAGCTGATACCAAAGCCGGATTTGATTACAATGGAGGTTATGTTTTAAACGACATTGTACCCTTTGTAATCGGAGGTTATGTTTTAAATGACATTGTACCCTTTGTAATCAACCTTGACGATGATCAATCATCAGAGGGCAGTTGTAACTGGCAACTTGCCACTAATGAAATAAATAATGATTTAGAGTACTCCCTGTCTCTTGATGATGTGATAACAGAATTGTACAATAATCCTGATTTGTATATGCCGCTTCGATCGTCCTATATAAAACTGGCAACTTGCCACTAATGAAATAAATAATGATTTAGAGTACTCCCTGTCTCTTGATGATGTGATAACAGAATTGTATAATAATCCTGATTTGTATATGCCGCTTCGATCGTCCTACATAACAAAGGAACGCCTCCAGCATTCTTTCGGAACAACCATGGTCGTCCCGAACAAAATAAGAGGTGCAAAAGAAGTGATTTACGGTAAAGGAAAAAGCTCTCCATTACCAGATCATTTCTTAAGCGAAGATGAAGATGATGACAAACCTGGTCGGCATCTATCCAAGTATAGTCCAGAAGCGCGCAAGCTCATGGAAAAGCAGGGATATGATTTCACACTCGGAGAAGGTTTATACTTCGATCGAGGTCCTCGTACTCCAGCCAAAGCGGCATATGTACAAAGGAGGAGACTCGAGCATATTATAAATACGGACGAGGGTAGGTATGAATCTTCTTCAGAAGATGGAATGCTGCCCTGCGTTAATAATGACCAATCATCTAAGCAAGTACAAAAATGCGAAATTCGCCAGATGCCCTCAGAATGGGATTCTGATACCAGTCTGGGGGAAGCTTTTTCAAAAGCCTGAATGGCCGACAGGCTACAGCTGATCCGTTCACCAATGGAAGACGACGATCAAATGCCAACATGGGAAGACCCGTGGGTTCATCACCTGAACATGCAGTATGGTGATAGATTCGAACAGAGAGAACCCCCCACTGAAGATAAAATAGTCAAAACTAACATGGGTGACGAGGCCAACCCAAAACCTATATTCATCAGTGATAGTCTTCCCCCAAATGAGAAGGAGGAGTTAATTGCTCTCATCAGGGAGTATATTGACGTCTTCGCGTGGAACTATGAAGATATGCCAGGGCTCGACTGCCAAACCTGTCAAACAACAACAAAGACGGTTTTGTCCGCAGATTATGGAAGCCATTGAGGCAGAGGTTAAGAAATTGATCGAATCAGGATTTATCCGAGAGGAGCAACATCCAGATTGGTTAGCCAAATGAAGAAGAACAGTAAAATCAGGATTTGCATTGACTTCAGGGACCTGAATACGGCATGTCCAAAAGACGACTTTCCTCTCCCGATCACGGATGTCATTATCGACAATACATGCGGATTTGAGAGAATGTCTTTCATGGATGGGTTTTCAGAATATAACCAAATCAAGATGCACCCGGATGACGAGAAGCATACAACATTCAGAACGTCTCTCGGTGTCTTTTGCTACACCGTGATGCCTTTCGGACTAAAGAATGCAGGCGCCACGTACCAGCGAGCAATGACTAAGATTTTCCAAGAACATCTCTAAAGAACGCGGGCGTCACATACCAACGAGCAATGACTAAGATTTTCCAAGAACATCTCAGGAAAACAGTCGAGTGCTACGTTGATGATTTGGTTGTAAAAAGCCGCAACAAAGAAGATCACATCAAGGACTTGAAGACGATGTTCGATCTCATGCGAAGTCATCAATTGAAGATGAACCCTACTAAATCCTTCCTTGGAATGTCTAGCGGAAAATTCCTTGGATTCGTCGTCACCACTAAAGGTATACATATCGATCCTGACAAAGTGAAGGCGATACACGAACTGCAACCTCCTAGAAATTTGAGAGAGCTCAGAGGATTGCAAGGGCGGCTAGCTTACATCCGGCGGTTCATCTCAAACCTTTCTGGGAAGTGCCAACCATTCTCTAAGCTAAACAAGAAAGGGGTGTCATTCATCTGGGACGACGCCTGCCAAAAAGCATTCGAAGATATCAAAACATATCTGACGAATCCTCCTGTTCTCGTCGCACCAAAATCAGGTAGACCGTTCTTGATTTATCTCAAGGCGATGAACCACTCGATAAGTGCTTTACTAGCACAAGACGACGATAACGGTCACGAACAGGCAGTTTATTACCTAAGTCGGACCTTGATAGGCGCCGAGTCTCGATATCCGATGATTGAGAAAGAATGCCTCGCATTGGTATTCGCAATGCAAAAGATGCGGCATTACTTGGTAGGACAGACGATTTACGTCATTTCCAACGTAAATCCAGTACGGGTATTTATGACGCAACCGGCCTCTATGAATTGGCGGTTAGCGAAATGGGCCCTTCTCTTGTCCCAATATGATTTGCACTTCAAACAACAGAAGTCGATCAAAGGACAAGCGATTTGTGATCTTCTGGCGGCAAACCCGACCACAGATACGGCAAAAGTATATGATGATTTGCCGGATGAAACCCACGAGGTTAACACTACATCGCACCAACAAGTATGGCAATTATACTTCGATGGTGCTTCGAGAGCAGTGAATAGGGTAATAACCCCCGGATGTCCCAAAGTCTCCTCCAGAGTTGGAGTGGTCTTAATTTCCCCGGGGAAGCATATGATGCCTCGGGCTTATTCACTGACTAGTCCGTGTTCCAATAACGTAGCCGAGTACAACGCGCTTCTCATTGGACCCAGTTTCGCCAAGGAGCTGGGGGTCGAATATCTCGAAGCTTTTGGGGATTCTCAATTGATAGTCAACCAAGTCCGTGGAGAGTATGAAGTCAGGAACCAAGACCTGATCCCGTACCACCAGGAGGCCATCAAAATGGCAGAATCTTTTGAAGAATTCTTCATTGAATATATCCCCCGTCTCCAGAACGCTTATGCGGATGCACTGGCAGCACTAGCGGTATCACTTGCGCAGCCTCCCGAAACTGAACTATTAGTCACAGTAAGGACGCATCAGCTCTGCATACCCATATACGATATGGATATTGAAGAAGAAGATGACGGAAACATTAACGCCAAGGAGGTGAATTCAACTCAAATTGGGTCTGAGTCCCGAGATTGGCGTTTTCCTATCATTGACTACGTCCAATATGGCATTTTGCCAGAGGACATAAAAGAAAGAGAATCAATTCGCCGAAGAGCGCCAAGATTCTTCTACAATACCGAGACCCATACATTATA
>NC_033796.1:101052534-101056245 GCF_001876935.1 Asparagus officinalis
GGGAGTCGTGCAGAGTCTTCATAATTTCTTCGCTATGTTGGAGAAATATAACCCTGACAGCTGCACATTCTTTACGCCTGCTGGAGAGTTAGGTTTTGCTCTTCATGAGATGCAGGCAGTGTCGGGGCTGTCGCTTGGAAAAATGCCCTACGAGGAGTTCATTCCCACCACCGAGGAACTTTCTCTACTGAAGGTGGCGCACCCGGAAATTTGTGCTACTTTCTGGGAGCTGATGTGCCACTTCCACATATGTGCCCAAGTCTTTGGGATGCGTGGAGGGGGCATTATGCATACCACGTGGGCAGACTACCTCTTTCAGAATTTAAACCGGAAAGATGTAGCCGTATCTCGGGTTGCTGTGATCTCTCGTAAGGATGCCAAAGCTCGAATTACAGCTTCCAGTGCTACCTATAAGACAGAGCATGCAGAGGATGATTTTGAAGCTGGTGCCGAGTTTGAAAGTTTTCACTACCAAGCCACAGTTCCTATCTCTGACACGGCTCTGCTTGCAGGCTTCTTCATGATTTGGTTGAAGCGGTGTGTAGTACCGTCAAGACCGATAGAGGCAATATTAGCTGAGGTAGTGTACCCAGCTGTTTTGCTAGCGCATGGGAGACCTGTGAGCCTCCTTACTGCTATGGTTGGCTGTATTCAGAATGGCCTGAGGGTGTTGACTTCAGAACTCCTCAGTGCTTCGAGAGTCAAAGCCGCTAAGAAGAAAGCTGGAAAAGCTCCTCAACCACGTGTACCAGTGCCATACACATATTTAATGGCCTGGTTCGTGTTGCATTGCCCTTCATTAATGACGGGAGTGCATGAAGGGGATGATGCTTATACTCCCTTCGTACAAAGATTGGAGTCGGCCACGTGGACTAGTTCTTATATAGTCAGGGCTCGACAGCTTCTATCCCGAGAGGATAATTACCAGGTTTTCTGCTGTGCTCCTAACTTTGACGGGGCTGATGTTGAGGATGCTCGCTTCATAGATTTGCTCTTTGAAGGCTCGTCTTCTTTGGAAGAGGGTACATTCAGCTGGCTTCTTATGATCAGGTTGGGCTACCTGGTCTATCGCTCACGGGAGAAGTGCGTAATCGAGCCTTACATGCCTTCTCGGTTCGCGAGACAGTTTGGATATGACCAACTCTATGTTGGCAATCCTAACCCGGCGTTAGCTCAGATTGGGAATTTATACGAAGGAGCTCGCGCATGGTACTTTTTCTCCGCCGGGGGAACCCATGCGCAATTCACTTTACCCAATTCACCACCCAGTTGCTCTACTGTTATGGATTTCCTCCAGTGGTTTGCTGAAGCTTCTCGGATTCCGGAATATGACGTTTATACTTCATGTATAAACGAGATTCGGGAATTGTACCGTTCACGGAGTGGTTCTGCGAGTACTCGTCTGCCAGGGATGGAAGAGTACCTATCTTGTGAACAGGAAGCGACCGACGCTGTTGAAGCTCCTAAAGACTTGTCCACAGTAGAACCTTCTGAAGAAGAGGAAGAATTCCAAGAGGGCCAAAATAATGGGGGATGCGATGAAGTCTGCGCTCGTTGAGCGTTCTACTGACGGAGAGGACGAAATGCCTCAATCGATCCCCTCAGTTCCTGAAGACGATGGGGCTGAAGAGGGTCCTTCTTCTGAAGTTGCTCCAACACGTGTTCAGGATGATCATACGGATCCAATCTATCCAACTCTTCCTCCTCCACGCTCAGGAGCTCTGAAGAAATCAATTGATGAACTGGAACGTTGGATGCAAACAATTATTAATATGGTCAGTGTTGAGGGGGCTTCTCTTGAAGACTGTAAATCCATCTTGAGCCAATGTTTGGACGACATCAAGGCCAAAGGGGATGCATCCTGGACTGAGCACTGCCAGGGTGGGAGCTCTGAAGAAATCAATTGATGAATTGGAACGTTGGATGCAAACAATTATTGGTATGATCAGTGTTGAGGGGGCTTCTCTTGAAGACTGTAAATCCATCTTGAGCCAATGTTTGGACGACATCAAGGCCAAAGGGGATGCATCCTGGACTGAGCACTGCCAGGGTGGGATCACTCTTTTGATGACAGAATTGACAGCTTTCAGGGAGTTACAGCGCGCCAATTTAGATTCTGAAGTGGAGCCGGCTCTTTCCTTGGCGATAATCTCGAGGGCGCATCACCCAGGGACTCTTCGCAAGGACCTGTCTGATAAAAAGGCCCGCATATCAGCTTTAAGGAAGCGGCACTCTGCAACATATGCTAAAATCAAAGGTGTTGCTTCTGATATCCGTGGTATCGAAGAGACTATCGCTCGATTAGAGGCCGAGTTGGACCAGAAGAAAGCTCAATTGGCCCACTATGAGGATGTCAGAAAAGAGCTTGAGCATAAAAGTGGCCAAATTTATACGAAATTTTGCCGTACACTCCACGCGGCTGAGCGGACTCGTAAGGACATTGTTGCTACCCTTCCTATTGAAGCAGAACTCAGAAAGGAGGTCGAGAGACAAGTCCGAGCGGCTCATCGGGAGAAACTTTTTGTCTTCAAGTCTAAGCTAAAAACCCTCAAGTTAATGAAGCCTGATGTTTAACTCTTGACCTGTTGAATTTTGTATTATTTTCACTTTGTTTGTCATCATTTTGTGTTTAGATTAACAACATTAAATGAAAATGATATCATTTTTCCTTTTATTGTCTCTTTTGCTGAAATCTGGCTCAAAACAATGGAGAATAATGCTAATATTATCGAAATTCTCTTTATCATTTATTAGAATAATTCCAGCGAAATACAGTCGTCAGAGGTGTAGTGTTAACATGAAGAAATATAAGACAGAATTACACCATAAATAGGCAATCCCCAGCCTGATTTAGCTGGGGTTTAGGGGGCTACATGATTTACGGAGCTGGGGTTCAGGGGGCTACATGATTTATGGGAAGTATCTCTTAAGGAACTTCCCATTGATTGGCATCATGAGCCTATCTCCTTTTTGATTGATGAGACGATAAGCTCCGTTCGAATAGACTGATTCTATTACGAAGGGCCCTTCCCATTTAGGATTGAACTTCCCTTTGGTTTTGTGGGTCATTACCATGGGTCGTCTGTTGGCCAAAACTAGATCGCCTTTCTTGAAAATCCGTTCCTTAACCTTTTTGTTATAGGCTTTAGAGATACAGGCTTGATATAACTCGATCTGTTGTTGAGCTTGAAGTCGTTTGTCGTCTAAGGCTTCAAGTTCTTGCAGACGTCGTTGATGTTTTTCTTCTTCTGTTAGCCCGGTTGTAATAGCAACTCTCAGAGAAGGGATCTGGATTTCCAATGGCAATACAGCCTCGCAGCCGTATACCAAAGAAAAAGGTGTGGCTCTTGTAGAGGTACTTACTGTGGTGCGGTAAGCCCACAGACATTCACCAAGTCTTTCATCCCAATCGCGCTGGCTTTTAGAAACAAACTTTTTGAGAAACTTCACTATGGTTTTGTTAAAAGCTTCTGCAAGACCATTTGCTGGTGGATAATATGCCGTGGATGCAACACTTTGGATTCTGAATCTGTCGCAAAATCTTTGAAACCCAAAGCTGACGAATTGTGTCCTGTTGTCGTGAACTATTCGCCTCGGGACTCCAAAACGGTAGACGACGTGATGTTTGATGAACTTGATTATGTTTGAAGTCTTGACTTCTTTCAACGGGATTGCCTCTGCCCATTTGGAGAAATAGTCGGTTACGGCTAG
>NC_033796.1:101057245-101063536 GCF_001876935.1 Asparagus officinalis
ACCATGTGAGGGAGACAGCTTGACTGCTCCTTGAATTATGGGATGTGACCACACGTCGTTCAGAGATGTTCTGCTGTTCATTCGTACCGTCAGTGGTCATTCGAAGAGCTGTGCTCTGGATCACGCTACGTAGGAGTGGGAAAGCCCCTCCTCGTATGCGTGACAACGGCTGTCAGATGCTTGCGTGGATCTGACCAACCACCGAGCGTCGGCGGCTCTCGTCCCTTCGCCTGGACAACTGAGGTGAGCCGCATTTATGAGGGTGCAGGCTGTTTCGGCGCCTGTCCGCTCATTCGTACTGTGGACGGCCATCTGACGGGCCTGGAGTATCGTGTCTTCTCTCTTCCGGCCGAGAGAGGTGGGAAAGCGGGTTCGTGGTACTCGAGTAGGCTTGGACAGCTCGCCGGGTGCTGGCGGATCCGGCTCTTGACTCAGACAGCCGAGGTGAGCTGCATTTATGAATGTTCAGGTCGACTTGACACCCGCCCAATCATTCGTACTGTGAGCGGCCGCTTGACGGTCTTGGGGTACTGTGCCCTCTCCCTTGATTTGTGGGATTTGACCACTGATGTAACTGTTCCCATACTCCAAGTGGGCAGTTGACAGTGAGCTGGCGAGTCTGCAGCTTGGGTCTGCAGGCGAGCTTAGGACTGCAGGCAGACTTGGTTCTACAGGCGAGCTTGCAGGTGAGCTGAGTCTGCAGGCGAGTTTGGGACTGCGGGCAGACTTGGGGTCTGCAGGCGGATTTGAGACTGCAGGCGAATTTTGAGCTGCAGGCGAGCAGGCAGACTTGGGTCTGCAGGCGGATTTGGGACTGCAGGCAGATTCGAGCTGCAGGTGGATTTGAGACTGCAGGCGGATTTTGAGCAGTAGGCGAGCAGGCAGACTTGGGTCTGCTGGCGGATTTGGGACTGCAGGCAGATTCGAGCTGCAGGCGAGCTGCTGAGCATGGATTGAAGAATAAGCCGTAACTTTCAAACCGTAAGTCGGAATTGGACGAGTTATATATGAAAATCGCCTATCTCGACGAGATGGAGTCATCCGAACCAAGCCGTAGGCTTTGGTTCGCTTCCTCCGTTTCGTCAAATTCCTTACGGTTTGGGAGATATCTTCCCCTTTTTCTGCTATTTCGGGCGAGGTTTTAGCAGTTTTGTTCTGAACTTCTCTGATAAGGATTTAAAGGCAATTTTTATTGCCTACAAAACCCCCTCCAAAGTTTTCAGACCTGAATCAGGCCGCATGGGGTCTGGAACACTTTGGATATGAAGTCCCGTAAAGTGATCCCTGCTCTTCACTCGCAGCTGATGATCGCCTTCTAGGATTTTGAGCAAACCCTCAGCTATCAACGGACTTGATTTGTCTTTACCAACTGCCGTTTGAGTTGGACTAGCCATGCTCTTGCCCTTAGCATGGTAAGTTGTCGAGGAGTCTCTCTTAGGCTCAATGCTAAAATTTCTCCTCTATCCTTAGCCTTTCGAGGCATTTGGATTAAGAGTGTGGGGAGCAGTTTAGACTCATGCACCAGTTGGAGTATAAGGGGGCAGTTTAGACTCATGCACCAGTTGGAGTGTAAGGGGGAAACTTGTCTTCTCTTAGGGCAAAGATGAAGACGAACCCTGATTTGTCTTCTCTTGGGGCAAAGACTAACCCTGAAATAGCAGCACATCGCATGGTAGGCCACTATCAAACAACAACGCCTTTTATGGGAAAGACGGTGCTGGGAGAATCAAATCGTTCAGGGACGTATGAGTATGACGACTGATCGGACAACGTCATTTGCGGGAATGACGGTGTCGGCTATCAGAGGTAATCGTTAACGTGATAGGAATTGCCGCGATCGGAGCGACTTTGAGGACCTACCATCCTTTTGAAGAGGATTGGTAAGTTGATTTTGTCAGAGGTGACCGTTAACATGACAGTGGGAGTTTATTGCGATTTGAGCAACTCTATGGACCTACCATCCTATTGAAGAGGACTGGTAAGTTGATTTGTCAGAGGTAACTGTTAACGTGACAGTGGGGGTCCCGCCATCCTATTGAAGAGGATTGGCGGGGGATTGTGGCTTTGGTCCTAACTATCTGAAGGTTTGACCAAGTGGGAGTTTGATGCAGCCCACCTGAACTGCTAGTCTCGCCTGTTTTGAGCGGTTCGCCACAAATGGAAACCTGGCTCAAGAAGTGGGGCTCGACTAACTGTTAGGCTCGCCTGATTTGAGCGGTTCGCCCGAAACTAGGAACCTGGCTCAAAGAGATGGAGCTCGCCTAAACTGTTAGGCTCGCCTGATTTGAACGGTTCGCCCGAAACTAGGAACCTGGCTCAAAGAGATGGAGCTCGCCTAAACTGTTAGGCTCGCCTGATTTGAGCGGTTCGCCGAAACTGGGAACCTGGCTCAAAGAGATGGGCTCGCCTAAACTGTTAAGCTCGCCTGATTTGAGCGGTTCGCCGAAACTGGGAACCTGGCTCAAAGAGATGGGGCTCGCCTAAGCTGTTAAGCTCGCCTGATTTGAGCGGTTCGCCGAAACTGGGAACCTGGCTCAAAGAGATGAGCTCGCCTCAACTGTTAAGCTCGCCTGATTTGAGCGGTTCGCCGAAACTGGGAACCTGGCTCAAAGAGATGAGCTCGCCTCAACTGTTAAGCTCGCCTGATTTGAGCGGTTCGCCGAAACTGGGAACCTGGCTCAAAGAGATGAGCTCGCCTCAACTGTTAAGCTCGCCTGATTTGAGCGGTTCGCCGAAACTGGGAACCTGGCTCAAAGAGATGAGCTCGCCTCAACTGTTAAGCTCGCCTGATTTGAGCGGTTCGCCGAAACTGGGAACCTGGCTCAAAGAGATGAGCTCGCCTCAACTGTTAAGCTCGCCTGATTTGAGCGGTTCGCCGAAACTGGGAACCTGGCTCAAAGAGATGAGCTCGCCTCAACTGTTAAGCTCGCCTGATTTGAGCGGTTCGCCGAAACTGGGAACCTGGCTCAAAGAGATGAGCTCGCCTCAACTGTTAAGCTCGCCTGATTTGAGCGGTTCGCCGAAACTGGGAACCTGGCTCAAAGAGATGAGCTCGCCTCAACTGTTAAGCTCGCCTGATTTGAGCGGTTCGCCGAAACTGGGAACCTGGCTCAAAGAGATGAGCTCGCCTCAACTGTTAAGCTCGCCTGATTTGAGCGGTTCGCCGAAACTGGGAACCTGGCTCAAAGAGATGAGCTCGCCTCAACTGTTAAGCTCGCCTGATTTGAGCGGTTCGCCGAAACTGGGAACCTGGCTCAAAGAGATGAGCTCGCCTCAACTGTTAAGCTCGCCTGATTTGAGCGGTTCGCCGAAACTGGGAACCTGGCTCAAAGAGATGAGCTCGCCTCAACTGTTAAGCTCGCCTGATTTGAGCGGTTCGCCGAAACTGGGAACCTGGCTCAAAGAGATGAGCTCGCCTCAACTGTTAAGCTCGCCTGATTTGAGCGGTTCGCCGAAACTGGGAACCTGGCTCAAAGAGATGAGCTCGCCTCAACTGTTAAGCTCGCCTGATTTGAGCGGTTCGCCGAAACTGGGAACCTGGCTCAAAGAGATGAGCTCGCCTCAACTGTTAAGCTCGCCTGATTTGAGCGGTTCGCCGAAACTGGGAACCTGGCTCAAAGAGATGAGCTCGCCTCAACTGTTAAGCTCGCCTGATTTGAGCGGTTCGCCGAAACTGGGAACCTGGCTCAAAGAGATGAGCTCGCCTCAACTGTTAAGCTCGCCTGATTTGAGCGGTTCGCCGAAACTGGGAACCTGGCTCAAAGAGATGAGCTCGCCTCAACTGTTAAGCTCGCCTGATTTGAGCGGTTCGCCGAAACTGGGAACCTGGCTCAAAGAGATGAGCTCGCCTCAACTGTTAAGCTCGCCTGATTTGAGCGGTTCGCCGAAACTGGGAACCTGGCTCAAAGAGATGAGCTCGCCTCAACTGTTAAGCTCGCCTGATTTGAGCGGTTCGCCGAAACTGGGAACCTGGCTCAAAGAGATGAGCTCGCCTCAACTGTTAAGCTCGCCTGATTTGAGCGGTTCGCCGAAACTGGGAACCTGGCTCAAAGAGATGAGCTCGCCTCAACTGTTAAGCTCGCCTGATTTGAGCGGTTCGCCGAAACTGGGAACCTGGCTCAAAGAGATGAGCTCGCCTCAACTGTTAAGCTCGCCTGATTTGAGCGGTTCGCCGAAACTGGGAACCTGGCTCAAAGAGATGAGCTCGCCTCAACTGTTAAGCTCGCCTGATTTGAGCGGTTCGCCGAAACTGGGAACCTGGCTCAAAGAGATGAGCTCGCCTCAACTGTTAAGCTCGCCTGATTTGAGCGGTTCGCCGAAACTGGGAACCTGGCTCAAAGAGATGAGCTCGCCTCAACTGTTAAGCTCGCCTGATTTGAGCGGTTCGCCGAAACTGGGAACCTGGCTCAAAGAGATGAGCTCGCCTCAACTGTTAAGCTCGCCTGATTTGAGCGGTTCGCCGAAACTGGGAACCTGGCTCAAAGAGATGAGCTCGCCTCAACTGTTAAGCTCGCCTGATTTGAGCGGTTCGCCGAAACTGGGAACCTGGCTCAAAGAGATGAGCTCGCCTCAACTGTTAAGCTCGCCTGATTTGAGCGGTTCGCCGAAACTGGGAACCTGGCTCAAAGAGATGAGCTCGCCTCAACTGTTAAGCTCGCCTGATTTGAGCGGTTCGCCGAAACTGGGAACCTGGCTCAAAGAGATGAGCTCGCCTCAACTGTTAAGCTCGCCTGATTTGAGCGGTTCGCCGAAACTGGGAACCTGGCTCAAAGAGATGAGCTCGCCTCAACTGTTAAGCTCGCCTGATTTGAGCGGTTCGCCGAAACTGGGAACCTGGCTCAAAGAGATGAGCTCGCCTCAACTGTTAAGCTCGCCTGATTTGAGCGGTTCGCCGAAACTGGGAACCTGGCTCAAAGAGATGAGCTCGCCTCAACTGTTAAGCTCGCCTGATTTGAGCGGTTCGCCGAAACTGGGAACCTGGCTCAAAGAGATGAGCTCGCCTCAACTGTTAAGCTCGCCTGATTTGAGCGGTTCGCCGAAACTGGGAACCTGGCTCAAAGAGATGAGCTCGCCTCAACTGTTAAGCTCGCCTGATTTGAGCGGTTCGCCGAAACTGGGAACCTGGCTCAAAGAGATGAGCTCGCCTCAACTGTTAAGCTCGCCTGATTTGAGCGGTTCGCCGAAACTGGGAACCTGGCTCAAAGAGATGAGCTCGCCTCAACTGTTAAGCTCGCCTGATTTGAGCGGTTCGCCGAAACTGGGAACCTGGCTCAAAGAGATGAGCTCGCCTCAACTGTTAAGCTCGCCTGATTTGAGCGGTTCGCCGAAACTGGGAACCTGGCTCAAAGAGATGAGCTCGCCTCAACTGTTAAGCTCGCCTGATTTGAGCGGTTCGCCGAAACTGGGAACCTGGCTCAAAGAGATGAGCTCGCCTCAACTGTTAAGCTCGCCTGATTTGAGCGGTTCGCCGAAACTGGGAACCTGGCTCAAAGAGATGAGCTCGCCTCAACTGTTAAGCTCGCCTGATTTGAGCGGTTCGCCGAAACTGGGAACCTGGCTCAAAGAGATGAGCTCGCCTCAACTGTTAAGCTCGCCTGATTTGAGCGGTTCGCCGAAACTGGGAACCTGGCTCAAAGAGATGAGCTCGCCTCAACTGTTAAGCTCGCCTGATTTGAGCGGTTCGCCGAAACTGGGAACCTGGCTCAAAGAGATGAGCTCGCCTCAACTGTTAAGCTCGCCTGATTTGAGCGGTTCGCCGAAACTGGGAACCTGGCTCAAAGAGATGAGCTCGCCTCAACTGTTAGCTCCAACATCTCCTTCAGGGAGTCGATGGTTGCTTGTTGCTCGTCGAGTCTCCTGGATATCTCGTCAGGGACATCGGTCATGTGCACATTTGCGTGCTTGCTCTGAACTGAGCTTGAAGTCTGCGACATTGCCACTGCTGAGCAATCGTCGTCGTCGTTGTCAGAGACGGACGTCAGACCCGTGCCGGCAAACGGGGTGGCCACCCCCATTTGAGCGTGAGCGTGTTGGCGAGGTTCAGGCTGGCGAGGTTCGCCCGTCAGGCGAGATTGGTACAGTGTGACTGCGCCTGTCTGGTGAGCTGTTGCTTCACCTTTCTGGAGAACTTGAGCCGTCAGGCGAGCTTGGTGAAGTCCGCTTGTTTGACGAAGCCCTCTTGAACTGTAGAGTTCGCCAGGTGCCCTTGGTTCGCCAAAATTGAGCACCTTGCTCACAGAGTGGGGCTCGCCTAAACTGGTAGGCTCGCCCGATTTGAGCGGTTCGCCAAAA
>NC_033796.1:101063554-101083488 GCF_001876935.1 Asparagus officinalis
CCTAAACTGCTAGGCTCGCCCGATTTGAGCGGTTCGCCAAAACTGGGAACCTGGCTCAAGAGATTGGGCTTGCCTAAGCCGTTAGGCTCGCCTGATTTGAGCGGTTCGCCGAAGCTGGGAACCTGGCTCAAAGAGATGGGTTCGCCTAAACTGCTAGGCTCGCCCGATTCGAGCGGTTCGCCAAAAATGGGAACCTGGCTCAAGAGGTTGATTCCTCTCAAGCCTGAATAATAATTCAGGCTGTCGTGGGGGATGAGCGATAGTGCCTCGAGACGAGCGAGAGCTTTTCGTCACCGTTGTTTGGATCTTTTTGAACGAGGAGCGTTCATGTTGACGGCGGAGGCGTAGTCTGCGTCGACACGAATGGCGAATGGTTGATTCCTTTTGCACAGGGGTCTGCGAGGATCGTTCATCGACCCATTCAGCAGCCCCTAGACCTGCATTTTCGAATCTCGGCTCGGCCTCAACTGGTTTGAGGGGTAAAGAACCCCCTGCCTTGGCTTGGGCAGATCCCTCAGGCTTGGTTGCCTCGGCCTCTTGGGGCTGGGCCACCCGCACGACTCTGCAGTCATCGCGAGATGTATTGCCGCCAGAAGAGGACGATTGTAAGTACCCCTCGAATTTGATCACAAGGGACTCAACCGTGGTCCCTGCAGCAACTTCGTCAAACTGTGCCACCATCAATTCATCTGAATGAACGGATCCTCCCACTGTGGTCGCCATCTTCTGTAGGGTGAAAATTTGATTCTTCCGAAGAAAGGAGTTTCGTTTGTATTTATAAGAAAGCTTATTACAAACTAACAAATCAAATGTTTACAACAGAAGCAGAGGGAAGGCCCTCTTTGTTTTGTGTGGGGACTTCAGGTGGCTATAGGACGCTTCGCTCGATGCTCGGGTCGAGTCTGCTTCCCTTGGACCGTTTGAATGAGGTTGCTGGAGAGCTTCAGTTCGCAGTAGAAGCTCGGGGCAATGGAGTTCGGGTCTGCTTAGTTCGTCAGCGATCGGAGCTCGGAACTAGGCAGCAGTGCTGTAATGCAAGGATTTGCTAACAGCTTGGTCTCAACTCTTTTTTCTCCAAGTTTTGCGACCTCTCTTCCATCGTGCTGGAAGGGGTTTTTAAATGAAAGAAGGACAGCTTGACTTCTCCTTGAATTGTGGGATGTGACCACATCCTCTTCAGAGACGTCTCGCCGTTCCTCGATACCATGAACGGTCATTCCAGGGATTGTGCTCTATGTCCTGTCACCTACGATGGGAAGGCCCATTCTTGTATGTGAGGCAACAAACGACTGCTATCCGAGTGGATTTGACCAGCATTAATGAACCGCATTTATGAGTTCGCAGATCGATGAAGTGTCTGTCCGATCACTTGTACTGTGCGTGACCGCCCGGCGTGCTTTGAGCACGATGCTTTCTCCTTTCCGGCCAGGAGAGGCGGTGAAGTAGGTACACAGTACTCGAGTGGGTCTAGCCAGCTTGCCGAGTGCCGGCGGATCCAGCTCTTGGCTCAGACATCCGAGGTGAGTCGCATTTATGAATGCTCAGGTTGACTCGACACCTGTCCAGTCCCTTCGCGCTGTGCGCACTGCGAGCGGCCGTTTGACGGTCCTGGGGTACTGTGCTCTCTCTCCCTTCGGGTCGAGAGAGATGGGAAGGTCCATCTCAGCACGTGGGGTAGTGGATACCCAGCTGTACTGACGGTTTTGGGGCTTGCTGGCGGATTCGACTCCGAACTCGGGCAGGCGAGTTGAGCGAACAGGCGGATTTGAGACTGCAGGCGGATTTTGAGCAGTAGGCGAGCAGGCAGACGTGGGTCTGCAGGCGGATTTGGGACTGCAGGCAGATTCGAGCTGCAGGCGAGCTGCTGAGCATGGATTGAAGAATAAGCCGTAACTTTCAAACCGTAAGTCGGAATTGGACGAGTTATATATGAAAATCGCCTATCTCGACGAGATGGAGTCATCCGAACCTAGCCGAAGGCTTTGGTTCGCTTCCTCCGTTTCGCCAAATTCCTTACGGTTTGGGAGATATCTGCGTTTTCCCCTCTTTTGCTATTTCGGGTGAGGTTTTAGCAGTTTTGTTCTGAACTTCTCTGATAAGGATTTAAAGGCAATTTTTATTGCCTACACTGCCCTTGCACCATTTTATCAAGGAGGTGTACACTACTCTAGGGGTCTCCCCTTTCCAGTTCTATCCTAACGTAGTAGGAATTCTGGTGGTTTTAGCATCACATGTCATCGTGTTGGAGTCCAACCAAGCTTGAGAGTGCTTAGGCATTTGATCAGCGTGGGGTTAGCTGAGAAGGACCCACATTACTCTTTCTACTATCGTGAGGAGTTACAGCTTGTTTCCAAATCTTTGGAGTTAGATGAAGACTAGAGGAGGTAGTTTGTGTGGGTCTATGGCGGTTGTTAGACCCTAGAGGGGGGTGATTATGGTCTTATGCTAATCTAATCCGATTTTATGCCAATTAAAACTAAACAATAAATTATTCTTGCAAGATAGATATATAATATGTTATGAACAAGAATATGTAATATGAACAAAGGGAAATATCCTAGCAATAAGATATACTATGAGATATATGTGAGGATATACAAATAACACAAGGGTAAACAATCTAAACTAGATAGTGGGCAATATAAGAAACAAGCAATATACAAAGGCGATATAAGATATGAGCATAAAAATAAGTGCGTCAATGCAATCACAAACAAACGATATGTTTATGGAGTTCGATCCTCATGACCTACGTCTCCGCTCATCATCTCGAGGAGATCTCTACTATCACAACCGAGTTTTCTACGCTCACCCGAATAACGTTTACACCTCATAATATCGGTTATCAATGCTCACCGATCAACGTTTACAATCTCACAATGTAACTACACTCCACACCCTTGAAGTGTTGGTCTCTAGCTCGTATCCTTCCTCAAGTGCTCGGATACAACCTCTTCCTAGGTTCGTCAACCGACACCACTCCTCTTGGAAGCGACCACGTCTCTCACCACACACTCCTCTCGATGTACTAGTATAATTCAAAGTCACAATAAGTATAATACAATAAATGATTGTTCTCTAATATGAATGAGAACACAATATAAGCTCACTCTCAATTGTTACAACTCCCCACAACCTAAATTATACTAAGTATGAAAATACAATAAGCTCAATGGTTGTGTGTGTAAGCAATGAGAAAATCAATTATAAACTCAATGTAAACCCTAGCTTAATGAAAATGATAAACAACAAATAATTAATACAAAGCTAGTATTGAGTTTAGAAATTCTTCTCTGAAATAACAAGATGGAGAGATGGAGATTGAAGCTCAAATGAAGATGATCTCCTCCACTTGTGAAAACTTCTTCATAAACCAAAAACCAAAACTAAAACAAACGTAAACCCTTGTTAAACTTTCTTAAAACGTTCTCTTAAAAATTCTTAGTACTGAGGATATGTGGGGATATTTATAGGAATCCCAAAGCCAAGAAAAAACAAGGAAAAAAGACCAAAAACCCAAAAATAGTACAATCTAAAAATATAGCCGTTACAATGTTATGAGTCGACTCGGTACTGTTCACGAGTCGACTCATAAGTAGCCGTTACAAGCTAAAAACCAACTTATGGGTTGACTCATAAAAATCATGAGTCAACTCATCATGCATGGGTCGACTCATGAAGTCATGGGTCGACTCAGCAGAAACAAAATATACTTTTCAGCACAGTTTATGAGTCGACTTATGACAGGCATGAGTCGACTCAACCTGTCTAGGTCGACTCATGATGTTATGAGTCAACTCATCAGAAACAAAATGTAAACTACACAACAGTTTATGAGTCGACTCAACACTGTTCATGAGTCGACTCAAGACATGCACACTGTCTATTTTAAACAGAAATCTGATTTTCAAACCTTTTTAAAATAGCAAATAAAATCAGAAAAATGTAATACTTTAGAAAATGATTGTAAACATGATAATAAACATGCTATAAAAACTGGTTTTAAAAAAGGACATCCCAAATGAAAAATATTATCATTTTGAAAAATAGTCCAAAACATAAAAATGTAAACACATGAGTTTTGACATTTTAGCTTAACCATGTTTTAAAACATTACAAAATAATTTTGTAGACTTAATAAAAGATGTATATGATTAAAACATTACAAAATAATTTTGTAGACTTAATAAAAGATGTATATGATTATTGTTAAGTCCAAAAACTCAGAATATAATATTTTCACAAAATTGCATATTTTGCAAACTTTTCAGAAATAATAAATATGATATCATTGAACTAAATAAAATCGATATTGATGAAATCATATATATGCATATAAGTATACAACAAGAAATGTATTTTTAATTGTATTCAATTGTTTCATATTAAAACTAGAAAACCATAAAACCAAAACTTGTGTGTGTGTGTGTGTGTGTGTGTGTGTGTGTGTGTGTGTGTGTGTGTGTGTGTGTGTGTGTGTGTAGCTCAGGGACTTCACTGGGACATGCTCTGTTCAATTGACTTGAGCATTCCCTGAAAGGCCAATCAGAGCTGGCTAAGGAGAAGTCATCCAAGGAAGAGGCAGAGAAGAGAGTCGCTGTCTTAGAGGCCGAATTGACTCATAAAGAAGGCATTTAGCATTAGAGTTTGGATGAGAAGGAAGAGCTCCTTAAGAGCTTTCGGATCCAGTTCTCCAAGTAGACGGGGACCATCAAGGACCTTCAAAGGGAGATGGTTCACCTATAGGAGGAGACCGAGTCCAAGAAGCGTCGTAGGATGACGACTGAGGCAGAGGCTCGAACAAGTCACCTGTCTCTTGAAAAGACGAGGGGGGACTTTGTAGGATGACGACTGAGGCAGAGGCTCGAACAAGTCACCTGTCTCTTGAAAAGACGAGGGGGGACTTTGAAGAGCTATAATCAAAGCTTCAGGCATCCACGGTCCTTTTCGAGAAATTGAAGGATCAACTTGCTTGTCTGGACTCAGAGCAGCATAGAAAGAAGGTGGTTGACGATTGGCGTTATGGCCCTATAGGGAAGGCCGAAGTAGCTTTAGCATGTCAATCTAGAGTTGATTACTTCACCTCCTTGGTGCATTGTGACTCATATCCAACTCCGGATCGCTTCTATCCTTCCTGCATCTCTTTTTGTCTCGACTTGCTAAAAGATGTCGAGAAAATTGGAGGCAGGTTAGATTTGTCAGCGAATGTTGATGAGGTCAAGCCTGTTGCTGGAGCCCCTGGGGAATCTTCAACCATTGCTTCCACCAGGAGTCTGCCAAGTCCAACTCCGATAGTCGAGGGCTTTGAAGACCTGTATCTTTCAATTTTTTCTTTTCTCTTTTTTATTATAAAAGAGTTTGTAATGAAGTTTACTCTTATTGAATGAAAATTAAATTTTATCTCCATTCTTGAGCTTGCCTTCATTGTTTGTATTCTTTGAGATTTGTAGATTTGTTCTCATCTGAGATGTTGGCTAAAGTGAGTTAGTTGTAATGTGTCGACCCGTACTGGGGACTTATGACAACTAGTTCACTCGATGCCTTATTCTGACTAGGTGTTTAATTAACCCGAACTTGACAGATAACTGCTTAAGTTTTTAGATCGATTAAACACTAGTTATACACCTAACATTCGTACCTTAGGTTTATGAATACCTTTTTGGCAGAATGGAAAACTCTGAGGTTGGATGCTTAGGTCTTCATAATCACCGTAAGGTCGAGTAGTGATTGTGGGAGTCGACTATAGGGTTGAGCCTTGGGCTTACCTTGATAAAGAACCAAGGGCTTAATATTCGACTGAAAAGTTATTGTGCCTTGGGCTTATCTTGATAAAGAGCCAAGGACTTAATATTCGACTGAGGAGTCGTTCTGCCTTGGGCTTATCTTGATAAAGAGCCAAGGGCTTGATATTCGACTTAGGAGTCGAAATGCCTAGAACTATTAAGAGTTGACTAGGTCTTTCCTTCCCCTAAGACCGAGAGATGACTGTGAGAGTCGGCCAAAGGGTTGTGTCTTGGATTTATTCCTGATAAGGTACCAAGGGCTTGTCCATGATGATCGATGAGAGCCGAAGGAATTGACCATAAGTTGTGCCTTGGGATTACCTTGATAAAGAACCAATGGCTTGATATTCGACTGAGGAGTCGTTGTGCCTTGGGCTTATCTTGATAAAAAGCCAAGTTCTTGATATTTGACTGAGGAGTCATTGTGCATTGGGCTTATCTTGATAAAGAGCTAAGGGCTTGATATTCGACTTAGGAGTCGAAATGCCTAGAACTCTTGAGAGTTAACTAGGTATTTCCTTCTACTAAGGCTGAGAGATGACTGTGGGAGTCGGCCGAATGATTGTGCCTTAGATTTATTCCTGATAATGTACCAATGGCTTATCCATGATGATCGATGAGAGCTGAAGGAATCGACCATAAGTTGTGCCTTGGGCTTACCTTGATAAAGAACCAAGTGCTTGATATTCGACTGAAGAGTCATTGTGCCTTGGGCTTATCTTGATAAAGAGCCAAGGGCTTGATATTCGACTGAGGAGTCGTTGTGCATTGGGTTTTTCTTGATAAAGAGCCAAAGGCTTGATATTTGACTAAGAATTCGTTGTGCCTTAGGCTTATCTTGATAAAGAGCCAAGGGTTTGATATTCGACTAAGGAGTCATTATGCTTTGGGCTTATCTTGATAAAGAGCTAAGGGCTTGATATTCGACTGAGGAGTCATTGTATCTTGGGCTTATCTTAATAAAGAGCCAAGGTCTTGATATTCGATTGAGGAGTCGTTATGCCTTCGGCTTATCTTGATAAAGAGCCAAAGGCTTGATATTCGACTGAGAAGTTGTTATGCCTTAGGCTTATCTTGATAAAGTGCTAAGGGCTTAATATTCGACTGAGGAGTCGTTTTGACTTGGGCTTATCTTGATAAAGAGCCAATGGCTTGATATTCGACTGAAGAGTCATTATGCCTTAGGCTTATCTTAATAAAGAGCCAAGGGCTTGATTGGGGTGCCTAGGTCTTGTATGACGCCTAGGTCTTTGGCCATTTTGAAGCATTGATCCTTGCGAGATCATAGCAAATTCTTATTGAATGACATTTTAACAGTCCTGTATTTTACATTGTCATGAAAAAATATCCTTTGCAGGCATCTGATGCTCAGAAGCGGGTTGAACCACTTGTGATCTTGCTCTGATTCTGCTTCAGGAGTATTTTTGCAATGGGTGAGGCCGCCAGTACAGAACCTCTTTTAGTTGGATTTTTCTTGCTTTCATAGTGGACAACTTGTTGGTATGATGAGGATGAGTCAAAACTCTATTTTCCATTTCATCAGTCGAGGTTCCTTCTGAGTCTGGATCTCCATTAAAGATTTGAAGGCGGATGGTTGGCACGTCGGCTTTTGGTAAAAGGAACTGCCCATACGCCATGAATTATGTCGAATGACGTTTTCCATGTGAGGGTTGAGGGCACGACCAAAATCTACACGGTACCTTTTGTGGTGGAACCTCTCTTAGGGAGGGAATCCACAAGCTGGTATTGTACTTCTTGTAAATGACAAACCATGGTGGCTTTCTTGAAGGAGCTTCGGGAGT
The DNA here is from genome assembly GCF_001876935.1 of Asparagus officinalis. Lineage (NCBI taxonomy): Eukaryota > Viridiplantae > Streptophyta > Magnoliopsida > Asparagales > Asparagaceae > Asparagus > Asparagus officinalis. The sequence continues at coordinate 101,071,140 of NC_033796.1, forward strand.
ACTGGGGGATTAGACCATGCTATGGATGCAGAACTCCTTCTTATGGGGATCATGCGAGTTGCATACTTCGACCATCAGAGCTTAGGCAACTTTAGTAGTTAAGGCGTCGGTTGATGGGCCAAGATCATTCTTCATAAGAACAATCAGCTGACAGACCCTAAGCTTTTCCCATAATCTCATCCCTGATATCCTTGGAGTTCTTCGAATGAAAGTCCATCTAGTCCAAGGTGCCTACCACAGACTTAATCATTGCTCCTATATTCATATGAGTTATTGTCAGCGGGAGCTTTAGTGCTATTGGATCTGCTCATAACCCTTGGAGGAGGTAGGGTTCTGCTTTGTGATCCAACTCCAGGTTTCTTGGTTGTCCAGAAGATGGAGTTCGTCTGTAGCGGCGATAAGAAGCATGTGCTACATGTCCAAGCCAAACAATCACCATAGTGGTGTGTCTTCTCCAGGAGGGCTTTCGGGGCTCTGGTAGCGATCCCATCATTTGGCGGATGACCCGCCCGACAGACGCTCCCCAGAAAGCTATAGGGGCCTTTGAGGGCTATGCCTATATTGGCTCCTCATAGCCATAGGCTAATCCTCCTTAGCTTGAATAATACAACTCCGGACTTCATTTAGCTTGAATGGTGCAATCCGGTGTTGTTCTTCAGAGTGATTAAAATCATACCCTTGTTCAGAACTTGGTGTGTCTTCCTGAAAAAGAAGAAAGGCCCCACGGTGGGCGCCAAACTGTTGATGCTCGATATCAAACAGCCAATTAATTCAGAAGAGGATTGTTGCGGGGTTGTGAAGGATGATGGAGGGTCCAATTCCTTCTCCAGCTTTACGCCTAGTTCTTGAATGAGGGTCTGATATCCATGCTGCACAGATAGAAAAAACTCGTGAGAGGAGGGACCGGTTCTCCTGTGGTTCCTCCGACGATCAAGTCAGTTGATAAGCATGAGCTTGAGTGGAGTTTAAAACTATGTGTTCTTATGCTATGTGCATTAGAGATTATCATCTCTCAGATTGGATGGACTAGAAGAGTTAGATTGTTATTTGTTTCTTACCTTGATTTTCTGGGATCTCTCCTCCTCTGATGGTGAATAACATCCATATATAGTGTTGATGTCCGTGGTAGATTGGTCATTTCAGTCATGCAGAATGACGGTGGCAAAACGTGAGTTGTAAGATGAGTCATCCCTCTCTTTACAAGTGTCGACTGGCGACTGGAAGGGAAGTCATTTCAGCATGGGAGATGGCGTCTCCGTAATATCCGGGAAGTGACTTGTGAGCATGACAGAGGGCACGTGGACATGCTGAGTCGTCCCTTGCTTTACAGTTGTCAACTGGAGACTGGAGGGGAAGTCACTTCATTATGGGAGAAGGTATCTCCGCATTTTTAGGGAAGTGATTGAGCTGACGAGTCATGGAGACTTTGTTAGGCCAATATCTAGATAAGACATGTTCGAGATGGACTGAGATGTCGACATTTGCTGGGGGAGGCTTGAGACCAGGGTCGAGTCCTCAACTTAGTCGACAGCAGGGAACGTCCCTTAAGTTGTCTCTGAGAAATTCCCAGTGAGTGGTTGACTGCCTTAAATAGGATCGTCCTTGATGAAAGGGTCGCCTAACACCATCTTTCGTATCGACTTAGGAGTGTCGGTCTGTTCGTCTGAGTGAAACGTTGTCTTATCTAAGCTTAATAACCACCTTTTGAGTCGATATAAAGATATCGACTCGTCTGGAATGTCAGAATCTCTCGTATCGGCTAGTATCACCTCTTGTGTCGACATCAGGGTGCCGACTTGATGAGTCGGTGGGGCCGAAACCTCTGTAATTGTACCTTGGGTTTATACTTTGGTAAGATACCAAGATCTTGTAATCTAGCCATGATGGTCGAGTTGTACTGGAGGATTCGACCATATGTGGTGACTTGGGCTTACCTTTATAAAGAGCCGAGTGTTTGATGCTCGACTGAGGAGTCGTTGTGCATTGTGCTTATCTTGATAAAGAGCCAATGTCTTGATATTCGACTTAGGAGTCGAAATACATAGAACTCTAGGGAGTTGACTAGGACTCTTATCGTATCATTTTGTGAATACTGTATCTTGGATGAGCGGGCACCATAACAATTATATAATATTATAGAATATAATATAATAATAATGCTTCTTTCGACAAGGAGAAATTATGTATTATTATTATTATCATTGTTATTATTATTATTATTATTCCTTTTCAAAAGTATGGAGGGAAATTATTGACTGGTGGTGTAGTTGGATGATGAGTGGGGCCGTCATTTGTCCATGAATACTCGCTTGTACACGTCTAATCTACTCCTCTATACTTACAGGAGGATCAAAGATTAACTATTCATGCTACAGAAAAATGCTGTAGTATTTATTGTTGTAGCAATATCACTGTATCAAACAGAATACCGTAGCATGTTACAGTAACGTTACAGTGAACAACTACAATAGTATTACTGTAGCAAATGTGGAATATTGTAATATTTTTAAAAAAATATTATTATAGTATTTAAAAAAACTGTTGCATTTAAAACAGAGTTAGTGTAGCTGAAAAAAAAAGGAGACCGCGCTGCACGGGGCTGCATACTAGTCATCATAATAACAGAGGAATGAATGCATTTCAACCAATAACAATATGTTGAAATGTAGCCCAAGGAAGATGAACGCATTTGTCAGGCATTAAATAGAGGAGGGACGACATTGACCGACCAAGCTATGTATATAAGATAAAGCGGGTGACTTGATTCGTACATTCTTTATTCAAACTTGATGAATCAACCGCTTTGCCTTGGTGAAGGCAAACAAGAGATGGTCTCTGCATGAATGGCTGTCCAAAAAGTCCGCGGCCCAGGTTCGGTCCGGAATAGTAAATTATTTATTTATTTTTTATATGAATTTTATATATATATATATATATATATATATATAATATGAGATTAATAGGTATCCTTGTCATAGGAGAGAATTTTCTCCTTGACGCCTCTAAAATCACATGATTGACCGACATTATGGATGATCCGCTCCGTTGAACATGATCTACATATTCTAAAACCCCAACACACCAAGTTTGGGGTGAATCCGTCGTCGTTTGACCCTCCATCGAGCCATGTGAAAAGTTCTATTCATTCAAAACCATTAAAATTGATACGAGTGGATGAAGGGTCAAACGACGACAGGTTTACCCCAAACTTGGTGTGTTGGGGTTTTAGAATATGTAGATCAAGTTCACTTTATTATATATGTATAAAATATGTATAAGTATATATAAGTATACTCTCTCTTATATAAGTACTAGTTTTTATGCACATGCAATGCACGTGGTTAAATATTAAAAAGTATTTTTTGTATATTTATTTCATTACTTTAAATAAGTGAGATTTATCTTGAGTTCAAATATGTTTAATTGAATTATAATATTTATTAGTATTTTATTTAAATATTAATAAAAACAAATGTAATGGATTTTAAATTAAACTTTGATGAATATATGTAACTGGGATATTGTAATTATTATTATGAATTGTAGTTATAGTAATGAAGAAAATATTTCTAAAATTTAAGTTTATTCAAATATTTTTTTAATCAAAAAGCTAAGATAATTGTTTTATTTACCGTAAATATGTAAATTCTTTTTCTTCTAAGAATTTTAAATTGATCACCACCACCAACACCTAACAGGTCCCTTATTCAACATGACAATATTCTCAACAAGTAACAATTAGTAAGCCAAGGATTTTTTTTGAAAACATTGAATATTGAAGTTTGTGACAACCCCAAGCAAAATCATTACAACAGTAATTCTTTGCCAATTGGTTAAAGATGCCACCTTTATATCATAAATGTTAGATCACATGTTGCGCTGGTTATCAGGAAGAGTATTTTACGTCTAGCTGACAATATATCCATTCACAGTATCAATAAAAGCAGATTTTTATCGATTGTCTCTCACGAAATGCAGGATCATATCTATAGACAATAATAAAATATAGTAAAATGGTTAAATATCAAAGAGTAATTTTATGTGACGTAAGCAATCACATAAGCATACAAAACTACTAATAACTTTGCATGAAAATGCCTTAAAAAAATTCCTAATCTTAATTAAAAATTAAGTTGTTATATAAAATGATTTAAAAATATTGTTCTTGAAAATTTCTAATTGAACCAAGATCAATCTTTCTCCTCCTTTATCTTTTTTCTGGGCAACTCTAGAGTAGCATCTTCATCATCTACGTCGATTGTAATAGCAAACTGGAGTTGAATTTCTTGTGCTATTATATTGCCTTCGCCTCGTTCATCTTTTGTTTTTTCATCTAACTTCACCAGGAATTTGAATGTTTTTCCGATGTTCAAAACAAAATTTTGGAAATATGGACTCTGATTATTTTTCTGTTGTAATGAGAACAAATGTTATATTAATACTTATGAATTTGTTTATTTTCTAATTTACTACTTGATTAAAGTTAGGAATTACCTCTTTCTTTTCTGTAATGAATTTTTCTGCTTTGCATCCAATAAGAGTTTCTGCTGCATCAAAAATTACCTCTTTCTTTTCTGTAATGAATTTTTCTGCTTTGCATCCAATAAGAGTTTCTGCTGCATCAAAGAGTGTTACTCTTGCATTATCCGTGCCATTTTCCACGAGAATCTTAACTAAGTACCTGTATTTTTCATTGTTAATTTCTAAAGACAGTTATTATTGTATTTTAATATGTTAATGTCATAAAAAAGGATATATTACTTAACCTTGGTATTGGGTCATCAATGATTCTGCGACATCTGTCATTCAGACACTCTTTACTAACATCTTTATCAACCTTCCTGTCACAGCCTTTGCAAGCATAGAACCATGGCTTGAGCCTATTTAAAATAGTAGTTATCTTTGCCTTAAATGTGCAATATCATGCCTGTATATTAACAAAATTTAGTTAGATTTAAATTTGTAGATAAGAATATGTATATAATATTGTACCTGTATTGAATTCTGTGATGTATGCATAATATCACTAATATGAATTTCCTTAGCATATTTAAAAGCGTCGATGGAGATCCGTTTGCTTTTGCAGCTTCTTCTAATTGGAACCTGCATATTAGATTAAAATATAATACTATTTCATTATTGGTTTATATGAAAGTATGTTTGTTCTGCTTACCATTCTCTTAATTCGCTAGCTAGTTCTTTTTCTGAAATTTACAGTAGTATTAACTCATTAGCGTCAAACCTTTGTTGGCTAACTTTTGTCAGAATTCAATTCCTGTATGTTGATCGTATTAACTCATTAGCGTCAAACCTTTGTTGGCTAACTTTTGTCAGAATTCAATTCCTGTATGTTGATCATGATGTTATTATGATATAAAGAAGGTTTTTTTTAAGATTTGCTTCTATCTAAACAAAGCGTTGGATACAGATTGTAGTTGGGACTAATGTTAGGAGTGTTAAAGGAAGTATTGGAATATGATAATTTTTACGCACAGTTCGCTTGTAATTATTAAGTTGTTTCTGATGTACTGAAATCTAAATCGGCTCTGCGCTCAATCTCGAAAGGCATGAGTTAGTAGGCTTTTGCAGCGATGTGTCAGAACATTTGCTCCTTCAAAATTTCACAAAACAAAAGCTATTACGCTGCCTTACTGCAGCATTATTAATCACAAATTACTTCTAACTAAAAAATTCGGCTCATATCCCTACTTTGTACCTATCACGTTGGTGTCACTTGAAATCAATGTGCTGTGGATAATTTTCTGATATTGAATAGGTAGAGAGAACAAAGATCAATGTGGCTATTAAAAAAATAGAAGCCCTAATAAGTAGTCCTTTAGAATTTGTGTAATTTGGGGTATAATTAATCGGTGGAACCATCATCATCATATATTATTTATTATTTCTTTGACTTGATAATACTGTTTTTTTTTTTGGTCAATGAAAATTTTTTATTCATTCAAACCAAATTTGAAAGTTATATACATCCTGATTCTCACAAAATGAGAAAACAAACTAGAACAGTTACTGAGAACTAGAAACTAATATCCCTCAAAGATAACAAAAACTACAGTGAGATAATCCATTCTCTATCTTCAGGTTTTGTAGAACCATTGAGAGCTATGATCAAAATGTCCACCTTGATCTCTTTTACCAGCTGCTCAATCCCCTTGGATTTCAGTAAGAATATTCTGTTATTCCTCTCACCCCATATTTTGTACAAAGTTGCCGAGAAAGCCATTCTTTTGATTCCCTTCTTAAATCCCTTGCCTCTTAGACAGTTGTTATACCAGTTCAAAAGATAGTTCCAACTACATGATCTCCATCTGAAATTTAGCCAATTCATAATCCTATTCCAGATATTCTGAGAAAACTCACAGTCAAAAAATAAGTGTTCTCTATTCTCAGGACCTGCACCAAAACACAAACAACAACTGTTTGATTGTATGACACCCATCTTCATTAACCTATCTTGTGTCAGTAGTCTATTCTGAACAGCATGCTAGCAAATGATCGAGTGCTTGGGGTAGTTCATCCTCTCCCATACTATATTATACCATGGAACTGGAGGAGTGTGCGGCACAAAAGCCTGATATATAGCAGAAATTTTAACCTTTGAATTTTTGTAACAAGAATCCATAATTTGATTCAAATTATCAATTCCACCAGTTAAGACCAATGCTCTATCTCTGGATTTTAACAATTGTCTCCAGAGCCATGAATCCCCAGGTTTAGAGTTAACATGCCATATATCTCTGTTCTTCAAGTATTTGCCATGAATCCACTTTATCCAGAGAAATTCCTTATTCATATGAATATCCCAAATGATTTTCAAAGCTGAGGCAAAGTTCCATAATCGAGCAGAGAAAATGCCTAAACCACCAAATTTTTTTCCACAGCAAATCTTTTCCCAAGCTACTAAAGAAGGCTTATGAACATGATCTGCTCTACCCCATAGGAAATTTCTGCACATATCATCTATTTTCTGTAGCACACCAACAGGTAGGATATAGCAAGATGTCCAATATATCTGAACTCCTAAGATAACACTTTTAATGACCTGTATTTTCCCTGCATAAGAGAGGTTTTTTGCCTTGTTCCAGGTTTGAAATTGGCTACTGATTTTACTGAGCAGAGGATTGCAGTCTAGGTATGAGAGTCTTTTGCAAACAAGTGGCAACCCTAAATATCTGATTGGCAAAGTACCCACAGTAAAACCCAAGTAACCATTTATAGAATCTTTAGTATCTTCATTTACTCCACCAAAGAAAACCTGGCATTTGTCTGGATTTGCACAGAGGCCAGTAGCAGAACTGAACTCCTGTAAGCATTGTTGAAGTTTTTGTACTGAAATCAGATCACCCTTGCTAAACAATAACAAATCATCAGCAAATATAACATGAGTTATCTTGAGCTTTCTACATAATGGATGGAAATTAAATTGTCTGTCATATTTCAGTAAATCCAAACTTCTTGAGAGGTATTCCATACCCAGAATAAACAGATATGGAGATAGGGGATCCCCCTGTCTAAGACCTCTTTTTCCTCTAAAATACCCATGAAGAGAGCCATTGAGTGAAATAGAATAAGATGGTGAAGAAATACAGGTCATAATCCGGTCCACCATTTTATTTGGGAATCTAAGACCCTGCAACATATCCCTCAAAAAACTCCAGCTGATAGTATCAAATGCTTTTTTGATATCAATGCTAAGCATAACTCTTGGGGAGATGGATTTGACTTGATAATACTGTTATAATGAAAATATAAGCAAATTTTAATTATTTATTATTTCTTTGACTTGATAATACTGTCATAATGATAATATAAACAAATTTTAATTACGTCGAAAGCACAAAGACTATTGAGAAGGAAATACTTAGAAATATACATGGTTCGGTATATAAATCACATAAAAGCGAGAAAAAAAATCAAGAAGATATATATAACCACCATAACAAACCCATAGAACAAATCATTAAATTAAATATGAAAATTAGACACATAGTCAAGAGATATTCATACTTGTTGACTACAGAACTAAGGTGGATTTCTTTTTCCCCATTCAAAAACTAAATGGATCGTGTCCTTTTTCTTTAGTTTACATGATACTCTTTCATCTCTCTAATTAAAAGCATGCAAAGAAAAAAATTAAAAAAATAAAAATAGAAGAGGAAAATATAATCAAATAAATCTAAAGTAAAGTAATATCAAACATGAAGATTTTTATACCTTGATAGATGGGAGAACCTACAACAATTAAATCCTTAACCCTCTAAATTCTGCATGAAAATTAAAGAAATAAAAAAAATCAATTGCCATAAATAATAATTGCAGTGTAAAACAAATATCACCATTAAATCAAATACAAAATATTTTTAAAGAATAATCATGAAAATAAAAAAGAAACATACATGTTGAAGGAGATGAATTTACTATGAAAAGTATGTATTTTCTTCGTTTATATATAGACATGAGGTATTACATGTGATAGGATAATAGTCATAATTAGAGTTTTATTAGGATTTGAATTGTGTTACGGGCAGGTTGAATTTGATTTAGGAATTTATAAGTTTGTTGGAGTTATTTTTTAATTTAAATACTAAACTGATACTCATATTATAATAAATTAAAGTTCAATCGGGGATAAGAAGGTAACATGGTATTTAAAAACTAATGTAACATGAAGTTCAATCGGGGTCATATTTATAATGTAACATGGTATTTTTAATTTAGAGTGTATGGATAAGAAGGCGGGGATTTACATATAAAGTTTTTAAATTTATTATGGGTTTTTGAACATGTTATGGAGTCTACAGATAATAGTTAAAGTGGACTAAAATATTAAATAAAATAAAATTTAAAGTTTAATGATTATAGATAGGATAGTTCAAACTTTATAGGGGTATATTTGTCTAAAAAAGATTTTTCCTAACTCGTGCTTTTAAAGGGAGTATGATATATATATGTATAAGTATACATTGTATACTCTCTCTTATATAAGTATATATAAGTATACTCTCTCTTATATATGTATAATATATGTATATATATATATACACGCTCTCTTAGTATATAAGTATATATAAGTATACACTCTTTTATATATGTATAATATATGTATATGTATATATAAGTATAAAGTGTATACTCTCTTATATAAGTATATTCTCTCTTATATATGTATATATATCTTATATAATTATATATATGTATAAGATTTCTATAATTTTTTATATTTGTAAATTACATAATTACAAATGATTAATAATATAATTTTTATCAAAAATATGTTTGTTTTTGCTTTGTTTTCTTGAAAATTTTAAAAAAGTAAAAAATCAAAAAAACCCGGGCCGGCCAGGGCCCGGCCCAGGGCAACCGGGTCTGGGATCCGGTTTTACCTAGGCCGGGCCCGGTTTTCCGGGCCGGGCCGGGCCGGGCCGGATGGACAGGCCTAGGTCTCTGTTTGCCTTCACCAAGGTTATTCAGAGTCTTACATATGTGATGGTTATGACTAAAATTGATTTTTGAATTATAAATGTCAGATAGAAATATGGTTCCTTTCGAAGTTAATGTGTCTTAATTGAAGAGGATTATTCTTCTTCGGGTGTTGTTTTCCGTATTAGTTCCTTAAATTTTTGTACTTTGAAAGTAGTCATTGAAATCATTACAACCGTTATTAACCCCATCAATTCTAAAGTTATTTCCAAATTAGTCACTAAAATTAGTGAAATTGCTATTACCTTTCCGGTCTTCATAAAAATTATTGCCCCAGTTCGGAAGTAAAAGTAGAAATTGGAGGAATTAATTTGAAGTAACGAAGTAAAAGTAGCAATATTTGGAGGAATTAATTTGAAGTAACTTATGAGCAGTGGTGGACCTAATAGTAATTTCAATGATGTTAAGGACTATGTCAAAGTATTAAAGGTTTAGCAAATTAATATTGAAACCCCTTTTTTAAAATCAATTTTAGATGAATGCCCAATGGGTCTTCTCGTGCACAAAACAAAGAAGTTGTAATAAGTTTAGTTTATCATTTTGTAATTTAATATTATTTAAGTGAAAATATTAGGGTAAGATTTTTATTCAAAATATACTAGTACTCCAATGCAAGCGAGGCTAATTAAGAGGAGGAGAGAATCATTGGATATATTTCCCTTGATTTTTGATATATTTTCAGATGGAAACAGAGGAGGAGAATAAAGAGGGAGAGCTCAAAGAGAATCATTGGATTTTTAACTTGCTGGAAGGGAGAAGAGAGAGAGAGAGAGGGAGAGGGGAGATCGAGAGGGAAGGATTAGAGAGAGAACGTATAATTTTATAACTACGTTCCATGTTTTTTCAAAAACTAAGATTTGGAAGTTATTTATTTTTTCTAACTTGCCCCTGGAATTTTTTTTTTAAATTACAAAATGTTGTAAGGATATGTTTTGAAAATTTTGAAATCTTGACATATAAAAGGGTAAAAGCAAAAATATAGTTTTTCTTAAATAATCGTAATAGATTAGAACTGGAAAAAAACAAGATTAAGATATAATAGGAAATGAAATACTAAAATTGAGAAAAATGGATATAACCTTGAGCTATCAAGATCCGTGAGGATGGAGAGGCATATGTTGCTAATGGAGGATTCAAAGAATTTTTCTTGGAAGTACGAACAATAAGCATCTATTTACCTAAAAATAAAATAAAATATTATAAAATTACAGTACCTAATGGTAATGCACTCGTTACAATCAGCTCCATTGCTTTTTACTTATCTTGTAATTTCACTTATAGTTGTTGAAAAGTTAGAAGATTTTATTTTCTAATTTTTTAATTCAATTTGCTACTAATTTATTTAGTGTTTTAAGATATATTAGGGTGTAATTTTAAAATTTATGGAGAGACGGATTATCAATTCCAACATAAATTGATATACAATTTATAAATTTTTAGGGATGCAACTACACGTATGCATCCTTACCCTTGTATTTAAGTCTGCCCCTGCATATTGTCACTCATAAGAGACATGGATTGTAAGCAATCTGTCAATAAAATTCCATATTGTAAAATTAATAATTTATAAATTACATACCTCTGTGACAAATTTGATTAACTTTCTCCAAATGATCATTAACTTTCGTAGTGTCATCCACAGATTGATTATTTATCTTTTCCATTATATAGAGAATTTTCTACAAGTGATTAGCTTGTAACTTTCAGCTAGACAAGTTGACTTTCAGCCTCACTTATAGGACCCTGGAGATATATATATATATATATATATAAGAAAAGGCCTTTACCATCCCTAGGAATAAACCTTTTCACGTCCTCATATAGAGATATGATTAGCCATAGTTCTCCACATTAATATGCCATAAGTCCATAATAAAAACATACATATGACCTTTGGGTTCTAAAATCAGTTTCAAAGTTTATAACATAATTAGCGTGATTAGAGTCTTATGCTAGTCTAATTCGATTTTATGCCAATTAAAACTAATTAATAAATTATTCTTGCAAGATAGATATACAATATGTTACAAGCAAGAATAAGCAATATGAACAAATGAATATATCCTAGTAATGAGATATTACAAATATATGAGCAATGATATATAAACTAACACAAGAGTAAAATAAACAATCTACAAAAGAGATATGGCAATATGAAGAGCAATACACAAAGACGATATAAGATATGAATACAAGAATAAGAACGCTAATGCAATCACAAACAAAACGATATGATCACGGAGTTCGGTCTAACCACTTGACCTACGTCTTCGCTCCTCACCTCGAGGAGATCTCCACTATCACAACCGGATTTTCTACGTTTACCCGAATAACGTTTACACTACACAATACGGTTTTCTAGTTTACCAAAAACTCTACAACTAACACACTCTTGTTTGAACTAGACGTGTCTCCCTCAAGTACTCGGATACAACCTCTCCTTAGGTTCGTTAACCGACGCCACTCCTCTTGGGACGATCCCCGACGCTCGCCACACACTTCTCTCGGTGTACAAGTGTATTACAAAGTAAATCTCACAATAAGCACAATACAAAGTGTTTGTTCTCTATAATGGATGAGAACGAATTATAAGCTCACTCTCTAAGTTACACAATCCCACAACCCAATTATACTATGAATGTAAATACAATAAACTCAATGGTTGTGTGTGTGTGATCAAAGAGAAAATAAAATCAACTAAACTCAATATGAACACTAGCTTAATAAAATGATAATCAAACAATATAAAATATAAAGCTAGATTGAGTTTAGAAAACTTCTCAATAGATCAAGAGATAGAGATAGGAGAGTTGGATGCTCAAACACCAATAGATAATCTCCTCAAGCTCTT
>NC_033796.1:101083972-101097649 GCF_001876935.1 Asparagus officinalis
ATGGCTATTCTTGGTATTAATAAATAAAATTGATAGGTTTGGCAGGCATCGGCAAAAATTGTTAGAATGCTGAAAGCAACATCCCTGACAGGACATTGTCGTCAGTGTTGTTCACATGCCTAATAGCAAATGCCCTTAGGGATGATCCCGTCGCTGTTGTCAAGTGTCCGTCAGCAATGTGAACGTCGCTGACGAGCAGATGTCTCACATTGCTAATGGGGGAGCCGTCAGTAATGTTGAAAATTTTTGCTCCAAAAGTTATCTTATCTTTAGGAATTTTTTTTACCAGCACCCCTTTCACCTCTACCCTAAAACTTCTGCGCCCCTCCGTTGTTATTGTTAGACCCTAGAGGGGGGTTGATTAGGGTCTTATGCTAGTCTAATTCGATTTTATGCAAATTAAAACTAATTAATAAATTATTCTTGCAAGATAGATATACAATATGTTACAAGCAAGAATAAGCAATATGAACAAATGAATATATCCTAGTAATGAGATATTACAAATATATGAGCAATGATATATAAACTAACACAAGAGTAAAATAAACTAGATAGTGGGCAATATAATCAACAAGCAATATACAAAGGCGATATAAGATATGAACATCAAGAATAAGAACGCTAATGCAATCACAAACAAAACGATATGATCACGGAGTTCGGTCTAACCACTTGACCTACGTCTTCGCTCCTCACCTCGAGGAGATCTCCACTATCACAACCGGATTTTCTACGTTTACCCGAATAACGTTTACACTACACAATACGGTTTTCTAGTTTACCAAAAACTCTACAACTAACACACTCTTGCAATCCCACTCTACACCCTCTCAAGTGTTGGAACTAGACGTGTATCCCTCAAGTGCTCGGATACAACCTCTCCCTAGGTTCATCAACCGACGCCACTCCTCTTAGGACGATCCCCGACTCTCGCCACACACTTCTCTCGGTGTACAAGTGTATTACAAAGTAAATCTCACAATAAGCACAATACAAAGTGTTTGTTCTCTATAATGGATGAGAACGAATTATAAGCTCACTCTCTAAGTTACACAATCCCACAACCCAATTATACTATGAATGTAAATACAATAAGCTCAATGGTTGTGTGTGTGTAAACAAAGAGAAAATAAAATCAACTAAACTCAATATGAACACTAGCTTAATAAAATGATAATCAAACAATATAAAATATAAAGCTAGATTGAGTTTAGAAAACTTCTTAATAGATCAAGAGTGGAAGGAGAAGAGTTGGATGCTCAAACACCAATAGATGATCTCCTCAAGTTCTTGTGAAATTGATTTCACAAACTCAAACTCTCAAATGCTTAAAAACTTCTTAAACAAATTTAAACAACACTTAAACCCTTGTTAAAACTCTTGTTTAAAGAACTTCTTTTATATTCATGAGAACTGAGATCAATGGGGGTATTTATAGCCTCCCAAAACCTCAGCCAAAAGCCCAACATAAATGACCAAAAAACCAACAGAATCGGAAATCAGATTCTGTACAAAATGAACGTTGGAGTGAATGGCGGTCTGTTTTCGGAGAAAGTTGCCTTCATTGTCGAATTCATTATAATCTAGATTGCTTACAAAGAATTCGAAATATTCAATAAAAAGAATAAAAAGATGAAAGATTATAACTTTTCGAAAATAACGCAAGATCTGTTCGTCGTTTCTTGCTTGCGTGGGTCTTTAGCCGGTGACGGGGATGTCGATATCCGTGGACTACCTGACAATCAGATCAGATCCAGAACTCCGTCGATTCTCGAGGAAATCTAGAAGCAGAAGCGCTTATCTCGGCAACAGCGAGATAATTGCTCTTCTTAGGATTATCGCAATGGGATAACCCTAAGGAACGGACGCGGGTGATGCAGATCTGAAGAAAGTCTCTCTTGCGTTGAAGATCTCGATCACTCTTCAGTCCGGCAGGGCTTCGCCAATTCTCCAAAATTCCAAATCTGAAAAAAGAGGCTCTAGGGGCTGTATTTATAGGCTTCAAGGAGATCCGGGCGGTTAAAACTGTATAAAAACCGAAATCTGACTTTTCTAGGGCTGGAGACACCCTTGGGTGTCTCAACTTGGGCCGAGACACCCTAGGGTGTCTCGGCCTTGGCCGAGACACCTTGGGGTGTCTCGGTTGGGCCGAGACACCTCGGGGTGTCTCAACTCATGCTGAGACGCTTTGTTATGTGTACTTGTTCGTTTCCACCGTAATTTCTTCGTCCGAACTCGGATTTGAGTGATTCAAAGTGTGTTGGAAAGCCGGTGAGGAGATCTACAAGCTCCAATGATTGGATCATTGTAGAGTCAACTAGGAAATGAGGGGTGTTTCGCCTTTTGTAAGCGACGTGGGGCTCCCGATCAATTCGTATCCTCGTTATTCTGAAACTCCGTTGCTTCACGTAGTTCGTCGATTCACTTCAAGTGTTCATCGACGTTAATCGAGCTTCTGTAACTTGGATAGTGACGTTCCTCACCTCCTCTTAGCATTGAACTTCTCATGGAGACCTATAGGTAATTTTCGATGCCTACAGATACCCCCTCCAAAGCGTTCCAGACTCGTTTCTTTTATAAAAGAGGCTGAAATACTTTGGATGTGATTGGTCCAGCCTTCGATCGGTGTAAAGGACCTGTAGTTAGCTTCGACTCTTGGTTCCTTCGATTTTCAGTCTATTCGATGCTTTGACGAATAGCTGAAGTCCTTCCGGCGCTACGTTTATCGCCTGGCCGTCGTCGGAGTCTCGAGTTTATCACCGGTGAGTTAAGTTTGGCTCGCGTCATTGAATTGATTTAGAACTGACCCTTTCCGTTACATCGACTCTTTCGTTGCAACGCATTGATTAGTGTTGACCTAGGGTTACGCATTGACCGGCATTGACCTTAGGGTTTTGAACGTCGTACGTTGGCTTTTTGAACGCAACGCGTTGACTGGCGTTAACCTAGGGTTACGCGTTGACTGGCGTTGACCTTAGGGTTTCGAACGTCGTACGCTGACTTTTTGATCGCAACACGTTGACTGGCGTTAACACAGTTTATACTCGTACGTTTGCTGGAGTCTACATAGTTTAAGCTCTTAAGGTATTGGAGCATGGCGGTCCCAAATATCGGGCTACAGGACCAACTGTTAAAGCTGATTCATCTGCATGTATAGATCTTATCCTGAAGTTGTTGGATGCTCAAGTCAATGACTCGCATTTATAGAATTTTTGGCAAATTCTCATCCATCAACGGGTTTGATGAGCCTTTACCGACCACCGTTTGAGTCGGGCTAGCATGCAGATTATTTAGATCCGTTCTGCACATAACGTTGTGCTAAAAGAGTTAACTTTTTTAGTGCTACGACATTGAATACGTAGACTTTGTCTTTCTCACGGGAATAGACTACCCAGCAACGTGTGTTAGACATAGACTTAGGATTTTTGGCAAATTCTCAGCCATAAACGGATTTGATGTGCCTTTACCGACTACCGTTTGAGTCGGGCTAGCAAGCGGATTGTTTAAATCCGTTCCGCATGTGATGTTGTGCTAAAGGAATGAACTCCCTTAGACTTGATGCTACGACTTCAAATACGTAGACTTCGCCATTATTACAAGAATAGGCTACCCGGCAACGCGTGTTAGGTGCTGACTTATCCTTACTTAGGATTCAGGATAAAAGTCCCCAGACTCGGATTCTGGTGTCTTCTTCAATCGGTAAAAGACTAAACCGGCAACGCGTGATAGGTGTTGGCTTATCCCTGCTTAGGCTTCGGGATAAAATTCCCCATGCGTGTGAGGCACGGATTATGGTGTTATTAATAAAAACCTGCCACAATGTTGAATATGTGGTCTTTTGTCTTTTTTACGGTTAAAGACTAACCGGCAACGCGTGTTAGGCGTTGACATATCCCTAAATTCCCCATGCGTGTGAGGCACGGATTATGGTGTTTTAAAAAACACCCTGCCACAATATTGAATATGTGGTCTTTTGTCTTTTTTTTACGGTCAAAGACTAACCGGCAACGCGTGTTAGGCGTTGACCTATCCATACTTAGGATTCGGGATAAAATTCCCCATGCGTGTGAGGCATGGATTATGGTGTTATTAATAACAACCTGCCACAATGTTGAATATGTGGGCTTTTGTTCTTTTTATGGTTAAGGACTAACCGGCAACGCGTGTTAGGCGCTGACTTATCCCTTCTTAGGCTTCGGGATAAAATTCCCCAGACTGGAATCTGGTGTCTTCTTCAATCGGTAAAAGACTAAATCGGCAACGCGTGTTAGGCGTTGACTTATCCCTACTTAGGCTTCGGGATAGAATTCCCCGTGCATAGGATGTACGGATTTGAAGTTGAGAATTGTGTCTTTTCTCAGGGTAAAGACGAACCCAAAAATAAAAGAGGAAGAATTTTATATTCTATCTCCCGGCAGCGAAGAGGAAGAATTTTATATTCTATCTTCAGTTGGAAAGAAAACTCGAAGTGGGATCTCCACCCCCAGAATCCGGAAAGATGAAACTAGGAGTGGGATCTCCACTCCGAGAATCGGAAAGATTCAGATAACCCTAACTTTTATAGGATTGGTTGCTTGATCCAAGAAAAGAGTTCCTCATTTATTGAGGGGAAATTCCAATTTCGACCCTAATTTTTATAGGTTTGGCTGAAAAAGGAAAAGATGGAAGTCTTTCGTTTATCGAAAGGGATAACTCAATCTTAGTCCTAACTATCTGCAGGTTTGACTAAGTAAAGTTGGAGACAATCCTAACTTTTATAGGTTTGATTGCTCAATTTTTGAAAGTGGACCTCTCGTTCATGGAAGGAATCGAGAGGGGAATCTGGCTTTGGCCCTAACTTTTATAGGTTTGACCTGAAAGAAAAGGGAGTGGAATACAAGTAGCAATAGAAATATTGGTTTATACTAGCCACTCGATGGAGGATTTTGATGTTAAGTGATCAGGACTTAACACGTCAAGCTTTGAAAATTGCCATGAATTGATGGATAGAAATTTTAGTGGACCCACCGCCAATTGATCTGATCAGTGGGGGATTTTGTGAGGAAAGGTTGATCTGTCGTCAAACACCAATATGAGTTTTGTGAGGGAAGATTGATCCAACGAAGCGATCGAATCTCGTCTCAGCAAAAGAGTGTTCAAAAATCACAGTGTGGGTTTAGTGTTTATCACTTTGTTTGTAATGATCGGGTTATCCCTAAGAAAATTACATATGGTATTTTTTCGGGAACTTCCCGTTACATGAATCATCCACCCCCAGCTTCTTTGCGAAACTGGGTTTATCATTGCATTCGGTTACATGATCGGGTTATCCTTAAGAATATTACATATAAAAATTCTCCAGGAACTTCCCGTCAAGAGTAGGAATAGTTTAGACTCATATACCTATTGGAGTATCAGGGAGCAGTTTAACCTCTTATACCGGTCGGAGGATTGAGAAGCAGTTTATACTCTTATACTTGTCGGAGTCTAGGAAGGACTTAATTGAGCGATATAACGCCGGCTTCAACCAAGGTTTGGATGCTATTCTTGAGAGCAAAGCAAGTCTTGGTGGGATGAAGGATCCTCCTGTAGTACGCGCAGTACTTCGGATCCGTAGTATTGTCAGCTTCCTCCTGATTTGTGATGGGCGGCAGCTTGATCTTGTTGTTTTCAAGAAGGGTCTCGAAGATGGCTGGAACGTCTTCGTCCTTGAATGAGTACTCTTTTTGGAGCCTCGAATCTGAAGTCTTCTGCTGTCTTTGGGGTTGCTGTTGCGACGTCTGATTAACGTCAACAACTGTTGTAGGTGCCTTCCCTTCATCATGGGAAATGAGACTCGGATTCAGAGGGTTAGCCATCGGTTGGCTTCTTTCGACCTTCCTCCTTCTGAGAAAGCATTCGGCCTGCTTTCCGTGCACCTTCAACTCTTTCCAGGTATTGAGCGGCTCTACTCCCATAACATCCAAGATGTTAATGGACAAATTGTTATGACAAGTCTGCAAGACGAATTCCTCCGTGACGGGATCCTTGCAGTTCATTGCCTGATTGCGGAAGCGTTTGATGAAGGTATCCACCGACTCTCCGTCTTTTTGTTTCTCATCGAAGAGTGTCCTGATTGATACTTCGGCGTCATCATCGAAGAAATGAGCGAGGAACATGCTTTCCAGGTCCTCCCAGCTGTTGATGCTTTCGGGCTTGAGACGGCGGTACCAATCGAACGCAGGCCCGCGAAGGGTGCCAACTAATGATCGGACCATCAAGGGCTTGTTGCCGGAAATTATTCCCAAATGATACTTAAAATATATTAAGTGCTGAGTAGGGGAACCATTTCCGTCAAATGGCGTGAAGTTGATCAAGTTGAACTTCACCGGATACGGGATCGATTCCCATTCTCTTAGGTAAGGACACGGAATCCCGGTCTTCTTCACCTCTCGAGCAGACATCAGGGTGTAAATTTTGCTCTCGAGATCCTTCATCTTTTCGTCCTCATCTATATTCTGTTTTGGACAATTTTCGAGAGGAATAACGCGACCACCCCCAGTGTTATTATCTTTGGCAGAACCACCCCCAGCGTTATTATCTATAGGGGGTGCATTTGAACCACACCCAGTATTTTTTGGGAGGTGCATCGGCCATGATGAATTCGTCCACTTCTGGATCGCTGTCAACTGCGACGTTCTGGGTGCGACGGCTGGATTCAACTCTGACTTGATTGGACAGAACCCGAATTTGTTGGTCATGCTCTTCCCTCATTCGCATCATGGCCATTTCCATTTCGAACTTGAAGTTCTCTTTTTGTTTAGCCAAGGCATCCTCAACCATTTTAGTGATCTCTTCTGTGCTAATCATCAACACTTCACAGGATTGACCTAGGGTGGATACCGTTTTGTCAGAAGCGACTGCAGAGTTAGCATCTGACACTTCATCATCCGAGGATAATCCTTGATTCATCCTCTGATAGTCCCTTTGTCTAACGGTTCCCGACCGTAACCGAGTTATACATTGGGATATGTCCGAAAGATGACGAGGATTGAAGTTTCGCGTTGACTTCCCCTTATCAACCGTATTAACTGTGACTTCTGGAAGTTCGTCATCTTGCGCAGTTGGACCTTTTCTATAGAAACGCATTGGCTTAGTCCGGGGCGTTCTGGGGGATATCCTTTCAAATACCGAGACCCTCTGAGGAGCGGTCTTGGGGCAGCTACACGTTGATAATACTGCCCTGATGATTTTAGTACACGGATAATGAGAGTCCGTTTCTCGAGTACCTTTCTTTTGAGATTTGTTCGTACCCCCAGCCCGATAGTACAACTCATCGGCATGATTGCCGGAGCAACGTATCGTGTGCTAGCACGACTCCTCAGGTATAACGTTGTCATCTGACGAACATGTTTCCTTCTGAGGATTCGTCATCTTGTTAGTGCTCTCAAGAGTCGCACGTTTTGAGTCATGCTTTTGTGAGCGTGAGACCTCAACGGGCTCTTGGACAATGACTCGCAGTCGGAGGCGGTCAGTTATAGAAGCTTTCCCATTATAGGAAGGCTTTGATTTGTTGGAAGGGCGAGTGCGACCCCCAACTCGATGAGTTGCTCGGGGTTCATTCATCATGCCTAAGCGTTCTTTGACTGGAGCTTTACCTTGATCCTCGTGCAAAAGACCCAGGCGTTCCGCTGTCACTTTCCTACCTCTGGATATGTCCACATTATCGTGGAGCTTCACCAGAGGTGTGGGATTAAAAAGAGCGAGATCTGAACTTGACGAAAGCCGGGAACCAGCTTTGGATCTAGAATCGAGCGAGAGACACGACTGATGTCTTTTATCGGGTAGGGACGCTGACTTAGCCTTCGGCACCCAAACCTGCTTAGATCTTTGTGATTTCTTAATCACCTCTTCCCGCTGCAATTCTCGTGCCTCTCGCACAAGGATCTGGGTGTGCGCAATAAGTGCACGGCGCTTCTGGACGCGCTCCTCGAGGGTAGAACGGGTTCGTTTGACCTGAACTCATTTGTTAAATAGAGGTTAGGAGGAGGGTCCCGATGCTCATTGTGGCGACAGCTTAGTCACTCGGTGCTTTCTGAACTCCCAATCCGCTTGGTAACGGAGTCCGTCCACCTGATCCAAAGCCTTGGCGAATTGGCGTGCGAGGCGTTGGCGTTTCCTTTGACGTGCTCTCTTTGATAAAGTTGGCGCGCCTTCAGTAGTCGGTTCCTTGATCTTGAAGGAGTTCAGATCTGCAGATCTGGTCTCATTGGATGCCGGCGGATCATTGCAAGGTGCAACTGTAACAGCGACGACGTAGAGATCGACTTCTTGGGTCTTCAGATCTGGAGACCGGCGGATCTTCTGGGAGGAGGAGATCTTCCAGCGCTTATGAGGAGGAGCAGATCTGGAAGAGGAGGAGGAGATGTATTCTTCAAATTTCTGCTGGTCGAATTCGTACTCGACCTCTTCAGCCATGGGGATCTTGATTGTCGGCTGCGGCACGACAGCCTCGGCATCAAGGCTGTTGGCTCCCACTATGGTCGCCAGTTTGTTTGCGGAGAAAGTTGATTTCTTCATTGCGGGATTCATTACGAACTTCAGACGTTTACAACGAATACAAAAATCAGTCTTTTTATAAGACTTTTACACAATGAAAACAGAAAAAATTACAATTCTCTTCAAACAAACGCAACGAGTGTTTATTGCCCGCTGCTTGCGTGGGATCTTGGCCTGTGATGGGGACGCGTTAGTCCGTGGACCACCGAACGATTAATATTTGGACAGAGTTTCGTCTATCCATGAAGGGATCGAGAAACCGTAGCTCTTATCTCGGCAAAGTGAGATAATCACTCTTCTTAAGATTACCGCAACAGGATAATCCTAAGGAACGAATCGGGCTACAGATCTAACTCCTCCTCCTCTCTGAAATTTGTGCACTTTAAGTCTTCAGTTCAGCAGGGCTTCGCCGAGGCACGAGAATTCCAGATCTAAAAAAAGAGGCTCCAGGGGCTATATTTATAGGCTTCAAGGAGATCCGGACGGTTAAAACCGTACAAAAACCGAAATCTGACTTTTCTAGGGCTGGAGACACCCAAGGGTGTCTGCTCAAGCCGAGACACCCTAGGGTGTCTCGGCTCAAGCCGAGACACCTTTGGGTGTCTCGGCCTTGGCTGAGACACCTTGGGGTGTCTTGGTTGGGCCGAGACACCTCGGGGTGTCTCAACTCATGCTAAGACGCTTTGTTATGTGTACTTGTTCGTTTCCGCCGTAACTTCTTCATCCGAACTCGGATTTGAGTGATTCAAAGTGCGTTGGAAAGCCGGCGAGGAGATCTACAAGCTCCAATGATTGGATCATTGTTGAGTCAACTGGGACACGAGGGGTGTTTCGCCTTTTGTAAGCGACGCGGGGCTTCTGATCAATTCGTATCCTCGTTATTCTGAAACTCCGTTGCTTCACGTAGTTCGTCGATTCACTTCAAGCGTTCATCGGCGTTAATCGAGCTTCTGTGACTAGGATAGTGATGTTCCTCACCTCCTCTTAGCATTGAGCTGCTCATGGAGACCTATAGGCAATTTTCGATGCCTACACGGTCGATCGTAAAAATCTCGCGGTCGACCGCGAGCCACTTTCGAGGCTCAAAAAATTCCAGAAAATTTGACGGTCGACCGTGGCGGAGCCACTTTCGAGGCTCAAAAAATTCCAGAAAATTTGACGGTCGACCGTGGCGGTCGACCGTGGAAATTTTCGAGGTGACGGTCGACCGTGACGGTCGATCGCGAAAATTGCTGTTGGCTCCGCAGGTTATAAACAAAGGCGCGGTCGACCGTGACGGTCGACTGTAAACTGACATATGAGAAAACAGGTTTGAAAGTTGATTTTCTGATTTTAAAACCCTGTTTAAAAATATCAAATAAATTCTAAAAAATGTAAAACTTTGAGGAATGATTGTAGACATGATAATAAACATGCTACAAAGATTGGTTTTCAAAAAGGACCTCCCAATAAAAAATATCATTATTTTGCAAAATAGTCCAAAACATGAAAATGTGAACATATGAGTTTTGACATTTTAGCTTAACCATGTTTTGAAATAATACAAAATGATTTTATAGACTTGAAGAAAGATGTAAACTATTTTTATGAAGTCTATAAACAATGAATATACTATTTTCACAAATACAATAGAATATGAAACTATATTGTTTGTGGAAAAATTCGATGTAAAAGAAGCGAAAGGAAAATTGATTTGTATTCTTTTAATCTCAGTTACAATTTGGATTCCGATTACAAAAGAGAGGAGAATGATCTAGATTCTCCCCTTTGTTTAATTCTGGGTTCTTCACGGTGGTGATGAGATGCCTCCCTCGAATGCTCGCATCGAGTTTGCTTCTCGTTGACGATCCGACGTCTTGTTTCACTGGAACATGATCTTCTCCTCACGATTTTGACGTTGTGGAGAACTTGCGTGGCAAGTTTTAGAACTCTTGATGAGTTAATTGATCTTAACCGTAATTGGTTAGACCAGCCAAGGATCTCTCCTTTGCTGCCAAAAAGAAGGATGAAAGATCTAGCAGACCGAACCCTGAACTGAATTGATTTTTAGTTATTTATAGGGGATTAAGGGGTGTAACCACCTCCTTAATTCGCTCCTAAGTCGGGCTAATGGGATGTAACCGTCCCTTTAAATCACTCCTGAGTGGAGTTGTAATCCCCTCAGATCGTGGGAAACGGTTTTGAAACCGTTCAGCTCGTGTTTGAACGAGTCAAACGCAAAATCCGTGTTCTGATGTGAATTCCGCGTTCAAACGTAGTGTTTGGAAGCTCAGACGCGGCAATTTGGAAGCTGCGTTGGCATTTTGTTGAAAGCTGCGTTTGGCAGCGATTGAAAGCTGCGTTTGGCAGCGATTGGAAGCTACGTTGGGCAGCGGTTGAAAGCTGCGTTGATAGCTTTCGGAGACTATGTTTGTGGCCGAACATGAGCTGCGTTTGCAGCGATTTGGAAGCTGCGTTGGCAGCGTTGGAAGCTGTGTCTGAGCTGCGTTTGCAGCGATTTGGAAGCAGCGTTGGCAGCGTTGGAAGCTGCGTTTAGGCTGCGTTTGCAGCGATTCAAAAGCTGCGTTGGCAGCGTTGGAAGCTGCGTCTGAGCTGCGTTTGCAGCGATTAGGAAGCTGCGTTGGTAGCGTTGGAAGATGCATCTGAGCTGCGTTTGTGGCTATGAATGCCGTGCGTCTTGATGCTGGTACGCGGGGAGGACTTCCACGTCTTGGTTTGAAGAGACCGTCGATTTGTAGTCTCTTTCTGTCAGAACGTTGCAAAGATCGTCGTTTTGTAATCTTTGTTTTAGCTCTTTGATATGTGAGAATCGTTAGATTGTAACTCTCGATGTTGATTGTGAAGGCTGTTGAACTAGAGCTCTCATCGGTTGTCGTGAAGGTCGTCAGATTATAACCTTCAGCGATCTACATGAAAGTCTTCAAATTGTAGCCTTCTGGAAGTTGCCAGATTGTAACTTCCATCATCGGTGTTTGATGAGGATCAGCTATCTATTATGATTTTTAGACAGCCTACAGAACCCCCTCCAAAGTTTTTGAAAGTTCGCGGTTGACTGGGACGAATTTTCGGAATACTTTGGATCTCAACTCTGATCTTGGAGCTGTTGATTCCTTGTGGTAAAGGATTTGTTCTCTGCACTTGCTTCGAAGGCATCTTGGTTGAAGGGATTTGCCACGTAGGACCTGTGTGAAGGTATGCGTCATAATCCTGCTTCTGGAATGTGGGGGTGAACCCTGCATTTTGAACTTGAGATACGGGTCTCACCCTTGTATGTTGAATTTGGAACACGGGTGTGACCTCAGCGTTCGGTTTTTGCATCGCGGGTCTGACCTCAACGTTTTGACTTAAGACATGGAAGTGGCTTCCGTGCATTTTTGACTAAGTCTTTGAGACTTGTCTTTAGCTCATCTGTTTTAAGTCTCGGCTCACATCCATTAAGCTGATGGTCCTGCAAACGTGTATAGGATTTTTGGCAAACCCTCAGCCATCAACGGATTTTATAAGCCTTTACCGACTACCGTTTGAGTCGGGCTAGCATGTGGATTGTCTAAGTCCGTTCCACATGTAACATTGTGCTAAGAGAATGAACCCTCTTAGACTTGATGCTATGATTTTGAATACATAGACTTTGTCATTTTCATGGGAAAAGACTAACCGGTGACGCGTGTTAGGCGTAGGCTTATCTCTAATTAGGGATCGAGATAAAGTCCCCCATGCGTGTGAGGCATGGACTTTGATGTCCTTTTCACGGTAAAAGACTAACCGGCAACGCGTGTTAGGCATATGCTTATCTCTAATTAGGGATCGAGATAAAGTCCCCCATGCGTGTAAGACATTGATTTTTGATGCTACGATGTTAAATACGTAGACTTTGTTGTTATTTCTTCTTGTGTTATTTGAAACACTGAAAGAATGTTAGAAACGCCAGAGGTGTAATATTAACTTGGCATGAATTTTCACTTAGAGTGAAATTCAGAAATTTTCATGTTAAATACGTAGACTTTGTTGTTATTTCTTCTTGTGTTATTTGAAACACTGAAAGAATGTTAGAAACGCCAGAGGTGTAATATTAACTTGGCATGAATTTTCACTTAGAGTGAAATTCAGAAATTTTCTTTATTATCACTAGGATAGTATTTTATGGACCTATCGCTCTATTGAAGAGAGTCGATAAGTTGATTGTGTCGTCAGAGGTGTGGGATTAACTTGACGGGTTTGTGGACCTATCGCTCCATTAAAGAGAGTCGATAAGTTGATTTTGTCAGAGGTGTAGGATTAACGTGACAAGAAAATGTTGCGATCGGAGCAACTTTGAGGACTTATCATCCTATTGAAGAAGATTGATAAGTGAATTTTGTCAGAGGTGTGATAGTTAACGTGACAGGATTTGTGTACTTGTGATTTGAACAAGATTTTAGGGACTAGCGTCTCGCTGGGGAGAATTGCTAAGTGAGTTTATCATCAGAAGCGATGAATTTTGATACTAAGATTTTAAAGACTTAGTGTCTTGCTGGGGAAGATTGCGATTTGAGCAATTTTGAGGACCTATCATCCTATTGAAGAGGATTGATAAGTTGATTATCAGAGGTGTATTGTTAACGTGACAAATTAGGAGTGATGCAAGCTGCATTCATACTCTGTGGGGTGATGATCGTCAGAAGTGTAATGTTAACTTGACGATGTGAAGGATTCGTTACTCTTAATCCAATGGATTCCAAGTAACCAACCCCCAGTCTTGATTAAGACTTAGCAGGGGAATAAAAAGAGGTAGACAAGGCACATCACCTAGTGAGGCACTATCCATGAAGTCGGAATAGAGGCACATCACCTGGTAGGCCATTATCTGATGAGTTTGACTATCAGAGGTAACTGTTAACGTGATAGTTTTGTGGACCCGCCATCCTACTTGAAGAGGATTGGTGGGGGAATTTGGAGGAAAAGGACTATCAGAGGTGACGGTTAACGTGATAGTTTTGGTGGACCCGTCATCCTATTGAAGAGGATTGGTGGGGGAATTTGGAGAAAGCAGACTATCAGAGGTGATCATTAACGTGATAGTTTTAGTGGACCCGCCATCCTATTGAAGAGGACTGGCAGGAGAATTTGGAGAAAATGGACTATCAGAGGTGATCATTAACGTGATAGTTGTTGGACCTG
>NC_033796.1:101098397-101207615 GCF_001876935.1 Asparagus officinalis
GGCTTTGGCCGAGCCCCCCTTAGGCGTGGTTTTCCGTCGTTTTCCGTTTTTGGTTCAGTCCGTGATCCGGTTCTGTGGTTTGATTTATCCGGACTTGAATCGTTGACCTGATTTGGCAGTGAATCCGATTCCTAATTTGGCAGTAAATCCGCTTCTGAGTTTGAGTCCGAAACTGATCTTGATTCGATCGTGATTCGTCCGAGTCTGCCCTTGGTTGGATGACTCGTTGACTCTTTGAACCCTTGGCTTGATTCCGCACGTGAGTGGATTTATTCCGTTGTTTGCGTGCGATTCGTTAACCTCGTCGCCTCGTTAATCCGCTTCGTTGCGTGTCACTTGGCTTCGGCGTTAACGTCATCGAGCTGTATTGTGGGACCTATAGGCAATTTTATACGCCTACAGATACCCCCTCCAAAGTATTTCAGTCTCGTTCTTTTATAGAAGAGTCTGGAATACTTTGGATATGATTGTCCCAACCTTCAGTCGGTGTGACGGGACTTTGGAATGACTTCTGTTCTTGATTCCTTCAATCCTTCAGGCTATTCGGTGCTTTGTCGAATGTCTGTAAGGTTTTCGGTGCTGCATTTATTGTCTGACCGTTGTCGGAATTTCGAATTTGAAGTCGATTCCTGATTTTAGCTCATGTTTGTTGGTTCAACATAGAACCGACTCTCGAATGTTAACGTTGAGTCTTTATTTGCGACGCGTTATCCGGCGTAGTGTTGTTGAGTTATCCTTAAGAATATTTAGAAAAATATTCTCCAGGAACTTCTCAACCCAAAAATAGGGAACAGTTTATACTCATATACCTTATTGGAGTATTGATTCTTTCGTTGCAACACGTTGATCGGCGTTGACCTAGGGTTACGCATTGACCGGCGTCGACCCCAGGGTTTTGAACGTCATACGTTGACTTTCTGATCGTAACGCGTTGACTGGCGTTGACTTAGGGTTACGCGTTGACCGGCGTTGACCCTAGGGTTTCGAATGTCATTGGATGCTCAAGTCACGAGACCAACTAATGAAGCTGATGCGTCAGTGACTCTCGTATTTATAGGATTTTTGGCAAACCCTCAGCCATCAACGGGTTTGATAAGCCTTTACCGACTACCGTTTGAGTCGGGCTAGCATGCGGATTGTCTAAATCCGTTCCGCATGTGACGTTGTGCTAAAAGAGTTAACCCTTTTAGTGCTACGATATTGAATACGTAGACTTCGTCTTTCTCCTGTGAAAAGACTAAACAGCAACGTGTATCAGACGTTGACTTAGGATTTTTGGCTAACCCCCAGCCTTCAACGGATTTGATTAGCCTTTACCGACTACCGTTTGAGTCGGGCTAGCATGCGGATTGTTTTAAGTCCGTTCGCATGTAACGTTGCGCTCAGAGATTGAATCCTCTGAGACTTGTTGCTATGACTTCGAATACATAGACTTCGCCATTGTTATGGGAATAGGCTACCCAGCAACGTGTATTAGATGCTGACTTATCCCTACTTAGTCTTCGGGATAAAATACCCCAGAATCGAACTCTGGTGTCTTTTTCTTCGGAGAAAGACTAAACCGGCGACGCGTGTTAGGCGTCGGCATATCCTTTCTTAGGGTTCAGGATGAAATTCCCCATGCATGTAAGGCATGGATTTCGGTGTTATTAATAACAACCTGCCACAATGTTAAATATGTGAGCGGGTGTTCTTTTTAACGGTTAAGAGCTAACCGGCAGCGCGGGTTAAGCACAGACTTATCCCTGCTTAAGTTTCAGGATAGAATACCCCAGAATCGAACTCTGGTGTCTTTTTCTACGGAAAAAGACTAAATCAGCAGCGCGTGTTAGGCGCTGACTTATCCCTGCTTAGGATTCGGGATAAACTTCCTAGACTGGAATTCTGGTGTCTTCTTCAATCGGTGGATCGGTGCGGGAAAGGAAGAATTTTATATTCTGTTCTCGTTCATTGGAGGAATCGAGAGGGGATTTTGACTGTGGTCCTAACTGTAAGAAGGTTTGACCATGTTGGGTGATTTGAAACGATCCTGACTGTAGGAAGGTTTGATCGCTCGATTTGAAAGTGGACCTCTCGTTCATTGGAGGAATCGAGAGGGGATTTTGACTGTGGTCCTAACTGTAAGAAGGTTTGACCAATTGGGAGGTTTGAGACGATCCTAACTGTAGGAAGGTTTGATCGCTCGATTTGTGGACCTCTCGTTCATTGGGGGAATCGAGAGGGGGAGAGTGTTGAGTGCACAGACGCGGTGAGAATTTGAATGGGAGTTTCTTATTCATCATCTTGCTGTGGTGACCGGATTATCCCTAAGAATACACTATATGGATTTCTTTTGGGAACTTCCCGTTACATGAATCATCCACCCCCAGCTTTTCTTGCGAAACTGGGTTTATCATTGTATCAGCTGCATGATTGGGTTATCCTTAAGAATACCACGCATGGCACTCTCCAGGAACTTCCCGTGGAAGAAAGGAAACAGTTTAGACTCATATACCTGTTGGAGTATGTAAGGAAGCAGTTTAACCTCATGCACTTGTTGGAGGATTGAGAAACAGTTTATACTCGTATACTCTTTGGAGTCTTGTTTCGACTTAATTGAGTGATATAACGCCGACTTCAACCAAGGTCTGAATGCTATTCTTGAGAGCAAAGCAATCCTTGGTGGGATGAACGACCCTCCTGTGGTATGCACAGTACTTTGGGTCTGTAGTGTTGTCAGCTTCCTCCTGATTTGTGATAGGTGGTAGCTTGATCTTGTTGCTTCCAAGGAGGGATTCGAAGATGGCTGGAACGTCTTCGTCCTTGAAGGAATACTCTCTTTGGAGTCTCGGACCCGAAGTCTTTTGCTGCCTTCGGGATTGCTGTTGTGACGCTTGATTAGCACCACCAGCAGCTGCAGGTGCCTTGCCCTTACCACGAGAGGCAAAGTTTGAGTTGAGCGGATTAACCGTCGGTCGGTTCCTCTCGGCCTTCTTCCTTCGGAGCAAGCGTTCGGCTTGTTCACCGCGCCCCTGGCGGTACCAATCGAAGGCGGCTCCGCGAAGAGTGCCGACGAATGACCGCACCATCAGAGGCTCATTGCCGGAGATTACCCCCAGGTGTGATTTGAAGTAAATCAAATGCTGAGTGGGTGAACCCTTCCCATCAAACGGCGTAAAATTAATCAGACTGAACTTCGCCGGATAGGGGATTGATTCCCATTCTCGTGGGTATGGACAAGGAATGCCTGTTTTCTTCACCTCTTGAGCAGAAATCAACGTATTGATCTTGTTCTCGAGGTTTTTGATCTTCAGACTTTCACCTGAGTCTTCATCAGCATTCTCGTTACCACCCCTTGCATTGACGGGAGGATTATTGGCATTATGGGTTTCATTTGCACCTGTGTCCTCATCTTCCAGATTGTTCTGGTTACGACGATTTGGTTCGCCTTGTTGGTTCCTCAATGCTTAGATTTGTTGGTCATGCATCTCTCTCATAGTCTGCATGGCCATCTGCATTTCAAATTTGAAGCTCTCTTGCTGTTTAGCCATGGCTTCTTTGAGCATCTTGGCCACTTGTTCCGCGCTTATCATCAGCGACTCGCGGGGTTCCCCTCACTGGATACTGTATTATCTGATGCGACCGCAGAGCAGGCGTCCGACTCTTCACTTTCTGAAGGTAATCTTGTCCGAACCCTACCATAAGTTCCTCGTGCGATGGCTCCAGACTGCAGACGGGTTAGACGCCGGGATGCTTTCAGAATCGACTCGAGATTATCCCGTGCCGATGTCCCTTTGCTGGTCATATTGGTAGTGACCCTCGGAAATTCTCCATCTTCAATTACCCTTCTTCTTTGTCGGAAGCGCCTAGACCTTGGTCTTGGCGTTTCGGTACTAAGCCTTTCGAACACTGAAATTCGCTCGGGGACTGCCTTGACGCAGTTGCACTCAGAAAGTACCGCTCGAATGAGCTTTGAACAAGGGCACTGAGTTTCTAGCCTTCGAGGTCTTCTCTTTCTGGCTTTGCTCGTACCCCCAGCACGATAGTACAGCTCTTCCGTTTGAAAGTCGGAGCAACCTATCGTGTGTTGGCACGATTTCTCAGGTATAACGTAATCATCATCAGACGACAACGTTTCCTTCTGAGAGTGAACTACCTTCTTCGGGCTTTCAAAAGTTACGCGCCTCGAAACATGCCTTTTTGGGCGTGAGTTCTCAGCGGGCTCTTGGACTTCAATGCGCAAATTGGTGCGCATAGCTGCCCTGATTTCTTTATCACGTTGGAGGTGACGGCGACCCCCAGCGTGTTGAGTCGTTCTGGGCTTCTTCATTGGGCCCAAACTCTCTTGAACTGGAGCTTTGCCTCTCTCGTCGGGAATTGGACCGAGGCGCTCCAAAACTGATTTCTTCCTTCGGGACGATTCTGCATGATCTCCCGGAGAAGCTGCTGGAATTATCGGCGATATGGGTTGTTTCGCCGGTGGTTGAATTTTGGTAGGAGGCTGCTTCGGCCTCCACACTTGGCGGGTTGGTGGCGGCTTCTTGGCCACTCTTCCTTTCTTCAAGCTTCTTGGCCACCTCTTTCTGCAACTTCCTACGGGCTTCTTCAGCTTGAGCCCGTGCCTGCGCTGATAGTGCGCGGCGCTTGCGAATGCGCTCCTCCAGCGTTGATCGGTTCCGTTTGACACGGACCCATTCCATTGTTGGCGGCTTGGAGGAACCACCATTCATTGATTGTTGAGGCTGCTTGCCTCTTTTGTTCTTCAGATCCACGTTGTAGCGGATCCCGTCAACTGACTCCATGGCCTTTGCGAATCGTTTCGCAAGGCGTTGACGTTGCCTTTGGCGGGCTCTCTTCGAGAGAGTCACCACACCCTCTGTGGCAGAAGAGTTGGCCAGAGCAGATCTGACCTGGTTGGAAACTGGAGGAATCTCACCCGATGCAACTTTGGCATCAAACGGGGTGAGATCTTCGTTGGTGGCTTCGACTTCTTCAAACCAACGAGTTTTTCTCCTGGAGTTGTTCGCGGGAAAAATCGTGTCTTTCTTCATTGATTCCATTGCACTCTTAAATAACAACTTTTTGAGTTACAAAGATCCGGTCTTTTTATAAGATCCGGTTACAATGAAAATCAAAGAAAATAAAAAAGATTACAACTTTCTCCTTGTTTGTCGAACAAATCACGAGCTCCTGTTTTGCGGTCACTCGCTTTGTGGGTTGTTTGCCTGCGCCGGGGTTTATCCGTAGACCACCGCGAGATCTAGACGGGGTTTATCCGTGGACCACCGCGAGATCTAGATCCGGTCGGATCTACGCAGTACGACGGGTATTATTTCGCCAAGGAAATAATAGCCGAGGGTACTATTTCGCCAAGGAAATAGTAGCCTTTAATTCTCGGGATTAAAGACCAAGCTTTGATCCGGAGTACGCCTGCGTAGATCTGAGATCCGGTCCTCTCGAACTCTTGCCTTATTTGGCGTTGACGATCGCCGAGCACCAGATCTGGAAGAACAAGTCCTCGAAGTCCCAAAGCTTGGATCTTTTTTAGATCTGAGTCTTCAATCCAGCAGGGCTTCGCCTCCAAAAAAATCCAACCTTTCCAAATGAACAAATGGGAGCCTATTTATAGGCTCTCTGAACTGTGCCCGCGCACAGATCTACGTCGGCCACCTCTGGGTGGCCGGCACTGTGCCGAGCCACCCATGGGTGGCTCGGCTTTGGCCGAGCCACCTATGGGTGGCTCGGCTTTGGCCGAGCCCCTCTTAGGCGTGGTTTTCCATCATTTTCCGTTTTTGATTCAGTCCGTGATCCGGTTCTGTGGTTGATTTATCCGGACTTGAATTGTTGACCTGATTTGGCAGTGAATCCGATTCCTGATTTGGCAGTAAATCCGCTTCTGAGTTTGAGTCCGAAACTGATCTTGATTCGATCGTGATTCGTCCGAGTCTGCCCTTGGTTGGATGACTCGTTGACTCTTCGAACCCTTGGCTTGATTCCGCACGTGAGTGGATTTATTCTGTTGTTTGCGTGCGATTCGTTAACATCGTCGCCTCGTTGGTTCGTCGCTTTGTGCTGAGCTGTGCTAAGGGATCTATAAGCAATTTTATACGCCTACACTTGGTCCGATTGCTCAGGTTGATCATTCCTACTTTGTTCTTCATCTTTGATCCTGACAATAATCTTTTGAGCCTGTTCACCTTGAGAGATTAGTTGTCTCCAAGAACGACATTCTGCAACCCTCATTTGTGCTAGAAGGTTGGTCTGCAAGTTGTGTCGACAAGTCTCTACTAAGGTAGACTGTGTCATACCTGTCGGGCATCGAAGAGCCATGCTTCGGAACCTCTTGACGAAAGTTTTGACAGACTCCCTCTTCTTCTGCTTAGTGGCGAGAAGGGTATGGATGGATACTTCTGTATCCTCTTCAAAGAATCTCGACAAGAAAAATCTCTCTAGATCCGTCCACTTTTGGATACATCTGGTAGGCAGTTTCCTGAACCATTCAAAGGCAACTCCCTTGAGGGTGCCAATGAACAATCGAGCTAGTATGGCGTCGTTTGATATCACATTCCCAGTCTGTGACTTGAAGTGATAGATATGTTGGTTCGGTGAACCCGTGCCGTCAAAAGTTTATAACGTCGGGACCTCAAACTTAGGAGGATAAGGGGCTGTATCCCATTCGGCAAGATAGGGCCTGACAACTCCCTCGTCTTGGAGCTCGCTTCTGTTGGCAATGACATTGAGGCGGGCTTCCAATTCTTTCATTTTGGCAGACTAGAGATTCTGCTCGTTCTCGGTCTCTTTTGCTTCATCAGAGGAAGATTCCAGGTTGTGGGCTTCTTGATCAGAAGCATCACCATCAACCACTTTTCCCTTCCCTTTGCTTGTGTGAAGTCGGGATGAAGACGTTTTTTCTCTCCGGGAGGATTCTTGCCTAGGTGGCAACTCTGTCTTCTGAGATTTAGCGTTGTCTGCGACGAGTTGAGTCAACAGGGCCATGAGTTCATTGAGGGTCTTCTGCTGTAATTTGAGAATGGCGTCTTGCTCAGCAACCCTCTTTGAAAGATCTTCAGAATGTTCTGCCATGTGGGTGAAGCTCTCATGCTCAATGAAAGAGCTTGATGATTGAGACTCCGCAATGGCTGAGTGTTCATCATCGGACTTGGTTCCTCTAGCTAACCTCCGATAGTTGACAGGGGGAATGGCTCCTGTTCGCGTCCGAGTGCGTTGGTAGATTCCTTCAAACTCGTTAGCGATTTCTCTGACGGTCGGTGAACGACTTATCTCAGAGTCATTGAAACTAGGACCTGAGACTTTTCCTCTGCCGATCACGTTGATAGTGACCCTAAGATATTCGGTCTTTGGAGACTTCTTCCTGTGAGAACGTCGTCGTTGGTTGGGCAAAGCAACGTTCGTAAATTGGTCGAACACCAACAGTTTGGCCGCATATGAGCAGCATTGACATCCTGAGAGGACCGTAGGAATTAGTCGTTCACATTGGAATGAACGAATGACTTGTTGCATCGGTCTTTCTCTCGATATGAACTTTCTCAAATCTGTTGTGAAGATTCAAGGAGAACTACTCACTGATCGTGAGGTTTGAATTGGAACCCCCAGTCCATGATTGGACATGACTGGCTCTTGGTGAACATAGATCTGGTTGAGATGTCTTGAATCCATGAACTTTTTATATCCGCCCCTCGATTTAATCGCGCTACGCAGAGTATTCGGGGGTCTCGCATGCCTGAGCTCTAGGTGTTGCTGGTGAAACGCAATTCTGAGGGCTGCGTTCAGTCTTATTCACACAGAGCCTATGCTTGGGCTCATGGACGCGAGGCTTGCGTTCTGAAGCAGAAACACAGAGCACATGGTTGCGTTTAGGCTCACAAACACGAAGCTCGTGTTGACTTGAGGATCGGCATTCTCGGAGATGTGCTCGTCGTAAGGATCTCCTCCTCCATCGACAACGTTCTTCTTAGCCTGCTTCAAGGCCTCGTCGAGCGACGTTCTTCTTAGCCTGCTTCAAGGCCTTTGTCACCTCAATGGGCATCTTTCGACCCGATACCCGTCGTCTTGGCGCGGGTTTGGCTGAAGCTGAGCCCGCTCCATTGGGGGAGGGGCTGTCCGAGCAGTCTTCCTTAGGCGGTTCGGCTGTAATAGGAGCAGTTAGAGCTTTAGTCTCTTTGGAGACTTTGTGGATCTTGCGCATAGCCTTGGGGCTAAGGGATCCGGAGGAGAGGGCTTCCTCATACTTGGCTTGATCAAACTCTACCACGAGAGTTTCGACAGTGGTTCCAGTGAGATGAACATCGGATTGTGCCACCACTTCTTCGTCAGAGAAGATAGTCCCCAGCGGAGTCGCCATCTTTTGTTTGTGGAAAAATTCGATGTAAAAGAAGCGAAAGGAAAATTGATTTGTATTCCTTTAATCTCAGTTACAATTTGGATTCCGATTACAAAAGAGAAGAGAATGATCTAGATTCTCCCCTTTGTTTAATTCTGGGTTCTTCACGGTGGCGATGAGATGCCTCCCTCGAATGCTCGCGTCGAGTTTGCTTCTCGTTGACGATCCGACGTCTTGTTTCACTGGAACATGATCTTCTCCTCACGATTTTAACGTTGTGGAGAACTTGCGTGGCAAGTTTTAGAACTCTTGATGAGTTAATTGATGTTAACCGTAATTGGTTAGACCAGCCAAGGATCTCTCCTTTGCTGCCAAAAAGAAGGATGAAAGATCTAGCAGACCCAACCCTGAACTGAATTGATTTTCAGTTATTTATAGGGGATTAAGAAGTGTAACCACCTCCTTAATTCGCTCCTAAGTGGGGCTAATGGGATGTAACTTCCCCTTTAAATCACTTCTGAGTGGAGTTGTAATCCCCTCAGATCGTGGGAAACGGTTTTGAAACCGTTCAGCTCGTGTTTGAACAAGTCAAACACAAAATCCGTGTTCCGATGTGAATTCCGCGTTCAAACGCAGTGTTTGGAAGCTCAGACGTGGCAATTTGGAAGCTGCGTTGGCATTTTGTTGAAAGTTGCGTTTGGCAGCGATTGGAAGCTGCGTTGGGTAGCGGTTGAAAGCTGCGTTGATAGCTTTTGGAGACTGCGTTTGTGGCCGAACATGAGCTGCGTTTGCAGCGATTTGGAAGTTGCGTTGGCAGCGTTGGAAGCTGTGTCTGAGCTGCGTTTGCAGCGATTTGGAAGCAGCGTTGGCAGCGTTGGAAGCTGCGTTTGGGCTGCGTTTGCAGCGATTCGAAAGCTGCGTTGGCAGCGTTGGAAGCTGCGTCTGAGCTGCGTTTGCAGCGATTCGGAAGCTGCGTTGGCAGCGTTGGAAGCTGCATCTGAGCTGCGTTCGTGGCTATGAACGCGGTGCGTCTTGATGCTGGTACGCGGGGAGGACTTCCACGTCTTGGTTTGAAGAGACCGTCGATTTGTAGTCTCTTTCTGTCAGAACGTTGCAAAGATCGTCGTTTTGTAATCTTTGCTTTAGCTCTTTGATATATGAGAATCATCAGATTGTAACTCTCGATGTTGATTGTGAAGGCTGTTGAACTAGAGCTCTCATCGGTTGTCGTGAAGGTCGTCAGATTGTAACCTTCAGCGATCTACATGAAAGTCTTCAAATTGTAGCATTCTGGAAGTCGTCAGATTGTAACTTCCATCATCGGTGTTTGATGGGGATCAGCTATCTATTGTGATTTTTAGACAGCCTACATATATATATATAAAGTTTTCGAAAGTTCGCGGTTGACTGGGACGAATTTTCGGAATACTTTGGATCTCAACTCTGATCTTGGAGCTGTTGATTCCTTGTGGTAAAGGATTTGGTTTCTATATATATATATATATATATATATATATATAGAAACCAATAAAATGTGTGTTTATATGATATTGAGCTTAAAGTACTTAACACACATAATATAACACCTAAACTAATTATACCCAAGCATGTGATCTTCAACGAAGCTCTATCTTGGTATACTCGTGGATGAAGCTTGAACTTAAATCTTTAACTTGAATTGCAAGGCTTCAACCACTATTCCACCAACCTTCATTTGATATGATCGTTATGGCGCAATCCATCCAACCTTAAACTCGTTGTTTGCCAAGAATAAATACAAAAACACAAACACTAGACAAACAACATTAGAAGTAAATTATTTGTTAAACATCATCAAAACAAGAAGGCTAACAATCTTCCTCTTTTTGATAATGACAAACAATTTACAAAAAGGATATATGCATGAAAGGAAATGAATATACAAAGTATAATATATCATGCATATAAACAAGAAAGAATATACTCACAATATTTCTCCCCCTTTGACAACATCAAAAATGGGAAGACAAAAGAATGAAGAGAGCGAAAGCTCCCCTTATCAATATGCATGAGTGAGTATAAAAACAATAATAGAAAAGGGAAGACTCCCCTATCAAAATGCCTTATGGAATATATGCAATAATGATCAAGGCACGCATATGTGAGCAACCATACATGAATATGCTAAATATCACTCACATACAAAAAGACAATAAGAACACATATAAATATGTCAATATAAAAATAGTGTCTCATTAACACAAAAAAATAAAAACTATGTAAAAATAGATTTATGAAAACAAATGAAAGGAAAATAGTGTCTCATTAACACAAAAAAATAAAAACTATGTAAAAATAGATTTATGAAAACAAATGAAAGAATAACATGAGAATCATGCAAAAAGTTTTCAAATGAAAACAAATCACTCAAGTGAAATCATAAATCAAATAAAATCCATAAAAAACATAAAACCAAACCATCATTGATTTTCAAAAATCAAGAGAGGCAACTATATCTAGCTTTTGAGCTAGTATCAACCCATATAAACATTTTAGCACCCGGTAAACAAGATTTGAGAATAAATACCCAATAACCAATAAATCTTAGGGGTTATATACACACAAACCTCTCATCAA
The DNA here is from genome assembly GCF_001876935.1 of Asparagus officinalis. Classification (NCBI taxonomy): domain Eukaryota; kingdom Viridiplantae; phylum Streptophyta; class Magnoliopsida; order Asparagales; family Asparagaceae; genus Asparagus; species Asparagus officinalis. The sequence goes on from NC_033796.1 coordinate 101,109,334, forward strand.
AACAAAGTATATAAAGAAAAATGTTTGATCACGAGAGCAAATTTTCTTTAAAAGTTTTGATCAAATCATATAAAGAATGCATTATAAAGCATAAATAGATGATCCATAAGCACAAACACATAAATGTCATCATATAAGTGATTTATAATGAATTCAAAAGTAGAAATCAAAACAAACACTTTCTTTTAAAGATTTTGAAAGTAGTTTTCAATAAAATCTAAAGATAAAAATCATCTTTAAGAACATGAAAAACTAAAAACATAAAAATTTGTTCTTAAAGATTAAACAAGTTTTGGTACCCAATTACTCTTGGTACCTAAAAGTCTAGGGACATGACCCCTATCATTAAAGCTCAAAGCCCTTGGGTTATGAACACATTTGGGCGCATTTAGTGCACGAACACAGCCAAAACAAAAATTGTGTAAATAACCTTTCTGATTGTAATAAGTGTAATGAAAGAGGCCCATTTGTTTTTGTTGACCAAGTGGCAGTGCACGGGAATCATTTGCAAACATAGATGGTCTTTTAAGATTATTTTGCAAATAAGAAATATTGTTAAACAAACGTGGTTTATTTGAAAATTTTGGCAAGTTTGAATATTTTCTCAAATCAAAGCAAAACTTTGCCAAATAGCCAAATCTATCACAAAAATCACATTTGAACACATTAGCATGCTTATGATAAACTTTATGAGTATGAGCATGTGGATGTGTATGTGTACATGAAGATGAAGCTTGATGGGATGCACAAGGTATGAGTATGAGCATGTGGATGTGTATGTGTACATGAAGATGAAGCTTGATGGGATGCACAAGGAACATTAGATTTCATGGGTTTACGGATGAAGCTTGATGGGATGCACAAGGAACATTAGATTTCATGGGTTTACGTGCATCATAGCAAAATTTAGATAAATGACCTTTACGACCACAAATAGTACATTTATAAACTTTGCTATATATGTGTGCATAATGAGTGGATGATTTAGACTCAGATTTGGCACATATATTCATAAGCTTCTTATGATTATCAATGCATGATGTTAATGTTGAATCTAAAGATGATATGCGATTTTTGACAATATTCAACTCAACGTTAGGCACGACATCATTGATAATAGAAGTAGAGCATGTATGGTTATCAAATTCATTTCTAATACATTCTACTTCTAGCATGACATCTTTATTTGCATGAGTTAAGCTAGCAATAGATGAGCTCAATTTTTTATTTTCCAAATTCAATATATCATTATTTTCTTTAAGTGTAACATTCTCTTTAGCAATATTTTCCAAATTCAATATATCATTATTTTCTTTAAGTGTAACATTCTCTTTAGCAATGATATCAAATTGGGAACCTAGCAACTCATGAACGGATTTTAATTCTACATCCTTGCTTTTAAGATCAATAAAATCATTTTGTAATTTTGTATAGGCATGTGATAATCTCTCATATGCACAAGCGAGTTCATTAATAGATAGATCATCATCGGATTCTGAATCGCTTACCACACTAGGGTTATCCCCTAGTGGACGTGTGCATGATGCTCCACTATTACTTGAAGTCGATTCCATCACAACGCGTCGAATCTCCTCCAAATCTCCTTGATGTGCTTCAAATAGTTTCTAAATCGTGTGAACACTATCAAAATGACCAAGTTCGTTAGAAATACATGGTTCAAAAGCATTATGCAATAGTTCTAATATTAACTTGTTCATTGTAAACATTTTCTTATCATGATTGCTCTATTTGGATTTCTCCAATGTGGGCATAATATAAGCACAATCAATAACTTCCCATAAGTCAATATTTCTAGATTCAACAAATATTTTAAATTTAGAGCATCATTGAGCATAAAGGAAATTTCTATATTTTGGAGCAATATTTGGATTATAGCCTAAACGAAATATATTTATATTCATGATATATATGCGAATATATGCAAGCAAGACAAATGCAATCATAACTAGATTAGCACAAATAAGATAACTTAGATCTGTAATTCAAGGTAATTAGACCTTAAATCAAAGAGCACCAAGCTCTGATACCAATTGTTGGACCCTAGAGGGAGGGAGGGGGGGGGTTGATTAGGGTCTTATGCTAATTTAATCTAATTTTATGCTAATTAAAACTAATTAATAAATTATTCTTACAAGATAGATATATAATACGTTACAAGCAAGAATAAGCAATATGAACAAATAAATATATTCTAGCAATGAGATATTACAAATATATAAGCAATGATATATAAACTAACACAATGGTAAAATAAATAATCTACAAAAGAGATAGGGCAATATGAAGAGCAATACACAAAGGCGATATAAGATATGATACAAGAATAAGAACGCCAATGCAATCACAAACAAAACGATATGATCACGTAGTTCGGTCTAACCACTTAACCTACGTCTCCGCTCCTCACCTCGAGGAGATCTCCACTATCAAAACCGGGTTTTCTACGTTTACCCGAATAACGTTTACACCATATAATACGGTTTTCTAGTTTACCGAAAACTCTACAACTAACACACTCTTGCAATCCCACTCTACACCCTTTTAAGTATTGGAACTAGACGTGTCTCCCTCAAGTGCTCGGATACAACCTCTCCCTAGGTTCGTCAACCGACGCTACTCCTCTTGGGATGATCTCCGACTCTCGCCACACACTTCTCTCGGTGTACAAGTGTATTACAAAGTAAATCTCACAATAAGCACAATACAAAGTGTTTGTTCTCTGCAATGGATGAGAACGAATTATAAGCTCACTCTCTAAGTTACACAATCCCACAACCCAATTATACTATGAATGTAAATACAATAAGCTCAATGGTTGTGTGTGTGTAAACAAAGAGAAAATAAAATCAACTAAACTCAATATGAACACTAGCTTAATAAAATGATAATCAAACAATATAAAATATAAAGCTAGATTGAGTTTAGAAAACTTCTTAATAGATCAAGAGTGGAAGGAGAAGAGTTGGATGCTCAAACACCAATAGATGATCTCCTCAAATTCTTGTGAAATTGATTTCACAAACTCAAACTCTCAAATGCTTAAAAGCTTCTTAAACAAACTTAAACAACACTTAAACCCTTGTTAAAACTCTTGTTTAAAGAACTTCTTTTATATTCATGAGAACTGAGATCAATGGGGTATTTATAGCTTCACAAAACCTCAGCCAAAAGCCTAACAGAATTGGCCAAAAAACCAACGGAATCAGAAATTAGATTCTGTACAAAATGACCGTTGGAGTGAACGGCGGTCGACCGTGAAAATCTCGCGGTCGCCACTTTCGAGGCTCAGAAAATTCCAGAAACTTTGACGGTCGACCGTGGCGGTCGACCGTAGGAATTTTCGAGCTGATGGTGGACCGTAGTGGTCGATCACAAAAGTTGTTGTTGGCTCCGCAGGTTAAAAACAAAGGCGCGGTCGACCGTGGCGGTCGACCGTAAACTGACATAAGAGAAAACAGGTTTGAAAGTTGATTTTCTGATTTTAAAACCCTGTTTAAAAATATCTAATAAATTCAAAAAAATATAAAACTTTGGAGAATGATTATAGACATGATAATAAACATACTACAAAGATTGGTTTTCAAAAAGGACCTCCCAAATAAAAAATATCATCATTTTGCAAAATAGTCCAAAACATAAAAATGTGAACATATGAGTTTTAACATTTTAGCTTAATCATGTTTTGAAGTAATACAAAATGATTTTATAGACTTGAAGAAAGATGTAAACTATTGTTATAAAGTCTATAAACAATGAATATAGTATTTTTACAAATACAATAGAATATGAAACATATGAGTATGAATATGAATATATATTTGTTTCATATCTATGAAATTAAACCAAACCAATTTATCCACGTAAAAACAAACATGTATGAATATAAATATTTATTTATGTGCTAGTAAAAACTTTGTTTGTGGATAAACCAAAATCCAAAATGTGTGTGTATATATATATATATATATATATATATATATATGTATATATATATATGTATATTATATATAGTATATATGTATATAATATATATATATGTATTATTAATATATATATATGTATATATATATATATATATATATGTATATATATATATATATATGTATATATATATACTATATATGTATATATATATATATATATATATATATATATATATATACATATATTATATAGTATATAATACATACTATCTATATATATTACATATATATATATATATATATACTTATTATTATATATTATATATATATTATATATATATATATATATATTATATATATATAATATATATATATATATATATATATATTATATATATATATATATATAATATATATGATATATATATGATATATATATATATATATATATATATATACTAGTATAGTGCACGTGCGTTGCACGTGGTATATGGCTATATCAAAATAACTAAAAGAATAATATATAGATATTGAATGAACGTACTAATAATATAATGTATTTATGTTTTTCTCTAGTGTAATATTCTTCTTAAAAAATTTATCATTTTAATAAATATCTTGAGTATCATACTAATATTTTATTCGTGCATTCAAACTTGTTCGTGGATTCGAAGATTGTCCGTTGTGGATTCCGAGGTTACTACTTCCCCGCTGCGTCAATATGTATGAGTAATAAATTAAATATATGATAAATAATTATAATATAATTATATAATATTATGATATTGTAAGGAATTAAACTAAATTATAATATTGAATTATATTAAATCATTAATTATGATAAGTAATTATATTAATACCTGTAATATTTATATGATGTATTTCATCATTTATAAAAAATGGATTAGATAAGAAATTTTTTATAACAATAATAGATCTTACAAAGCGACAAATAATTCCATAATTGATTCGTATATTTCATGGACGTAATCAATCAATCAAACAAAAAGTAGGATTGTGGGCACAAATAAACTACATAAGAACGCGTAAAATTAAAAGTACCTATTGAATTCATAACATCAAAACTTTCAAATTCATATAATAATACCCACCGTCGACAGTACAACACCATCACCAGATTTCTCACTTTGCACCAGAGAATTGTTAGATCCAACGCATACCAGATGGTATATATATTTGTTCCAACTTTCTTTACAATAAAGAATCTCGATATCAATCTCCTACTCTTAATGTTGCAACCGTTCCTCCCAATAGATGAAAGCTTAAATTCCAACATCATCGATCCAACCTAATACACGATATAGACCGGTTCAATGCGCATCTTAGGTCACCCATTTTATTACTGAACTTGCCTGCATAGGTTTCTTGACATGTGTTGGCACTATTGAGTTAGTTCTTGAGGTCGTACACGGCTCTGTCTTGGTCATTGAGCTGATAGTTTCAAACATGGTCGATGACATCTTTGAGGTCCCGGACTGCATAATCGAAGATGACGTTCCTCGGTGGTGGCATAGAGGATGGTTGATCGGTTGATGTCATCTCTAATGTGGGCGTCGGTGACCTTTAAGAGATCTTGGTTAGGGGTTTTAACGTTAGTGTTGTTGGCTTTGTCTTTAGGTTGAACATATAAAGGAAAGAAGGATGAGTTGTTACTGATAACAGAAGCCTAAAGGTTGGGGGATTAGTATCTAACTAATGGAGTTATAATGGTGATTTAATGGTAACTCTTAATGGATTAATAGGATTGATTAATGGATGGTTGTTTAATGTTGACGTTAGAGAATTTAAATGGTTATAGGTAATGAATTATAATCACCACTTATGAAACAATTCATTATAGTTGTAATGAAAGCACCTAATAATAAGTTGAAATCTTTGACGGCTAATCCTCAACTCCTCTCATGTTTATAAAATTAAATTAAATTTTTTAAAAATATTTTTCCTTATTAAAAAATTTATATGTTTTTATAGTATATATATATATATATTTATATATATATACCAATAAAATATGTGTGTATATGATATTGAGCTTAAAGTACTTAACACACATAATATAACACCTAAACTAATTATACCCAAGCATGTGATCTTTAACGAAGCTCTATCTTGGTACACTCGTGGATGAAGCTTGAACTTGAATATTTAACTTGAATTACAATGCTTCAACCACTATTCCACCAACCTCCATTTGATATGATCGTTATGGCGCAATCCATCCAACCTCCAACTCGTTGTTTTTCTAGAATAAATACGAAAACACAAACACTAGACAAACAACATTAGAAGTAAATTGTTTGTTAAACATCATCAAAATAAGAAGGCTAACAATTAATAATATTTTGAAATCATTAAAAATCTTACAAATCTCCCACTTAATTTCAAAAACTTAAAAAAAATTCGAAGGTCATGCAAAAATTTATTACTCAAAATACTGATATATACAATGTAGTTAATACCAAGGATACATGAAGCTTCACTAAGATCTTTTATTTCAAAAGTATTGAATAACCAACTTTTGATTTCCATCAAGAAAAATACAACATTATCAGCCAAAAGAATATCGTCAGCATAAAGAGTAAGAAAGACAATTTTATCTCCCACTATTCTGACATAAACGCAAGCATTCTCTGGATTCTGATAAAAACCACATACCTCTGTAGACCTATTAACTTTTATATTCCATTGTCTAGAAGCTTGTTTTAAGCCATAAATTAATATTTCAAGCTTGCATACTTTTCCTATATAAAACCCAAAGGCTACTCCAAATATCTCTTCAGTGAGATCTCCATTTAGAAATGCAGTCTTACATCCATCTGATAGAACTCATAATTATAAAAGGCATCTAGAGACAAAATTGCTCTGATAGACTGAATACGTACAACTGATGAAAAAGTTTTTATCATAATCAACTTTATATTGCTAAGTGAAACCCTTTGCAACTAGCCGAGCTTTGTAACTTTCATCTTTTCCTTATGAATATCTCTTCCGAGTGAAAATCAATTTGCACTCCACAGGTTTAACAGAATCAGGTGCAACAACTAGTTTCCATAATTCATTCTTATACATTAAAAGTATTTCATCCTGCATCGCCTCTTTTCACTTCTCGACATCAGCATCATTAATAGCATTTTGATATGACTTTGGATCTGAAGAATCCTCATTCAACCTTATTCACTCAAATACTTCACCAGTATAAGCATAATATTGTGAATAAGTAAGAATAGAACTAGGCTTTCGTTTTCTACTCCCTCTTCTGGTGGGTTCAGGATGACTTTTTTTTCCTGGAAGCATTATGATTTTCAGTGTTACTTAAAAGAATAGAAGATGAAGTCTTTATAACCTCTGTTGGACCCTAGAGGGAGGGTGATTAGGGTCTTAAGGCAATAATTATGCAATAAAAAAGACACAAGCAATACACCACGAAATGGACAACTAAAGTAAATGAGATAGAGTTAGAAATCGTTATCCAAGTGACGCGCGATGTGTTAACGAGATTCGACCCGCTGACTTACGTCCCCGCTCCCCACTCTCGAGGAGAATCCACTACACAATCCGGTTTGGAAGCCGGAACTTTTTCTACACAACGATCTCCACAAGATCTCACAACTACATAGTTGATCAACACAAGATCTCACTCCCACACAGTTGATCTTCACAAGATCAAGCTCACAACAGTAGTAAATGGTGTAAAATCTCTTTCTCTTTACATTGTTCCTATGGCAAGGAGAAAGATTACACTGAAGCTTGGGATGTGAACTTGAAAACAGAGAAAACGGGATTAAAAGTTTGGCTCTCAGTAAAACAAAACTCTGGTTTTTCAAAATGCTTGGGACCAGTTGAAGAAAAGGGGTATGAGGGGTTTAAATAGGAGAAAACACAGCAGTCAAAGTCCATACCCAAATCCCCCAAAATCCCGTAATAATCGTTTCTGAAATCTGTACCAAAAAGTCCGTTAGGGTGAACGGCGGTCGATCATGAAATTCTCGCGGTCGACCACGAATCATATTTGAAATCGAGAAAATTTCTAGAAAGTTTTACGGTCGACCATAGCGGTCGACCGTGGGAATTTACAGGCTGACGGTCGACCGTGACGGTCGATCGTGAAAGTCTCTGGACTTAAGGTGGTCGACCGTGGCGGTCGACTGTTAAAGTTTATGCTGGCTCCTCAGGGAAAAACATAGGTGCGGTCGACCGTAGCGGTTGACCGCGAACTGATACATGTCTGACACAGTTTTGAAAATAGTTTTTGACCTTTTAAAAATCTGTAAAAATACTCAATTGATTTCTAAACAGTTTTTGACCTTTTAAAAATCTGTAAAAATACTCAATTGATTTCTAAACATTGTGTAACTTTGTAAAATATTTTTAATACTAAAAACAAACTGTTTAGAAAAGGAATTTTGCGAATAGGTCGTCATACTTGTGAAAAATAATATTTTGACAAAAACGCTCAAAAGTATAAGTATGAAAACGTGTTTGTGATATCCTAATAGCTTCAAATAAAATCTACAACTACTTGCCTACATTCTAGCATTAGAGAGAAAAGAAAAAGTAGCAAATATCCTCACATAGAATTACATTTATCGAGTCTTGATATTGCTTTGAGTTGATGAAGCTTCTCATTGCGTTTATTGTTCTTGATTAAACATTGCTTCATCACTATGCCTCCCCCTCCTTTGGATATCATCGTTGTAGCTCATATTCCATCTAATCCTCCATAAGTGGTACTAACAAGCTTGATATATATATTAACTATAATATCATTCAACAAGTAATTAGTACTAATAATGATGATTATAAATCATCATCAAAACATAAGGGCTAATAATCTCCCCCTTTTTGATGATGACAACCAACCATTATATTGAAGCAAAATAAATATAGTTTATAGATAGTAGCTCCCCCTAACTATGTGCAACAAATGAGGAGATTTCTCTCCCCCTTTGTCACCATCAAAATGGGGTAAATGGAATGGTAAACAAAAAATACATATGATGTGCAACAAACAAACAAAACAACAGCTTTTACATAGTGCATAAACCCAAATCATTTCTTATGCGACAAAAATCATCTTCACTAAGAGGCTTGGTAAAGATGTCTGCTAATTGAGATTTAGTGTTAATATAAACAAGGGAAACATACTGCCTCTCTACATGATCGCGTAAGAAATGATAGCGCACATTAATATGTTTGGTTCTAGAGTGCAAAACCGATTTTTTTGAAATATTTATAGCACTAGTGTTATCACAAAAGATTTTTATATTTTAAAAATTCAAATCATAGTCAACTAAACTTTGTTTCATCCATAAAACTTGGGCACAACATAAGCCGGCGGCAATATATTCCATTTCCGTAGTGGACAAGACAACATAAATTTGTTTCTTGGAGGCCCAAGAGACAAGAGAGTTGCCCAAGAATTAACATGTACCACTCGTACTTTTGCGATCTACCTTACATCCGGCAAAGTCTGCATCACAAAAACCATAAAAATCAAAAGAGGTGCTTTTAGGATAAAATAAACCGAGATCAATTGTTCCATTGACATATTTAATAATTCTTTTAACCGTAATTAAATGAGATGTTTTAGGAGAAGCTTGAAAACGTGTACATGCACACACACTAAACATAATATCGAGTCTACTAGCGGTGAGATAAAGAAGACTACCTATCATACCTCGATATAGTTTTTGGTCTACATCCTCACCACTATCATCCGCATCAAGCTTGACACTTATACTCATGGGAGTTGGTGCATGCTTAGAATTCTCCAATTTGAATTTCTTCACCAATTCTCTAGCATACTTGCTTTGAGAAATGAATATCTCATCCTTAGTTTGCTTGACTTGGAGCCCGAGAAAGAATATGAGCTCTCCCATCATGCTCATCTCAAAATGATCTTGCATAACTTTAGAAAAATCCTTGCATAGAGATTCATTAGTAGCACCAAAAATGATATCATCAACATATATTTGAACTAAAATGAAATCATTTTTTCTTTTTCTCACAAAAAGAGTATTATCAATTTTTCCTTTTGAAAAACCATTTTCAAGAAGAAAACTAGAGAGACGAGCATACCAAGCTCTAGGAGCTTGTTTCAACCCATATAAAGCTTTTTGAACCCGGTAAACATGATTAGGAAATGAATGATCCATAAAACCGAGGGGTTGCTCAACATATACTTCCTCTTCTATAAAACCATTTAAAAATGTATTTTTAACATCCATTTAAAACAATTTGAAATTCTTAAAACTTACAAATGCCAAAAATATCCTAATAGATTCTAACATTACAACCGGTGTAAAGGTTTCATCATAGTCTATGCCCTCCTCTTGATTGTATCATTGGACAACCAAACGAGCTTTATTTCTTATTACAATGTCATGTTCATCAACTTTGTTTCTAAAAACTCATTTTGTTCCAATTACACTAGCATTGTTAGGTCTAGGAACTAGTTTCCAAACATTATTTATTTGAAAATTGTTTAATTCATCATGCATAGCTAAAATCCAAAAATCATCCTTTAAAGCATCATTAATCTTTTTAGGTTCTATTTGAGATAAGAAAGCAACATTACCACACTCACTCAAAGCCTTTGAGCGAGTTAGAACTCCTTGTGAAGGATTCCCTATTATTTGCTCATTTGGATGATTTGGGGCAAATTTCCATGCTTTGGAGAGTTCTTCTTGCTCTTGCACTTGAATGTTGTTGCTTTCCCCATCCTTTTGAGAATCTATTGAGGGTGTTTCATTTAGTTGCAAGAATTCCAATCCTCCCTCAACATCATCAACATCTTTCCTAGGCAAACCAACTTATAAACCAATATTTGTCTCATCAAAAGTAACGTTTATAGATTCTTCAATAACAAGAGTTTGTTTGTTGAAGACCCTATAAGCCTTACTTCGAGGTGCATATCCTAGAAAATTACCAACATCAATTTTAGAATCAAATTTATCATGATGATCTTTTGTATTTAAAATAAAGCATTTACAACCGAAGATACAAAAATATCCAATAAAAGGAGTTTTGCCATAAAATAGTTCATAAGGGGTTCTTAAGCTTTGGACTAATCAAAACACGATTCAAAACATGGCAAGCCGTTTTGACGGCTTCCGCCCAAAAATACTTAGGCAAATCAAAAACATTTAACATAGTTCGTGCCATCTCTTGTATGGTACGATTTTTCTGTTCAACAACATCATTTTGTTGTGGTGTTCTTAAAGTGGAAAACATATGAGTTATACCACGATGTGCACAAAAATCATAGAATTTTTTTTTTTTGAAATTCACCACCATGATCACTTCTAATTTTAACAACTTTCAACTCTTTTTTATTTTCAATTCTTTTGACATAATTTGAAAATTCTTCAAAATATTCATCTTTACTACTAAGAAAGATTGTCCATGTAAAACGAGAGAAATCATCAATGATAACAAAAACATAATGTTTGCCTCCTAGAGAGGTAACACGAATAGGACCAAATAAATCAAAATGAAGTAATTGTAAGGATTTAGAAGTTGATACCTCATTGATGGATTTAAAGGTAGACTTAGTTTGTTTACCTTTAGCACAATCTTCACAAATGGTATCTTTGATGAAATGTAAGTTTGGTAATCCTTTTACAAGATTCCTCTTGGATAATTTGGATATCAACTCCATGTTGGCGTGTCCAAGCCTCTTATGCCAAATCCAAGGGTTTTTATCAACCGCCGTATTACATTTAACATCTTGATCTATTAGCTCATTCATCTTAAAAATGTATACATTAGTTTTTCTATTAGCAATAAAAATAGTTTTTCCATTTGAGCTAACAATGCACTTATCCGGTTTAAACGAAATATCAAAACCTTTGTCACTCAATTGGCTAATGCTAAGAAGATTATGATTCAAGCCATTAACCAAATAAACATCTTCTTGTTAGACCCTAGAGGGGGGTGATTAGGGTCTTATGCTAATCTAATCCGATTTAATGCCAATTAAAACTAATTAACAAATTATTCTTGCAAGAGAGATATATAATATGTTACAAACGATAATAAGCAATATGAACAAAGGTAAATATCCTAGCAATGAGATATACTATGCGATATATGCAAGGATATATAATTAACACAAGGGTAAATAATCTAAACTAGATAGTGGGCAATATAATCAACAAGCAATATACAAAGGCGATATAAGATATGAACATAAAAATAAGTACGTCAATGCACTCACGAACAAACGATATGATTACGGAGTTCGATCCCCACGACCTACGTCTCCGCTCCTCATCTTGTGGAGATCTCCACTATTACAACCGGGTTTTCTACATTTACCCGAACAACGTTTACACCTCACAATACGGTTTTCTAGTTTACCGAAAACTCTATAACTCACACACTCTTGTAATCTCACTCTACACCCTCTCAAGTGTTGGAACTAGACGTGTCTCCCTCAAGTGCTTGGATACAACCTCTCCCTAGATTCGTCAACCGACGCCACTCCTCTTGGGATGATCCCCGACTCTCGCCACATACTTCTCTCGGTGTACGAAGTGTATTACAAAGTGATTCTCACAATAAGCATAATTACAATAAATGATTGTTCTCTAATATGGATGAGAATACAATAAAAGCTCACACTCAATTGTTACAACACTCACCAACCCAAATATACTATGTATAAAAATACAATAAGCTCAATGTGGGTATGTGTAAACAATGAGTGAAGTAAAATCTAACTCAAATAGCAAACTAGCAATAATAAGAATATGAAAATCAATAATACAATTGCTAGATAAAAGAGTTAGAAAACTTCTCTATAAACACAAAGAGAGAATGATGAAATATTAAAGATGAACTCCTCAACAACTGATGTAAGCTCCTCTTTGTAAAAACAAACCCCAAACTTAAAACAAACTAAAACAGGCTTAAACCCTTGTTAAACTTTTGTTTAAAAACTTCTTGGATTACTTTGGTAGTTGGGGTTTGAGGGGTTTATATAGGAAGAGAAACCAACAGCAAAACCCCCAACCAAATCCCCCAAATACCCAGAATAAGATTTTTCTGATTCTGTACAAAAATAGCCGTTGGGCATACGACGGTCGACCGTGGAAAACTCACGGTCGACCGCGAACCATATTTGAAACTGAGAAAATTCCAGAAACTTTTACGGTCGACCGTGGGAATTTTCGGACTGACGGTCGACCATGACAGTCGACCACGAAAGTCTCTACTAGCTCATGAAGGAAAAACATAGGCGCGGTCGACCGTGGCGGTCGACCGCAAACTGATATATGAAAGTGACAGTTTGAAAACAGTTTTTCTGATTTAAAACATTGTTTAAAAAAATCAAATAAATTCCAAAAAATATAAAATTTTGGGAAATGATTATAGACATGATAATACACATGTTACAAAAACTAGTTTTCAGAAAGGACATCCCAAATGAAAAATATCATCATTTTGCAAAATAGTCCAAAACATAAAAATATGAACATATGAGTTTTGACATTTTAGCTTAACCATGTTTTGAAACAATACAAAATAATTTTATAGACTTGAAGAAAGGTGTAAACTATTGTTATGAAGTGTATAAAGAGTGAATATAGTATTTTATCAAAATACACATATAATACACTAAAACATGATTTTATTGAATTGAATAAAATTGATATTGATGAAATCATATATATGCATGTAAGTATGAAACAAAAATATGTTTTCTAATTATATTTAATTGTTTCATAGTAAAACTTGAAAACTATCAAACCAAAGCATATATGAATATATATAACTATATATATACATGGAAACCAATAAATATGTGTGTGTATATTATATTGAGCTTAAGGCACTAACACACATAATATAAACTCCTAAACTAAATTACCCAAGCTTGATCTTGATCTTCAATAGCTTGACTTGGTAATCTTACGGATGAAGCTTAAATATGGATCTTTAACTTGAATTGTATGGCTTCACTCCATAATTCCGCCAACCTCCATTGGATATGATCGTGAATGCGCAATTCCATCCATCCTCCTACTCGTTGTTTACCTAGAATAAATACGAAAACACAAACGCTAGACAAACAACATTAGAAGTAAATTGTTTGTTAAACATCATTAAAAATAAGAAGGCCAACAATCTTCCCCTTTTTGATGATGACAAACAATTTACAAAAAGGATATATGCATGAAAAGAAATGAATATACAAAGTATAATATATCATGCATATAAACAAGAAAGAATATACTCACAATATTTCTCCCCCTTTGACAACATCAAAAAGGGTAAAATCATATAGATGAAAGAGAGCGAAAGCTCCCCCTACCTATAAGCATGAGTGAGTATAACACATAGAAAGATATAGGGATTCCTCCCCCTATCAAAACGTCTTATGTAATATATGCAATAATGATCAAGACACACATATGTGAGCAATCATACATGAATATGCTAAATATCACTCACATACAAAAAAAGCAATGAGAACACATATAAATATATCAATATGAAAATAGTGTCTCATTAACAATTATAAAAACATAGTGTATAAAAATAGATTTATGAAAGCAAAGGAATGAGGAAAACATGAGAACCATGAAAAAAGTTTTCAAGTGAAAACAAATCACTCAAATGAAGTCATAAATCAAGATTTGAGTCCAAAAACAATGTTTGATCAAAGAAGGAAATTTTCTTTATATAACTTGATCAAACCACTCATAGAATACATTATAAGACACGAATAGATGATCCATAAGCACAAACACATAAATATCATCATATAAGTGAAATATAATGAATTCAAAGTAACAATTCAAAACAAAATCTTTGACAAAAGAATTTCAAGAGAGGCAACAATATATCAAGCTCTTAAGCTTGTTCCAACCCATATAATCATTCTAGCATCCGGTAAACATGATTTGGGAATAAACACCCAATAAACCCGGAGGGTTATATAAACACAAAGCTCTCATCAAAATCAAAACTAATAATCATGAAAACAAAAGAATTTTATCAATGAAAAAAAATTGTTTTCATGTTCAAAAGTTTAAAGTATAATTTTTCAAAAAAAAAAACACTAAAATTCTTGGTTTAAGAAAAATTATTTTGGCACCCAAGCATTCTTGGTGCCGGATTGGTTAGGGACATGACCCCTATCATTTAAGCTCAAAGCCCTAGGGTTATGAACCCGTTTGGGCACATATGGTGCACTAGAACGGTCAAAAAAAAATTATACACATGACTTTCCGATTGCAATAGGTGCAATGAAGAGGTTTAAATGATTTGTGTTGACCAAGTGGGCGTGCACGGGAATCATTTGCAAATAAAGATTTTTCTTTTAAATTATATCACAAATGAGAAACATCTTTAAACAAGGTGGTTTACTTGAGAAATTTGGCAAGTTTGAATATTTTTTCAAATCATAAAAAAACTTCACCAAATGGCCAAATCTACCATAAACATCACATTTTAAAACATGTGGTCTACTAAAAACATTTGGCAAACTTGAATTCTTTTTCAAATCAAAGCAAAACTTTGTCAAATGGCCAAAATGACCACAAAGATCACAATGATACACATAAGCATACTTATGATGATCAATAGGTGCATGTGTGTGTACATGTGATGAAGAGACTTGATGAGATGCACAAGAAGTATTGATATTTTTATATTTGTGTGCATCATAGCAAAATTTAGCTAAATGGTCTTTACGACCACAAATGGAGCATTTGTAAACTTTGCTATACAAGTGTGCATAGTGTGTAGGTGATTTAGAAGTTATAACACTAGAATTAGCACACTTGTCCATAAGTTTCTTATGATTATCAATGCATGTATTAAGAGTTGAGTCTAAAGATGAAATGCGATTTTTAACAATATTCAACTCATCATTAAGCACATATGCATTTTTATTAGAAGTAGAACATCTATAGTTATTTGCAAAAGAAGCAACTATATTTTTCATGTTCTCTACTTCTAATATGACATTATCTTTTTCATGAGTTAAACTAGCAACATTTGAAATTAAAGAATCATGAATAGTTTCCAACTTAGAAGCTAATAACTCATGATCGGATTTTAATACATCATGCTTGCTTTGTAAATCAATAAAATATTTGTGCAATTTGTTATAGGCATGCAATAAATTTTTACTAGCACAAGCAAGTTCATCACTAGATAAATCATTGATGGATTCGAACTCGTAAACCTCACTAGGGCTAGCACAAGCAAGTTCATCACTAGATAAATCATTGATGGATTCGAACTCGTAAACCTCACTAGGGCTATCGTCTAGTGACCGTGTGCATGATGAAGCTCCAATATCACTTGAGAAAGAATCCTCCAAGCCATGTCGGATTTCCTCCAAGTTGCCTTGAAGTGCTTCTATGAATTTCCATAAATTGTAAGCACTATCAAAATGAACAAATTTGTTAGAAAAGGATGAGTCAAAGACATTAAGCAAATATTCTAACAAAAGCTTGTTCATATTAAACATTCTTTTGTCATTGTTACTCCACTTGGATTTTTCCGAAGTGGGTATAATATAAGCATCTTCAATAACTTCCCATAAATCGAATTGTTTAGATCTAATAAATATGTTAAATCTAGAACACCATTGGTCATAGGGGAGATTATCTATTTTAGGAGTAATAAATAGGATCATAGCCTAAACAAGATGCACAATGTATGTCCATAATAAGAAAATGTATGCAAGCAAGATAAATAGGATCATAGCCTAAACAAGATGCACAATGTATGTCCATAATAAGAAAATGTATGCAAGCAAGATATAAATAAAATCAAAACAATATTAGCACAAAAAGATAACTTGGATCTTTAACTCAAGACGATTAGACCTTAAATCAAAGAGCACCAAGCTCTGATACCAATTGTTAGACCCTAGAGGGGGGTGATTAGGGTCTTATGCTAATCTAATTCGATTTAATGCCAATTAAAACTAATTAACAAATTATTCTTACAAGAGAGATATATAATATGTTACAAGCAATAATAAGCAATATGAACAAAGGTAAATATCCTAGCAATGAGATATACTATGGGATATATGCAAGGATATATAATTAACACAAGGGTAAACAATCTAAACTAGATAGTGAGCAATATAATCAACAAGCAATATACAAAGATGATATAAGATATGAACATAAAAATAAGTGTGCCAATGTAATCACAAACAAATGATATGATTACGGGGTTCGGTCCCCACGACCTACGTCTCCGCTCATCACCTCGAGGAGATCTCCACTATCAAAACTGGGTTTTCTACGTTTACCCGAATAACGTTTACACCTCACAATACCATTTTCTAGTTTACCGAAAACTCTACAACTCACACACTCTTGCAATCCCACTCTACATACTCTCAAGTGTTGGAACTAGACGTGTCTCCCTCAAGTGCTCAGATACAACCTCTCCCTAGGTTCGTCAACCGACACCACTCCTCTTAGGATGATCCCCGACTCTCGCCACACACTTCTCTCGGTGTACAAGTGTATTATAAAGTGATTATCATAATAAGCACAATTACAATAAATGATTGTTCTCTAATTTGGATGAGAACACAATGAAAGCTCACACTTAATTGTTACAACACTCACCAACCTAAATATACTATGTATGAAAATACAATAAGCTCAATGTGGGTATGTGTAAACAATGAGTGAAGTAAAATCTAACTCAAATAGCAAACTAGCAATAATAAGAATATAAAAATCAATAATAAAATTGCTAGAGAAAAGAGTTAGAAAACTTCTCTATAAACACAAAGAGAGAATGATGAAATATTGAAGATGAACTCCTTAACAACTGATGTAAGCTCCTCTTTATAAAAACAAACCCCAAACTTAAAAAAAAACTAAAACAGGCTTAAACCCTTGTTAAACTTTTGTTTAAAAACTTTTTGGATTACTTTGGTAGTTGGGGTTTGAGGGGTTTATATAGGAAGAGAAACCAACAGCAAAACCCCCAACCAAATCCCCCAAAAACCCAAAAAAAAGATTTTTCAGATTCTGTACAAAAAGAACCGTTGGGCATATGGCGGTTGACCGTGGAAAACTCACGGACGACGGTGAGCCATATTTGAAACTGAGAAAATTCCAGAAACTTTTACGGTCGACCGTGGCGGTCGACCGTGGGAATTTTCGGACTGACGGTCGATCGTGACGATCGACCGTAAAAGTCTCTGCTGGCTCCTGAGGGAAAAACATAGACGCGGTCGACCGTGGCGGTTGACCGCAAACTAATATATGAAAATGACAGTTTGAAAACAGTTTTTCTGATTTAAAACCTTATTTAAAAATATTCAATAAAATTCAAAAAATATAAAACTTTTGGAAATGATTATAGACATGATAATACACAAGCTACAAAAACTAGTTTTCAGAAAGGACCTCTCAAATGAAAAATATCATCATTTTACAAAATAGTCCAAAACATAAAAATGTGAACATATGAGTTTTGATATTTTAGCTTAACCATGTTTTGAAACAATACAAAATAATTTTATAGACGTGAAGAAAGATGTAAACTATTGTTATGAAGTTTATAAAGAATGAATATAATATTTTATCAAAATACACATATAATGCACTAAAACATGATTTCATTGAACTGAATAAAATTGATATTGATGAAATCATATATATGCATGTAAGTATGAAACAAAAATATATTTTCTAATTATATTTAATTGTTTCATAGTAAAACTTGAAAACTATTAAACCAAAGCATATATGTATATATATAACTATATATATACATGGAAACCAATAAATGTGTGTGTGTATATTATATTGAGCTTAAGGTACGTACTAACACACATAATATAAATTCCTAAACTAAATTACCCAAGCCTGATCTTGATCTTCAATAGCTTGACTTGATAATCTTGCGGATGAAGCTTAAACATGGATCTTTAACTTGAATTGTATGGCTTCACTCCACAATTCCGCCAACCTCCATTGGATATGATCGTGAATGCGCAATTCCATCCATCCTCCAACTCGTTGTTTGCCTAGAATAAATACGAAAACACAAATACTAGATCCAACTCGTTGTTTGCCTAGAATAAATACGAAAACACAAATACTAGACAAACAACATTAAAAGTAAATTGTTTGTTAAACATCATCAAAACAAGAAGGCCAACATTTCTATTATGAGAGAAGGTGTCTTACCAATGCATTCAATACCTATAATTTTACCTTTCTCACCGCCACCGAAGGAGACGCTACCTCCTTCAATCCTTGATAGGGTTGCAAATAGCTCTTTGTTGCCCGTCATATGATGTGAACAACCACTATCAAGAATAGCTCTTTGTTGCCCGTCATATGATGTGAACAACCACTATCAAGATACCACATCTCTCTACGTCGTGTTCGTGATGTTTCCTACAAGAGATGAAGATGTAGTAACTTTAGGTACCCAAATCTTGGGTCCTTGGTGGTTAGTAAGCTTTGTACCTTTGGGTACCCATGTCATTCCATAAAAATCATGATTATCTTTAATCCTACAATGAGTAGATATATGACCATGTTTCATGTAATATGTGCACACAAAATTTCTCTTATGTGTAGAAGCATGAGATCTATGAAATCTATTTCTCTCATGGTGATGATGACTAGCATATGCATGAGTAGGTCTAATTCTACCACTTTTAATTTTAAGTTTTTTCAATCTTAGATCTTAATTGTTTGTTTTTAAAATCAAGATCCCCTAGCAATTCATCTTTTAAAGTAAGAGATGATTGTAGTTGTTCAAGTTTGGAATCATAAGAAGTATGCAATTTTTTAAAGGAAGAATATTCTTTTGACATCCTTTTAAACTCAATGTTTAACTCTTCTAATGCGGTTGCTAGATCACATTGCATGTAAAAGGATTCAAAGCCATAAAACAAATGTTAGGATCATGAAGAGCAATCTTTGCTCCTTCTACATTGCTATCCGAATCGCTTGGTTCAGATTCCTCCCATCCGGCATACATGGCTTTCTTCTTCTTGTATTTCAAATATTTTTCCTTGAGCTTAGGGCAATCTTTGGCAATATGACCCAGTTCGTTGCATTCAAAGCATTTTTCTACACGTGAAGAAACTTTATTGTTAGATCGAGGATTAAACTTCTTATTCATTTTAATGAGTCTTGATATTCTTCTAGAGAGGTGAGTCACTTCTCTAGAAAAATCAACTTCACTATCCGACGATGATGAGGAGTTATCACTAGCTCCCTTGAGATCCGACGATGATGAGGAGTTATCACTAGCTCCCTTGAGAGCTATGGTCTTTATTTTTGGTGATGGCTCCTTAATTTCCCATGGGGGCACTTCCTCCTTCTCCTTTCCCTTAAGCTTCTTCTCATGAACCTTAAGCTTGTCAATGAGACCATCGAGAGCTAGATTAGTAAGATCGTGAGCTTCCTCTATGGCTGTAGCTTTGGGCTCCCATGCCAGAGTCAATAAACGAAGGATCTTGTAGTTCATCTCTTGGATAGTGAATTGCTTATCAAAACCATGTAATTCATTGATTATATTAGTTAAGCGAGAAAACATAGCATTAATGGATTCATTTGGAAGAATTTTAAACAACTCATAGTCATGCATAAGCCCACTAATCTTAGATTCCTTAACTTGGGGGATGCTTTCATGTGTAATACATAATTTCACCTAAATTTTGTATGCGGTTGCACACGTAGAAACCCTATTATACTCATTGGGGGAAAGACCGCAAATTAAGGTAAATTTTGTATGCGGTTGCACACGTAGAAACCCTATTATACTCATTGGGGGAAAGACCGCAAATTAAGGCATTCATGGCCTTTGCATTGAGATTAGCTTCAAATTAAGGCATTCATGGCCTTTGCATTGAGATTAGCTTAGTGCCTTTCTCCATCGGTCATGTTACTAATCTTGAACTTTTCTACATATTTCTTCTCTATGAGTTCTAAAATGTCAAGATCAATGCAATAAAGGTAAATCCTCATTCTAGCATTCCAATAGGCAAAATTGCTACCGGTGAAAAGTAGGGGTCTAGTGGTGGATTGTCCCTCTAACATGCACATTTATTGAAGCCTCCATGAGATCTTTTCTCTAAGGTGGTTAGACCAAACTAATATAGAGACCAAGCTCTAATACTAATTGTTCGACCCTAGAGGGGGGTGATTAGGGTCTTAAGGTAATAATTGTGTAATAAAAAAAGATACAAGCAATACACCACAAAATAAACAACCAAAGTAAATGAGATAGAGTTAGAAATCGTTATCCAAGTGACGCGCGATGTGTTAATGAGGTTCAGCCCGCTGACCTACATCCCCGCTCCCCACTCTCGAGGAGAATTCACTACACAACCCGGTTTGGAAGTCGAAACTTCTTCTACACAACGATCTCCATAAGATCTCATAACTATATAGTTGATCAACACAAGATCTCACTCCCACACAATTGATCTCCACAAGATCAAGCTCACAACAGTAGTAAATAGTGTAAAATCTCTCTCTTTACAGTGTCCATATGGCAAGGAGAAAGTTTATACTGATGCTTGGGATGTGAACTTGAAAACAGAGAAAACAGGATTAAAAGTTTGGCTCTCGGTAAAACAAAACTCTGGTTTTTCAAAATGCTTGGGACCAGTTGAAGAAGAGGGGTGGGTTTAAATGGGAGAAAACACAGCAGTGAAAGCCCATACCCAAATCCCCTTAAATCCCGTAATAATCGTTTCTGAAATCTATACCAAAAAGTCCGTTGGGGTGAACGACGGTCGACCATGAGATTCTCGTGGTCGACCGCGAACCATATTTGAAACTGAGAAAATTTCCAAAAAGTTCTACGGTCGACCGTGGCGATCGACCATGGGAATTTACAGACTGACGGTCGACCGTGACGGTCGACCGCGAAAGTCTCTGGACTCAAGGCGGTCGACCGTGGTGGTCGACCGTAAAAGTTTCTGCTGGCTCCTCAGGGAAAAACATAGGTGCGGTCGACCATAGGGGTCGACCGTGAACTGATACATGGCTGACACAGTTTTGAAAATAGTTTTTGACCTTTTAAAAATCTATAAAAATACTCAATTGATTTCTAAACATTGTGTAACTTTGTAAAATGTTTTTAATACTAAAAACAAACTGTTTAGAAAATGAATTTTTCGAATAGGTCCTCATACTTGTGAAAAACAATATTTTGACAAACACGCTCAAAAGTATAAGTATGAAAATGTGTGTGTGATATCCCAATAGCTTCAAATGAAATTTATAACTACTTGCCTACATTCTAGCACTAGAGAGAAAAGAAAAACTAGTAAATATCCTCACATAGAATTATATTTCTTGAGTCTTGATATTGCTTTGAGTTGATGAAGCTTCTTATTGCGTTTATTGTTCTTGATTAAACATTACTTCATCACTATGCCTCCTCCTCCTTTGGATATTATCGTTGTAGCTCATATTCCATCCAATCCTCCATAAGTGGTACTAACAAGCTTGATATATATATTAACTATAATATTACTCAACAAGCAATTAGTACCGATAATGGTGGTTGTAAATCATCATCAAAACATAAGGGCTAACAACCTCTTCAAGAGAAGACTTTTGTAATTAAATATATCTTCAATGAATTTCACATGTCTGCTCTTAATGACGATCTTATCTATTGGATCATACAGCCTATGGCCCTTAGAGAACTAGGATACCCAACAAACAGACATTTTTTACTTTTACTTTACAATTTATCTCTTCCTGAATCTAGGGTGAGAACACGTGCAACACAACCCCATACCTTCATATAATTCAACTTTGGTGTTTTACCATACTAAAGTTCATATGAAGTTTTTCCAATAGATTTTGAAGGTATATATTCTTTTTAGAATATGTACTACAATAAGCAATGCTTCTCCCTAAAAAGAAGTTGGTAAATTTACAAGTGCTAACATGGATCTTACCATGTCTGGTAATGTCCTATTTCTTCTTTTCGCAATCTCATTTTGTTCTGAAGTACGGGGTAGACTAAACATATGCACAATACCACTTTCTCTATAAAAGTCATCAAATAGTCTAGACTTATATTCACCACCACGATCAGAATAAAATATTTTAATGCTTCTTCCAGTTGTATTTTCAATCTCCTTTTTGAAAGCCTTGAAAACATCTAGGGCTTCATCCTTTCTATGCAAGAAATATATACTTCCAAATCTAAAAAAACATTTATAAATATTATAAAATATAGATGACCATTTCGAGTTTGTACACTCATAGGGCAATAAATATCTGAATAGATGACATCAAGAATACTTTTGCTTCTCTTAGCTATAGAAGGAAATGGAACTTTAGTCATTTTTTCATACAATCAACTCTCACAAGTGGAAAACTCTATAACACTAATATTATCAAGCAATCCATCCTTAACTAACTGACTAATCCTCTCTTTGTCAATGTGTCCAAGATGAAAATGCCACAAATAAAATTCGTTTGACTAGATAACAGAAAAACTAGAAACTTCACAAATAAGATTTCCACATAATTGGACTTGATACAAATCTAAAATTTGAAAACCTTTCATTATTATTGTATCATCTTTATACATCACAAACTTTTCTTTTCGAAAGTAGATGTGAATCCAAGTTTTTCTAAACAAGAAACAAATAAAAGATTTATCGTCATCGAAGAAGCATAAAGACAATCTTCTAAATCAAGTTTTTCACTCCCTTTATAGATGCTTTGTGATCTTTCCCCATCTAAATAAAGCTTTGACCACTTTCAATTCTTCTTATTTCCTTGAATCCATGTAAATCATTTGACACATGAACAGTTGCACTAAAATTAGCCCACAAACTAAAAGGTTCAATATAAGAAACACAACATTCAAGAAGAAGTGACTCACTGGGATTAGTACTCAGGCTCTTACCATCAGCATTCTAGTTATTTGTAATTTTCCGGGTTCTACAATTCTTTCTAATATAACCAGGCTTGTTACAATAAAAGCATAATTTTTGTTTAGTTTTCACTTCAACTTATTAATTGAATGTCTATTGATTACAACCTTGATTATAACTTTGAGATCTAAACTTCTTCCCTTTTTTTCTTGAAGTATTTATTATTTTTCAATTTAAACATCACATTACTAGCAGATAGGTTTGACTTTGTTACATCATCAACCTTTATCACATATTTTCTATCCTCCTGATGATCAATCTTTTTAATTAGGTGCTCAACTGTCCAATTAGACTCAGCCAATGTATAATAATCCTCAATATACTTGTATGAAGGTGGCAGAGAATTAATGAAAATAGATATGATAATCTTCTCATCTAGAACTCATCCATGAAATAGCAATTCACCAGCAATAGTCATCATGTCATTCGCATGTTTCCTAACATCAGTTCCTTCCTCATATTAAGCTCTAGTAAACTTCTTCCACAAGTTGTTCACATGAGAATCAAATTTTTCCCATATTTCACCTCCAACTTGTCAAAGATTTCTTTGGTTGTGGGAGTCTTAAAGTAAGTCATTCGGAGGGTTTTGTTGAGAGCACTAAGCACATAAGACTTCGAAATATTATTAGCCAACTTTCAGTTGTTATACTTTCTAAACTCCAAATCGAATTTAGCTTTATCAACTTCATCAGGCAGTGGTTTCTTAGGAGTTTGATCAGCAAAAAGAATATCCTTATACCCATAAAAAGTTAATAACATGTCAACTCTTTATTTCCGGTCCACATAATTAGTTCGATCTAGAGCATCATTTCTTAGAATATCTACAAATGTAGAACCTCCACTAGGTGAAGGCAATACTATTCCTATAGAATAAACATACATAAATTATTCACACATATTATGATTTTCAATAATCTAAATTTACCCGGGGATTTATGAAAATTACCAAACTTCATAAGAACAAATCACAACATTTACATATCCAATTTGCTTTTGTTTAATCACACTATTTTTTTTCTTATGATGTTTGTCATATACTTGCTCGTAAGTTCTGATGGCACAGATACACAAAATACTAGGAAACAAAATAAAGTAAACAAGCCAACTTTATTTTCTCATATAGGTTGAATTTGATCATGTATAGTATTTCTTTCATGATAATCTGCATAAGTATATGATGTGACTAGAATAATATTTATCCTAAAGAAAGTACATAGTACATGTATCTTTTTCTTTAATAAGTTTATCTATATGCTAAGGGCACAAAAGAACTTGAATTGAGAAATCAAACACACGTAATAGAGAGGTCACGCATATACTGAAAAGAAAACACAAGGCACTATTTTTTTTGCTCATAAAAGTCAAATATGCCACCTGCACAAGTTCTCTTTTCATCACAAACTCTGTAGGGACACTAAAGGAATTGATTTTTAGAAATCGTACTCCAGATTTATAACCGAGAGTCGGTCACGGGAACAAATAATGTCTCCTGTTTCTCCACTGTAGTATTGAAACGTCTCTCTATTTGTTCATATATTAATATCTTCTGAGAGATATCCGCAATTTGGTGATAGTAACAGCATAGCTACACTACAACAGCGAGACAGTCATTCTTCTTGAGAATCATAGCTACACTACAACAGAAAAGCTAATTCGCGAGGAACAAGTTTGTCGTTGAAAGTCGAGATTTCCTCGCCGTAGTGTGTTGGCGAGGAAAAAACTTTGGTCACCATTTCCTCACGGTAGGGTGGTCAAGAAAAGTTTCTGTGAGGAATATTATAATTTCTCGCGAAATCCTTTTTGCGATGAAT
This sequence comes from Asparagus officinalis, assembly GCF_001876935.1. Lineage (NCBI taxonomy): Eukaryota > Viridiplantae > Streptophyta > Magnoliopsida > Asparagales > Asparagaceae > Asparagus > Asparagus officinalis. The sequence goes on from NC_033796.1 coordinate 101,135,037, forward strand.
ATATTATTTTCTCGTTGTTACTCTTTAGCCTCGATATTTTTCCTCACCTAATCTCATACCTTTTTCATCGCTAAACTACAGTTTCCTCGCCAATGATACGTGAATAATATTTAATTTATATATAATAAAAGTTCTAAAAAACTATTTTCGTCATTGTAAGTATCTTTCAACGAGGAAACTGTTCCTCGCCAAAGGTAAATCTTTAACGAGGAAATTGATTTTCTTCATTATATGTATATTTTTCTCATGAAAACAGTTCCTCAGTAAAGGGACTCAAAGACGAGGAAATTTAAATTTGTCGTTGTAGATTGTACCCTATATTCCTCGCTAAAAAAATTCAATTACGAGAAAATTTACATTTATAGGTTGTATCACTATAGCGAGGAAATATATTTTTGTCGACGTAAACAATATACTCTATAACGATGAAATATTTTTTTGACAACGTAAGCAGTATACTCTATAACGAGAAAATATTCTTTTGACGACATAAGCATTATACTTATAATGAGGAAATTTTATTTCATCAATAATAATGCTATTACGAGGAAAACACTCAAAATATAAATAATTGTCATTAATTGTCACCATAGTACATCAAAACAATTAAAATAAATAAAGTAAGCAAGTTTCTACCATAAGTAACAACCATAGTACATCAAAACAATTAAAATAAATAAAGTAAGCAAGTTTCTACCATAAGTAACAATGCTAGTCTAAAGCAATAACAAATGCAACACGATCAAAGAAACATTTCTCCAAGTTTAAGTTCACTTAAGAATACTAAGCTGATAGATGTTGCCTGGAAAAATTAGCCATAAACTTCTCAAACTTTTTGGCTTGCTCCTCCAATCTTTGGATACCTCATTTTGCATATCGATCTTTTGTTATTGAGTTCCTACAAGTTGTTGGGTCTCTTGAAGCTGTTCTTACAACTCTTTAATCTTTTCAGACATTTCACTCATCGAATAACGAGAGAACCTTAATGATGGTGGTCTAGGGCCAAAACCACGACCCTTAATGTAGCATGATTTGACTTTAAGAACTTTTGCACAAATTTCCTCATCTGTCATTGTTCGAGTTCCATCAGGTTGAGTGGTATCTGCTCGCATCTTTATCATTTGATCCTGTAAGTAAAAAAATATATCCAGTTCAATCATATGCAACTTCTCAATTACAACCTAATCAATATAATCCTCTTTAGAACAATAATATCAATTTCACTTATATTCTTAAAATATTATAAAAGCATGCATATCATTCAAAGACATGGTCTCGAAAAACCCCAAAAAACCCCAACTTAGGATAAAGATTGCACTTACAGAACTTTTAGATGCTTTAGCTCTCCAAGACTTGATGACAATTTTCCAGTAAATCCCATGTAAGCAAGTGTTCTACAGAAAAAAAAAGTATAAGAACAAATATATGCATTTTTTATGCTGTTAACTACAAGAAGAGAGGAGTAATAATAGACTAACCAGGTATTAGATCTCTAAGCATCTCGCATCATACACAATAGTATATCTAAATAGAAGGAAATACAAATTAAAATTAAATATTAAACCCTTGAGATACTCACAGTGTAACTACATTTTGGTTATTATCACAGGAAATAGAATTCCAGATGCAAGGATTGACTTGATATTGATTCCAATCTCCAAGCTGATTGCCAACAGCATTTAGTGTAAACCTCAACTCAAGTAGAACATTCCCTGAAAACATTTGAAAATCATATTTAATGTGAACAAAGCACAAGAAAGTAGAAAATATATAATGGGATATAAAAAACATATTAAGGGTGTAGTGATGAAATACAGTTTAAAAAAGTTATTAAATGAACTGCAACCACATGTTGGCCACATTTGCAAAGCAGCAAATAAGTTGATAATCTAACTGTATTTCTAACAATTAGATAGTTGAGCATTATGACAATTATTTTTAAGAGTAGCATATGCATCACGTAAAACAAATGCAAGTCAAACAGTTGAATAGAGAATATGAGCATATTATATTCAAGCAAAAGATATTTAGCTCCATTGCATAAATTTAATTGACCTTGATAAGCGTCATAAATAATTATTGTAGCTGATAGCAAATAGAAGTAAATGACAATATGAAACACACCAAAACAATAGCAGAGCAAGAATGCTTGAAGCAATTAATGGAAACATCACTGGCTCTAAAAATAATTATAAGGTAATGTTAGCCATAAGAAATGATGAGGAAGTACCATACCTTCACAATTTCAGACATATACATGTAAACTCTACATAAACAATGATATGCATGGTAAATGAAAGACAGATATGCATGCCTTATACATGTTAGACTAATAAGTACATCATATAAGCTTAAAGAATATTGAGAATACAAATTTCAAAACAAGTAATAATCCCTATTCATTAAATGGAGAACGATTGGAAGACTTGAAATGTCCTATAAAACACACAATTGTGCTCCGTTGTTAATCCCATGTCAAGGAAGAAGACTTAGACGATGATAACATGATGGCACTAACTTTCGACAGGCTCAAGCTACACTAGAACTAACTAAAGAAAGAAATGGTAAGAAACCATCATTTTCTAGATAAAACCCCACAATTTCTTAATCTCAGAACAAACAATCGTGATATTTAAGACAGCAACAAAAAACAAAAATAAAAACAAAAACAAAAACAAAAACAAAAGCAAAAAAGGGACATTTATCTGCAGCTAGAAAATATGAAATATTTACAAGCCCACAAGTTAAACCCTGTGCAGAAATCATCCATCATAATGCAAACCGAGCCCTCAGAATTCACTGGTCACATGTGAACTGAAGCTGCACCCTAAAGCCCATTGTTGTTAAGCAAAAAAGATGATGAGAATTCCAGCTAGAAACCCACAGTTAGTCTTATGCAATCTAGTTTTGATCTTAACTTGAAACATCCATATATTAATCTATCTACTTATCAGACTACTTACAAAAAATGAGCAGTGTGCAACTAGTAAACTATTTATATAAACCTCCATACTATTCTTACTACTTCCCAAAAGTCTAGGCTAATCTAAGGTCACAAACAATGAATAATTAGTCTTCCACTATCTTCCCTTTCTTGGAGCAATTTATCATATAACATAGTAAAAGTACGACAAATGTAATCCTCTTCATGAAACCTAGTACATTTACATAAATGGCATAGGACGACATGGACATGAAACTATTCAAATTATAATTACCAGTGTATCAAATTATAATTACCAATGTAGCAAATACCTGCTCAGGCTAGCAACAGACAGCCCATGCTCCAATGCTTCTTTACAAACATGAGATCCCACAAAGCCATTTCCACCCAACACAAGCAACTGAAAGCAAAATGCAGTTGGCATAACACAAATTTTATCACAACAAAATCATAACAAATAACCATTAAATACACAAATTATCGTTCTCTTACTTTCTCTGAAGGTGGAGGTGGCACATTAACAGTCTCTGCTTCCTGTACTTTAAAGGGCTCGTCCACTTTATTGGATTCAGTCGACAGCAACCTCCCACTCTGCGAGAAAGCGGGTATACCACTAGAAGATGGTATATATCAAAATATTGCACAAATAAAATCTAATACATTAGGCTATCATGCAATAACATTTCCAAATCTTGCTTTACACACAACACACAACATTCTAAAATCAAATTCAGAGCAGAAATTTAGCCAAAAAAATCTTAAATCAAGAAAACCCGAATTTTCATCGTTGATCGAGCAAAACTTACATCATTGGACCAAAGCTAACTTGTTCAGCTTTAGCTTACTTAATAATCAATTCACACTAACAAAAATATAAAATCTAAAGCAGAAAGACCAAAGAATTCATTGATTAGATTGAAGAAGAAGGAAAATGTATATTTAAGATGTTTATTTTTTCTGCAGTTGTAACATCAAAACAAAATGTTACAGTAATTGCTTGAAACACACCCATAAATCCCTCATAACCAGTAAACACACCCAAAGCATAAATTTAAAATAATCCATAAATCCCTCATAACATAAAATAAATGAATAGATAACATCTCCCCACATCTAGTAGGCTAGAAAATAAGAAGATTAGCAAAGGGAAAATGATTTCACATGACAAAATCCTAAACGCTATAATTAATTGCTTGAAACAAGATGAAGCTAAAGAACCAAAACCTTCTTGAGTAGAAGACGTGCTTGTTCTCGGGGACGAGACATCGATGCTGTGCAAGTTTGCGGCGGGGAACAGAGGTGACGAGGGCTTGGTGAGAGGAGAGAAAGGAGAGGAGAGGGCGGCAGGGCAGGGGGGAGAGGGTAGAGGAAGAGGGAGGGGGACAGCGGGCGGTGGTCAGCGGAGAGAGGTAGAGGAAGAGAAAGAGGAGTGAGAGGACGGCGATCGGTGGGTCTGGAGTTTTTTTCTTTCGGGGAGAGAGAGATCTGAGAGGAGAGAGGGAGAGTGAGGCGGTGTGGGTTTAGTAGACGATGAGGGAGCAGATTAAGGGAAATTTTTAGGGTTAGAATTTTTTTTCGCGGGGAGGGAGGACTAATGAAATTTTGGGGGCGGGACCAATGAAATTTTGGGGGCGGCGGGGACTAATGAAAATTTGGGGGCGGGACCAATGATTTTTTTTTGGGTTCACAAGTTTAGGTTTTTATTATTATTAAACATAACCTAGACCGAAATTCCGTTTAGTTTGGCAATCTAGACGAAATTTCAGGTTGCTTTTTAATTTTTATAAAATAAAAATATTCCGTCTAGTTTGTCATTCTAGACGGAAATTTCCGTCTAGAATGCACTAAACTAGACGGAACAGGCTAGACGTAACACAATCTATCTAGTTTGGAGCAATTTTTTTCCGTCTAGATTGTTCTGTCTAGTTTGGTCAATTTTCTACTAGTGTTTGATATGGGTAAGGCTGGCTGAGGATTTGAGGGCTTGGGCAAGGGAGAAGCCCAAGGAGGTGGTGAGGTATTGGACTATGAAGCGATCTGGGATGGACTTTTCTGGGGGTCTTGTTGGGGGTTTCATGGAGAGGCTGGATCTGGGGATGGCTGAGGAAGGGATGGCGGAGGAGGTCGGGTAGGAGGAACGAGGGGAGAGAGGAGGTCGAGGGGTGGGGGAACGGGGTCGGCTGTGATCATAGGAGAGAGAGGAGATTAGGTTTAGGAGTTTTCTTAGGAGGGGGTGGGAACGAGAGAAATGAGTTGGAGGCAGGGGGAGAGATAGGGTTAGGAGGAACGAAAGAAATTTTGTGGGGAACGAATGAAATTTTGGGGGCGGCGGGGGGAGAGTAATAGGGTTATGTTTTTTTTATTATTAAACACAACCTAGACGGAAATTCCGTCTATGTTGCTTTTTATTCCGTTTACGTTATTTTTTATTTTTAAAAAAATAAAAAATATTCTATCTAGTTTGTCATTCTAGACGAAAATTTTCATCTAGAATACACTAAACTAGACGGAACAGGCTAGAGAGAATATTTTTATTGCCAAATAGGAATAAGAGATTTCATTGCATGTTTGGTTTAATCTATTTTCAGAAGTCAATATTATCTATTAACATAATCTATTTTCAGATGTCTGAAACTAATGTATATTCAAAAATCACAAATAGTTTATATTTACACACACACACACACATATGATTCTCCATTGATATCGAAGCATAGTCACCATATACCTTAAACATTATGCCAAATAGGAATAAGAGATTTCGTTGCACGTTTGGTTTAATCTATTTTCAGAAGTCAATATTATCTATTAACAAAATCTAATTTCAGAAGTCTGAAATAAATGTATATTCAAAAATCGCAAATTGTTTAAATCTTATCAGATTTGTGAGCAATCATTTATCATTGGGATCACTTTGAACCTGAATAAATATTAATTGGTTGTTAATCTTCATGTGAATTATGCAAAAACCTACAAAAAGGAACTATCAACTAGACAAACCAAATCCTTATTTCTATCCATACTGGAGCTTTACCTCGTGCTGGACATTTATTAAAAAAAAATCTAAATTGACCCACAATTATTGACTTGTATATGGACATTTGTTAGGCCATTGATATCAGAGGCCTACTCTTTTCTTTGAGTACCCACCTACTTTTTTACCCAAATTCCTACCAAAATTTTCGCCAACGAATAATTAGGATATTATTATTTCCTCGATGATTGATTTTTTAACAAGGAAATGATTTCTCGCAAAACAAAATCTTTTAGCGAGGAAGCCTTAAATTTGTCGTCATTGAATTTGGAGGGTTTTGCACATTTTTTCGCCAAAGTAATAATGAGGAAACTATTATTTCCTCGCTAATTAATTCTTTTATCGAGGAAAGGGTTCCTCGTAAAACAAAAAAAAATTAGTGAAGAAACCTTCAATTTGTTGTCAATGAATTTGACGGGTGTTGCACATTTTTCCACCAAATTAATAATGAGGAAACTATAATTTCCTCGTTAATAGGTTCTTTTTAACGACAAAACGATTCCTCGTAAAACAAAAAATTGTAGCGAGGAAGCCTTAAATTTTTTGCTATTGAAATTGGTGGGTTTTGCACATTTTTCTGCCAAAACTAATAATGATGAAACTATTATTTCCTTGCTAATTAGTTTTTTAATGAGGAAACGGTTCCTCGTAAAAAAAAATTTAGCAAGGAAACCTTTAATTTATCGTCAATGAATTTGGCAGGCGTTACAATTTTTTTCGCCAAATTAATAGTGAGGAAACTATAATTTCCTCGCTAATAGGTTCTTTTTAACGAGGAAACGGTTCCTCGTAAAAACAAAAACTTTTAGCGATGAAACCTTAAATTTGTCACCATTGAAATTAGCGGGTTTTTTTTCCTGCCAAACTAATAATGAGGAAACTATTATTTTCTCGCTAATTGATTTTTTTATGAGGAAATGGTTCCTCGCTGATTATGGATCTTCAGCGAGGAAATCATACTTTGTCGCTGTTACATTTGGCGGGTTTTCCTCTATTTTCCGCCAAAAGAACAGCGATGAAATGATTATTTCCTCGTTAAATGTACATTTCACGATGAAAAAATTCATCACCAAAATCTCATATTTCCTTGCCAATAAAATAACTAGTTAGGAGACCAAATCATGATCATATTTAGTGAGGAACTAAAATTTTCATCGTAGAAGGTGGTCTATTGTGAGGAAAATATATTCCTCGTAGAAGACCTACTGATATTTACCGAGAAAACAATTTTTTCCTCGTCGAAAGTGACATTTTTTGAGGAAAATAATTTTCTCACAAAAAAATTGGTCGCTAATAGACATGTCTGTTGTAGTGCTAGGTGCGATCTCAAGGGAAATTGATGAATGAGATGTAGATCTCTCAAACTCTTCCTCTCTTTGTGCTGAAGAACTTGCCAAGATCTCTTCCTCCTCCCTGAAATTCATGCTCCTCCACTCTCCAATTCGATAGGGCTTCGCCGAGACTCGAGAATTCCAGATATCTGTAAATGAAGGCCTTAGGGCCATATTTATAGGCCTTAGAAGCTCGGTTTTTGGATAAGAATGACCGATTTGCTCTCATCTTTCGTTATAACTACATAACCACATTCCAATATAACTTCAAATCAGTTGGGGAGGCATTGGATCAGAATATACCAAAATCTCGACGGTTAACAGCGAAAACTGCATTTCAGGGCGCGAGACAGACTCTGTGTCTCGACCTTGGTCGAGACACAAAGTCTGTCTCAGCCTTGGCTGAGACACATTTTGTGTATCGACTTTGGCCAAGACACCACATGCGTCTTGGTTTCGACCGAGATGTCATTTTGTGCGCCTTGACTGTTTTTTTCGTGTAATCTTCGGGTCGGATCTCAGAATGACACAATTCAAAATGCGTTGGAAAGCTGGAGAAGAGATCTACAATCTCCTATAGGTGAATCATACGTAGAGTGGATGAGACATGAGTGACATTTCATCTTTCATGGATGAAACGTAACTCCCGATCGAATCGTCTATTCGTTATTTTGCCGTCTCGTTGATTCGTACGCTTTGTCTGCTCACTTCATGTGCTTGTCGGTGTCAGATAAACCTCTTTGATTCAGATTAATGATGTTCATCATCTTCTCTCCATCTCGAGCTTCATGTGGGAACCTATATGAAATTTTTTACGCCTACAGATACCCTTCCAAAGTGTTTCAGTCTCGTTTTTTTTATAGAAGAGCCTGAAATACTTTGGATGTGATTGGTCCAACGTTCAATCGGTGTAAAAGGATCTATAATTATCTTTAGTTCTTGATTTCTTTGATTTTTAGTCTATTTAGTATTTTGGTGAATAGCTAAAATTCTTTCAGCATTGCGTTTATCGTCTGACGATTGTCGAAGTCTCGAATTGAAACTTGTATGTTGATTTCTAATTTTAGCTCATGTCGTTGAGTCAATGTTGAACTGACTATCTTCATCGGGGATTCGTATCTGAATTACAATTGAACTCCCTGGGATTATCCTTTATATCAGAGTTGATCTGAGCCTTGTTTTGGTGAGAATTGACTACGCGTTGACTGACGTTGACTTTGATTACAACACGTTGACCGGTGTTGACTCATGGCTATGCGTTGACCGGTGTTAACTCTCATCGTAACGCGTTGACCGACATTGATCCAAGGCTACACGTTGACCGGTGTTGACCTTCATCGCAACACATTGACCGACGTTGACCCGATGTTACATGTTGATTAGCATTGACCCAAGGCTACACGTTGACCGGTGTAAACATAATTTATACTCATACGTTAACTGAAGTCTATACAGTTTAGTCTCTTAAGACATTAGAACGGATGGCAGGCCCAAGTGTAGAGGTTGCAGGACTAACTGTTGATGCCGATTCATCTCCCGGTATAGATCTTACCCTTACGTCCTGCTAATTGTTTACTTAACTATAGGAGAGTTTTGGTTGTAGGACCAGTTATTGGAGCTGATACGACTGCCATTGCGAATGCTTAAAGGTTCCTTGTGGAGGCTTCAGCTGGAATTGATGTTGTCTCGAGTGTTCAAGTCACGAGACCAACTGGTGAAGCTGGTACATCAATGACTATCGTATTTATAGGATTTTTGGTAAATCCTCAGCCATCAACGGATTTGATAAGTCTCTACTGACTACCGTTTGTGTTGGGCTAACATGAAGATTGTTTAAGTCTGTTCCGTATGTAACATTGTGCTAAAAGAGTAAATTCTTTTAGTGCTATGATTTTGAATACATAAACTTAATCATCCATTGTAGGATACTCATTGGACTTTTAACAAACCATCAGCCATTAACGAATTTGATGTGCATTTATCGATTACCATTTGAATCGGACTAGCATGTGAGTTATTAAACCTGTTTCACATGTAACATTGTGCTAAGAGAATAAACTCTCTTAGACTTGGTGCTATGATTTTGAATATATAAACTTTGTCATTTTCATAGAAAACGACTAACCAACGACGCATGTTAGGCGTAGACTTATCTCTGATTAGGGCTCAAGATAAATTCCCCTAGACATAGATTCTGGTGTCTATTTCACGAAAAAGACTAATCGGCAACGCGTGTTAGGCGTAGAGTTATCTCTATTTAGGGATTAAGATAACGTCCCCCAGACATGAATTCTGGTGTTTTTTCGTAGGAAAAGACTAACCGATAACATGTATTAGATGCAGGCTTATCTCTATTTAGGGATCAAGATAAAATCCTGTTAGCCCTTATGTTTTGATGATGTTTTACAACCACCATTATTGATACTAATTGCTTGTTGAGTGATATTATAGTTAATATCTATATCAAGCTTGTTAGTACCATGCATGGAGGATTTGATAGAATATGCGCTACAACGATGATATCCAAAGGAGGAGGAGACATAGTGATGAAGCAACATTTATTCAAGAACACCAAATGCAATAAGAAGCTTTATCAAACTCAAGCTATATCAAGACTCAAAGAATTGTATTCTATGTGAGGGTATTAGCTAGTTTTTATTTTCTCTCTAGTGCTAGAATGTAGGCAAGTAGTTTAGATTTCATTTGAAGCTATTGGAATATCACACACACGTTTTCATACTTATAGTTTTGAGCGTTTTCACAGAATATAGGCAATGTAGGCAAGTAGTTTATATTTCATTTTCCAAACAATATGTTTTTAGTGTTAAAAATATTTTACAAAGTTTCGTAATTTTTGGAAGTCAATTAAATATTTTACAGATTTTTTAAGAGAGTCAAAAACAGTATTTGCATGTGTATCAGTTTGCGGTCGACCGCCACGGTCGACCGCACCTGAGTTTTTTTCTGAGTGGGCAGTAGAAACTTTCGTGGTCGATCGCCACGGTCGACCGTGAGCTCGAAAATTCCCACGGTCGACCGCAGAAGTCACTGGAAATTTTCCAAGTTTCAAAGCTGGCTCGCGGTCGACCACGAGAATTGTACGGTCGACCGCCGCTTATTCAAACAGTCTTTTTGGGTACAGAATTTAGCATCGATTTTTCTAGGATTTGGGGGATTAGGGTATGGGTTTAAACAGCTGTATTTTCTCCTATTTAAACCCCCTATACTCCTTCTTCCTCAAGTGTCCCAATCTTTTGAAAAACCAGAGATTTGTTTTACTAAGAGCCAAAATTTTCTAACCTGATTTTCCCTGTTTTCAGTTTTACTTCCCAGCTTCAGTGTAATCTTTCTCCTTACTATAGGGACATTGTAAAGAGAGAGTTTTTACACTATTACTACTGTTAAGAGCTTGATCTTGTTAAGATCAACTGTGTGGGAGTGTGATCTTGTGGTGATCAACTGTGTAGTTATGAGATCTTATGGAGATTGTTGTGTAGAAGAAGTTCTGGCTTCCAAACAGGGTTGTGTAGTGGATTCTCCTCGAGAGTGGGGAGTGGGGATGTAGGTCAGCGGGCCAAACCTCGTTAACACATTGCGCATCACTTGGATAATGATTTCTCACTTTATCTCCTTTACATTTGTTATTCATTATTATGGTGTATTGCTTGCCTTATTTTTATTGCACAATTATAGTCTTAAGACCCTAATCACCCCCCTCTAGGGTCCAACAATTGGTATCAGAGCTTGGTCTCTATATTAGTTTTTGGTCTAACCACCTTAGAGAAAAGATCTTATGGAGGCTTCAATGAATGTGCATATGTTAGAGGGACAATCCACCACTAGACCACCACTTTTCATCGGTAGTAATTTTGCTTATTGGAAGGCTAGGATGAGGATTTACCTTCGTTGCATTGATCTTGACATTCTAGAACTCATAGAGAAGAAATATGTAGAAAAACCCAAAGTCGAAAATATGACCGATGGAGAAAGGCACTAAGCCAATCTTAATACAAAGTCCATGAATACCTTAATTTGTGGTCTTTTTCCCAATGAGTATAATAGGGTTTCCACGTGTGCAACCGCATACGAAATATGGGTAAAATTATGTATTACACATGAAGGAACCCCCAAGTTAAGGAATCCAAAATTAGTGGGCTCATGCATGAATATGAGTTATTTAAGATGCTTCCTAATGAATCCATTGATGCTATGTTTTCTCGCTTCACTAACATAATCAATGAATTACATGGTCTTGACAAGAAATTAACTATCCAAGAGACGAACTACAAGATCCTTCGTTCATTGACTCCAATATGGGAACCCAAAGCTACGGCCATAGAAGAAGCTCATGACCTTACCACTCTAGCTCTCGATGGCCTCATCGGCAAGCTTAAGGTTCATGAGAAGAAGCTCAAGGGAAAGGACAAGGAGGAAGTGTCCCCACGGGAAGTTGAGGAGCCATCACCAAAAATGAAGATCATAGTTCTCAAAGGAGCTAGTGATAACTCATCATCATCATCGGAGAGTGAAGTTAATTTTTCTACAGAAGTGGCTCACCTCTCTAGAAGAATTTCTAGACTCATTAAAATAAACAAGAAGTTTAATCCCCGATCTAACAACAAATTTTCTTCACGTGTAGGAAAATGTTTTGAATGCAATGAACCGGGTCATATCGCCAAAGATTGCCCCAAGCTCAAGGAGAAATACATGAAGTACAAGAAGAAGAAAGCCATGTATGCCAGATGGGAAGAATCCGAACCAAGTGATTCAGATAGCAATGAAGAAGGATCTAAACTTGCTCTTCATGATCCTAACATTTGCTTCATAGCCTATGAAAAGGAGGTAGTTTCCGACACCGAAAGTAAATCTTTTTATATACAATGTGATCTAGCTACGGCTTTAGAAGAATTGAACATTGAATTTAAAAGGATGTCAAAAGAATTTTTTTCCTTTAAAAAGTTGCATGCTTCTTGTGATGCAAAACTAGAACAACTACAAACCTCTCTTGCATTAAAAGATGAATTGCTAGGGGATATTGATTTTGAAAACAAACAATTAAGATCCAATATTGAAAGACTAGAAATTGAGAGTGGTAGGATTAGACTCACTCATGCTTATGCTAATCATCATCACCATGGTAGAAATAGATTTCATAGATCTTATGCTCCTACACACAAGAGAAATTTTGTGTGCACATATTGCATAAAACGTGGTCATATTTCTACTCATTGTAGGATTAAAGATAATCATGATTTTTATGGCATGATATGGGTACCAAAAGGTACCAAGCTTACTAACCACCAATGACCTAAGATTTGGATACCTAAAGTTACTACACCTTCATCTCTTGTAGGGAACATCACGGAAACAACCTAGAGAGATGTGATACCTTGATAGTGGTTGCTCACATTATATGACGGGCAACAAAGAGCTATTTGTAACCCTATCAAGGATTGAAGGAGGTAGCGTCTCCTTCGGTGGTAGAGAGAAAGGTAAATTCATTGGTATTGGATGTGTTGGTAAGACACCCTTTCCCGTTATAGAAGATGTTTATTTAGTTAATGGCTTGAATCATAATCTTCTTAGCATTAGCCAATTGAGTGATAAAGGTTTTAAAATTTTCTTTAAACCGGACAAATGCATTATTAGTATGAATGGAAAAATTATTTTTGTTGCTAATAGAAAATCTAATGTGTACATTTTTAAGATGAATGAATTAGTGAATCAAGATGTGAAGTGCCTTGTGGCAATTGATGAAAACCCTTGGATTTGGCATAAAAGGCTTGGACATACAAACATAGAATTGATATCCAAATTGTCCAAGAGGAATCTTGTTAAAAGATTACCAAACTTGCATTTCATCAAAGATACCATATGCGAAGATTGTGCTAAAGGTAACCAAACTAAGTTTACCTTCAAATCCATCAATGAGGTATCAACTTCTAAACCTTTGCAATTACTTCATCTTGATTTATTTGGTCCTATGCGTGTTACCTCTCTTAGAGGCAAACACTATGTTTTTGTTATCATTGATGATTTTTCTCGTTTCACATGGACAATCTTTCTTGCTAGTAAAGATGAATGTTTTGATGAATTTTCAAATCATGTTAAGAGAATTGAAAATGAAAAATATTTGAAAGTTGTTAAAATAAGAAGTGATCATGGTGGTAAATTTTAAATATCTCTTTTTATGATTTTTGTGCGCATCGTGGTATAACGCATGTGTTTTCCACTCCAAGAACACCACAACAAAATGGTGTTGTTGAACGGAAAAATCGAACCATACAAGAGATGACACGAACTATGTTAAACTCCTTTGATTTGCCTAAATATTTTTGGGCGGAAGCCGTCATTAAGGTTTGCCATGTTTTAAATCGTGCTTTGATTAGACCAAAGCTTAAGAAAACTCCTTATGAACTATTTTATGGAAAAACTCCATTTATTGGTTATTTTCGTATCTTTGGTTGTAAATATTTTATTTTAAATATAAAAGATCACCATGATAAATTTGATTCCAAAATTAATGTTGGCATTTTCTTAGGATATGCACCTCGAAGTAAGGCTTATAGGGTCTTTAACAAACGAACTCTTATTGTTGAAGAATCTATAAACGTTACTTTTGATGAGACTAGTATTGGTTCATAAGTTATTTTTCCTAGGAAAGATGATGATGATATTGAGGGAGGACTGAAACTTTTGCAACTTAATAATACACCCTCAATAGAAGCACAAAAAGATGTGAAAAGCACCAACACTCATGTACAAGAAGAACTCCCTAAAGCATGAAAATTCACATCAAATCATCCAAAGGAGAAAATTATTGGGAGTCCTTCACAAGGGGTTGTTACTTGCTCAAAGGCTTTGAGTGAGTGTGGTAATATTGCTTTTCTATCTTAATTAGAACCTAAGAAGATTAATGATGCTTTACATGATGAATTTTGGGTTTTAGCTATGCATGATGAACTAAACAATTTTCAAAGAAATAATATTTGGAAACTAGTTCCTTGAACTAAACAATTTTCAAAGAAATAATATTTGGAAACTAGTTCCTAGACCTAACAATGCTAGTGTAATTAGAACAAAATGGGTTTTTAGAAACAAACGACCTAACAATGCTAGTGTAATTAGAACAAAATGGGTTTTTAGAAACAAACTTGATGAACATGGCATTATTACTAGAAATAAAGCTCGTTTAATTGCCCAAGGATACAATCAAGAGGAGGGCATAGACTATGACGAAACCTTTACACCGGTTGTAAGGTTAGAATCTATTAGGATGTTTTTGACTTTTGCAAGCTTTAAAGATTTCAAATTATTTCAAATGGATGTTAAAAGTGCTTTTTTAAATGGTCATATTGAAGAAGAAGTATATGTTGAGCAACCCCCCGGTTTTATGGATCATGCTTTTCCTAATCATGTTTACCGGGTTCAAAAAACCTTATATGGGTTGAAACAAGCTCCTAGAGCTTGGTATGCTCGCCTCTCTAGTTTTTTTATTGAAAATGGTTTTTCTAAAGAAAAAATTGATAATACTCTTTTTGTGAGAAAAAGGAAAAATAATTTTATTTTAGTGCAAATATATGTTGATGATATTATTTTCGGTGCTACTAATGAATCTCTTTGCAAAGATTTTTCTAAAGTTATGCAAGATCACTTTGAGATGAGCATGATGGGAGAGCTCACATTCTTTCTCGGACTCCAAGTCAAGCAAACTAAGGATATGATATTCATTTATCAAAGCAAGTATGCTAGAGAATTGGTGAAGAAATTGAATTTGGAGAATTCTAAGCATACACCAACTCCCATGAGTACAAGTGTCAAGCTTGATATGGATGATAGTGGTGAGGATGTGGACCAAAAACTATACCGAGGTATGATGGTAGTCTTCTTTATCTCACCGCTAGTAGACCCTATATCATGTTTAGTGTGTGTGCATGTGCACGTTTTCAAGCTTCTCCTAAAGCATCTCATTTGATTGCCGTTAAGAGAATTATTAAATATGTTCATGGAATAATTGATCTTGGTTTGTTTTATCCAAAGAGCACCTCTTTTGATTTATATGGTTTTTGTGATGCCGACTTTGCCGGATGTAAGGTAGATCGCAAGAGTACGAGTTGAACATGCCAATTCTTGGGAAATTCTCTTGTTTCTTGGGCTTCCAAGAAACAAAATTATGTTGCATTGTCCTCTACGGAAGCGGAATACATTGCCGCCGGCTTATATTGTACACAAGTTTTGTGGATGAAACAAAGCTTAGTTGACTATGATTTGAATTTTCAAAATATAAAAATCTTTTGTGATAACACTAGTGCTATTAATATTTCAAAAAATTTGGTTTTGCATTCTAGAACCAAGCATATTGATATGCGCCATCATTTCTTACGTGATCATGTAGAGAGACAAGATGTATCCCTTGTGTTTGTTGACACAAAATCTCAATTAGAGGATATCTTTACCAAGCCTCTTGGTGAAGATGATTTTTATCGCATAAGAAACGGTTTGGGCTTATGCACTATGTGAAAGTTTTATTTGTTTGCTTGATTAGTTGCATTTCACATGCATTTTTGTTTATATTTTTTACCCTATTTTGATGATGACAAAGGGGTAGAGAAATCTCCTTATTTGTGCACATAGTAAGAGGGAGCTCATAGATAGGGGGAACTACTATCTATAAGCTATATTTATTTTGCTCCTATATAATGGTTGGTTGTCATCATCAAAAAGGGGGAGATTGTTAGCCCTTATGTTTTGATGATGTTTTACAACCACCATTATCGGTACTAATTGCTTGTTGAGTGATATTATAGTTAATATCTATATCAAGCTTGTTAGTACCATGAATGGAGGATTGGATGGAATATGCGCTTCAACGATGATATCCAAAGGAGGAGGAGACATAGTGATGAAGCAACGTTTATTCAAGAATACCAAATGCAATATGAAGCTTCATCAAACTCAAGCTATATCAAGACTCAAAGAATTATATTCTATGTGAGGATATTAGCTAGTTTTTATTTTCTCTCTAGTGCTAGAATATGGGTAAGTAGTTTAGATTTTATTTGAAGCTATTGGGATATCACACACACGTTTTCATACTTATAGTTTTGAGCGTTTTCACAAAATATCGTTTTTCACAAGTATGAGGACCTATTCGTAAAATTTATTTTCCAAACAATTTGTTTTTAGTGTTAAAAATATTTTACAAAGTTTCACAATTTTTGGAAGTCAATTAAATATTTTACAGATTTTTTAAGAGAGTCAAAAACAGTATTTGCGTGTGTATCAGTTTGCGATCGACCGCCACGGTCGACCGCGCCTGAGTTCTTTTCTGAGTGGGTAGCAGAAACTTTCGCGATCGACCGTCACGGTCGACCGTGAGCTCGAAAATTCCCACGGTCGCCCGCCATGATCGACCGCAGAAGTCTCTGGAAATTTTCCAAGTTTCAAAGCCGGCTCGCGGTCGACCGCAAGAATTGTACGGTCGACCGTCGCTTATTCAAACGGTCTTTTTAGGTACAGATTTCAGCGTCGATTTTTCTAGGATTTGGGGGATTAGGGTATGGGTTTAAACAACTATATTTTCTCCTATTTAAACCCCCTATACTCCTTCTTCCTTAAGTGTCCCAAGCTTTTGAAAAACCAGAGATCTGTTTTATTGAGAGCCAAAATTTTTAAACCTGATTTTCTCTGTTTTCAGTTTTACTTCCCAGCTTCAATGTAATCTTTCTCCTTGCCATAGGGATATTGTAAAAAGAGAGTTTTTACACCATTACTACTGTTGAGAGCTTGATCTTGTGAAGATCAACTGTGTGGGAGTGTGATTTTGTGGTGATCAACTGTGTAGTTGTGAGATCTTGTGGAGATTATTGTGTAGAAGAAGTTCTGGCTTCTAAACCGTGTTGTGTACTGGATTCTCCTCGAGAGTGGGGAGCGGAGACGTAGGTCAGTGGGCCGAACCTCGTTAACACATCGCGCGTTGCTTGGATAACGATTTCTCACTCTATCTCCTTTACATTTGTTGTTCATTATTGTGGTGTATTGCTTGCTTTATTTTTATTGCTCAATTATTGCCTTAAGACCCTAATCACCCCCCTTTAGGGTCCAACAAATCCCCCATGCATAAAAAAACATAGATTTTGATGCTAGAAAATGGTGTCTTCTCTTGGGGCAAAGACGAACCTAGTGCCGGAGAGGAAGAATTTTATATTCTACATTCTGCTGTAAAAGAAACTCAAAGTGGGATCTTCACTTCAAGAATCTTGAAAGGTGAAACTAAGAATGAGATCTCTACTCTAAGAATCGAAAATATTTAAATAACCCTATCTATTTAAACGTTTGACTATCCAATCTAAAAGTAAATTTCTCGTTTATCAAGATGGAAATTCTGACTTCGACCCTAACTGTTTAAATGTTTGACCAAGTACGACTTTTGAAACAACCCTACTGTAGGAAGGTTTGATTGCCTGATGTGGGTGGAAGACTCTCATTTATTGAAAGAAAATACAGGTTTTGGCCCTAACTGTTTAAATGTTTGACCCAATGGAAGTTGAGACGATCTTAACTGTTTAAAGGTTTGACCAAATGAGGGTTTGAGACAACCCTAATTATTTAAAGGTTTGATCATTCAATTTAAAAGTGGACCTCTCGTTCATGAAAGGAATCAAGAGGGGATTTTAGCTTTGACCCTAACTATTTAAAGGTTTAACCAAATGGGGGTTTAAGACGACCCTAATTGTTTAAAGGTTTAATCGTCCAATTTGGAAGTAGACCTCTCGTTCATGGAAGGAATCGAGAGGGGATTTGGTTGTAATCCTAACTGTTCAAAGGTTTGACCGAATGAGATTGGAACGACCCTAACTGTTTAAATGTTTAATCGTCCAATTTAAAAGTGGACCTCTCGTTTATGGGAGGAATTAAGGGGAGATTTTGGTTGTGGTCCTAACTGTTTAAAGGTTTGACCGAATGAGAGTGGCGTGGTACAAATAACAGTGGGAGTGCTAATTTGTTCAGAACACTGTGTTAATACAGTGAAAGTTTCTAGTGTTAAGTTGCAAGGATTTTAACACGAGGGGGCTTGAAATTTCCAATACTATGTCTGGATTCTAAAAATAGAAGTGTTGAGTGCACAGACATAGTGGGAGTTTGAGTGGTTGTAATCATGAAGAATTTTGTGGACTCAACGTCAATTGATTTGATCAGTGAGGGATTTTATGGTGGAAGACTGTGAATCGTCAAGCACATCACAATGACACAATGGTGGTTTTGTGAGGGGAAATTGACTTGATGAAGTTATTGAATCTCGTCTCGATGAAAGAGTGCTCTAGGAGTCACAGTGGGAGGGTTTTAATCATCTTGGAAATGATTAAATAGCCATAGTGGGAGGTTCTTAATAATTTTTTTATTATGATTAAGAATCAATTGGTTTTGGGTTATCCTTAAGAATATCATGTGTAGTATTCTCCAGGAACTTCCCATTAGAATGCATTGAGGTATTCCACCCCCAGCTTTTTGGCGAACTTGAATCCAATTGTATTTGGCCATGTTGTCGGGTTATCCTTAAAAATATTATGTGTAATATTCTTCACGAACTTCTCATCAAAGGTAGGAAAAAATTTAGCATCGTATACCTGTTGGAGGTTTGGAAAAAAGTTTATACTCGTATACCCGTTGGAGTAAAAAGGAGAAGCAGTTTATACTCATATACTCTTTGGAGTCAGGGAAGACAGTTTATACTCGTGTACCTAGTGGAGTTAAAAGGAGGAGCAGTTTATATTTGTATACTCTTTGGAGTTTGCAGATGTAGTTTAACCTCATATACTTATCGGAGATTAGGTCATCTTTATTTGGCTTGTTTTGCCATTATGACGCCGGAGTCAATTAAGGCTTGGATTTTGTTTTTGAGACCGAAGCAAGCTTTGGTGGGATGAAGAACCCTCCTGTGGTATGAATAGTATTTTGAATCCATAATCCTCTTAGCTCCCTCCTGATCTTTAATAGGTGGTACCTCAATTTTGTCATTAGCGAGGAGGTACTTCAATATGGCTGGAACTTCCTCATCCTGAAAGGAGTACTCTTTTGGGAGTCTCGGATCCGGAGTCCTTCGCTGTTTTTAAGGTTGTGGTTGGGATGTCTGATTAACATCAACAGCAACCATAGGCGTTGTCGGTTGGCTTCTCTCAACGTTTTTCCTTCTAAGGAAGTGCTTGACCTGTTCTCCATGTAGTTTTTATTCATTCTATGTGGTTGATGGGACAACCCCCATGACTTTAAGGACATCGAGGGAGAGATTATGATGGCAGGTATGGAGTATGAACTCTTCTATTACCAAATCTCGACAATTCATCGCCTTCTTCTGAAAGCATTTAACGAAGGTGTCAACTGACTCTCTGTCCTTTTTCTTTTCATCCAGAAAAGCTCCGATCGATACTTCGGTGTCATCATCGAAGAAGTTGTTGAGGAATGAACTTTCCATGTTGTCCCAATAATTGATGCTCCCTAATTTGAGATGTCGATACCAATCGAAGGCCGCCTCGTGAAGGGTGCCCACGAATGACCAAATCATTAGGGGTTCATTCTCGGAGATCACTCCTAGGTGGGGCCTAAAATAAAGTAGGTGCTGAGTGGGTAAACATTTCCCGTCAAACGGTATGAAGTTAATTAGATTATTCTTCGTCGGGTACGTGATTGAATCCTACTCTCTTGGATATGGGCACAGAATGCCCATTCTCCTTACTTCTTGAGTGGACATTAAGGCATTGACCTTATTCTTTAGTTCTTTTATCATCTCGTTTAGCTCTTTTATCATCTCGTTGTCATCTACATCTTCCTTTGAAGGACGTTGAGGAGAATGAGTTGGACCACCTTCAGCGTTGTTATCGATGGGACCATCCCCAGCATCTTTGTTGTCAAGAGGAGTATCCATATTGATATTCTCTTTCACTTCCGAATCGCTGTCTACCTGATTAGTAGTGTAGCAATGACTGGATTCACCGTGCTGGTTTGATAACTCTTAGAGTTGTTGGGCATGTACATCCTTGACCCGTTGCACGGCCATCTCCATTTTGATTTTAAAATCTTCTTTTTGTTTGGCCAAAGCTTCTTGAAGAAGTTGAGCCACTTGTTCGATAGTGATCATGAATACCTCTCGAGCTCGCCCCATGCTAGACATTGTATCGTTGGAGATGATTATAGAGAAAGTATCCGAAAGTTCGTCATTTGAAGATAGTCTTTCATACATCCTCGGGTAATTGCTATGTATGATGGCTTATAGCTGGAGCCAAGATATTCGTTAGGCTATCCCTGAATTGACTTTTCTTCCCGGAGAAAAGTCGGGATTAGCATCACTCGAAGCGAGCACAGACTTTCCTTTGTCAGCCATGTTAATGGTGACTTATGGGAGTTCGTCATCTTGAATGGCTGGTCTTCTTTTACGGGAGCGTCTTGATTTGGATTTTGACGCTTTAGTGAAAAGCCTTCGGAATACTGAGGCCCTCTATGGAGCAGTCTTAGGGTAGCTACACTCTGATAAGATTACCCTGATTAACCTCTCACAAGGGAAGTGCGAGTCTAATTTTGGGGTACTTCTCTTTCGAGATTTATTTGTACCCCCAGCCTGATAGTATAACTCATCGACGTTGTGGTCGGAGCAACCTATCAGCTGTTGATTTGATTCCCCATGTATGACGTTATAATGTAACAAACACGTCTTCTTCCAAGGATGTAATGCCTTGTTGGCGTTCGCAGGAGTCACACGTTTATAATTACACCTTCGTGCATGTGGAATCCCAATGGGGTCCCGATCTTCCATACGAACTCCTAAGCGGGTGGTTCCAGGAATCAATTTGTTAGGAGGGCGCATACGACCCCTTGTCTGAATAGTTGTTCGGGAATTATTCAATGGATCCAAGCGTTCCTTAACAGGAGCTTTGCCTTGATCTTTGTGTAGGGGACCAAGGTGATCCTTCAATGGAATTATGAATTTGAAGAGATCCACGCTACCGTAGGGCTTCCCCAGAGGTACGGGAACAAGAGGAGCAGGATCGGAGGTTGACGGAGGCTTAGAAGAAGCTTTGGAGCCAGAATTTAGTAAGAGACACGACTGGTGTCTCTCCCCAAGTGGAGGCATCTTGGCTGTTTTCGGTGTCGTTTTAGCGCTGCTTTAGCCTTTGTCATCCAGACTTGTTTGGATTTTGGTAATTCCTTGAGAAACTCTTCCTTTAGTAATTCTTATACCTTTTGCATAAGGATCCGTGTATGCACAAGGAGTGTACGGTGCTTCTGGATGCGCTCCTCAAGAGTAGAATGAGTTCATTTGACACGAACCCATTTGTTAGTCGGCGGTTGGGAGGAGGACCCCGATACTTGTTATGACGACAGCTTAGCCACTTGGCACATTTTAAACTCTAGATCCGTTTGGTAGCAGAGTCTATCTACCTGCTCCAAAGCTTTGGCAAATTGACGGGCCAGACGTTGATGGTGCCTCTGACGAGCCCTCTTCGTCAGCACCAGTACGCCTTCAATGGGAAACTCCTTGACCTTTATGGAGTTGTCACGAGCGTCAGATCTAGCTTTCTTGGAGCCCAGAGAGGAGTTTTCAACAACATTCAAAAAAAGATTATCACCCTGAGTCTTCAGATCTGAAGGCCAATTAACTTTCTTCATGGAAGTAGTCTTCCTGCGCTTGCAAGGAGAAGAAGATCTGGAGGAGGAGGAGAAGATGTACTCATCAAACTTTTGTTGGTAAAACTCGTATTTGACCTCTTCATTCACATGGATCTTGATTATCGGCTGCGGCACGACAGCCTCGGCAGCGAGGTTGTTGGTTCCCACTGTGGTCGCTAGCGTGTTCGCATCGGAAATCATTCTCATTGCTTTCGAATCCATTACAACTTTAGGCGTTATAACGATTCAAAATAAAAAAATATAGTCTTTTTATAAGACTTAGCTTACAATGAAAATAAAATAGATGACTTCCTAAGAACACACCCAGAGAGATTGTTTATCGGTCTTTTGCTTGCACGGGATCTTTACCGGTACCGGGATTTATCCGTGGACCACTAACTGATCAGATCGGAATAAAGATTTCATTATATTGAAAATGAGATAAGAAATTAAAGTGACTATCTTGGTAACAATGAGACAATCACTCTTCTCGAGAATGACAGCTAGGTGCGATCTCAAGGGAAATTGATGAACAAGATGCAGATCTCTCGAACTCTTCCTCTCTTTGTGCTGAAGAACTCACCAAGATCTCTTCTTCCTCTCTAAAATTCATGCTCCTCGACTCTCCAATTCGACAAGGCTTCACCGAGACTCTAGAATTCTGGATCTCTGTAAATGAAGGCCTTAGGGCCATATTTATAGGCTTCAGAAGCTCGATTTCGGATAAGAATGACCGATTTACTCTCATCTTCAGTTGTAACCAATTAACCATGTTACAAGATAACTTCAAATTAGTTGGGGAGGTTTTGGATTAGAATATACCAAAATCTTGATGGTTAATAGCGAAAACTGTATTTCAAGGCATGAGACAGACTCTGTGCGACAAGACACAAAGTCTGTCTCGGCCTTGGCCGAGACACACATTGTGTCTTAGCCTTGGCTGAGACACAACATGTGTTTCGACCTTGGTCGAGACAAAACATGTGTCTCAGCCTTGGTCGAGACACATTTTGTGTCTCGGCTTTGGCCGAGACATGACATGTGTCTCGGTTTCGACCGAGACGCTATTTTGCGCGCCTTGACTATTTTTTCTTGTAGTTTCCCGGTCTGATCTTGGAATGATGTTATTCAAAATGCATTGGAAATCCAGAGAAGAGATCTACAATCTCCCATAGGTGAATCACACATGGAGTGGATGAGACACAAGTGACTCTTCGTCTTTCGTGGATGAAACGTAACTCCCGATCGAATCGTCTTTTCGTTATTATGCTGTCCTATTGATTCGTACACTTCGTCGACTCATGTTATGTGCTTGTCAGCATTATAATCCACTTTGACTCAGATTAATGATGTTCATCGTCTTCTCTCCATCTCGAGCTTCGTACAGTAACCTATAGGCATATTTTGATGCCTACAACTAGAGTTATGCATGTTGTGCATAGTCAGCAGTCTAGGAAAATACAAATAAACTTAAAGGCAAATGATCAGCATAAACTTGGGTATAAACCAGATAAATGGGATATAACTCAGAAAACTTGAGGTGGTAATTTTTTTAGGTTTGTGCATGCTGTGCATGTGCAGAAGTCAGGGACAAATAAAAGCTTCCCTATAGATGATAGCTCATGTGTCCAAATTCAAAGGAAGAATCAACAACATCGTGTCACATCTATCAGTAACTCTTTCTCTCACCAGGATACTTTGATCTCTGATCCCTCTACAATTGATAGAGGGGGTATGTTTCTAAAATGAACTTGTCATTTTGGAATGTTAGGGGATTGAACAAATCCTCTAAGCAACATTTGGTGAAGCATTTCATTTCTCAGTATCATCTCTCCTATATAGCTTTACTAGAAACAAAAATAAATGATAGTAAATTGCCTATTACTGTTAGGAAAATTACAAGTTACTGGAGATGGATTTTAAATGTTGATCATGCCAGAAAAACCAGAAATTTGATCATGTGGAATCCCAACATTCTGGAAATTAATATTGTTAGTTCCTCTGCACAACACATCACATATACTATTAAATCCTTGGATGGAAGATTTGAAAGTATTATTTCTTTAGTTTATGGGTTAAATCAATTGGAAGCCAGGAAGGATCTTTGGTTAGATTTAAAGCTCATTCATCAATCTTCTGGAATCACTCCTTGGCTCTTGTGTGGAGATTTTAACTCTGTTATTAGTAATGAAGAGAAGCTTGGAGGTTCAGTGCTCACTGAGACTGATTTAAATGATTTCAGGGACTTCATCTCTGATTGCAATCTCAACCACCTAAATTCTATAGGGTGTTTCTACACTTGGAATGACAAATAAGACTTAAATTCATGGATATGGTGTAGACTGGACAGAGCTTTGGTGAATGATCCATGGTTGCACATATACAACTCTAGTCAGGTAGAATTTCTCCTTCCAGAATTTTCTGATCATTCCCCAGCTTTAGTCTCCATTTATGAAGATAGTATGTTAGGTCAAAGGCCTTTTAAATTTTTTAACATGTGAACTAAGCATGATAGTTTCTTGCCCACAGTTGCTAGTATCTGGCAGAATAAAATTACAGGTTTTAAAATGTTTTCGGTTTGCCCCAAATTAAAAATTTTGAGAAGTGCACTTAAAGACATGAACAAGAGGCATTTCAATAACATCAGTGAACAAGTTCTGAGAGCTAAACAGGCTTTGGAAGAAACTCAGCAAAATCTTCAGATCAACCCTCTATGTCAATCTGTTATCAGCAAAGAGAAGGAATGTATAGCTCTATATAACAAGTTGCTTGATTGTGAAATATCTTTTTACCAACAAAAATCTAGGATTGCCCGGAGTATAAAAGGTGACAGGTGCACTAACTTCTTTCATTCTATCATTAAACTCAATAGGCACCATAGCAAAGTGATGGTCCTTTACAATGACATGGGGCAAAGAATTACAAGTGGGGATGAGATAGCTAAAGAATTTGTATCCTATTACAAGAATCTCATGAGAAAAGCTATTGACACTATTGAACTAGATATTGTTATCATTAAAGTTGGGCCTTGTTTGATAGGTTCTCAAGTCAGTCTATTAGCCAAACCTGTATCAAAAGAAGAAATCAGAGAAGCTATCTTCTCAATTCCTAAAAACAAATCTGCTGGGCCTGATGGACATGGTGTTAATTTCTTTAACTCAACATGATCCATTTTGGGGGATGAGGTATCTCTTGCTAGAGAGGAATTATTTAAACTAGAAAGCTCTTAGGAGTGGTAAATTCTACATCCATTACTCTTATTCCTAAAGTGCAATGTCCCAAAACACCCTCTGATTTTAGGCCCATCTCTTGTTGCAATTTCCTATACAAGTTTATATCTAAAATTCTGGCAAATAGATTAAAATTAGTTATGGGTCATTTGGTGAATGAATCTCAAAGTGCATTTGTAAAAGGCAGACAAATATTAAGAAATATCTTGTTGGCTCATGAATTAGTTAAAGGCTATAGAAGGAAACATATATCACCAAGAGTCACGTTAAACATTAATATTAAGAAGGCATTTGATACCATCAGTTGGAAGTTTCTTAAAGAGATGCTCAAAGGGTTAGGGTTTTCTGACCTTATAATAGATAGGATCATGGCATGTATATCCAGTCCTAAGTTTTCAATCTCTCTCAATGGCTCCCTTCATGGATATTTCAAAGGTGAAAGAAGCTTGAGACAAGGTGATCCGCTCTCTCCCTATCTTTTCATTTTGGGTATGGAATATCTCTCGAGAAGCTTAGACATGCTAAAACATGACAGATTTTTCAAATTTCATCCTAAGTGTGGAAAACTCAAAATTACTCATCTAATATTTGCTGATGATATGCTATTATTTGGAAAAGGGGATGTTTACTCAGTCCAGAAATTGTTTCTGTGTGTCAAGAAGTTTAGTGAAGTCACTGGTTTGGATGCTAACAAAGACAAGTGCTCTGTTTTCTTTGGAGGAGTTGAAGATACTGTCAAAAATTCAATCAAAAATCTACTGGAATTCTCAGAGGGTGTTCTACCAATCAAATATTTAGGAGCACCTCTTATCTGTAGGAGGTTATCTTATGTAGACTGCAGTGCTTTCATAAACAAAGTGTCCAACCAGCTACAAACTTGGCAAAAGCACGGTAACCTCATTTATGCTGGTAGATTACAAATCATCAGGAGTGTTATTCTGGGTGTTCAAGTATTTTGGACAACAAATTACATATTGCCTGTCAAAGTCACTCAAAAGATTGATGAATTGTGTAGGTATTTCTTATGGGGGTAGAACAAATCAATCTCCTAAAGTCCATTTAGTTGCTTGGCATAGTGTTTTCCTTGAAAGAAAGCAAGGAGGGCTAGGAGTGTTTTCTACTTCTATTTGGAACCTGACAGCCATTTTGAAGAATCTATGGTTCATCTATGTTAATAAGGAAACCCTCTAGATTAAATGGGTGCATGAGACTTATTTGAATCACAGTGATATATGGTGTTTGTAGAAAATTTGGAATAAAAGAATGAAAGAAAATTTTGATTTAAATTCTCTCGGTCTCAATTACAATTGGATTTCGATTATAAAAGAGAGGAGAATGATCTGGATTCTCCCCTTTGTTTAATTCTGGGTTCTTCACGGTGGCGATGGAGTGCCTTTCTCGAATGCTCGCGTCGAGTTTGCTCTCCGTTGACGATCCGAACGTCTTGATTCACTAGAACGGTATCTCCTCCTCACGATTTGACACTGTGGAGAACTTGCAAAGTAAGTTTTAGAACTCTTGATGAGTTGATAACTCTGAACGAGTTTGAAACTCTATGAAAGAGTTGATTTAACAGAAAATCGGTTTGACAAGCCAAAGCCGAAGGCTCCAAGGAACTTTGTCGCTACAGGAAGCTCTAGCAATTTCCCTAAAAAGTAAGCCGAAGATCTCTTCTTTGCTGCCCAAAAAGAAGGATCAATCTTAGAGCCAAAAATCCAGCCCCAACTCAATTGAGTTTCCTATTATTTATAGGGGATTAAGGGGTATAATCATCCCCTTAATTCGCTCCTAAGTGGGGATGAATGGGCTGTAACCGCCCCCTTAAACAGCTTCCCAAATCGTGGGGAAAAACGATTTAGAAACTGTTTAGTTCGTGCTTTGAACGAGTCGAGTCAAACGTTGAAAAATAGCGTTCAGGGCCCGAACTCTGCGTTTTTAGACTAAAAACGCAGAGTTGGGCCTATTTTGGTGCCTGAATGCACAGGTCAAGCTGTGTTGTAAATCTGAAACGCAGAGTTGGGACGCAGAGATAAACTCTGCGTTTTAGACCTGAGACGCAGAGTTGGGACGCAGAGATGAACTCTGCGTTTTAGACCTGAGACGCAGAGTTGGGATGCTACATGAACTCTACATTTTGAGTCCACGAACTCTGTGTTTTGACTCTGGAATGTAGCCACGACCTTTGCGTTTTGAGTTTGGAACGCAACCACGACCTCAGCGTTTTGAATCTCAAATGCGGTCACGACCTCTGCGTTTTGAGTTTAGAACGCGGGGATGACCTCTGCGTTTTGAATCTTGGATACAGATGTGAGCCTCAAGCAGGCTCGGTGAGTTTTAGGCTAAGTCCAATGTTCAGGCGAAGTGCAGTCTCACAGACGGACTTCAGAACATAACTTGCTGAGAAGAACATGTCATAACTTTCAAACCGTAAGTCAGAATGAGACGAATTATATATGAAAATTGGCTATCTCGACGAGATGAAGCTGACCAAACCGACCCCTTAGGGTTTGGTTTGCTTCCTCTATTTTGCCAAATTCCTTCCGGTTTGAGAGATATATGCGCTTTGATATGAAGAGACCGTCAATTTGTAGTCTCTTTTACTAGAGCGTTGCAAAGATCGTCACCTTGTAACCTTCGTCTTGGCTCCTTAAAATATTAGAGTCATCAGATTGTAACTCCCGATGTTGATTGTGAAGGCTGTTGATTAGAGCTTTCATCAGTTGTTGCGAAGGTCATCAGATTGTAACCTTCATCGATCTACGTGAAAGTCTTCAAATTATAGTCTTCTGGAAACCGTCGAATTGTAACTTCTATCATTGGTGTTTGATGAGGATCAGCTATCTGTTGTGATTTTTAGACAGCCTACATATGGCATGTGATTGCAAAAAATGATGATTCTTGGATGTGGAAGTAAATGATAAAACTAAGAGATAAAGCTATACTTCATTGCGGGGGGATTGATAATCTTTTGAATCTTCTTAGTACATATTTCAATAACTCAAAATCTCAGTTATCTGCTCTGTACAATGCTCTTTCCCCAGCTTCTCAAAGGATGCCATGACATGATACAGTGTGGGACAAAATGTGCTACCCTAAATATTCTTTCATCTGTTGGCTTGCAGTTTAAAACAGACTGCTTACCCATGATAGACTGATGAGAAGAGGTGTTATAAATGCTAATATGTGTTGCTTATGCTCGGGTGATAGTATGGAAAGTCGTAATCATCTTTTCTTTGAATGTGGTTTCTCAAGTGAAGTGTGGAACTGTATTATGAACTGACTAAAATTCAAATGGAAGGCATGTGATTGGAGGCTCCTCGTGGACTGGTATTGTTCAAGGCTAAAGGGAAAGGGATTCAAGCAAGGAATTAAGTGCATGCCTCTATCAGCAACTATCTATAGAATCTGGAATGAACAAAACATCAGATTTTTTAGCAAAAATGCAGAAGTGTGGAGCAATTGGTTAAGGACATAAAGATGGATATATTCTCTACAAATCTAAATATTCCCATATTAGATGGAAATAGGGATTGGTTGCTTTCTTTGTAAAGCCCTGCATGAAGGGAGTTTGTTAGAGTATGTTGTTTTCAGTTTTTGATATCTCGTATGATATAATAAGATTCTTGATGTACATAAATTTCTCAATTTGGTAAATGAATAAAATCTTTTCATTGACCAAAAAAATCTTGTGAGAGATGTATGATCATGGCTTTAGAATTTAAGATTGTTATTATAATTTCATTGTCACTTGGTCAGTAAGTCTCTCATGTTATATTTGTTTTGCAAAATTCCCCATCGAGTAATGCTTAATGTATAGTTAGTGGCTAATTATATGGTTGACAAAATCCCCATCGGATAATGTGAACCATATAATTATGATTTATGTAGCACTTTCTTGTAGCTAATTATATGATTTACAAAATCCCCATCGGGTAATGTGAATCATATAATTATGTTTTCTATGGTAGCAGATAATAGCTTACTATATGGTTTACTAGATCCCATCGGGTAATGTGAGTCATATAATATTTTTTTTGGTCAATGAAATATATTTTATTCATTTTCCAATTGAGAATTTTAAGAACATCAAAACAATCCAGAAAAAACTAGAAGACAACTATGAAAGAAAACTTTACATTTGCTCAATCTTATCTTTTATGTAAGGAGAAACTTTATCATTCAAAACTTTAGAGAGGATGGATAGCTTCACAGTCCGAAACAAGAATTCAGGGCCTCTGGCTTTGTGCTGGAAAATCCTCTGATTTCTTTCTTGCCATATAGTATAAACTAATACTGATAATGCCAGTCTTTTTAGTTTTTTCATAAAACCCAAACCCTTCAGTCTCAAGTTGTACCAGTCAATGATACAATCCCAATTGCATGATTTCCAATTATAATTCAACCAATCCATAACTCTATTCCATATACTAGTTGAATATTCACGTTCAAAAAAGAGGCGTCTGCAAGTTTCCTACTGCTGGTAAGAACACAGAACACAGAGATTTGTGTCAAGCATCCTCATGTGGCATAGACTATCTTGCGTTAATAATCTAGAATGAATGACTAACCATAAGATAAAAGAATGCTTAGGGTAGAGCGAACCATCCCAGACTGTTTTCGACCAAGCAACTTGAGCATTTTGTTGAATTAGTTCAATGTAGATAGAAGATATATAATTGAACCTTCCCCTCAGAGCAATTCATGTTGATAACATTTTGAATATTTATAACATTACTTAATTTGTCAATCATCATATTCCTCACTTTAAGAAGTTGCTTCCACATCCAAGAATCATTCACCCTTATTTAAACTTGCCATATAATATTACTAATATTACTTAGCAACACTAAAAGATTAATCACTACAGACATGGAATTTCATTGTGCTATTCTAGCAGAGGCTTAATCGCGTGTAATTGTAAGCAATCTGTCAATGAAAGTACATATAACAAAATTAGTAATTCATAAATTACATACCTCCATGATGAACTTGATTAACCTTCTCCAAATGATCATCAACTTCCGTAGTGTCATCCGTAGATCGATTATTTATCTTTTCCATTATAGAGAGAATTTTCTACAAGTGATTAGCTTGCACCTTTCGACTAGAGATGTTGAATTGCAACTTCACTTTTAGGACCCGGCCCTGAATGTATATATATATCTATATAAGAAAAATGTTTTTACCATCTCTAGAGATAAACCTTTTCACCTCCCCATGTGAAGTTATTGCTAGCCATAATTGTTCACATTAATATGCCAATAAATCCATAATAAAATTATACACATGACCTTCAGGTTCTAAAATAAGTTTCATAATTCTAGTAAAGTGCCATGGAGCAACACTGTTTGGGGAGGTTTGAACTATCCTAAACATTCCTTTATTTGTTGGCTTGCTGTCCAAAACAGGTTGCAAACAAGGGATAGATTGATGAAGAGAGGGATCGTAAGTGAAAATATGTGCACCTTATGTTCCGGTCAAGAGAACAGAGACCACTTATTCTTTGATTGCCCTTTTTCAAGTGAGATTTGGAACTAGGTGATGTTGTGGCTCCAATTCAAATGGAGAGCCTGCAATTGGCATAATCTTCTGGACTGGTACTGTAACAAGCTTAGAGGTAGAGGTGACAAAGTGAAGATCAAAAGACTGGCGTTTACTACCACCCTGTACAAAATTTGGTGTGAACGCAACTGTAGAATCTTCAAACAACAGTGCAGGAGCAAAGACCAATTGATAAAGGAAATCAAGATGGACATACTGATCATTGTCCTTAATAGCTCCTTGGCGGATAACCTCAAAGAATGGATTAGTCTCTGTTAATAGCTTAGAAAGATATATGATCTTTTTTTTGATTTGTTTTTGATTTCTTGATACCTCACAAAGGAGGTTCTTGATGTTCTCAAAAGCTTACATTTGGTGAATGAATAAAATTTATTTCATTGACCAAAAAAAAAATAAAATAAAATAAAATAAAATAAAATAAGTTTCAAAGTTTAACATAATTAGGAAATTAATAATATTGCGAAATCATTAAAAATCTTACACGGATGCACTAGGCGATTCAATGCAGGTCTTCGCAATTAAAAAATAAAAATGTCAGTACCATGAAATATCTTTAAAACAAAGAAAATAAAAACATAATTTCATAACTTTTTCTTCTCATGTGCGACTATACTCACGTTGTAACAACAGTTATGCACCAATCTAAAGATATAATTAAACCATATTCTCATGTGAACATACATGGTAATTATGAAATCAAGTGAATTATATATGTTCAGGGTGTTTAGGAAGACTTATTTTTAAGCTTTTAAGTTATCCTAACTTTTAGTGGCCGGCTTTTGGTTTTTTGGATAAAAATACTATAAAAATTGTTTGAGTAGAATAGTAATTTATTTGGTCAAATCCAGCTTTTTTAGATGAGCTTATAAGCTACTTTTTCAAAAGCTAAGGTATACTAGCTTTTTTAAATGTGACTTATAAGCTAACTTATTAGGCATTTTACCAAATAGATAGAAATAAACAAGCTAGCTTAAAAGCTAGTTTGACTAAAAAATAAGCCTCCCCAAACACCCTCTAAACAACTTTAAATTTAGATACCAAGATATATATTAATTCCCATCATATGTTCTTTTCTTGATACTTATCATATTTGGCAAACCACTAAAACTAGGTCAGGTTCAAACCGAGTCTAGTTTTAATATAGTTTTTTTTTCTTTGGGTGAAGGAACTTCCCCACGGTCTTTTGGACCATGGGTATCAAACTGCCAGGGGTGGCTAACGATCACCCCTCAATGCACCCTCTCGAGTATTCCACGAAATTAAATCATGCAGGTGCTCTCTAAGATAGTTGAACTGGAGACCATAGTATATTATTCATAAGCAGTTTACTAACTCGTCTAGACCCTCTTAGGTATTATTATAGCTCTTAGGTATTTTTACTATAATTTTGTGTCTGGTAAAAGTTGGGTTAATGCTGACACAACTTATTTTAGATCATTTCCAGCCTCTTACTATTAGACTTATAACATTCTTTTTTTTCCCAAATAAAATAATAAAAACCTAGAAATAAAATTTTAACATATAATATTTTTCAAATAAATACTATTTTCTTAAGAATAATTTTTGGATAAAGTTTACGTTTTCCAAAATAAAATTCAAAAAATAATATACATATAAAAGATAATTATTTCTAAAAATTAATATATTTTTGAAAAAATATTATTTATTCAGAAAATACTATTTAAAAAAAATATCATTTTTAGCAAAAAATATTATTTTCAAGGAAAAATCATTTTCCAAAATTTTTTAATTTTAATTTGAACTATTTTGGGGAAGATTATTTTTTTAATGTTCCAAAACATAATTTTTAAAATAAATATATCCTTCAAAAGTAAATTTTGTTATAAGAATATTAAAATTTTAATTTTTCTGTAAATAACTGTACATGTTAGTTCTTTGTTATATGTACAAGAGTATTCACAAGTTTGTCCATTCATAATATGCTCAAATCACAAACATTATATCCATGACCTAGTTGCAAAACTAAAGCTACTTAATAACTCTTAAAAAGTGTCCTAAAGAGTAGTACTTCTATCAGAATACTGCTCTATGTGGTAGAATATCAACGACACTTGACCCATGAAAATTAGAAAAATGCCCTCCGTGTTGTACTCCCTAAAAATATGTACTCCCTAGAAACCGACACTTGTCAACTAAACCCTACCTGATGTACTATTCTCACAACAAACAAATTTGAGCTTTGCTACAGCGACCCAAAATATGGGACCAATAGAGAGACAAGTGAGGTGTCTCCCTCTTATTGGATAATGAGTTGATGACCAACTCATTATCCAATAGGTGGGAGACACCTCACTTGTCCTCTCTATTGGTCCCATATTTTAGGTCCTTGAGGAATTTTTCAACTAATTTTACCATTCAACTGGATCCCCTAATTATCATTCAACCACATCCCCCTGCTGCATTATTATGTTGCTCCGTCTCAACCAATCAAAAGGGGGAATCCGTAACTCCTCAAGTATCAAACAAGAAGACAAAAAGTTAAATAATCCTACTCAACAAATTGCTTGATCAGGCTGTCAATATTCAATGCCTTGATATTGTTGTATTTATATTCTCTCTTCTCAATTAAAAGTTCGTTGAGGGTAGCTGTATCTCCTCTCCTCACTCGCCTCAACGCCCCCTCCGCTCCGCCTCACACCCGCCCCATTTAAGCCCGCCCTCCACTTCTTCCGCCTACGCATCTCTGCTCTCGAATCCTCAACACTTCCTCTTAGGTTTCGAAAAAGCTTAGCTGTTAGGTATTATAGCAAGCGGCGACGGGGTCGATATGCCTGAATCGAGACCTCGACTTCCCGGAGATTTCCTGCCTTTCCGTCAAGTCAAGTACGTCAAGCTCGGCTATCACTACTTGATCTCCAAGCCATATATCTCCTCTCGTCCCTCTTCTCGCCGCCGGCTGCAGCTACACTTTCTCGTCTGAACGGTCGACGACCTGTATGTCACCTGGGACCAGCTCCGCCTCCATGTCGTCACCGGTCATCCTCTGCACGCGTAACCCTCGCCTTCTAACAACTCTTATATTTCACGACGAGGCCGCCGTCCGGTCTAACTCCCTCGACTTCTCGTGCTACAAGCCCGAGGAGGCGAGGAAGTGCCCGAAGCGGACCTCTTCGTGGAGGCGGTCGGCAGGCGGGGCCCTTCAGCCGAGGTAGAACAATTTCTTCCAGAAGAAGATTCTGGAACGTTCTGGGCTCGGGCAGTCGACGTACTTCCCCGAGGCGGTGCTGAGGGTGCCCCCGAACCCGTGCATGGCGGAGGCGAGGAAGGAGGCGGAGATGGTGATGTTCGGGGCGATCGACGATCTCTTGGCGAAGGCCAACGTGAAGCCCAAGGATATCGGGGTGCTCGTGGTGAACTGCAGCTTGTTCAATCCGACGCCGTCGCTGTCTGCTATGGTCGTCAATCGGTACAAGTTGAGGGGGAACATCGCCAGCTACAATCTTGGAGGCATGGGATGCAGTGCTGGGCTCATCTCCATAGATCTCGCCAAGCAACTGCTTCAGGTTATAGTTCGCACCTCTAAACAGTTAATATTCTAATTGATATAACAATAAAACAGAAAATAAATAAATAAGTAAGAATTCTGTTTTTCATCAGTTTTGTTAAGAATTGTCCCATTTTTTACTATTATTATATCATTAGCAATGCTTCGGTGCTCCATAATTAGATTTTTTTTTTAAAATTTTAAAATCTTAGAAAATGGAAAAAAAAAAACTAAAAAAAATAGAAAGGGCTATTTTTAACCTTTGCTGTTTAATTTAAATCATTTTCTTTTACTATCATATCTCTTCCCAAACTATCCTACTCTATTCACATATTAGCCAAAAAAAATCATTCTGATGCAAATCACAAGAGTTTAGTATCAACGTGATTCTGTTAACTCTACCTATATATGTTATTGAAAAGTTATTTTTTATTGAACCCATTAACTAAAGTTTGGTCCATAAGTTAAATTTTGGAAATAAATAAATAAATAATGGTTAAATTTTTAATATTTCTTCTATTTATAAAATTTTTATTATTCCGTTAAACACAACTAATCATCTTCTTTTTGTTGACGATATGTCATATGAGGCAATTTTAATCTTTAAAAAATAATTAAAAATAATAAAAGATAAATAAGTATGATGCATGTTTAATTTTCATAAGAATTTCAATCTAAAAAATTAATCCAAGCAAAAAAAAAAGATGGGACTTTTGAAAGGAAAAATCGTAGAATTTTGATAAGTTAAAAACTGTATTTTTTTTATAGGAAATAAATAACTGAAATTTTTTGATAGGAAAAAAAATAGCCTCGATTAGTTATAGACTGGATTAAAACTTTAAAACCAGTTTCTCTTGACTTTCATTCCCTAGAATAGCCTTTAAATTTGATTTCATTACAAATTTAGGTGCTGAGAACTCCTTTTAACTGCCTTAACCCATAAATTGTGAATTGAGAGGGAATAATTTACAGGAAAAAAAATTACAACTCATTGCCATCGGTGCTCCAAGGAGTTTGGAGTACCAAAGCTGTTGACCTATATCATTTTTAATATTCCAACTAATTTAATTGTCCTATATCAATTTTATTACTTATTACTCCAAGGAGTTTGTAATCTTCTAAAAATCCATATGATGTCGACGCAATCATCCCCATGGGACCGTCTGCTATCTAACGTCTCCTTTATCCTAATTATGGAAAACGATCAAAGGTCAATAATCATGGAATTAGGAAAACACTCTTCCTCTTGTTCATAAATTTTATGATGGATCCACTTAATCTTTAGGCAGTTTATCTAATCCTAGCATATTAAGTGACCAAGACACCAGAGACAATTAATATAATAAACTATGACTTGTCCTACAAGAGAGGGTCTAGGTGGTTGAGCAAAATTTCTGAGCTAGTAAATTTAGTGGGGTTTAATAATTAATGGCCATTTGAAAACAAGGGCAGATTTTTTTTTTTTTTTTTGTTGCACGTCGCTTTCCAACAATATATGCATCGGGTCATCTAGCTGGTATACTGATGCAACTGTATGTGCAGAGCCTTTCTAAATTTATATCGTTTAGCTGTCATGCTTAATTAGGTGCAAAAAGTATGAGAGTGAATTACTAAAAGTATTGTAATCTAGAAGAAAAAGGGCAACTTAGTTAGACCTGGACCGATATTTTGGTTTTGTAAATAATAAGATGTGTGGATACTCTTATTATGCTAAGGATCTGAATATTCAAAATTTCTATAGACATCAAGTCTTATGAAGAATTAAATTGATTGAATTTCCAATTATTTCCAATTTCACACAGGTTCACCGCAACTCCTACGCATTGGTAGTAAGCATGGAGAACATAACCCTGAACTGGTAATACGGGGCCAAGCAACCGCTGCCATCTAGTCTCCAACTGCCTCTTTCGCATGGCGGTGCGCCATCCTCCTCACACCGCCGTTCAGACCGCCGCCGCTCGAATATCCAGCTCCTTCCACACCGTCCGGACCCACAAGGGCTCTGAGGACCGCTCCTACTCCTGCGTCTTCCAAGTAAGAGACCAAGCCGGAAAATCGGCGTTTCCTCTCGCAAAGCCTAATGGCTGTTGCCGGAGAGTCCCTTAAAGCCAATATTACCACCCTCGGCCCTCTCGTCCTCCCGCTGTCGGAGCAGTTCCTGTTCTTCTTGACGCTAGTCGGACGAAAGATATTCAAGATTAAAATGAAACCTTACATCCCGGACTTCAAGCTTGCGTTCGAACACTTCTGCATCCACGCAGGTCAATTGATGAATATTAAACAATTTGACTTATTTGAAACCGAAATAGATTTTTATAACTAAAAGTTAATACCTAGAGATCCGTGCATCATATGAAGAGACTTTTCATCAATGGATAGAAACTTTGGTGGATGGTCCATTTGAGTTGACATAAGTTTCTCTCTCTCTATATATATACACACACACATATCTGATTTGAATATTTGATTAAATGTATAGTTAATAATTAAATTAATCAAATATACATCTGGTTAAATTTTGTTTGCTCATGCACAGGTGGAAGAGCAGTGTTGGATGAGCTGGAGAAGAACCTGGAACTTAGTGAGTGGCATATGGAGCCATCAAGGATGACCTTATATAGGTTTGGGAACACGTCGAGCAGCTCGCTGTGGTACGAGCTAGCGTACACGGAGGCGAAGGGGAGGATGAGGAGAGGGAACCGGGCTTGGCAGATTGCCTTTGGATCTGGTTTTAAGTGTAACAGCGCTGTGTGGAGAGCGTTGAGGACGATTAGACCGGAGAAGGAGAAGAACCCTTGGAGCGATGAGATCCACGGGTTTCCCGTTCATGTTCCCAGGGTCGATACCATTGCGGGGTGAGAAGAGTGTGGTTTAGGTTTATTGTGTGTTGTGAAGCTAATATATATATGTACGTACAAGTAGACAGAAAGAGAGAGCGAAATATGTGAATTTGATTTATTTGGATGAAATTATCATTAGTGTAGCATTTTGTTTACATTTTTTTGAATTTTTTTTGTCGATGTAAGGTACATTATGTTTCTTTGTACTGGAGAAATTGTTCTAATAATTAAGTTATTGTGTAGCTAGTCTAAGCGGGAGGTACTTGTATGTCTGGATATAAGAGTTTCATACCGCAGAATCTCAATTAATGAGGATAAATGATGATAACTATCAACTTTTTCTAGATTCCAGAACTATAAGAAGAATTATGGGACAAGCCATCATGTGGAAAAAAATCTTCGGTACTCCATGAGTACTACACTATTCCAACAGGAGGAGGGTGTAACAAAAGGAAAATTATTGACTCCCTATAAATAAGATTATTCGAATCCATGAAGAAAATATTAAAGAGGAAATTTATTGATAAAAGATTATTCTCCTTTGAGTTACATGACTCTTTTTAAATAGAAATATAAATAAGAATCCTAGTAAGACTAGAATTATAAAAAAAATAGAAAGTTTTAATCCTACCCTAAAAAGACTCCCTATAATAGAGGAAATAAATCATGAATCATAATTGAATTTATTTCCTAATCTAATTTAACTCTAACATTGAATTTATTTGTTAATCTAAATAGACTCTAAATTTATTACTAAAAATAAACTAAAACTGATTATTTTTTTATTTTAGCCAAAACTGGGTATAAACAATGAGATTTAAAAATCTGACAATCTGGTTGGCTCCATCTCATCGAGATAGGCGGTTTATATATATAATATGTCAGAATCCGCCTTCTAGGCTAGAAGATATGATTGTTTCTTTGTGAAAGTCAATAATACAATAAATTTGTAGTTAGCTCGTGGTTGTCCGAATCCTCCATGAAGTTGTCTGTTAAGCGTCCTAAATCAGTCTCCCCTTGTTGAAAGAAGCTCGACTCTGAGCTTATATTTGCTTGAATATATAGTAGCTTCATCAATAAATATTTTTCTTCTCCTGTATCGATCAGCATTCGCCTTGTGCTTAGCATAGATTTTTTCCATTTGTTCTTTTACCTCCTCAGCTAGTACTTCTTTTGAATTAAATTCGTATATTATTCTTTCCCACATAATGTGTATTTTATTGGCGGCATGTGGATATGCAATTGACTTGAAAAACTTCTCAAAAATATTCCATGTTGCTTCATATTCTAGTGCTGGAAGTATCATCAAAATCATCTTGAAACTATTCACAACCATTGCTTCCAGAGAAGAAAACCCCGCATCATACTTCATACACAATTCTTTCATCTCCTTTGTCTCTAGCCTTCCATCAAGCAATTCACACATATCATCAATTGTCTCACTCTCTAATTTATCATTCTCCTCCATCGGGACAACATTAATATATGCAATATCACTCTCAACCCCTTTGGAAATATCATGCATATCAAACATCTTCACTATCATCTCACCATCATGAATCTATTGCATAACGAGTGTTTGCACCTTAGGAGGGATTTCATCATGGGCAGGCTCTTCGTTTCCAATTACAACTAAGTCATAGATCGCTTCAAATTGCTTCATATTTTCTGCTAAAGCCTTGTTGTTTGCCACCAAAAGTTTCTTCTTCTCAGTAGCCTTTCTATTAGATGACTCATTTTCTATAAGAGGTATAAGTACATTTCTGCGTCCATCCTTCTTGAAGATACAAGCATTGGCTCTCGCTTCTATGGGTAGCTCCAATATCGAATTGTCATGGCCTACCTAAAATTACATGACAAGCTTCCATCTCGACCACATCACACAACAACTCATCAACATAGTTGTGGCCGATAGAAAAAGGTACCCGACACATCTTATCTTTTGGCACATCATTACCCTTGCGAATCCAGTAGATCTTATAGAGAGGTGGGTGTTTCTTTATCTTCAAACCAAACTTATTCACCATACGCCGAGAGACAAGATTCTTGCTACTGTGACTATCAATGATAACATCACAAACCTTCTACATCACAGTGCATCTCATGTGGAAGATATTATCCTCCGGAGGTAGTTCTTCTTTCTTTATTGCTTCTTTAGTACTCTTCCAAACTCCAAGATCTTGCTTAGGGTCATTATCACTGTTGAATTCATCCTGTGGAGTCAGATCACGTCGTTGGTAACCATCAACCCGATTTTGAACTCCTATCGTATTCAAATGCTTCATTACGCAAGTCGATCTATGGCTGCCTTAATCTGATTGACGTTAGTCTTCAACTCATTGAACTCGGTTTGAGAAATAGGGGCTTTGTTGCCTACCATCGGATCAGAAAAATAAAACTCTGATACTAATTAACGCAGCGCAGAAGTGATAAACCTCGGAATCTACCAAGGATTGTTCTCTGAATCCACAAAGAACGATCTTTGAATCCACGAAGAACTTTAAATCCATGAAGAAAATATTAAAGAGGAATTTTATTAATAAAAGATTATTCTTCTTTGGATTTACATGACTCTTCTTAAATAGAAAAATAAATAAAACTCCTAGTAAGACTAGAATTATAAAGAAATAAAAAGTATCAGATCCTACCCTAAAAAGACTCCCTATAATAGAGGAAAGAAATCATGAATCAAAATTGAATTTTTTTTCCTAATCTAATTTAACTCTAACATTGAATTTATTTTCTAATCTAAATAGATTCCAACTTTATTACTAAAAATAAACTAAAAGCTGATTACTTTTGGATTTTAGCCAAAACTAGGTATTTCTAATGAGATTTTAAAAATCTAACAATCTGGTTTGCTTTGTCTTATCGAGATAGGCGATTTACATATATAATATGTTAGAATCTGTCTTCCATGCTAGAAGATATGATTGTTTCTGTGCAGAAATTAATAATATGATAAATTTGTATTTACCTCGTGATTGTACGAATCCTCCATGAAATTTTCCATTAAGCGTCCTACATCAATATGCCATAAATCACTTATAAATGAGAAAATAACGAGATCACTTATAAATAAGAAGATGAGAAGTTGTGTGCCAAAAAAGCTTATTCCTACTGGGTTGGTTTATACCCCCTTGATGCTCCTTCAGCACCTAAGAATTTCTCGCATCGTAGCCTCTTGATCTGCTTTCTAATGTAAAAAATCCCCTCCATTAGTTTTGTATGTCATAGGCATATGCACTTTTCCCAAAACCCCAAAGTGCCATTGGCAACAGAATGTTAGGTCTCGTATTTTAATGATGATTTACAAACCATATTATTGGTGCTAATTGCTTACCAAGTGATATTGTGCGGGATATATTTTATCAAGCAAAATAGTACCATTATTAGAGGATGGATGTAATTTGCATCGTAACGATGATATCGGTGGAGGTAGAGGCAAGTTGATGAAGAAGAGCTTACAAGTACAAAATTTACAAGAGGAGCTTAATCAACAAATTAACAAATATCAAGACTCAAGACTTTGTATATATATGTGAGTGATATTTACATTTTTATTTTCTCTATAGGTCATAATGTAGGTAAGAAATAAAGGTGATAACTTTTGAAGCATTTGGGGTTAATACACACACATTTCCAAATACCGTATTTTTTGACCGTTTTGCAAAATGATAAGTTTTCACAATTAGAAAATGATATTTGAAATTTATTTTTCTAACATGCTTATTTTCATAAGAATAATTATTTTCCCAAATTTCATAAATTTTGAAATTTATTTGTTAGGAATCTTGACCCCAAGATTAGTTTATTTTGATGATAACAAATATTATATGTTATGTGTATTATGTGCTAATATTTGTTTTGCAGTATCAGAGCTATATCAACAATTATATTCAAAGAGATACTCAAGACATAGATGAGTTCAAGGCAAAATGAAGCAAAGAAGAAGATATACTTCATTGTCAAAATGTAATTTTATATTTTCTTTGCTTAGAAATTTATACAAGACTTGATCACTCACACACATGCACACACATAGTGTTAGAACACACTAACACAAGATTAGTGTGTTGGTTAACAATAAAAATCCCCTATGTTAGTCATTAGAGTTTATATATATTGAGTGAGTCTTAAAACATTTCATTTATATCCCATATCAATTAGAATCTGGAAAAACTTAAAGACTAAAGTTGTAGGTCTCTTCAAGAGCTTTCCAACAAATCTTAAATCACCTCATTCTGATATCGGATGAGAAAGTTATAGTCAAAATACTAAAAAGAAAATTCTAGAATCTGTGAGTTTACAGTGTAGTCGACTACTATGCCTTGTAATCGACTACTAAGTAATTTTCTGACTTCACAGAGTCTGTTTAGACTTAGTGTAGTCGACTACTATGACTTGTAGTCGACTACAGATGCAGTTTTTCCAGATTTCAGGTTTTGAATAAGTGACTGTTTATAGCCGTTTTGTGTCAGGTTTTGAATAAGTGACTGTTTATAGCCGTTTTGTGTACGTTTTTAGGGGTTGAAAACTTGTCTTTTTAAGGGCTATAAATAGGTTATAAGTTCAGATATTTGCACAACTAATTCATACACATAAGATCAAACATTTGTGCATATTCACTCTCTAGTTTTTCAGATTAATTTGCACAACTAATTCATACACATAAGATCAAACATTTGTGCATATTCACTCTCTAGTTTTTCAGATTTTCATGCTAAGTGTTTAAGATCAAACATTTGTGCATATTCACTCTCTAGTTTTTCAGATTTTCATGCTAAGTGTTTAGAAAAAGAGATTTTCTGATATTACCTTGGTTTCAATCATTCTTAGAGATTGTATAGGCAATATTCAGAGAGTTAAAAAAATCCTAAGCCACTGCTGCACTTCATTACATATTCAAGGCTTATAGGATCAATTGTGTTCTTGCTTTAAAAAGGATTTCTCTCGGGTTTGAGAGGGTTGATCTGTTGGTTTAGAGATTAGGTGGCAATTGGCATGGTCTTGTCAATTGGTGTTGCAATTTGCAGGGACTTGCAAATTGGTCAGGTTTGCTTTTGATTTTGTAAGTTTATTTAAAATCATAGTGGAAACTCTCAAGCGGGATTTGCTTGGGGACTGGATGTACACCGGGTTGGTGGAACAAGTATAAAACTTTGTGTTTATGATTGTGAATTTCTGAGATTGCCATTTTTCTTTACAATTTATAATCTACTTTGCATATACTTTAAAAGAATACTATTCACCCCCCTTCTAGTGTTCTAGTGTATCTATTTCAGATCCTACATTTGGTATCAGAGCGAGGTGAAAGATGGCATCTACAAATACATCACAATTCAAAGAAGGTCGCTCTACAAATCGTCCACCAATGTTCTATGGATTAAACTACATTTGGTATCAGAGCAAGGTGAAAGATGGCATCAACAAATACATCATAATTCAAAGAAAGGTTCTCTCGGTTTATGATAGGGGTTGATCTCTTGGTCTAGAGATCGGTGTGACGATTGGCATGGTCTTGTCAATTGGGTTGCAATTTGCGTCTAGAGATCGGTGTGACGATTGGCATGGTCTTGTCAATTGGGTTGCAATTTGCATGGTCTTGCAAATTGGTCAGGTTTGCTTTTGATTTTGTAAGGTTTCAAAATCATAATGGAAACTCTCAAGCGGGATTTGATTGGGGACTGGATGTACACTGGGGAGGTGGAACCAATATACATGCTTGTGTTTGTGATGTTTATTTTCTGAGATTGCCATTCTTTCTTTACAATTTATAATCTACTTCGCAAACTCACACTCTAGTGTTTAAGTGTAAAGCTTCCGTAGATTTTTATAAGAGCGCACTCTATTCTTAAGGGTCATGATCCTACACTTGGTATACATAAGCAAAATCAGACCCTACATTATTTGCTATTTTAAAGCACCCTTGAAAATCAAATTTACGATTCATAACTGGGTTGTGCATGGTTATCAATCGACTGACACTGTTCATCAGTCGACTGATAAAGTGCTCCAAATTTGTTGATAGTTTCTGCTCAATCGACTGACTCATATCAGTCGACTGAAGTAGCTCATCAGTTGACTGATGATGTTTGAGTGACAGTCAACGGTCAGCTCATCAATCGACTAAGCGGTGCATCAGTTGATTGACGGCACTATAACGGCTAGTTGCTATTTTTGCTGATTTTTTGCGGGATTTGGTGATTTGTTTTGGATTTGGGGTACTATTTTGAGTTCCTATGTATATATCCCACAGCCCTCATCACTTCAGTAACTAAGCAAGTAAAGAAAAATCCTCGAGTTTTGTTTTTGTGTGTTTTTGAGCTCAAACTTTTATCTTACTCAATTTCGGTTTCTCACTTTCAAATCCCACAACCCCTAAGCTTCAAATGTCATCTCTTAATCCTTGCTATAGGATCGTTGTAAGAGAGATTATTCATCATATTGTATCGTGTAGAGAGATTGATCTCGAGGAGATCATTGTGTGGAAATTTTGATATCGCGGAGATCGTTGTGAAGAAGTTCCGGCCTCCAAACTGGGTTTATGTAGTGGATTACCATCGGGGGAGGTGGTCAAGGACGTAGGTCATGAGGACCGAACCTCGTGAACACATCGGCGTGTCAATTTGGCTAACTATTCTCTAACTCTCTCTCTTATTTATTGTCATATTATAAAATTGTGTCTTGTATTGCATTGAATTTCATTAATTGTACATTTATTGTTTGATTATCCTATTCACCCCTCCCTCTAAGGTAATTATATTTGGTATCAAAGCGAGGTCTCTATATTTGTTGGGGTTTAATCACCTTAGAGTAAAGATCCAAATGAAATCAAACATGAATATGCATGCTCTTGAAGGTCAATCTACTACTAGACCTCTTTTATCGGCAATAATTTTTTATATTGGAAACTAGGATGCACATATATTTGAGATGCATTGATCTTGACATCCTAGACATAGTTGAAAAAAAATATGTTGAAAAATCTAGTAGTGACATGACCGAGAATGAAAGGTATTTGGCTACACTTAATGTTAAAGCCATGAATGCTTTGTTTTGTGGACTCATTCCCAATGAGTATAATAGAGTCTCCACTTGTACAACCGCACATGAAATTTGGGAGAAACTATATATTACTCATGAGGGAACTTCTCAAGTTAAAGAATCAAAATTAGTGGTCTCATGC
The DNA here is from genome assembly GCF_001876935.1 of Asparagus officinalis. Taxonomy (NCBI): domain Eukaryota; kingdom Viridiplantae; phylum Streptophyta; class Magnoliopsida; order Asparagales; family Asparagaceae; genus Asparagus; species Asparagus officinalis. The sequence goes on from NC_033796.1 coordinate 101,179,333, forward strand.
ATGAATATGACTTATTCAAAATGCTTCCAAATGAGTCTATTGATGCTATGTTTTGTAGGTTTACTAATATTGTGAATCAACTACATAGTCTTGATAAGTGCTTGAGAACCAAGAGAAGAACTACAAGATCCTTTGTTCTCTTACACCGGCATGAGAATCCAAAGCAACGGCTATTAAAGAAGCCAATGATCTCACAACGCTTACTCTTGATGGCCTAATTAGCAAACTCAAGGTTCATGAGAAGAAAATCAAGGAGAAGGACGAAGAACCCCCACAAACAAATGAAGAGCATCCTCAAAAGATGAAGTCAATAGCACTCAAAGGAGCTATTGAATGTGACTCATCCTCCTCTGATAGCGATATCGATATGTCAAAAGAAGTGGCACATCTCTCCAAGAGAATTTCAAGATTGGTAAGAATGAACAAAAATTTTAAAAATAATTGTTCTAATAAATTATCTTCTCGTGTAGGAAAATGCTTGGAATGCCATGAACCGGGACACATAGCACGAGATTGTCCCAAAATAAAAGAGAAATACATGAAGTATAAGAAGAAGAAGGCGATGTATGCGGAATGGGAAGAATCCGAACCGAGCGATTCAGATAGTGATGAAGAAGCCGCCAAGTGCGCCTTTCATGATCCAAACATATGTTTCATGGCTCATGAAGATGAGGTATTATCTAAATCTGATGATGAATCATTTTATATGCAATGTGAACTAGGATCCGCTCTTGAAGAATTAAAATTTGAATTTAAAAGGTTAGCAAAAGAGCATTCTTCTTTTAAAAAATTGCATAACTCATGTGATTCAAGATTTGAGTCACTACAATCCTCTCTAAATGTTGCCATTGCTTTGCAAGATAAAATAATAGGAGACCTTGATTTTGAAAATAAACAATTAAGGTCTCAAATTGAAAATAATATGTTAAAATCTAATTATACATCTACTAGTCATGTTTACTCACAACTTGGTAGAAAATGGTTTCATAAAACTCATGCATCCACCTAAAAGAAAATTTTCACTTGCACCTATTACATGAGACACGGTCACATCTCCACACATTGTAGGATTAGAAATAATCCTCATGATTATGAGTTTATATGGGTACCTAAGGGTACCAAGAGTACTAACATTCAAGGACCCAAGATTTGAGTACCTAAAGTTTCTACCACTTTTTTACATGTAGGGAACATCTTGCACAAGAAGTAAGGAGATATGGTACCTTGACAGCGGTTGCTCACATCACAGACGGGCAACAAAGATTTATTTGCAACCCTAACAATGATGGAAGGATGCAATATCTCCTTTGGCGCCTGTGAGAAAGGTAAAATTATAGGTATTTGTGCTATTAGTAAGAAGCCTTCTCCCGTTATTGAAGATATTTATTTAGTAAAACGACTTAATCATAATCTTCTTAGTATTAGTCAACTTAGTGACAAAGGCTATGATATTATTTTTAAACCGGATAAATGCATTGTTAGCATTAATGATAAAACTATTTTTGTTGCCCTTAGAAAATCTAATGTGTATATTTTTAAGATTAATGAGCTTGTAGATCAAGCTATGAAATGCTTTTCCACGGTAGATGGTGATCCTTGGATTTGGCGCAAAAGGCTTGGACATGCTAACATGAAATTTGTGACGCCCCTGGGTTCCTCCTGAACTGCTAGAACCTGCCTTTCAGTCTTCCGTTGCTGCTGAGTTGGACCATTTCCCTTCTGAGCTCTTGTTGGTGCATTGCGGCACTCTAATGCCTTGTGTCCGACCTTGCGACAGTTAAAACAAGATCCCCGGAACTTGTGCTGCTGACTTGCTCTCTGATCCTGTTGAGATCCCTTCTTATGAGGGCTCTGCTGATGCTGTTGGGATCCAATCAAGGGTCTCTTGTTCTTTCCCTTGTCTCCGGCGTGCCCTCTCTTAGTACTTCCTTCCTCGTCCTTCTGGAACTTAGCTATCCCATTTTCTTGAGAAATGGCGGTTTCAGCTACTGGTGGTGGTGGTGTAATGTGATTCGCCACAAGCTCCTCGATTGCTGCTATCCTAGCGACTAGGGGAGCCATAAGATCTACCAGGTACTGGGGAGCCTGCTGCGACTAAGGTGGATTTTGCTGTGGTTCAGCCTGTCCAGATCTCTGAGTTCATGACATATCATATTCTGACATCTCTGCTCAAAAGAAAATAAGGGTTTAGGAGTCAAAATAGACCTCTATAAATAGCGTATCACAATATAATTTTCACAACATATAGTATTTGCACAAATACTTTAAACTTATACAAAAAATAGTTGTCATAAAAAAAAAATTCTCAAATTTTGAGATATACGCATATATCGTCCTCACTCATACTAGGAAATCCTTACGGACTCTATACATGAATCCTAGGAAACTCTATCCTAGCTCCACGACTCGACACAGGATGATCCTAAGGATACTGGAACTAGAGCTCTGATACCAACTGTGATGCCCCTGGGTTCACACAACTTTGACATTCTTGGTTTCACCTTGGACTGCAGCCTTGTGTGAACCCAGGGGCGTCACAAAATTGATGTCAAAATTATCAAAGAAGAACTTGATGAGAGGTCTACCTAGCCTAACTTTTATTAAAGATTCACAATGTGAAGAATGTGCCAAATGTAAATAAATTAAAAGTTCTTTCAAATCCATTAATGAGGTATCCAACACTAAACCCTTACAACTACTTCATCTTAATTTTTTGGTCCTATGCGTGTTGCCTCACTAGGAGGTAAACACTATGTTTTTGTTATTGTTGATGACTTTTTTCGATTTACATGAGTATTATTTCTTGCTAACAAGGATGATTGTTTTGAAGAGTTTTCCCATTTTGTAAAAAGAGGCAAAAATAAAAAGGATTTGAAAGTTGTAAAAATTCGTAGTGATCATGGTGGTGAATTTCAAAACAAGTATTTTAATGATTTTTGTGACCATTATGGTATTACACATATATTTTCCGCTGCAAGAACACCACAACAAAATGATATTGTTAAACGAAAAATCAAACCACACAAGAGATGGCACGAACTATGTTAAATGCTTTTGATTTGTCAATGCATTTTTGAGCGAAAACCGTTAATACGGCTTGCCATGTTTTAAATCGTGTTTTGATTAGGTCTATTTTCGAGAAAATACCTTATGAACTTTATTTTGGCAAAACACCCAATATTAACTATTTTCAGATTTTTGGTTGTAAATGTTTTATCTTGAATACTAAAGATCACCATGATAAATTTGATTCAAAAATAAATATTGATATATTTTGGGATATGCATCAAGGAGTAAGGCTTATAGAGTTTTCAACAAATGAACACTTGTTGTTGAAGAATCTATAAATATTATCTTTGATGAAACTAAATGTTAGTTTACAAGATTGTGTGCCTAGTAGGGATGATGATGACATTAAAGGTGGAATAGAATTATTGCAAATAAATGACACCCCCTCAATGGTTGCATCAAAGGATGGGGAAGGAGAGCTTGAGCTTAATCAAGAAGGACTTCCCATGGCATGGAAGTTTACACCGGATCATCCGAAGGAGCAAATCATTAGAAGCCCATCTAAAGGCGTCATGACTCGCTCAAGGGCTATGAGCGAGTGTGGTAACATTGCTTTCTTATCCCAAATTGAACCAAAACGTGTTGATGATGCTTTGAATGATGAGTTTTGGATTTTAGCTATGCATGATGAATTAAATAATTTTCAAAAAAATAATGTTTGGAAACTTGTTCCTAGACCAAAATATTTTCATATTATTGGAACAAAATAGGTTTTTAGAAAGAAATTTGATAAATTTGGCATAGTGACTAGGAATAAAGCTCGTTTAGTCGCCCAATGATACAATCAAGAGGAGAGCATTGATTATAATAAAAATTTTGCACTGGTTGCAAGAATGGAGTCAATTAGAATGTTTTTAGCCTTTTCTAGCTTTAAAAATTTCAGATTGTTTCAGATAGATGTTAAAAGTATATTTATAAATAATTTTATTGCAGAAGAGGTGTATGTTGAGCAACCCCCCGGTTTTATTGATTCATTATTTCCTAATCATATTTACCGGGTGCAAAAAACATTGTATGGGTTGAAACAAGCTCCAAGAGCTTGGTATGCTCGCCTCTTTAGTTTTCTCATTGAAAATGATTTTTTCAAAAGGAAAGATTGATAATACTTTGTTTGTTAGAAAAAGAAAAAATAACTTCATTTTAGTTCAAATATATGTTGATGATATTATTTTTGGGGCTACTAATGAAACTCTTTGCAAGGATTTTTTGAAAGTTATGCAAGAGCAATTTAAAATGAGTATGATGTGAGAGCTTACATTCTTTCTTGGTCTCTAAGTCAAACAAAGTGATGATGGAATCTTCATGTCACAAAACAAATATGCCAAAGAGTTAGTGAAGAAATTTGGTATGTCAAACTCTAAGCATGCACCAACTCCAAAAAGCACCTCCATCAAGTTGGACAAGGATAAAAGTGGTGAGAAAGTAGACCAAAACCTATACCAAGGCTTGATAGGCAGTTTGCTTTATCTCACAGTTAGTAGACCGGATATTTTGTTTAGTGTTTGTGCATGTGCACATTTTCAAGCTTCACCTAAAAAATCTCATTTAATTATGGTTAAAAGAATTATTAAATATATTCATGGTACTATTGAGCTAAGTTTGTTTTATCCTAAGCATACTACTTTTGATCTTTATGGTTATTGTGAAGCCGACTTTGCCGAATGCAAAGTAGACCGTAAGAGTACTAGTAGCGCATGTTAATTCTTAGGCAACTCACTTATTTCTTGATCATCCAAGAAGCAAAATTGTGTAGCATTATCCACTAAGAAAGCGAAATACATTGTCGGAGGCTTATGTTGTGCACAATTATTTTGGATGAAATAAAATTTAGTTGATTTTGATTTACATTTTCATGATACAAAAATATTTTGTAATAATACTAGTGCCATAAATATTTCAAAAAATTTAGTTTTACATTCAAGAACAAAACATATAGATGTATGTCATCATTTTTACGTGATCATGTAGAAAGAAAAGATGTATCCTTTGTTTATATTGATACAAAATCATAATTAGCGGATATCTTTACCAAGCCTCTTAGCGAAGAAGATTTTTGTCGTATAAGAGGTGAATTAGGCATGTTCATCCTTTGATCATTTTGATGGTCTTGCATGTTTTCATTATATTGGATAAAAAATTTTATATCTTGATTTTTTTATGTGCCCTCGTTGTTATAACATGTTATAATACACAAGGATACTTAGAGGAGTGTTGGTAGAGATCGGGGTTAATTCTAAGAGGAGTATGTTGGTAGTAAAGCCTAGGGAGAGGTGGTAAATCCAAACACTTGAGGAAGGTGATACAGGTAGACTAACTTAGAGGAGTGTCTTGTGGATTGATAATATGTGTATTGTTTTGTATACCCCATTTTGATGGTGACAAAGGGGGAGAAAAATCTCCAACACTTTGTGCCACATAACTAGGGGGCGTCTTATAGATAGGGGGCATCTATCTATAAGTATACTTTTATTTTTATGCTCTTTTATAATGGTGGTTTGTCATCATCAAAAAGTAGGAGAGTATTAGGTCTCGTATTTTGATGATAATTTGCAAATCCTATTATTGGTGCCAATTGCTTGCCAAGTGATATTGTGCAGGATTTATTTTATCAAACAATATAATACCATTATTAGAGGATAGATGGAATTTGCACCGTAACAACGATATCCGTGGAGGTAGAGGCAAGTTGATGAAGAAGAGCTTACAAGTACAAAATTTACAGGAGGAGCTTAATCAACAAATTAGTAAATATCAAGACTTAAGACTTGTATATATATGTGAGTGATATTTGCATTTTTATTTTCTCTCTAGGTCATAATGTATGCAAGAAATAAAGTAGATAACTTTTAAAGCATTTGGGGTTAATACACACACATTTCTAAATACTGTATTTTTGACCGTTTTGAAAAATGATAAGTTTTCACAATTGGAAAATGATATTTGAAACTTTCTTTTTCTAAAATGCTTATTTTCATAAGTATAATCATTTTCCCAAATTTCATAATTTTTAAAATTTATTTGCTATTTTTAAAGCACCTTTGAAAATTAAATTTACTATTCATAACCGGGTTGTGCATGGTTATCAGTCGACTTACGTTGTTCATCAGTCGACTGATGAAGAGCTCCGAATTTGTTGATAGTTTCTGCTTAGTTGACTGACTCTTATCAGTCGATTGAAGCAGCTCATTAGTCGACTGATGGTCTCATCAGTCGACCGATGATGTTTGAGCGGCAGCCAACGGTCAGCTCATCAGTTGATTGAACAGTGCATCAGTTGACTGACGACACTGTAACGACTAGTTGCTATTTTTGCTGATTTTATAGGATTTTGTGATTTGTTTTGGATTTGGGGTACTGTTTTGGGTTCCTATATATATCCCACACCCCTCATCACTTCAGTAACTTAAGCAAGCAAAGAAAAACCCTTGAGTTTTGTTTTTGTGTGTTTTTGAGCTCAAACTTTCATCTTACTCAATTTTGGTTTCTCACTTTCAAATCCCACAACCCCTAAGCTTCAATTGTCATCTCTTAATCTATGTCATAAGATCATTGTAAGGGAGATTATTCATCATATTGTATCATGTGGAGAGATTGATCTCGAGGAGATCATTGTGTGGAGAGATTGATCTCGAGGAGATCATTGTGTGAAAAATTTAATATCGCGGAGAACATTGTGAAGAAGTTCCAGCTTCTAAACTGGGTTTGTGTAGTGGATTACCATCGGGGGAGGTGGTCGAGGACGTAGGTCATGAGGACCGAACCTCGTGAACACATCGGCGTGTCAATTTGGCTAACTATTCTCTAACTCTCTCTCTCTTATTTATTGCCATATTACAAAATTGTGTCTTGTATGTATTGAATTTTATTAATTACACATTTATTGTTTGATTATCCTATCACCCTCTCACTAGTAAAAAACTGGGCATTGGCGATGGGGTATTGGCGACAGATTTCGAATCCGTCACCAATACAAACATTAGCGACGGGAATAACCCCGTCGCCAATGTTTGCATTGGCGACAGGAATAACCACATCGCCAATGTTTTCCCATCACCAATACTCATTGGCGACGAGAAAACATTAGCGACGGAACACATCCGTCGCCAATAAGTATTAGTGACGGATCTAATCCTTCGTCAATACTTATTGGCGACGGATTCGATCCGTCGCCAATACTCATTGGCGGCGGATGCATTTCGTCGCCAATGCTAATGTGTCCATCGTAAAAAAATTAACATTAGTGATTGATTATCCCATTGTTAATGAGTGGCCACTACAAAAAAATTAAGAACTATTTTTATATTAGTCCCTCAAATCTATAATATTTTAAAAATAGTCCACCAAATTATGTAAATTGCTACATCTAGGGATGTAAATGAACCAAATAATTAACAATTAGTTTGATAATTGTTCAAATAACTATTCAATCATATTCAATGAGTATTGGTGACCAAATGTATATTCGATTCGTTTTTTATTAAATATTCGTTTAAAATTGATCACATGCTATTATTTATATTATTGCATATATGATGTCATATTTGTTAGTTTTTGGCTTCATCTTTGATTAGTTTAGAGAAAATGATAAGAAAATGGTAAAAAATTAAATAATCTTATATCTTAAATAATCTTAATTAAATAATCATTTCTACTTAAGTTTTATATACCGATTTTAAGACTCAAATAATCTTAAATTTATTTTCTAATTAAATTTTGATTTAAATAAATACACATCATATATATAGTATAAAGGAATAATTTTTATATATGAATTTTAATAATACTTAAAAATTAAATTCTTTAGTGGAATAAATATACTTTTATATTCGATAAGTATTCGTGAGTTTTTGGCTTCGACTTTGATTAGTTTAGAGAAAATGATGCGAAAAGTAGTATTCGTGAGTTTTTGGCTTCGACTTTGATTAGTTTAGAGAAAATGATGCGAAAAGTGAAAATGATGAGAAAATGGTGAGATACCAATGAGGAGATTGATTAGTTTAGAGAAAATGATGCGAAAAGTGAAAATGATGAGAAAATGGTGAGATACCAATGAGGAGATTATTTTTAGTTAATCATGTTACGAATATGTAACCATTTTGATCATTTTAAAATTTATTTTTGTTTATTCTTTATGCTAGCAGATTTGATGACCTCCACTACTCTTGGGTTCATTTACGAATGAACTTGAGCATACGAACATCATTAATGAATTTGAGAGGAGTTAAATGATATTTAATCACTAAAGAAATGGATGAAAATAGTTTGGATAAAGTTCTATTGGAGTTTTTATAAGGTTAAGAGGAGAAAGGGCTGTTGAAATTGAGATAGAGCGAAGATGATATCTGTTGGATACAATAAAGAAGTTTTTAATGGATTTAAGTTTTCACATTTTAACGGGTCAGCTAGGTCCAAACAGATTTGATTTTTATAATTAAATGTCAAGGAAAACCGGTAATAATAGTTAGATTTAAAGGATTATTTCTTTAAATCTAATCTGTGTTAACCAGGGGACCTAATTGTAAACATTGTGATGATTTGAGGGATGTAATAGAAAATTCCATGATTTGAGTGAATAATTTTGAAATATTAAAGTTTTGTTAGTTTTTTTATATATCTTTATGACTTTTTATTAGTTTATTTTATTTTCCCCGAACTAAAAGAAAATATTTCTTAACCACTATCTTCTAATTTGTTTTTGCTTTTTATTCCTTTTTATGAGTTAAACAATTATCTTTAAATTGTAAAAAATAATAAATAAAAAATTTAAATTTAATTAATCTATTGAATATTTAATTATAGCTACATAATAAATCACATATTCCATACATAGTATAAAATTTGGTGCTCTAAATATATCCCCAAATAAAACATCACTCTTCCTCCATTCTCCCTCCCAAAAATTTCCCCCAAATTCTAAAATCCCGCCCTCTCTAAAATCCAGCCTCCTCAAAATCCCTAACCCCAATCTCTGCTCCCCCTCCTCATCAGTGACGATCTTCAGTCTACTCTCGAGCTCCCTTCTCTCTCTAACCGCCAAAAGCAGGAGGGGAGAGAGAGAAAAAAAAGACCCCCCTTTTTTCCTCTCTTAAACCCTAACCATTTCTAGGGTTTCGAATCTCAATCCCGAGACCCTAACCCTAACCCTAGCCAGGAGGCGCGTCATCGAAGATATCTCTGACGACGACGATTGGGGCAACTTCAAACCCTCTCGAATCCTCAAGAAGCCGAAACTCGCGACCTCCTCAGCTGCCGCCTCTTCCGTCGTCAACCTCTCCAAAGACGACGATGACGCCGTCGATTGGAACCTCAACGACGTCGGCGACCACGATTGGAATCTCGACGACACCGGCGACGACAATTGGAACATCAGCGACGAGGAAGAGACGTCGCCGGAGGCAGCGAACGATTTGGAAGATGACGTTGATATTGAGACAGATTGCGCAGTTCTTAATTGTGTATACTGTACTTGAAAAACTTGATCTTGTTGCCACCAGAAGCTTTTAGGTACTGTAATTGCCTTAACTTGACAATTATCCTTAGCTGCTTTTTTGATACATGTCGGTTTAGTGTGAAGAAAAGGCGGACAAAAATCATCGCCCATCAACAATCCAAATGATCTATGGACGATCTTCACCAAGTAGATTCATTGCATATGCCCAGGCAAGGAACAATGGAATCCATACTTTTGCAGGCACTTTCTATAATGGAAACCTTCAAAGTATATTGCTGCAACCAAACCGAGGAAATAACGGAGCGATTGCTCTTTCTTTGCTTGCGCTACTTTCCCCTGTGAACGCTTATGCTCCTAAGGAGGAAGGACTCACTAGATTTCTTATAGATTTCTTGATGGGAGGAGTTTTTACTGCCGTTTCAAAAACAGCAGCTGCTCCAATTGAACGAGTTAAGCTCTTAATTCGGAACCAGGACGAAATGATCAAGGATGAAGGAAACTCTCAGAGCCTTATAAAGGAATTGGAGACTGTTTTGCCCAAACAATCAAGGATGAAGGCTTCCTTTCATTATGGAGAGGAAATACCGCGAATGTCATTAGTTATTTTCCTACTCAAGTCATTCAGCTATTTTATAATCTTTTGCTGATGTTTCCTTTAAGGGTCTGTTTGGTTCGTTTCCTTCACTTTTCATGAATGACTTTTCTTCACTTTCTAGTGTTTCCTTCACTTTCCTGAAAAGTGTTTCTTGTGTTTGTTTCGCCAAAAAATATGGAGTGAAAGTACTTTCCACCATTTTTCTTAGTTTGGTTCAACTTAAAAAAAAAAATTAATTGAATTGTGAATAGATTCCCTTATTTTCTAGTGTTTGGTTCAAGAAAACTTGATTGTGGTCACCATGGTAAGATTACCACTCATCATCATAGTTGTGCATATAAACATGAAAATTGTGAACAAGATCAATTATCTTATGATCACATGTGAATCAAATGATGAATAACAGATTAGCACAAAACTGAACCCAAAGCAATGTTGGCTGCAATATATTTTGTGCTAAGAAAAGGCTCTTTTTTCATTATCTACCTCGCCATGAAGTTTATAAATAGCAATGTTGGCTGCAATATATTGCCTCACCAATATATTACTGCTATAAACTTTGGCTGTATATCTTAAAAATAACTCATCATCATAACACAAAATATGCATACCAACCAAAGGCCAACCAAGAGCTGAAACCAAGGCGGGGAGCAGGCTGAACCATGCACAAAATTGAAACCAAGGCCAATAGCTGAAACCAAAGGCTAAACCAAGCACTAAAATCCAAGCACCAGGTCATATAACCAAGAACTAACAACCAAGCACCAAGTTATGAAAACTAGCATGTAATGCACAAATAGCCCAAACAAACAGCCCCTAAAGCACCAAGTTATGAAAACCAGCATGTAATGCACAACTAGCCCAAACATACAGCTCACCAAGCACCAATTTATGAAAACCAGCATGTAATGCACAAATAGCCAGCACAAAGGAAACCAAACCAAGGCTGAACGCAAGGCCAAGACTAACATTGGTTGGAACAAAACTAAAACCAAAAGAAAGCACACAACAGAAACCACATGCAAGCACACATATGAAACTTGGGGCGAAGCCAACAATTCAAACCAAATGCCAAGCAAACAATTGAAACCAGCCCAATAGCTGAAAAAAGACAGTTGCTGGAAATGAATAAGGAATGCACACAACTAATAAATATGCTCAGAAAAGGCTATTTACTTCATTATCTACCCCGCCATGAATTTTATAATAGCAATGTTGGCTGCAATATATTGCCTCGCCAATATAACTTTGGCTGCATATCTAAAAAATAGCCCATCATCATGACACAAAATATGCACACCTCATTAACTTTAATTCAACGAGGTGAAACCATTCACCTTTCCCCATTTGTAAACCTGTTCAAACAAGTTTGCATTAGCCAAATAATATTTAATATAACATTTAAAGTCACGGCTGAGGTGCATGATGATAGAGATAGTAGCATTAGCTTTGCACAAGTGTAAGTTTAATACATCTACCATTGTTGATGTATTCAAAAGGATGAGCAACCATCTAGCTCATTTTCATACAAAAATAATTACACAAACATGGATATAATTAGCTAGTTTCACAAAAATATCCCAAAAGCTAGGCAATCCACAATTCCACCACTCTAATCAAGAGGTTGACTCTTCATAAACTCGGTCAACACCTTCTTTTGCATATTAGTTGTCCTCCCCATAAACGACGTAGCTTGTGATTCATTCTCATGCAATTCTTGATAAAACTTATCAAGAATTTCTATGTCAAATTCATTATCATGTGCAAATATAGCTTTTGCCAACTTCTCTGTCCAATGCATACTCACCATACACATAGATGAGGTGAACTGTTTTACCTCATTTACTATCTCACGCATAAAAACCATGTCCTCACTAGACCTCCCATCTTCCTTTACGCGTCTTTGACACGTTATTTTTAGCTTTGTTCAAACTAGAAGATGGATTGGATTTTGATGGCATAGTTGGAACCTTTGGTAGTGGAATATCATCTTCATCTAAAGAGACATAGCTAGGTGTCTTCTCCGTTGGCATACTAATATCATCATCATCAACACCAATACTAAAATGTGCACTACCACCAATTTGTGACAACACATCTACCGCATAATCTCCTCTAGCAACATCGTCTCCTATAATATTTGCGAGGTCTTCATAATGTTTCATGGGCTTGTTGATGTATTCCCTAAGTTTAGAACTATCCATACTCTTGTCCTTCATAGTTAAGGCATAGTTAAGGCATATATCAAATACATATATAGACAACATTAAACAAATTAGAAATATTTTTAGGTGTAATGACCACTAGAAAATAATTCATACCTCTAGCCATCTATCAAAGTAAGCCTCATCCATAATTACCATCTTTTGTGCATCATCCCAACCGGCACCGCTCAAGTTACGATATTTTTGCATGTCCAAGAATCTATTGCGAATAGTTTTCATACAATTTTCCACGTTCTCGGTGGTGAACGTTGAACCTAATTGTTCATTTATATGAAAGGCGGCGCTACAATAAGCGGTTTTTTTGAACTTCTTATCCACATTCATTCCATCTTTAGCACACTTTGCAAGGAAAGAAATTAGCAAATCATCATGTTTACTCTCCCATAATTGGTTAACTCTCCGCTTGCAAGCCTCTTTTTTTAGATTTATGAGCAATAGCTTTCTTTTTCCTCTTTGGATTATGAGATGAACTTTCATCACCATCAATATCAATATCACTTCTCTTGCTGCTTTGACATTGTTGATTAGGTGACGGAGTTTTACCCATGCTACAACTTTGACATTGTAAAGTTGGAGGAGCATTTAGCATGCTCATGAAAGACATTGGTGGTGGTTGGCCAATTCTCCAAAAGTTAGCATCTTGCATTTAAAAATTAATCCAAAAATTAGGACCTTGGCCAACTTATGAAGAGTGATAAGACATAAATCCCGGGTTAAACCCACAAGGGATTGATAAATTCCTTGGAGTTCTAGGTGATGAATTTGATGTCGTACTCTTGTCTTTGACCTTATCAAGTTCCTCACAATTGAAGTTGTCAGCCATACCTAGAAAATAGTTGTAGAGAAATGTGAAAAATAAACGCAAGTTGAGTAAAGAAAGTGTCCTAAGAGAAAATTTCATACAACACATAATAGTAGCATACAAATGTTTCTAAATTAACACATAATAGTACAAGAAAATAGAAAAATTGATATAACACATAATTGTAACATACAAATGTTTCTTAATTAACCTTACATAGTTTTGCATCACACCATCATAAAATAAAGTACATGAAATAGAAAAATGCATAACATAAGATAGTATACCTAATACATTGCATCACATGCCTACTTCATTAGTATTCTCTCCCTTATATTTTTCACAATAATCAACCCACATTGCCCAAGCTATTTGACCTCTACGATCCTTCCATACGATTCTTGATTGTGTTTGCTCCCTTAGAGTTTGGGGTTGAGAGAAATCAACAATATTATTCTCATCTTCAGTAGCAACATCACCTTCATCATCTTCGATCTTAACGGTCTCATTGAATATGCCATCCTCCGGGTCAACCATTGCAATATAATTGTGAAGAACTACACAAGCTAATACGATATCCACTTGTGCGCAGAAAGAATAATGAGGCTTTGCGGTAAGAATTTTGAAACGATTTTTCAAACAACCAAATGTAGATTCGATCTTAGACCTTAAAGAAGAATGTCTAAGATTAAACAATTCCCTTCTATTTTTAGGTGTTCTTCCTATTTGTTCCTTCAAATGGTAATGAACACCACGATATAGGGAGATGAAACCCGACATGGTCGTGTATCCCACATCACACAAGTAATATTTTCCTATAATTTATATGATGTGAAAGTGTTTAGTAGAATTTTTTGTCATTTCATTGAATATCATTTATTAATTGAAGTAATTACACAAAATTGAAGAATTGATGAAATTACCATCATATACTTTCAAGCCATGAGGTTGTGGCCTAGACAATGTATCTTGAAGGACTCTAAAGTCATTTGCAGAACCTTCCTATCCAGCTAATACGTAAGTGAATAGCTTGTTTGGGGTACAAGCCGTTAAAACATTTTGTGTAACACCTTTTCGACCACAGAATCGTGGTTGAAGATTAGCAGGTAGCATAGCATCAACATGTGTCCCATCTATCATACCAATACAATCCTAGAGAACAAAAAATTTTTATTGAATATTTTTAATTAAATTAGATGAACATGCTTTTAATCACAAATTAAAAAGAGAATACCTTGAAATAAGGATAGTATAGAGGGTTGCTAAGGATCTCCTGTGGAACTTCATTCCGTGCTTGTCTTAAAAAGCGTGATCGTATGTGGCAAATTACTTCTAACACTTTATTGAAATACCTACTCACAGTCTCACCAGATCTAATAAAATGTGACCTAATACTTCGATTTTTAGTTTTATGCCCCAAAATATTCAAAGTCATAGCAAGTTGCTCCTCCACTGTAACATGTCTTGAGTCTCGCAATAAATTGTTCCTCCTCATTATCCCTGCAAGCTTCACAAAAGCACCACTATGCATTCTAACATAGTTGACACAACTATCACTAAATCTATTATATATACGATCCATTATATATACGATCCAAGTGTTGTTTTCTATTTTGATATTGTTTTGTTTTCTCAACACTAGGACCTGCACGTATAGATCTACGTCTGCTTTGCATTCTCCTCATGAAGGTCATAACCAAAACTAAGACAAATAGTGCAGCACCCGAACACATATTAATTACTGTCTCTTCGTCGAGATTACCATCCATCTAAAATACAAACGCCATATTAAAGCAAATGCCAATATTAAATGCAAATGATCAAAATCTTTTAGGAAAATTATCATAATTATTTATGAAATATTTGTTTAATTCTCCTATCTGCAGATGATCAAACTATTTTATCAAAATACAAACGTCACACTAGAAATATGTAGGATACTCTCAATCCATCAAGGTGAAATCATTCACCTTGATCCTCTTACAATATCGTATTTAGCATCTACGCTTGCTTTATTTTGGGAGATATAAGTTGCAAAATTGATTTCTCCAACGCATCATATGAGAACAAGTTAGATAAGATACAATCTCATACTATTAATAATTTCTATGAGATATAAGTTGCAAGGATTATACATATCAAATTAAGACTAGTTAGATAAGCTATTAATAATTTCTACAATCAAAATTTTCAAATAATAAGTAGATGTATGCATACCAAAATCTCAAAAAACAACCAAATAAAATTAGAAGGTGGGAGAATAGGCTGAGCCCTAGATTAGAAGGCGGGAGGGAAGGAGAAGGAGAAAATTCTTGGTTGATTCGGGCGGGAGGGAGAGAAGTGCGGGAGCGGGAGAGAGGGACGGGAGCAGGAGAGAGGGGTGACCAGAACGAGAATGGAAGGGGAAGAGGAATCCGGGTTTTTTGTACGGGAGAGAGAAAAGTAGAGTTTTTTGAGAGGAAAATTGTTAGGAGAAAAAGCCGTCAGATTGCCTACTCTTTTCTTCACTTTCTTTTTTTCTTTTTTACGAAGCAAACATCCGATTGTGAGGGGAAGCAACAGATTCACCCTGCGTCAGTTTTCCTAAAGGCCATTTTCCTTCATTTTCGACATTTTTTGGCCGAAACAAACAGGCCCTAATAGTTTACATTTTTTTATGGTTCAACGTCTACTATTTGTCAGGCCCTCAACTTTGCTTTTAAGGATTACTTCAAGAAAACGTTCAACTTCAAAAAAGATAAGGATGGTTACTGGAAGTGGTTTGTTGGTAACTTGGCATCTGGAGGTGCAGCTGGAGCCTCTTCTCTGTTATTCGTGTATTCTCTGGATTATTATGCTAGAACTCGACTAGCCAATGACGCAAAGGCAGCAAAGAATGGAGGTGAGAGGCAATTCAATGGTCTGGTTGATGTTTACAAGAAAACCCTGAAATCTGATGGTATTGCTGGACTGTATCGAGGCTTTAATATCTCCTGTGTTGGTATCATTGTCTATCGGGGACTCTACTTTGGGATGTACTATGATTCGCTGAAGCCAGTTGTACTGGTTGGTTCCCTAGAGGTTAGTAAAGCCAAAACACATTCCTTTTGAAGATAACTTGGATATAATAGGTTGCTATTGTTTTTGTCTCCATCCACGTGCTGTACTAATGCCAAACTGTAACTTACTACCCATGTAGTTCTATAGCCCATGAATATTGCAAATTTTAAAATACACAAAATAATTTCCAATATGTAAAGCCAAAACACATTCCTTTTGAAGATAACTTGGATATAATAGGTTGCTATTGTTTTTGTCTCCATCCACGTGCTGTACTAATGCCAAACTGTAACTTACTACCCATGTAGTTCTATAGCCCATGAATATTGCAAATTTTAAAATACACAAAATAATTTCCAATATGTAAAAACAAATGAAAATGGATAGGATTTGTGTGTTATATAGCTCATGAAAATCACGAGTTTTAGAAAAGCAAGTAGTTATCATTGGATTGAAATGTACTAAAGTGGACAAAAATTGTAGCCTAATGAACATGCAACTGCTTTACTATCTGAAAGAGTTGTCACTTTGTTGTCACATAATTTTGAATTACCTTGTTGTTTCCTCTACTAATCTTGAACACGTCACTCGCAACCAACCAGCAGCCTCCACGCTAGCACCCCACCTCAATATTACCTCTAATCATTCTTTAGTTCAAACTGTAATCCATGTATGGCTCTTTGTGTTTCCCATCCTCTTCTCAGTGCTTAGGTAACTCCTCTCTATTTCTAGTTTTGCACATTTAGTGCAAGCCCACTTGATATTTTGCTCAAAAATACTTCTTTTTGCGTAGTTTTTTTTGAACTGGTAAATGCGTGTGGATGTTTGAAGAATTAATGGTGTCCCGCTTGGTTGCAATTCTCGAAGAGTACCCAAACAAGAAAGGACCTTTTTAGGCTAAATTTTAAATGAATTTGAATGCTATGATGATAGAGGAAAATGTTGTTTTTTTAATTGTGTAATTTGATAGTTCTTTATTTCCTTTTGGTATGCTGTGATATCTAGTTTGTTCATAGGGTAGAAAATGGAGTGACTATAGTTCTGTGTATGGACAAGTGTTTGTCTATTTTACTGAGAATTCATTTAAGTTTTCCTCTGTTTTAATACAAAATATTGTGGAAGAGCTACTTTCGTGATTTCTTTTTAGCTTATGTTGTTTCATTTATGGGAAAGGAGCAAAGGGGCTCTACTTGGATATTAAACACTATTTAGCAACATTATGCCATTATGGAGTACTTTGTCTCACTCTGTATAAAGATATTTAGCCTTTTTTTTGTACTTTCTAGAGTGAATTGATATTAAGTTTGGCTGTTGACATTTCTCTGAACTGTTTCTAATGCTGTTAACAGCTTCCGAAGATTATAAAGTTAGTGGGTCTCAGATACGCATGTAAGTATAAACTTAATTTTATATTTGCACACATGTATTTCTAATTATAATTTATCAATGTTTGAATACCTTTACCACAGCCACCAAAGCAAAAGCTTGATAACAATGCTCACATTGTCTCAGCTCAAGCTTCCAAACTATTAAAAGCTAGGTATCACACATAAAAAATTAAGAAACAAAAGTTAACTTTAATTATTCATCATATACTTGGGATGTTGTGTAGTGCCTCAGTGATTGTCCGTCGTTAAAGGAGATTCTTCCCGAGTCGATATACTTAACTATCTCTAAGTTGGCGTTTGATGAGCATGAAGTTCATGGTGGTGGAGAGGTATATATGACGTGATATATATGTATTTATTATGATATTTTTGGTATATATATATATCTTATATGGAGTGATAATCTTTTCAAGTTAGAGAAGGTACTCCCATAGGGAGCAGCAGTACGATACGACATTGTTTGGTGGAAAATTTGCAGTAAAAGAAATGAAGGAAAATTGATTTGTATTCCTTTAATCTCAGTTACAATTGGATTTCCTGATTACAAAAGAGAGGAGAATGAATTTGATTCTCCCCTTTGTTTAATTCTAGGTTCTTCACGGTGGCGATGGAGTGCCTCCCTCGAATGTTTGCGTCGAGTTTGCTCTCCGTTGACGATCCACACGTCTTGATTTACTGGAACGGTATCTCCTCCTCACGATTTGACGCTGTGGAGAACTTGCAAAGCAAGTTTTAGAACTCTTGATGAGTTGATTGATCTTAACCGTAATTGGTTAGACAAGCCAAGGATCTCTTCTTTGCTGCCCCCGAGCCGGATCCAAAAGTCAGCCTCTCTAAACTAATTTTTTAGTTATTTCTAGGGGATTAAAGGGTGTAACCGCCCCCTTAATTCGCTCCTAAGTGGGGCTAATGGGATGTAACTGCCCCTTAAATCACTCCTGAGTGGAGTTGTGATCCCCTCAGATCGTGGGAAATGGTTTTGAAACTGTTCAGCTTGTGTTTGAACGAGTCAAACGTATAATCCGCGTTCTGGCATGAATTCTGCGTTCAAACGCAGTGTCTGGAAGCTCAGACGCAACAATTTAGAAGCTGCGTTGGCAGCGTTGGAAGCTGCTCGTGAGCTGCGTTTGTAGTAATTTGGAAGCTGCGTTTGGAGCGTTGGAAGCTATGTTGGCAGCAATTTGAAAGCTGCGTTGGTAGTATTGGAAGCTGCGTTGGGGCCGAACATGAGCTGCGTTGACAGCTGGATCTGAGCTGCGTTTGCAGCGTTTAGAGCTGAATGTGAGGTACGTCTGTAGCCAAGTTTGACCTGCGTCTGTAGTCGAATTGGTGTTGCGTCTTGATGATGGTACGCAGGGAGGACTTCCACGTCTTGGTTTGAAGAGACCGTCGATTTGTAGTCTCTTTCTGTCAGAGCGTTGCAAAGATCGTCGTTTTGTAATCTTTGCTTTCTTTCTGTCAGAGCGTTGCAAAGATCGTCGTTTTGTAATCTTTGCTTTAGCTCTTTGATATGTGAGAGTCTTCAGATTGTAACTCTCGATGTTGATTGTGAAGGATGTTGATTAGAGCTTTTATTAGTTGTTGTGAAGGTCGTCAGATTGTAACCTTCATCGATCTATGTGAAAGTCTTCAAATTGTAGCCTTCTGGAAGTCGTCAGATTGTAACTTCCATGATCCATGTTTGATGGGGAATCAGCTATCTATTATGATTTTTAGACAGCCTACAGAACCCCCTCCAAAGTTTTCGAAAGTTTGCGGTTAACTGGGACGAATTTTCGAAATACTTTAGATCTCAACTCTGATCTTGGAGCTGTTGGTTCCTTATCACAAAGGAGTTGTTCTCTGCACTCGCTTCGAAGGCATCTTGGTTGAAGAGATTTGCCAAGCAGGACCTGTGTGAGGATGAGCTTCAAAGAGAAACTATAGCAACGGTACGAGCTACTCATGAGCAAAAGCTATCAAACGTCACGTCATGGCTCACCTCCATTCAGCTGATGGGCCCGCAAACATTCATAGGATTTTTGGCAAATCCTCAGCCATCAACGGATTTGATAAGCTTTTACCGACTACCGTTTGAGTCGGGCTAGTATGTGGATTATCTAAGTCCGTTCCACATGTAACGTTGTGCTAAGAGAATGAACCCTTTTAGACTTGATGCTATGATTTTGAATACATAGACTTTGTTATTTTTACGGCAAAAGACTAACCGGCAACGCGTATTAGGCGTAGGCTTATACCTACTTAGGATTTGGGATAAAGTTCCCCATGTGTGAAAGACATGGATTTTTTGTGCTACGATGTTGAATACGTAGACTTTGTCACTGTTTCTTCCTGTGTTACTTGAAATACTGAAAGAAAGTTGGAAACGCCAGAAGTGTAGTATTAACTTGGCGTGAATTTTCACTTAGAGTGAAATTTAGAAATTTTCTTTATTATCACTAGGATAATTCCAGAAAATCTTTAATCCACTGGGGATTTTATAATGATAACTTACTATTCTTGTTGAAAAAGAATTAACAAGTTTATTAGGGGGTTTGACTGTTAGAGGTGTGATGTTAACCTAACAGTATTTTTATGGACCTATCGCTCCGTTGACGAGAGTCGATAAGTGAAAAGTGTTGCGATCGGAGCAATTTTGAGGACCTATCGCTCTGTTGATGAGAGTCGATAAGTGGAAAGTGTTGCGATCGGAGCAACTTTGAGGACCTATCGTTCTGTTGACGAGAGTCGATAAGTGGAAAGTGTTGCGATCAGAATAACTTTGAGGACCTATCGTTCTATTGACGAGAGTCGATAAGTTGATTTTGTCAGAGGTGTTTGATATTAACATGACAAGAGAATGTTGCGATCGGAGCAACTTTATGGACTTATCATCCTATTGAAAAGGATTAATAAGTGGATTGTCAGAGGTTTGGTGTTAACATGACGGGCATTTGTTACGATCGGAGTAACTTTGAGGACTTATCATCCTATTGAAGAGGATTAATAAGTTAATTTTGTCAGAGGTGTGATATTAACATGACGGAAATTTATGTTGCGATGAGAGCAACTTTGTGGACTTATCATCCTATTGACAAGGATTGATAAGTGGGTTTTGTCAGAGGTTTAGTGTTAACATGACATGATTTGTATTACGATTGGATCAACTTTGTGGACTTATCATCCTATTGACGAGGATTGATAAGTGGGTTTTGTCAGAGGTTTAGTGTTAACGTGACAGGATTTGTGTTGCGATTGGAGCAACTTTGTGGACTTATCATCCTATTGACGAGGATTGATAAGTGGGTTTTGTCAGAGGTTTAGTGTTAACGTGACAAATTAGGAGTAATGCGAATTGAATGCATACTCTGTGGGGATGATGATCGTCAGAAGTGTAATGTTAACTCGACGATGTGAAAGATTCGTTACTCTTAATCAAGTGGATTCCAAGTAATCAACCCCCAGTCTTGATTAAGACTTAGCAGGGGAATAAAAAGAGGTAGACAAGGCACATCACCTTTAGGAGTGATGCAGGCTGCATTCATACCCTGTGGGGGTGATGATCGTCCGAAGTATAATGTTAACTTGACGATGTGAAATGTTCGTTACTCTTAATCCAATGGATTCCAAGGAATCAACCCCCAGTCTTGATTAAGACTTAGCAGGGGAATAAAAAGAGGTAGACAAGGCACATCGCCTAGTGAGGCACTATCCATAAAGTCGGAATAGAGTCACATCACCAGGTAGTTCATTATCTGATGAGTTTGACTATCAGAGGTAACTGTTAACGTGATAGTTTTTGTGGACCCGCCATCCTACTTGAAGAGGATTGACAAGAGAATTTGGAGGGAATGGACTATCAGAGGTAATCATTAACGTGATAGTTTTGATAGACCCGTCATCCTACTTGAAGAGGATTGGTAGGGGAATTTGGAGAAAATAGACTATCAGAGGTGATCATTAACGTGATAGTTTTAGTGGACCTGCCATCCTATTAAAGCGGATTGACAAGTTGATGGACGTGATAGTTTTGGTAGATTTTGTGGTTGACAGAGGTATTCTATTAAACATAACAACTCAAAAAATTTATTACTCATAATCCAATGAACTACCAATAAACCAACCCCCAGTCTTGAATAAGTGCAAAAGGGGAAAAAAAAGAAGACATGACACATCGCCTAGTGAGCCATTATCAAACGAGTTTGACTATCAAAGGTAACTATTAACGTGATAGTTGTTGGACCCGCCATCCTACTGGAAAATATTGGCTTCAGCGGCCGTAGTATCTTCCGGTTCTGACTGAGAAGAGTGAACTTGGATAGTTATTGGAGACCCGGCATCCTACTAAAGAGGATTAGCTTCAGTGGTCGTAGTATCTTCCGGTTCTGACTGGGAAGAGTGAGCTTGGTCCGATTGCTCAGGAGAAGATTAGGCTTGGTCCGATCGCTCAGGTTGATCCTGCCTACTTTGTTCTTCAGCTTTGATCCTGGCAATAATCTTTTGAGCCTGTTCGCCTTGAAAAATTAGTTGTCTCCAGGAACGGCATTCTGCAACCCTTATTTGTGCTAGAAGGTCGGTCTGCAAGTTGTGTCGACATGTCTCCACTAAGGTAGACTGTGTCATACCTGTCGGACATCGTAGAGCCATGCTTCGGAACCTCTTGATGAAGGCTTTGACGGACTCTCTCCTCTTCTTCTTAGTGGTGAGAAGGGTATGAATGGAGACTTATGTATCCTCTTCAAAGAATCTTAACAGGAAGAATCTCTCTAAATCTGCCCACTTTTGGATACATCCGACAAGCAATTTTCTGAACCATTCAAAGGCAACTCCCTTGAGGGTGCCAATGAATAATCGAGCCAGTATGGCGTCATTTGATATCACATTCCCAGTCTGTGACTTGAAATGATAGATATGTTGGTTCGGTGATCCTGTGCTGTCAAAAGTTTGTAGCGTCGGGACCTCAAATTTTGGAGGATAAGGGGCTGCATCCCATTCGGCATGATAGGGACTAACAACTCCCTTATCTTGGAGCTCGCTTCTGTCAGCAATGGCATTGAGACGGGCTTCTAATTCTTCCATTTTGGCAGACTGTAGATTCCGCTCGTTCTCAGTCTCTCTTTCTTCATCAGAGGAAGATTTCAGATTGTGGGCTTCTTGGTCAGAAGCAGCGTCATCAACCACTTTTTCCTTCCCTTTGCTTGTGTGAAGTCGGGATGAAGACGTTCTTCCTCTTCGGGAAGATTCTTTCCTGAGTGGCGAATCTGTCTTCTGAGATTTGGCCTTATCTGTGACGATTTGAGTCAACAGGGCCATGAGTTCAGTGATGGCCTCTTGCTGAGATTTGAGCATGGTCTCCTTCTCATCAAGTCTCTTTGTGAGATCTTCATGGTTTCCCGTTATATAAGCGGAGCTCTCATATTCAACAAAAGAGCTTGATGATTGGGACTCTGCAATGGTTGAGTGTTCATCATCGGAATTGGTTCCTCTAGCTAACCTCCGATAGTTGACAGGGGGAATAGCTCCTGTTCGAGTCCGAGTGTGTCGGTAGACTCCTTCAAACTCGTTAGTAATTTCTCTAACGTTCGGTGAACGACTTGTCTCAGAGTCATCGGAACTAGGACCTGAGGCTTTCCCTCTACCGATCACATTGATAGTGACTTCAGGATACTCGGTCTCTGGAGACTTCTTCCTGTGTGAACGTTGTTGTTGGTTAGGCAAAGCAATGTTCGTTAATTGGTCGAACACCAACAGTTTGGTCGCATATGAGCAGCATTGATATCCCGAGAGGACCGTAGGAATCAGTCGTTCACATTGGAATGAACGAATGACTTGTTGCATCGGTCTTTCTCTCGATATGAACTTTCTCAAATATGTTGCAAAGACTTGAGAAGAATTACTCACTGATCTTGAGGTTTGAATTGGAACCCCAGTCCATGATTGGACAAGACTAGCTCTTTGTGAACATGGATCTGGTTGAGATGTCTTGAATCCATGGACTTTTTATATCAGCCCCTCGATTTAATCGCGCTACGCAGAGTATTCGGGGGTCTCGCTGACACCAGGTTCTGTACTGGATTTCGTTCCCCGAACGCATGCCTGAGATTTAGGTTTTGCTGGTGAAACGCAGTCCCGAGATCTGCTTTTTGGTTCTGAAACGCATGCGTTGCTGGTGAAACGCAGTCCCGAGATCTGCTTTTTGGTTCTGAAACGCATGCCTGAGAGTTGCGTTCAGTTAATGGAACGCACTCCTGAACTGCTTTTTGGTTCTGAAACGCATGCCTGAGAGTTGCGTTCAGTTAATGGAACGCACTCCTGAAGGCTGTGTTTTGACTGTACAATACACCACTGAGGGCTGCATTCAGTCTTATTCACACAGAGCCTATGTTTGGGCTCATAGACGCGAGGCTTGCGTTCTGAAGCAAAAACATAGAGCACCTGGTCGCGTTTAGGCTCACAAACACGAAGCTCGTGTTGACTTGAAGATCGGCATTCACGAAGATGTGCTCGTCGTAGGGATCTCCTCCTTCGTCGATCGACGTTCTTCTTGGCCTTTTTCAAGGCCTTTGCAGCGAGGTGGTTGGCGTTGATGGAACTCGTCGCTACAATGGGCCTTTTATCACCTAATACCTACTGTGAAGACGTGGGTATAGAACTTTCAACTCGTTGAACGAGTTTAGCAGAAGCCGAGTCCACTCCTTCAGAGGAGGGGCTGTTCGAGCAGTCTTGATCGAAGGGGAGGACCTCATTGGGTGATTTGGCTACAATTGGAGCAGTTAAACCTTTAGTCTCTTTGGAGACTTTGTGGATCTTGCGCATAGCCTTGGGGCTAACGGATCCAGAGGAGAGGGCTTCCTCGTACTTGGCTTGATCGAACTCTACGACGAGAGTTTCAACCGTCGTTCTAGTGAGATGAACATCGGATTGCGCCACCACTTCTTCGTCAGAGAAGCTTGTCCCCAGTGGAGTCGCCATCTTTTGTTTGGTGGAAAATTTGCAGTAAAAGAAACGAAGGAAAATTGATTTGTATTCCTTTAATCTCAGTTATAATTGGATTTCCTGATTACAAAAGAGAGGAGAATGAATTTTATTCTCCTCTTTGTTTAATTCTGGGTTCTTCACGGTGGCGATGGAGTGCCTCCCTCGAATATTCGCGTCGAGTTTGCTCTCCGTTGACGATCCTCACGTCTTGATTCACTGGAACGGTATCTCCTCCTCACGATTTGACGCTGTGGAGAACTTGCAAAGCAAGTTTTAGAACTCTTGATGAGTTGATTGATCTTAACCGTAATTGGTTAGACAAGCCAAGGATCTCTTCTTTGCTGCCCCCGAGCCGGATCCAAAAACCAGCCTCTCTAAACTGATTTTTCAGTTATTTATAGGGGATGAAAGGGTGTAACTGCCCCCTTAATTCGCTCCTAAGTGGGGCTAATGGGATGTAACCGCCCCTTAAATCACTCCTGAGTGGAGTTGTTATCCTCTCAGATCGTGGGAAACGGTTTTGAAACTGTTCAGCTCGTGTTTGAACAAGTTAAACACATAATCCGCGTTCTGGCATGAATTCTGCGTTCAAACGCAGTGTTTGGAAGCTCAGACGTAGCAATTTGGAAGCTGCGTTGGCAGCGTTGGAAGCTGCTCGTGATTGGAAGCTCAGACGTAGCAATTTGGAAGCTGCGTTGGCAGCGTTGGAAGCTGCTCGTGAGCTGCATTTGCAGCAATATGGAAGCTGCGTTTGGCAGCTTGGAAGCTGCGTTTGGCAGCGGATGGAAGCTGTGTTTGGCAACGGATGGAAGCTACGTTGGTAGCTTTCGGAGGCTGCGTTTGCGGCCGAACATGAGCTACGTTGATAGCTGGATCTGAGCTGCGTTTGCAGCGTTTAGAGCTGAAATGTGAGGTGCGTCTGCAGCCAGGTTTGACCTGCGTCCGCAGTCGAATTGGTGTTGCATCTTGATGATGGTATGCAGGGAGGACTTCTACGTCTTGGTTTGAAGAGACCGTCGATTTGTAGTCTCTTTCTGTCAGAGTGTTGCAAAGATCGTCGTTTGAGACCGTCGATTTGTAGTCTCTTTCTGTCAGAGTGTTGCAAAGATCGTCGTTTTGTAATCTTTGCTTTAGCTCTTTGATATGTGAGAGTCGTCAGATTGTAACTCTCGATGTTGATTGTGAAGGATGTTGATTAGAGATTTCATCAGTTGTTGTGAAGGTCGTCAGATTGTAACCTTCATCGATCTACGTAAAAGTCTTCAAATTGTAGTCTTCTGGAAGTTGTCAGATTGTAACTTCCATGATCCGTGTTTGATGGGGAATCAGCTATCTATTGTGATTTTTAGACAGCCTACAGACATTCTAATGCAGACGAAGCGGATAACAGAGATGCCGACAACGACGATGACGAGGAGTGAGCACTGTTATAAATAGCGGTAAATAGCCCCGCAATAGCGGCGCTAATAACGTTAGCGGTCTCTTCTCGCGATGTTATCGCCCGCTATGCTATCGCGCAATAGCGGTGACATATTGCGGAATATGTCTGTTCGTAAAAACGGGCAATAGTGTGTCATAACGGTAAATAGTGAGCGATTGTATTCGAAATTTGCTTTTTGACTGCTATTTAAAAGCGTTTTGAGACTTATTTTTTAAAAATTAAACTCAACCCTTGATCATTACATTCCACTGTCTCCTGTGATTTTCAGCATACTCCCGTCACCTCTCATAGCCTCTAGCACCTACCTTAATACTTCCTCTCACCTTCTTCACCGTGAGCTCCTCTTAGGGCAGTCCTGTCACCGTTAAGCTCTTCTTCTCGAAGACGACGACTTTTTGACTCCTCCAGTCATCTTCGGTATTACGTGATGGTTACATATTTATTTCATGTTTAGGATCTTTTTAAATCATCTAATATGTACTTTTAGATTTCTTAATTTTTTAAAATTTTTTTAGTATTTATACATATCTAAATTAGACCGCGATTTAACTTTGTGTTTTTTATCACTATTTTACCGTAATAGCCCAAAATAGTCTTAGCGATGCCTCACCGCTACGCGACGCTATCCGCTATCGATAACCTTGGGAGTGAGTGAGACTTGTGTTAAGACGTATTATGACTTTTGAATTTTACCTATATGTAATATATTTGTGATTTTATTGCGTAGTGAATGAATATTATTTGAGCATGCGAGATGTATTGTGATGAGTATTGTTCGATATTGTGGATTGATGGATGAAATTGGATGAGTGTTTATTTGGAATGTGAATGTATATCATGGTTGATTTTATGATATATTGTTAAATATTATCATTGGATTGTATTCATGCTGTAGCAATAATTTATTGATTGTATTCATATATTAATGTAATTATACACGGGAAATACAATTTGTAATTAATTTTTTTGCTAAAAAAATATCAACCTAGACGGAATTCTGTTCTAGGCGTGAGAAAACATAGACGGAATTCCGTTCTAGGTTGTCATAATCAAACCTAGACGGAATTGCCCTGTCTACGTTTGATTCCTAGACGGTTGTCCGTCTTTAGGTTTGACACCTAGACGGAATTTCGTTTCTAGGTTGTCAACTTAGATGGTATTTTCTTATTGCGTCTAGGTTGACATTCCGTCTAGATTGATCAATCTAGGACGGAATTCCTTTACTTTGAGTCAATATAGACAGAAGCAAATAAACGGACCTTAACTAGACAAAATTTCGTCTAGTGAACTAACCCTAAGGACGGCGATTTGGCAGCAACCTAGACGAATTTCCGATTAGTTTGCTCGTTTTTCTACTAGTGTTAAAAGTGCATAAAAATATTTATCTTTGCCAAGTTGGCAAAATTCCCTAGTCCTCTTAGCCCATTGGCGACTATCACTTTTGACTGCAATGAGTAGTACAATGAATCCAGATTCATTTGGATTTTCTACTGACACGCTTAGGCTGATTAGGATCATGATTAATTAAATCTTGCTCGTCTGTAGTTTGGTTGGAAGTTTGGATATTGAAATTAAATGAGTTTTACTCGGCCAATGTATCATTTTATTCTCTTATTGTTTACGCTCTATTGTTGTACAATGGTGACATGGTGTTTACAATACATGGAATGTTGACATCACTAGACTACTTGTTCAATCAATATTGGGCGTGTATAGTGGTCCATAAATGTCTCTTCTGCTGAAATTACCCTAAAATGGATAGTAGCAAGAACAGGGCATTGGCAACGGGGAAAATCCGTCACAATGCCCAAAATCCCAGTCTGCCAATACATATAGGTGACTTGAAAATGGGATCTGTCGCCAATAAATCAGTCGACGGACGACTTATCGCGCCGACGGATTCTCTTAGCGACGGGGGTTCCCATCGCCCAATAAACCATTGGCGGACAGTGGAAAATTCATCGCCAATTTTTAAACATTGGGGTGAAGAGATGTGATGGATTTTCCGTCACAGTTGCAAATTGGCCGACAAGAGATCCGTCGCCAATTTTAAGCATTGCCGACAAATTACCCCGTCGCCAATGCACGATCGGCCGATGGGTAGCATCCTGTGCAGTCAATATTTAAAACATTGCGCGACGGGGTATTTACCGTCTTGCTAATGTATTTAACTGGCCGACGGATCTACTCCGTCGCCGATGTGCATCGTGCGACGGGGAAATCCGTCGCCAATGTATATAATTTACGTTAAATTTTTTTTTTTTCTACTTTTCTAGTAGTCTCCATATCGAAGAATACACTAAGCTGTATTGACAT
>NC_033796.1:101208615-101319851 GCF_001876935.1 Asparagus officinalis
AACTAAGGGTGATATAAACATAAACAAGATAAGCAAGATAGTGGATAATATGAACTAAGAGCAAATGACAAAGGCGATATAAACAATAGGCATGAATGTAAAAGAACGCCAATGACAAACTCAAACACACGATATGATCACGGAGTTCGGACCTTCCGTCCTACGTCTCCGCTCCCCACTCCCGGGGAGAAATCCACTATCAACCGGGTTTTCTACGTTCACCCGAATAACGTTTACACCTCACAGTATCGGCGGTTTCCTAGTTCACCGAAAACTTTCACCCCACACTCGGTTTCTAGCTCACCGAAAACCTCACAACACACTCGGTTTCTAGCTCACCGAAAACCTCACAACACTCACAATGTAACAAATATAAATTTGTTCTCTACAATAGATGAGAATACAATGAAAGCACAACTCAAAGTTACAATCTCTCACCACCCAACTATACTATGTATGAAAGATACAATAAGCTCAATGTGGGTGTGTGTAACAGTGAGATTCAATAAAACTTAACTCAATAAGAACTAGCAATAAGAATTGATATGAAATTCAATAGTAAAAATGCTAGGAAATAGAGTTAAGGAAACTTCTCTATAAACACAAAGAGAGGATGATGAAATGTTGAAGATGAACTCTTCAATAGCTGATTGTAAACTCCTCTTTGTAACAGCAAACCAAAACAAACTTAAACCAAAAAAAAACAAGCAACTCCTCTTTGTAACAGCAAACCCAAAACAAACTTAAACCAAAACTAAACAGGTTTAAACCCTTGTTTAAAACTTGTTAAAACATTCTCTTAGATAACTTGAAAAGACATCAGCAATGGGTTATATATAGTCTCCAAAACCTCAGCCTAAAACCCCAAGCCAAAAGACAAAACAGCCCCAAGCAACGGTCAGAAAACTAGCCGTTGGAAGCTGAAAAAACACTCGTCGGTCGACCGGAAAATTCGTCGGTCGACCGAAAATTTTCATCGGTCGACCGGACCGGTCGACCGACAGGCTTCTGTCGCCCAGAGAACTTTTGACCTCAGGTTCGGTCGACCGACCGAATACTGATACTCAAAAAACTGTATATCTGGTTTTAAAACGCTGTTTAAAAATATCAAATAAATTCCAAAAAATGTAAAACTTTGGGGAATGATTGTAGACATGATAATAAACATGCTACAACGACTGGTTTCGAAAAAGGACTTCCCAAATGAAAAATATCATCATTTTACAAAATAGTCCAAAACATGAAAACCTGAAAATTGATATTTTGATATTTTGACTTAAACAACATTTTGAAACCTTATGAAATGATTGTATAGACTTGATAAAAGATATAACATGTTGTTATGAAGTCTATAATCTAGAAATACAATATTTTCATAAATTTGCATATTCTATGCAATATATTCAAAACACTAAATATGATTTCATTAAATATAAGCTTGTTAAAGGTGAAATCATATATAGGCATATAAACATGAAACAAAATAGTATTTTCCAATTCTATTCATTTGTTTCATAGTAAAACTTGAAAACTATCAAACCAAAACATATACGTATATATATAACTATATATATACAAAATTCAAAACGTGTATGTGTGTATATGATTGAGCTTAAAGTACTAACACACATAATATAAATTCCTAAACTAAATTACCCAAGCAATGATCTTGATCTTCAATAAGCTTGACTTGGTAATCTCGCGGATGAAGCTTGAACTTGGATCTTGAACTTTGAATAGCAAGGCTTCAACCCGACATTCCACCAACCTCCATTTGATATGATCGTTATGGCGCAATCCATCCAACCTCCAACTACGTTGTTTTTCTACAATACATAGGAATGCACAAACATTAGACAAACAACATTAGTAGTAAATTGTTTGTAAATCATCATCAAAACAAGAAGGCCAACAATCTCCCCCTTTTTGATGATGACAAACAATTTACAAAAAGAAGTATATGCATGAAGTAAATGAACATATACAAGATAATAACTCACATGCATATAAACAACCAAGATAGATATACTCACAATATTTCTCCCCCTTTGACAACATCAAAAAGGGGACAAAAGGATTAAGAGAGCGAAAGCTCCCCCTATCAATAAGCATAGGTGAGTATCAAACAAGTATAGGCCGGGATTGCTCCCCCTATCAAAAAGCCATATAGAATATATGCAATGAAGATCATGGCAAACATATGTGAGCAAGCATAAAAGATATGCTAACAATCACTCACATTCAAGAGATAATGAGAACATATATAAATATATCAAGATGAACATATTGTCTCATATCAAAAACATAAAAACCATGTATAAAAAAAAGGTTTATGAAATCACAAGAAGGAAGACATGAGAATCATGTAAAAAGTTTTCAAATGAAAACAAATCAACCAAAAGAATTCATAAATCAAAGTTTATATTCAAAAACAATGTTTGATCAATAAAGAAAAATTTTTTTTACATAACTTGATCAAACCACTCATAGAATACATTATAAGGCACGAATAGATGATCCATAAGCACAAACACATAAATATCATCATATAAGTGAATTATAATGAATTCAAAAGCAACAAATCAAAACACAATTTTTAAGAGAGGCAACAATTATATCAAGCTATTGAGCTTGTTCCAACCCATATAATCATTTAAGCATCCGGTAAACATGATTTGGGAATAAACACCCAATAAATCCAGAGGGTTATATAAATACAAACCTCTTATCAAAATCAAAACTAATAATCATGAAAACAAAGGATTTGATAAAAGAAAAAATTGTTTTCATAACCAAAAGATCTTAAAACATAATTTTCAAAACCAAGACAAAAAAATAAAAACACTAAAGTTCTTGGTTTAAAATCAAATTTGTTTTGGTACCCAAGTATTCTTGGTACCAAAAGATTTAGGGACATGACCCCTATCAATGAAGCTCAAAGCCCTAGGGTTATGAACCCTCTTGGGCACATATGGTGCACTAGCACGGTCAAAACAATATTCATTCAAATGACCCTTTTGATTGTAATTCGTGCAATGAAAAGAGTGAAAAGATTTGTGTTGACCAAGTGAGCGTGCACGAAAATCATTTGCAACTGAAGATTGTCTTTTAAATTTATTTTGCAAATGAGAAACCTTATTAAACAAAGGTGGTTTACTTGAGAAATTTGGCAAGTTTGAACATTTTTTCAAATCATAACAAAACTTAGCCAAATGACCAAATCTACCACAAATATCACATTCAAACACTTGTGGTCTACTAGAAACATTTGGCAAACTAGAATTCCTTTTCAAATCAAAACAATACTTTGCCAAATGGCCAAACCGACCACAAAGATCACAATGATACACACTAGCATGCTTATGATGAACATTATGTGCATGTGCATGAGTGTATGATGAAGAAGCCTTATGAGATGCACAAGAGGCATTAGTCTTAGAAGATTTGTGTGCATCATAGCAAAATTTAGCAATGTGGCCTTTACGACCGCAAATTGAGCATTTGTAAACTTTGCTATACATATGTGCATAGTGAGTGCTTGGTTTTGAAGAGTTAGCACGAGACTTTGCACATAAGTCCATAAGTTTCTTGTTATTAACAATGCATGTGTTAAGAGTTGAATCTAAAGATGAAATGCGATTTTTAATATTGTTCAACTCATCATTAGGCATAGAAGCATTGTCAATAGAAGTAGAGCAAATATGATCATTTTTAAATGATGTAAATTTACTTCTAATAGACTCTACTTCTAACATGGCATCATTCTTCTCATGAATTAAGCTAGCAACATTGGAACTCAAGGTAATATGATCCAATTTTAATTTTTCATTATTTTCTTTTAGGATCACATTATCTTTAGCAATAGTATCAAATTTTGATGCTAGCAATTCATGATCGGATTTCAAATTAACATGCTTGCTTTTCAAATCTATAAAATTATTATGCAACTTAGTATAGGCATGCATTAATCTATCATATGCACAAGCGAGTTCATTGATGGATATATCACTTTCGGATTCCGAATCGCTTACCACACTTGGGCTATCGCCTAGTGGCCGTGTGCATGATGCTCCGTATGAACTTGAAGTTAGATCCTCCAAAGCATGTTGGTTCGCCTCCAAGTCCCCTTGATGTGCTTCTATAAATTTCCAAACTTTGTAAGCACTATCAAAATGAACAAACTTGTTAGACATAGATGAATTAAAAGCATTTTGCAAATATTCTAACAAAATATTGTTCATTGTAAACATACGATGATCATTCTTTTTTATTCCACTTGGATTTCTCCATAGTGGGCACAATATAGGCATCATCTATAATTTCCCATAAATCAAAGAGTTTAGATTGAACAAAAAGTTTAAATCTAACACACCATTGGGCATATAGAAAATTATCTAATCTAGGAGCAATATTAATGGCATAACCTAAACCATGCATATCCATAATATAAAAGGCAAGCAAGATACAAATGCAATCAAAACAAGATTAGCACAAAAAGATAACTTGGATCTTTAACTCTGGCCTAAAGTTATGCTCATAATGTTTTTTTGAAGTAAAAATAGGGGTAGATGTCCTATTAAAAATGATATATTTGTTAGACCCTAGAGGGGGGTGATTAGGGTCTTATGCTAATCTAATCCGATTTTATGCCAATTAAAACTTAATTAACAAGTTATCCTAGCAAGTATGAAATGCAACAAGATATGTAAGCTAGGATAAACAATATGAATAATGAGATATATCCTATATGATGAAATATATATATATGCAAGGATATATAAACTGACACAAGGGTAAACAATATGAACTAGATAGTGGATGATATAGATAATGAGCTAATGACAATGGCGATATAAGATATGAACATAAATATGAATGAATGTCAAAGCACACTCAAACAAGCAATATGATCACGGAGTTCGGACCTTCCGTCCTACGTCTCCGCTCCCCACTCCCGGGGAGAAATCCACTAACTCAATCCGGTTTGGAAGCCGGAACTTCTTGTACACACTCGGTTTTCTAGATAACCGAAAAATCTACAACTCATACTCTTGCAATCATACTCTACACCCACTAAGTGTTGGACCTAGCCGTGTCTCCCTCAAGTGCTCGGTTACAACCTCTCCCTAGGCACGTCAACCGACGCCACTCCTCTTGGGACGATCCCCGACTCTCACCACACACTCCTCACTCGGTGTACAAGTGTATTACAAAGTGATTTCACAATTAAGCACAATATAGCAAATGATTGTTCTCTCTAACAAGGTGAGAACTCAATTAGGCTCAACTCAATGTCACACTATCCCACAACCCAATTATATAATGTATGCAAATACAATAAGCTCAATGGTTGTGTGTGCAAACAAAGAGTAAATCAAATCAAACTAAACTCAATATAAAACTAGCTTTAATAAAAATGATAATCAACAAATAATTATAAATAAAAGCTAGACTTGAGTTTAGGAAAACTTCTCTAGATCAAGATGGAGAGATGGAGATATGAAGCCCAAACAAGAAGATGATCTCCTCCACTTGTGAAAATAATCTTCAAACCAAACAAACACTAAAACTCACTTAAACCCTTGTTTAAAACTCTTTAAACTTGTTTAAAACATTTCTTGAGTTACCTTAGAGGTATGAGGGCATGGGGTATATATAGGCTCATGAAACAACCCCAAAAACCAATAAAAACACCCCCAAAACATTAAAATAAACAAAAAACTGAACTAGCTGTTACTGTAGCAACGGTCGGATGCTACAGTACTTCGGTCGACCGGTACGGTCGACCGGATTACTGTAGCAGTGCGCAGCTGTTTTGTAAAATCAATTTAAAATAGTAAATGAACTCCAAAAATTATGAAATTTTGTGAGAATGTTATAGACATGTAAAATAACATGTCAGAGAAAGAATTTCTGAAAAATATTTTCCCAGTTGAGAGAAATAAATATTTGAACACAAATTTACAGTTTCTGAAAAACTGTTAACATATACGATTTTGTAAAATCAATTAGGCACAGTAAATCAACTCCAAAAATAGTAAAATTTTGAGGGAAGTTTCTAAACATGTAGATAAACATGTCAGAGAAAGAATTTTTCAAATATCACTTCCCATTTGCGAAAACTCATCTGTTTTGTAAAACATGCACGAACATGTGCACGAACGAAAACGTGAATTTGTAAATTCCTTTAAACATAACAAATCAATTCCAAACTTGATGAAACTTTACGAAATGTTTATAAACATGAAAACAAACATGTTAGAAAAAGAATTTCTCAAATTGAATTTCCATTTGTGAAAACTCATGTATTTTGCAAGTGTGTCCAAAGCATGAAAACTCAAAACCATGCATATATATAACTATATATATACATAGAAACCAAATACGTGTGTGTATATGATATTGAGCTTAAGGTACTTAACACACATAATATAAAATCTAAACTAGGATATGATCGTGAATGCGTAATTCCATCCATCCTCCAACTTGTTGTTTGTCTACAATAAATACGAAAACACAAATACTAGATAAACAACATTAGTGGTAAATTGTTTGTTAAACATCATCAAAACAAGAAGGCCAACAATCTCCCCCTTTTTGATGATGACAAACAATTTACAAAAATGATATATGCATGAAAGGAAATGAATATATAAATTACAATTCACATGCATATAAACAAGAAAGAATATACATATACTCACAATATTTCTCCCCCTTTGACAACATCAAAAAGGGGACAAAAGAATAAGAGAGCGAAAGCTCCCCCTATCAATAAGCATAGGTGAGTACCAAACAATTATAGGGAATGCTCCCCCTATCAAAAAGCCATATAGAATATAGATAAAGAAAGATCATGGCAAATATGTGAGCGAGCATAAATGAAAAGATATGCTAAGCATCACTCACATACAAACAAGATACAATGAGGACACATAATGATATGACATTATAAAGATAGTGTCTCATTATAAAAACCATGTATAAGAATAGATTTATGAAATCAAAAGAAGAGGAACATGAGAAACATGCAAAAAAGTTTTCAAATGAAAACAAATCCATCAGAAGAAATCATAAATCAAAGTTTATATCCAAAAACGATGTTTGATCAATGAAGAACTTGATCAAACCACTCATAGAATACATTATAAACCACGAATAGATGATCCATAAGCACAAACACATAAATATCATCATATAAGTGAAGTATAATGAATTCAAAGCAATCAATCAAAATAAAATCTTTAACAAAAGAATTTCAAGAGAGGCAACAATATATCAAGCTCTTAAGCTTGTTACAACCCATATAATCATTCTAGCATCCGGTAAATATGATTTGGGAATAAACACCCAATAAATCCGGAGGGTTATATAAATGCAAACCTCTCATCAAAACAAAACAAATAATCATGAAAACAAAAGATTTTATCAATTATAAATTTATTTTCATAATCAAAATATTTTAAGACATAATTTTAAAACCAAGAAAGGAAAAAGTAAGAACACTAAAATTCTTGGTTTAAAGTTTAAATTTGTTTTGGTACCCAAGAACTCTTGGTACCAAAAGATTTAGGGACATGACCCCTATCATTAAAGCTCAAAGCCTTAGGGTTATGAACCCTCTTAGGCATATATGGTGCACGAACACGGTCATAACAAAAATTACTCAAATGACCCTTCCGATTGCAATAAGTACAATGGAAAGGAAGCATTTGCTTATGTTGACCAAACGGTTGTGCACGGGAAACTTTAGAAACATTTGCAAACATGGATGATCTTTTAAAATTATTTTGCAAATGTGAAACTCTCTTTAAATCAAAACAAAATTTGGCCAAATGACCAAATCTACCACAATGATCACATCTATACACATGAGCATGCTTATGATGAGCAATGGGTGCATGTGTGTGTACATGTGATGAAGAAACTTGATGAGATGCACAAGAAGGATTAATATTCTTATGTTTTTGTGCATCATAGCAAAATTTAGCTAAATGGCCTTTACGACCACAAATGGAGCACTTGTAAACTTTGCTATACAAGTGTGCATAGTGTATGGGTGATTTACTAGATTTAGCACACTTGTCCATAAGTTTCTTATGGTTATCAATGCATATTTTCAAAGTTGAATCTAAAGATGAAATACTATTTTTCATAAGATTCAAATCTTCATTTTTAGGCACATATGCATTTTTAGAAGTAGAACATAAATAGTCATTTATAAAAGAAGCTGTATTATTTTGTATGTTCTTTACTTCTAACATGGCATTATCTCTTTCATGAGTTAAACTAGCAACGTTTGAAGTTAAAGAAACATGATCCAATTTTAATTTTTCATTGTTTTCTTTAAGGATCACATTTTCATTAGAAATAGTTTCAAACTTAGATGCTAACAACTCATGATCGGATTTCAAAATTTCATGCTTGCTTTGTAAATTAATGAAATCATTTTGCAATTTGTTAAAGGCATGTAATAATTTTTCACTAGCACAAGCAAGTTCATCATTAGGTAAATCATTAATAGATTTGAACTCGCAAACCTCACTAGGGCTATCGCCTAGTGGCCGTGTGCATGATGCTCCACATGAACTTGAAGCGGGATCCTCCAAAGCTTGTCGGATCGCCTCCAAGTCTCCTTGATGTGCTTCTATAAATATCCATAAGGTGTAAGCACTATCAAAATGAACAAACTTGTTAGACATAGATGAGTTAAAAGCATTTAACAAATATTCTAACAAAATGTTGTTCATAGTAAACATGCGATGATCATTTTTATTCCACTTGGATTTCTCCAAAATGGGCACAATATAAGCATCATCTATAATTTCCCATAAATCAAAATGTTTAGATCTAACAAATAGTTTAAATCTAACACACCATTGGGCATAGGGGAAATTGTCTAATCTAGGAGCAACACTAGAATCATAGCCTAAACAAGATGCATCATTCATATCCATAATTTGTAAAAATATGCAAGCAAGATACAAATGCAATCAAAACAAGATTAGCACAAAAAGATAACTTGGATCTTTAACTCAAGGCGATTAGACCTTAAATCAAAGAGCACCAAGCTCTGATACCAATTGTTAGACCCTAGAGGGGGGTGATTAGGGTCTTATGCTAATCTAATCCGATTTAAATGCCAATTAAAAATAATTAATACGTTATCCTAGCAAGTATGAAATACAACAATATTTGTAAGCTAGGATAAGCAATGTAAACAATAAGATATATCCTATATGATGAAATATATATATATGTAAGGATATATAAACTGACACAAGGGTAAACAATATGAACTAGATAGTGGATGATATAGATAATGAGCTAATGACAATGGCGATATAAGATATGAACATAAATATGAATGAACGTCAAAGCACACTCAAACAAGCAATATGATCACGGAGTTCGGACCTTCCGTCCTACGTCTCCGCTCCCCACTCCCGGGGAGAAATCCACTAACACAATCCGGTTTGGAAGCCGGAACTTCTTCTACACACTCGGTTTTCTAGCTAACCGAAAACTCTACAACTCACACTCTTGCAATCACACTCTACACCCACTAAGTGTTGGACCTAGCTGTGTCTCCCTCAAGTGCTCGGTTACAACCTCTCACTAGGCACGTCAACCGACGCCACTCCTCTTGGGACGATCCCCGACTCTCACCACACACTCCTCACTCGGCGTACAAGTGTATTACAAAATGATTTCACAATTAAGCACAATATAGAAAATTATTGTTCTCTCTAACAAGGTGAGAACTCAATTAGGCTCAACTCAATGTCACACTATCCCACAACCCAATTATATAATGTATGCAAATACAATAAGCTCAATGGTTGTGTGTGCAAACAAAGAGTAAATCAAATCAAACTAAACTCAATATAAAACTAGCTTTAATAGAAATGATAATCAATAAATAATTATAAATAAAAGCTAGACTTGAGTTTAGGAAAACTTCTCTAGATCAAGATGGAGAGATGGAGATATGAAGCCCAAACAAGAAGATGATCTCCTCCACTTGTGAAAATAATCTTCAAACCAAAAAAACACTAAAACTCACTTAAACCCTTGTTTAAAACTCTTTAAACTTGTTTAAAACATTTCTTGAGTTACCTTAGAGGTATGAGGGCATGGGGTATATATAGGCTCATGAAACAAGCCCAAAAAACCCAAGAAAACCAAGCAAAAAGACAAAAAAACGGATATATCAAAATCTGGGAATTATAGCCGTTAGCTACAGTAACCAACGTCCAGAGACATTTCCGGTCGACCGGTCCGGTCGACCGGAGTTACTGTAGCAGTGCGTAGATGTTTTGTAAAATCAATTTAAAATAGTAAATGAACTCCAAAAATTATGAAATTTTTTTCGAATGTTATAGACATGTAGAATAACATGTCAGAGAAAGAATTTATGAAAAATATTTTCCCAGTTGAGATAAATAAATATTTGAACACAAATTTACAGTTTCTGAAAAACTGTTAACATATACGATTTTGTAAAATCAATTAGGCACAGTAAATCAACTCCAAAAATAGTAAAATTTTGAGGGACGTTTCTAAACATATAGATAAACATGTGTTTTGTAAAAACATGCACGAATATGTGCACGAACGAAAACATGATTTTGTAAATTCCATTAAACATAACATATCAATTCTAAACTTGATGAAACTTTGCGAAATATTTATAAACATGAAAACAAACATGTTAGAAAAAGAATTTCTCAAATTGAATTTCCATTTGTGAAAACTCATGTATTTTGCAAGTGTGTCCAAAGCATGAAACTCAAAACCATGCATGTATATATATAACTATATATATACATAGAAACCAAATACGTGTGTGTATATGATATTGAGCTTAAGGTACTTAACACACATAATATAAAATCTAAACTAGATTACCCAAGCTTGATCTTGATCTTCATTGTAGCTCAACTTGGTACACATGCGGATGAAGCTTGAACTTGATCTTTAACTTTGAATTGCAAGGTTTCAACCCGACATTCCGCCAACCTCCATTTGATATCGTCGTTGAAGCGCTATTCCATCCATCCTCCAACTATGTTGTTTGTCTACAATAAATACGAAAACACAAATACTAGACAAACAACATTAGTGGTAAATTGTTTGTTAAACATCATCAAAACAAGAAGGCCAACAGAGAATTGTGAGTGGGGATCCACTCACGTGAAGACCTTCACGTGGGTGAAGAGAAAATTCGCGCAGAGGAGCCCAAGTGAAGAGATTATTTCGATGTGGGGACCACAAAACGTGTGAAGAAAAAGCAAGGACGCGTGAAAAGATCTGGTTCTCTTGGATTCCGCGTGAAGAGCCTAAGAGACCAGCGGATATTTTGGCGAATCTTGGACGTTTGTTCTCTGGTCCACCCGAAAACACAGCAGATGTCTATAAAAGCCTAGTTTCTAGGGTTTTTGGAATGTGTGCGAAGGAGGGTAGCAGTTAGCAGTTTTTCTTTTTGGTGGCGTGCAGAGGCTAGGAAAAAGGCAGCGTGCAAAAGTGAGTTTTGGGCGGCGTGTTGTTCCGGCGGCTGTTTCTTTTGAGAGAAAAACTGAGAGATATTTGTGTGTGTGAGAGATTGTTTGAGGGTTTAGATTGAGTGATTGTAAACCCTAGTTGTATTCTCTCCCTCTAATAGTAGATCTCCCCCCTCCTTGCCCCATGGACGTAGACAGTTTGCCGAACCACGTAAAATTGGTTTGTTTGAGTTTGTGGCCATTGTAATAGTTTTTAGGATCCCTCGACGCGCAGTCCTAGAGCTGACGAGAGGAAGAGCTAATATCCCACTTTGATGGGATATTAGGCTTCAGATTCTTGTTCACTTTGAGAAACAAGAATTCTTATCGATATTTCTCTCTTATTGTGCATCAGAAACTCTGCAGAAATTTTCGTTGCGCACAACAAGTGGTATCAGAGCACGGGCTACGCTTGGGCTATTTGAAAGAGTAGATCAATTTGGAGGCTCGTCTAGGGCTTCGTTTGGTGATAAAGGTGGGATCTTTTGATAAAGACTCTATCTTTTCAGTTTGGATCTATTCTTCGTTCATTGGTGCATTGAGAAAGGATGTCGGGGAAAGAAGGTGCTTTGGGTATCGAGGGTGGTGCTTCTGGCGCAAAGACCATTCAGAGTTTGAATATCCACTCTATGAAGATAGATGTAGAGAAATTTAATGGCACAAACAACTTTAGATTATGGAGATGCGAGGTTTTGGATGCACTAAACGCGTAGAATTTGGAGGATACCTTGAAGTTAGATGGCAAGCCAGATGAGATTGAAGAGAAGGTTTGGAAAAAGATGAATCGAACGGCGTGTGGTATGATTAGATCTTGTTTGACTCAAGATCTAAAATATGATGTGATGAATGAGACTTCTGTAAAGAAGATTTGGGAGATTCTCGAAAGCAAGTATTTGACCAAGAGTGTGGAAAATCGCTTGCATTTGAAGAGGAGGCTTTATCGTTTCCAATTGAAGAAGGGAACCTCCATTAGAGATCACATGAACCACTACACTAAGCTTCTTGCGGATTTGGCGAATGTGGATGCTGTGATTAAAGATGAGGACAAGGCGTTGCTGTTGTTGAGTTCCTTGTCCGACGAGGAATATGAGACATTCATTCTTACTCTGATTAATGGGAAGGCATCACTTTTGTATAGTGAGGTCACTGCTGCACTGGTGAATTATCAGCTTCGGAAGAATGATAAGGAGACTTCGACTGAGTCGGTAGCAGAGGCATTGGTCGCAAGAGGGAAGAATCAGAACCGAAAGAATTGGAAGTCACAGTCTAGAGTAGGACATCCTACAATTGGAAAAGATCAGTGTGCTTGGTGCAAGGAGACTGGTCATTGGAAGAAAGACTGCCCAAAGCTCGACGAATGGATGAAGAATAAGCAGAAGGGAAAAGGGAAGCAACCATCATAAGAAACAAACATCATATCGGATGGTAATAATTCTGACTCTTCTATTTATTCGCTTTCTATCAGTCCTACAGATAGCTATTCGGAGGAATCTGAATGGATGTTGGATAGTGGTACGACCTATCATGTGTGATCTGAATGGATGTTGGATAGTGGTACGACCTATCATGTGTGCCCTAGAAGGGAATGGTTCTCCAGTTT
Organism: Asparagus officinalis; assembly: GCF_001876935.1. NCBI lineage: Eukaryota > Viridiplantae > Streptophyta > Magnoliopsida > Asparagales > Asparagaceae > Asparagus > Asparagus officinalis. The sequence continues at coordinate 101,221,759 of NC_033796.1, forward strand.
TAAGAAGCTGGATAGTAGTGTGGTGTACATGGTTGATAACTGTGCATGCCAGATCCTTGGGATAGGAAGAATTCACATCAAGATGTTTGACGGGACTGTTAGAGAGTTAAACGATGTGAGATATGTTCCTTCCTTGAGGAAGAACTTAATCTCGATTGGAGCTTTGGTTGGGCAAAGTCACGTTTGTTAATCGATCGAACACTGATGGTTTGGCCGCATGTGAACAGCATTGACATCTCGAGAGGACCGCAAAAACCAGTCGTTTACATTAACATGAATGAGCGACTTGTTATACCGGTCTTTCTCTCGATAAAAACCTTCTCAAATCTATCACAGGGACTCGAGGAGAGTTACTCACTAAATGTGAGTTTTGAATTAGAACCCCCTACCTATGATTGGACGGAATTGGCTCCTGATGAACATGGATCGTGTTGAGATGCCTTGCATTCGTAGACTTCTTATGTCTACCCATCAGTCTAGTCACGCTACGAATAACCCACTACGGAGGTCTCGCTGCCCGGTTAGCAAGCCGAGGGTCCGGGGGGCGACACGCCCCTGGCTAGGGGTCTGGGGGGAGAAGTCGACCCCCCGGCGGGGTTCACGATAACACCCCAAAGGTCCACGGTATACTTCAGATTTTGTATTGGGTTTTATTACTCGGGCCCAATTCTGTTTTCTGAAGTCCATGTCGGTCACCCTGAACGTGACTTGACACATCGCGCAAGAAACGCAAGGGTCGTGTTTAGTTTGAGTGATGCAGGACTGAGGTCTACATTTTGCTAATGAAACGCGCCCCTGATGGTCGCGTTCTGGCTGGTCAACGCAGTCCTAAGATCTGTGTTTTAGTTCTAGAATGCACTCCTGAGAGTTACGTTCTGTTTGTGAAACACTTCCTTGAGGGTCGTGTTTTGGAGTTGAAACGCGTCCTTAAGGACTATGTTTTGATGTTGGAATGCTCCCATGAGGGTTGCATTTTAGTTAGATCTTGTGAAGCTCGTATTTGGACTCATCAACGTAAGTCTTGCATTCTGGAGCAGAAACACAGAGCTCTTGCTAGGGCTCACAAACGCATAGCTCGCGTTGATTGGAGGATCGTCTCTCTCAGAATTATGCTCGTCGTCGGGATCTCCTCCTTCATTGAGCGACATTCTTCTTAGCCTGTTTTAAGGCTTTTGCAGCGACAACACCATCTGTATTGATCAGGTTAGTCGTGGTGGTAGGCCTCCTGTGACTCGATACATGTCGTGTTGGCGTAGGTGTGGAATCTTCAACTCGATTAACAAGTTTAACTATAGTTGAGCCTACTCCTTCAGAGGAGAGGCTGTCCGAGATATTTGGTCCAAAGGAGAGGACTTCCTTTGGTGGTTCGGTAGTGGTTGGAGCTTTAGTCTCCTTGGAGATTTTACGGATATTGCGCATAGCCTTGAGGCTAAGGGATCTGGAGGAGAGTGTCTCCTCGTACTTGGCTTGGTCAAACTCCACAACGAGAATTTCAACTGTGGTTCCAGTGATGTTGATGTTGGATTGCCACCATTTCTTCATCAATGAAGCTTTTCCCTAACAGAGTCGCCATCTTTTGTTTGGTTGGAAAATTAAAAGAAAAAAATAGAGAATTGATTTGTATTATTCTCTCTAATAAACTTAGAAAAGGAATAGATTACAATTCTCTCAATGCAATCTCTCTCTAACAAACTTAGAAAAAGAAATTACAATCTTCTCGATCGGTTTTTCGAGTTACAAAAGAGAGAATGGATCGACGGAGACCCTTCGTTTTGATTAACTTGGGTTCTTCTTGGTGTCATTAGAGTTCAGATTCTTGTATCTCATTGACAATCCAAACGCTTAAACTCATGGAACACGGTTGAATCCTGTTGATTAGATGTCGAGGAGAACTTGCAAGGCAAGTTTATAACTCTAACGAGTATTGGAACTCAGAACTAGTTTAAAACTCTATGAAAGAGTTAATTAAGATCTAACCGGAATCGGTTTTCAAGCCAAGAAAGAAAGCTCCAAAGATCTTTGCTGTCGAGGAATGATCCCAGATCTTAAAGGGTGAATGCTGATCTCTCCAAGATCGAAAAGTGCTCCAAGATCCCAAAAGAGCCCCCTTCCCCTCCTCCCAAATTCGAAGATCTAAAAAAGATCTCTTTTAAGTTGATTTTTTAGCTATTTATAGGGGATTAAGGGGAGTAACCGCCCCCTTAATTCGCTCCTAAGTATGGGAGTGATCCCCTCAAATCATGGGGAAAAGGTTTTTAAATTGTTTAGCTCGTGTTTAATGAGTCAAACGCAAGAATTACGTTCTGGGCACGAACTCTACATTCTGGACCTGGGACGCAGAGTTGGGTTCTGCACTTGAGGCTAAAAAATGCAGTGGTGAGCCATGCGTTTTGAGTCTGGAATGCAAGGTTGACTCTTGTGTTTTATTCTTGGAACGCATAGATGAGTTCTGCGTCTGAAATATAGGATGCAGCTATGAGCTATGTGTCTAGCTTTTGAGATGCAAAGGTGAGCTTTGCGTCTTGATTCTGAGACACAAAGGTGAGCTTTGCGTCTTGAATTGAAGTGGCTATTAACTTGTAGTCTCTTTTGTTAGAGCGTAATCTCCGTCTTGGCTCCTTAAAATGTGAGAGTCGTCAGATTGTAACTCCCGTTGTTGTTTATGAAGGCTGTTGATCAGAGCTTTCATCGATTGTCGTAATGGTTGTCAGATTACAACCTTTCTTGATCAACGTGAAAATCTTTTAATTGTAGCCTTCATTTGTTAACGTGAAAGTCGTCTGATTGTAACTTTCATCGTTGGATTGGTGATGCAAAAGTCGCCAGGTTGTAACTTCTATCATTAGTGTTTGATGGTGATCAGCTATCTGTAATGATTTTTAGACATCCTACACAAGGATACAAAGTTGGCATGAAATTCAAGAAGACAATATATCATAAGGTTGCTGTGGAGATAAACTCTAAGTTCAATTATGACTCCGTATAGGAAAACGTGGTGAACCATATTAAGAGTTTAAAACGTAGATGATTGGGTATGCAAAGTTGTCTATTATCAATGTTGCTGACTGGAATGAAGAAATCAAAACAGTTACATTGGATAGAGATAGCTATGATAGATGGACAGATGTTGCTGACTGGAATGAAGAAATCAAAACAGTTACATTGGATAGAGATAGCTATGATAGATGGACAGAGGTATAAAAGCTTATTTTTCCTATTATTACAAGTTAAAAGCTTAATCTATAGCATTCATTTCTTTTATAACCGAATGATAGTACTAACCTTATAGGATAACAAGAACTCTTCTAGATTTAGAGACTTGGTTAATAAGCCAATGAAACATTATGATGAATTGAAACCCATCATTGGGGATGATTAAGCTAGGGGTGATTTTGTCAGAGATGTTTTCATGAAGACTAGTATTGATCATATTAGATTAATCCTTAATAATTTTGAATCTCCTATTGGTGATCAAATATGTCGCATGTAGATGTGAATGATGATGATACAAACTTTTACTCTACACAACACCCTAACCTAAACGCTAAGTTTAATGACACTCAAAACACTAGTGTTAGGTTTGACAATAAAAAAGTGGGAAAGGAAAGGGGGCAGATGAGGATTTCATGTCACAAATAATCGCTATTGTGAAAGTTATGGAATCTTCAATGCACACCTCGCTAAGTTTGTATTTTTGAAACCAAGAAAAAGAAAAATAAAAACACTAAAATTCTTGATTTAAAAAAAATCATTTTGGCACCCAAGAAGGTGCCGGATTGTTTAGGGACATGACCCCTATCATTCAAGCTCAAAGCCCTAGGTTTATGAACCCTCTTGGGCATATGTGGTGCACGGGATCGGTCATAGCAATAATCACTCAAATGACCATTCTAAGTTTGTATTTTTGTTTATTGGTGAGTTTTTAAGTATAGTCTTAGATGATTTCTTTGATGACTTACGTGGAAGGAAAATGAGGGTAGAAGTTCATAGGGAGGCCTAAGGATATGCAAAGGAGAGCTATAGATAAGTCTATTACGTCTATGGAAAAAGCTTACTCCTTCGGCAATGGTTATGAGGGGACTATCTTTAATGATTTTTAAGTTTGCAAAAATAGCTTGAGGGCCTTTTCTTGGCCAAAATTTTTTTACGGGAAGTTTATATATATTTTCAGTATCCTTTTGTGACCTTATGAGTGGCATGTATTATGTCAAGGTGGTTTATGTTTCCTTATTGGAGAACATGACATGTTAAAACAGTGATTCTTAATGTTTAGTTGTATTTTGTAGAACATGTTCTATGTTAGATTTGGGGGTGGAAACCAAACCTCCGACGGCGGAGGAGCTCCGACGAGCTCCGACGAGCTCGAGAATGGCGGAGATGACGCAGGCGAAGTCGACGAACGCAACCCTTCGACGAACGCAACCTTCGGCGAACGCACACTTCGGCGAACGCACTCTTCAAAGTCGGCGTTCGAACCCCCCCTTTGCTCTGCGTTCGAACCTGACCTTTGCGTCAGGTTTAGCCGCTGGCGACAGGCTGTCGCCAGCCCTTCCATCCACCTATATATACCCCCTTTGGCCCTAGGGTTTCGCTGCGGTTTTTTTTCTCCCTCCCTTCTCCTCTGAATTTTCTCTGGCGGCGAAGCCCCAAAACGCAGTCGCGTTTCCAATTAAATCACAGCAGTGATTTCATTCATCTCCAGCTCTCAAATTGTTTTTTGAGGGGAGATTAAGAAGTGGATTAAAGAAGAGAGAGAACTAGAGAATTAAAGAAGGGTTTTATAAGTGGGTTGTTTAATTATTCTCAAGTGAGATTTGAAAGGGGTTTATTCCCTTTAATTATTAACACTGTAGCAACAGTGTTCATTTGAGAAATCTCAGTTTAGGGATTTGCTCTTGATTTGTAATTTCTTGTTTGATTAATAAGAAATTATCTGTGTGGCTCCCGAGGACGTAGGCAGTTGCCGAACCTCGTTAAAACTTGGTGTACTGTTCTCTATAAAATCTTGGTGTACTTTTTCTATACTGCGTTTCTGTTGCATTAGGGATTTCGGCGTTAGATTCCCAACAACTGGTATCAGAGCGTGAAACGATCTAGAACAAGTCAGATTCAAGTGGGAGCCATGGCCACAGATGAGGCAAAAATGAGACTTGAGAAATTTGATGGAACAGATTTCGGATTCTGGAAAATGCAGATAGAGGATTATCTGTATCAGAAAAATCTGTATCAACCACTATCGGGGAAGAAGCCAGATTCTATGAAGGAAGAAGAGTGGAACCTTCTAGATAGATAAGCCTTCGGAGTTATCAGATTGACGTTGACTCGCAATGTTGCGTTCAACATAGCAAAGGAAAAGACCACGGCAGGTCTTATGGCAGCTCTCTCAAATATGTATGAGAAGCCATCAGCCGCGAACAAAGTTCATTTGATGCGGTGGTTATTCAATCTGAAAATGGCGGAAGGCGCGTCAGTAGCACAACACCTCAATGAACTTAATACGGTTACAACCCAATTGAGTTCAGTTGAGATTGAGTTTGATGAGGAAGTTCGGGCGTTGATACTTTTGTCTTCCCTACCAGAGAGTTGGAATGCTACAGTCACAGCTGTGAGTAGCTCGTCGGGAAAGAAAAAGTTGAAGTTCAGCGACGTTCGTGATTTGGTTCTTAGTGAGGAGATCCGACGGCGAGAGACTAGTGAAGCTACAACCTCTTCAGTATTGCATACAGAGTCAAGAGGTAGAAATTCAACCAGAGGAAACGGACGAGGAAAATCAAACTTCAGAGGTAGATCAAATGACAGGAGGTCCAAATCAAGGAATCCAAGCAACAGCTCAAAGGCTATCGAGTGTTGGAATTGTGGAAAGACCGGGCATTACAAGAATCAGTGCAAGAGTGCACAGAAGGAGAAGGAGGCGAAGGCAGAGGTGAATGTCACCTCCACCTCAGGAGGAGACGACGCATTGATATGCTCTTTGGAGAGCAAGGAGGAATCTTGGGTGTTAGATTCAGGAGCGTCGTTCCATGCTACCTCTCAGAAAGAATTCTTCGAGAAGTATACCCCCGGAAATCTTGGATACGTATATCTTGGTGATGATCAACCATGTGCTATTGTGGGTAAAGGCATGGTGAAAATTAAGTTGAACGGGTCAGTATGGGAGCTGAAGGATGTTAGGCATATTCCCGACCTGAGAAAGAATTTAATATCCGTAGGCCAGTTGGCTGGTGAAGGATATACCATGACCTTCCATGGAGATGATTGGAAGATCTCAAAAGGCGCAATGACGATTGCCCGAGGCAAAAAGACCGGTACCTTATATATGATAGCAGGTGCATGTTGTTTGATCTCAGTTGCAGCAGGCAATGAAACTTCAAAGCTATGGCACCAGAGACTCGGTCATATGAGTGAAAAGGGGATGAAGATCATGCACACAAAGGGAAAACTCCCAGGACTGCAGTCAGTGGAGATGGATATGTGTGAAGAATGTATACTTGGAAAGCAGAAGAGAGTCAGCTTTCAGACAAGTGGCAGAACCCCCAGGAAGCAGAAGCTAGAGCTCGTTCACTCAGATGTTTGGGGACCAACCACCACTGCGTCGATTGGTGGGAAACACTACTTCGTGACTTTTATCGATGATCACACTCGGAAAGTGTGGGTTTACTTTCTGAAGCATAAGTCAGAAGTATTTGAGGCTTTCAGGAGATGGAAAGCTATGGTCGAGAATGAGACAGGTCTGAGAATAAAGAAGCTCAGGACCGACAATGGCGGTGAATATGAAGACACTGGATTCAAAAAGTTCTGCTATGAGCACGGGATCAGAATGGAGAGAACTGTGCCCGGCACGCCTCAGCAAAATGGTGTAGCTGAGCGGATGAACCGAACATTAACAGAGAGAGCCAGAAGCATTCGGGTACAGTCAGGCCTACCGAAGCAGTTCTGGACAGAAGCGGTCAACACAGCAGCTTACTTGATCAACCGAGGTCCATCGGTTCCATTGGAGCACAGAATACCAGAGGAGGTATGGTGCGGAAAGGAGGTAAAACTCTCACATCTTAAAGTTTTCGGTTGTGTAGCTTACGTGCATATTAGTGATCAAGGCAGGAATAAGCTTGATCCCAAGTCAAAGAAATGCACTTTCATCGGCTATGGTGAAGATGAGTTCGGCTACCGCATTTGGGACAACGAAAACAAGAAAGTGATCCGCAGTAGAGATGTGATATTCAACGAGAAGGTGATGTACAAGGACATGCACAAGACTGATGACTCAGAGAGCGAGTCAATATTTGTAGATGCAGATGATGTCCCGAGTAACCTCTCGGAAGAACCCAATACAGAAGATCCTCAGTCAGAAGAGCCTGTTGGACAAGATGGTGTGCAGGAGCCCGACGCACCAGCTCCGATATTAAGAAGATCTTCTCGTCCTCCTGTACCCAACAGGAGATACATGAACTATCTGTTGTTGACAGATGGTGGGGAGCCTGAAAGATTTGATGAAGCTTGTCAGTGTGGAGATGCGAGCAAGTGGGTGTTTACGGTGAAAGTTGATGTTTCCATTGTTATCGAATCTATTACAACTTTAGTCGTTACAATAAACTCGAATAAAATAAAAAGTCGATCTTTTTATAAGATCTCCTTACACAATGAAAATAAAAAGTTTACAACTTTATCAAACAAACGCAGAGATCGTTTATCGGTCTTCTGCTTGCGTGGGTGTCTTTGCCTGTGCCGGGGTTTATCCGTGGACCACCGTCGATCAGATCTGATTGCTGAAAAATTGGGCAGAGCTTCGTCTATCCGCGAAGGGATCGAGAAAATTGTAGGGCCTATCTTGATAAAAGCGAGATATTTGCTCTTCTTAGTATTACCACAATGGGATAATACTAAGGATTGGGTGCAGGTGATGTAGATCTGACGAAGAACTCTCTTGCGTTGAAGAACTAGATCCGATCTCTCCTCCTCCTCTCTTGAAATCTGTGCACTTTAAGTCTTCAATCCGGCAGGGCTTCGCCATGGCACGAGAATTTCAGATCTGAAAAAATGAGGCCTAAGGCTTGTATTTATAGGCATGAGGGGTTGCGGAGTGGTTAAAATGGGCTAAAAGCCCAAATCTGCCTTGGAGGGTGTCTCTCAAAATCCGGGACACCCCTGGGGTGTCTCACAAAATCCGAGACACCCTTGGGGTGTCTTGGAAAACCCAAGTGTCTCGGAAAATCCGAGACACCCTTGCGGTGTCTCGGAAAATCCGAGACACCCCTGGGGTGTCTCACAAAATCTGAGACACCCCTGGGGTGTCTCACATTAGCCAAGACACTCCGTTGAGGCGCATTCGTCCGCTTCCGCTGTACATTCTTCGTCCGAACTCGGATTTTAGTGATTCGAAGTGCGTTGGAAGTCTGATGAAGAGTTCTATCATCTCCAATAGTTAGATTATCTGTAGAATGGACGAGACACGAAGGGCGTTGTTCCTTTTGTAAACATCGCGGGCTTCTCGATTAGCCTGTGCCTTTGTTATTCCAAAATTCTGTCAGCTCACGTAGTTCGTCGGTTCACTTCAAGCGTTCACCGACATCAATCGAACTCCTGTGAACCGGATAGTGACATTCATCGTCATTCCTTAACACTGAGCTGTTTGTAGAGACCTATAGGTGATTTTCGATGCCTACAGATACCCCCTCCAAAGCGTTCCGGACTCGTTTCTTTTATAGAAGAGGCTGGAATACTTTGGATGTGATTGGTCTAGCCTTCAGTCGGCGTAAAGGACCTGTAGTTAGCTTCAACTCTTGGCTCCTTCGATTTTCGGTCCATTCAATGTTTTGACGAATAGCCGAAGTTCTTCCGGCGCTGCGTTTATCGCTTGGCCGTCGTCGGAGTCTCGAGTCTACAGCTGATGAATTGAGTTTGGCTCGTGTCATTGAGTTGACTTTGAACTACCTCCGTCACATTGTGTTGACTTAGGGTTTCAGATCACCATATGTTGACTTTTTGTCGCAACGCGTTGACTGGCATTGACCTAGGGTTACGCGTTGACCGGCGTTGACCCTAGGGTTTCGAGCGTCGAACTTTGACTTTTTGGTCGCAACGCGTTGACTGGCGTTGACCTAGGGTTACGCATTGACCAGCGTTGACCCTAGGGTTTCGAACGTCGAAGGTTGACTTTTTGGTCGTAACGCATTGACTAGCGTTGACCTAGGGTTACGCATTGTCCGGCGTTAACCTTAGGGTTTCGAACGTCAAGCTTTGACTTTTTGGTCGCAACGCGTTGACTGGCGTTGACCTAGGGTTACGCGTTGATCGGCGTTGACCCTAGGGTTTCGAACGTCGAAGGTTGACTTTTTGGTCGCAACGTGTTGACTAGCGTTGACCTAGGGTTACGCGTTGACCGACGTTAACCTTAGGGTTTCGAACGTCAAGCTTTGACTTTTTGGTCGCAACGTGTTGACTGGCGTTGACCTAGGGTTACGCGTTGACCGGCATTGACCCTAGGGTTTCGAACGTCGAATGTTGACTTTTTGGTCGCAACGCGTTGACTGGCGTTGGCCTAGGGTTACGCGTTGACCGGCGTTAACCTTAGGGTTTCGAACGTCAAGCTTTGACTTTTTGGTCACAACGCGTTGACTGGCGTTGACCTAGGGTTACGCGTTGACCGGCGTTGACCCTTAGGGTTTCTAACGTCGAATGTTGACTTGTTGTCACAACGCATTGACCGACGTTGACCTAGGGTTACGCGTTGACCGGCGTTGACCCTAGGGTTTTGAACGTCGTACGTTGACACAGTTTATACTCGTACGTTTACTGGAGTATACACAGTTTAAGCTCTTAAGGTATTGGAGCACAGCGGTCCCAAGTATCAGGGTTGCAGGACCAACTGTTAAAGCTTTCGTCTTTCTCACGGGAATAGACTACCCGGCAACGCGTGTTAGGCGTTGACTTTAGGATTTTTGGCTAATCCCCAGCCTTCAACGGATTTGATTAGCCTTTACCGACTACCGTTTGAGTCGGGCTAGTATGTGGATTGTAACGCTGTGCTAAGAGAGTGAATTCTCTTAGACTTTGTGCTATGATGTTGAATACATAGGCTTTGCTATTGTTACGGGAATAGGCTACCCGGCAACACGGGTTAGGTGTTGACTTATCCTTACTTAGGATTCAGGATAAAATTCCCCGTGCGTGTGAGGCACGGATTATGGTGTTATTAATAACAACCTGCCACAATGTTGAATATGTGGTTCTTTTGTCTTTTTTCCGGTCAAAGACTAACCGACAATGCGTGTTAGACATAGACTTTGGGATTTTTGGCAAACCCCCAGCCATCAACGGGTTTGACGTGCCTTTACCGATTACCGTTTGAATCGGGCTAGCATGTGAATTATTAAAACCCGTTTCACATGTAACGTTGTGCTAAGAGAATTGCTTCTCTTAGACTTGATGCTATGACTTTGAACACATAGACTTCGCCATTTCTTACGGGAACATGGCATCCGGCAACGCGTATTAGGCGTTGACTCATCCGTACTTAGGATTCGGGATGAAAGTCCCCAGAATTGTACCCTGATGTCCTTTTCAATCGGTGAAAGACTAAACCGGCAACGCGTATTAGGCGTTGACTCATCCCTACTTAGGATTCGGGATGAAAGTCCCCAGAATTGTACCCTGGTGTCCTTTTCAATCCGTGAAAGACTAAACCGGCAACGCGTGTTAGGCATAGACTTTGGGATTTTTGGCAAACCCCCAGCCATCAACGGGTTTGACGTGCCTTTACCGATTACCGTTTGAATCGGGCTAGCATGTGAATTATTAAAACCCGTTTCACATGTAACGTTGTGCTAAGAGAATTGCTTCTCTTATACTTGATGCTATGACTTTGAATACATAGACTTCGTCATTTCTTACGGGAACATGGCATCCGGCAACGCGTATTAGGCGTTGACTCATCCCTACTTAGGATTCGGGATGAAAGTCCCCAGAATTGTACCTTGGTGTCCTTTTCAATCGGTGAAAGACTAAACCGGCAACGCGTGTTAGGCGTTGGCTTATCCCTGCTTAGGCTTCGGGATAAAATTCCCCAGACTGGATTCTGGTGTCTTTTTCAATCGGTGAAAGACTAAACCGGCAACGCGTGTTAGGCGTAGGCTTATCTCTATTTAGGAGTTGAGATAAAATTCCCCGTGCACAAAGTGCACGGATTGGAAGTTGGGAATTGTGACTTTTCTCAGGGTAAAGACGGACTGGAAAATGGAAGAGAAAGAATTTTATATTCTATCTCCCGGGACTGAAAAGGAAGAATTTTATATTCTATCTACAGTCGGAAAGGAAACTCAAGGTGGGATCTCCACCCCCAGAACCCGAAAAGATGAAACTAAGAGTGGGATCTCCACTCCGAGAATCGGAAAGATTCAAACGACCCTAACTTTTATAGGATTGGTCATTCGATCCAAAAAGAGTCCCTCATTTATTGAGGAGATGGGAGTGGGATCTCCACTCTGAAAATCGAGAAGGTTCAAACGACCCTAACTTTTATAGGATTGGTCATTCGATCCAAAAAAGAGTCCCTCATTTATTGAGGGGAAATTCCGATTTCGACCCTAACTTTTATAGGTTTGGCTGAAAAAGGAAAAGATGGAAGTCTTCCGTTTATCGAAAAAGAATGACTTGGTCTTAGTCTCAACTATCTGTAGGTTTGACTAAGTGAGATTGGAAATAATCCTAACTTTTATAGATTTGATTGCTTAATTTTTTGAAAGTGGACCTCTCGTTCATGGAAGGAATCGAGAGGGGACTTTGGTTGTGGTCCTAACTTTTATAGGTTTGACCTGAAAGCAAAGAAAGTGGAATACAGGTAGCAAAGAAAGTGCCAACTCGTATTATCACTCAAAGGAAGACTTTAACGCTAGGTGATTAGGACCTAACATGTTGAGTCTGAGAAATGCCAATGACTGGCAGATGGGAATATTGGTGGATCCACCGTCAATTAGTTTGATCAGCAGATGGTTTGGTGAGGAAAGATTAACCTATCAGAGGATTGGATCTCATCTCACAAAAAAATAACTCATAAGAGTTAGAGAATTTTGATAATAAGAAGAAACGTTCCAACGTTTCTCATCTCACAAAAAAATAACTCATAAGAGTTAGAGAATTTTGATAATAAGAAGAAACGTTCCAACGTTTTGAATTCGAGCAAGAATTTCTTATTCATCACTTCTACAATGATTGGGTTATCCTTAAGAATATTAATAATCTTTTGGGAACTTCTCATTACACGAATTATCCACCCCCAGTTTTCTTGCAAAACTGGGTGTAACGAGGAGTACGTTATCCTCAATCGCATGTTCAGGTTATCCTTAAGAATATATGATTCTCTAGGAACTTCCCGTTACATAAATCATCCACCCCCAGCTTCCTCTGCGGAACTGGTTCCGCCGGCTTCAACCAAGGTTTGGATGCTATTCTTTAAAGTAAAGCAAGCCTTGGTGGGATGAAGGATCCTCCTGTGGTACGCACAGTACTTCGGATCTGTAGTATTGTCAGCTTCCTCCTGATTTGTGATGGGCGGCAACTTGATCTTGTTGTTTTCAAGAAGGGTCTGGAAGATGGCTGGAACGTCTTCGTCGTTGAATGAGTACTCTTTTTGGAGCCTCGGATCCGAACTATTCTGCTGTCTTCGGGACTGCTGTTGCGACGTCTGATTAATGTCAACAACTGTTGTAGGCGCCCTCCCTTCATTATGGAAAACGAGACCCGGATTCAGAGGGTTAGTCATCGGTTGGTTTCTTTCGACCTTCCTCCTTCTGAGGAAGCATTCGGCCTGTTCTCCGCGCACCTTCAACTCTTTCCAGATATTGAGTGGCTCTACTCCCATAACGTCCAAGATGTTAACGGATAAGTTATTATGACAGGTTTGCAAGACAAATTCCTCCGTGACGGGATCCTTGCAGTTCATTGCCTGATTGCGAAAGCGTTTGATGAAGGTATCCACTGACTCTCCATCTTTTTGTTTCTCATCGAAGAGTGTCCTGATCGACACTTCGGCGTCATCATCGAAGAAATGAGCGAGGAACATGCTTTCCAGGTGTTCCCAGCTGTAGATGCTTCCGGGCTTGAGGCGGCGGTACCAATCAAAGGTAGGCCCACAAAGGGTGCCAACAAATGACCGGACCATCAGAGGCTCGTTGCCAGAGATCGCTCCCAAATGGGACTTGAAATAGATCAAGTGTTGAGTGGGGGAACCCTTCCCGTCGAACGGCGTGAAGTTGATCAGGTTGAACTTCGCCGGATACGGCATCGATTCCCATTCTTTCGGGTAAGGACACAGAATGCCGGTCTTCTTTACCTCTTGAGCAGACATCAGGGCATCAATTTTGCTCTCGAGATCCTTCATCTTTTTGTCCTCATCTATATCCTGTTTTGGACAATTCCTGAAAGGAATAACAGGGCCACCCCCAGTATTGTCATCTTTGGTGGGACCAACCCTAGTATTATTGTTCTTAGTGGGACCACCCCCAGCGTTGTGTTCATCCACATCTGAATTGCTACTTGTTTGGTTAGCAGTGTTGCGACGGCTAGATTCACCGAGCTGATTCGACAAAGCTCGGATGTGTTGGTCGTGCATTTGTCTCATTTCCTGCATAGCCATTTCCATTTCGATTTTGAATGCTTCTTTCTGCTTGGCTAGAGCATCTTCAATGATTTTGGCTATTTGCTCGGTGTGGATCATGAACACTTCTCGAGCTTGTCCTATGCTAGACGTTGTATCGTCAGAGGCGATTGCGAAATAAGAATCCGAGAGTTCGTCATCGGAATGTATTCCTTCATAGCCACCTTGGTGATCATTATGTCCAACGGTTTCTAGCTGAAGGGCAGATATTTGTTGGGTTATTCCCGAACTAACTCTTCTTCCTGGAGAGAAATTAGGGTTGGAACCACTTGAAACAATCGGAGATTTTCCCTTATTGACCATGTTGATGGTAACTTCTGTGAATTCATCATCTCGAGCAACCGATCCTCTTTGGTGGAAACGCCTCGATTTGGACTTTGATGCTTCAGTGGAGATCCTCTCAAATATCGAGACCCTCCGTGAAGCGGTCTTGGGGAAGCTACACGCTGATAATACTGCCCTGATAATTTTGATACACAGACAGTGAGAGTCCGCTTCCCGGGTACTTCTCTTCTGAGATTTATTCGTACCCCCAGCCTGATAGTACAACTCATCGACGTTGCGGTCGGAGTAACCTATCGGCTGCTCACATGGATTCTCAGGTATAACGCGTTCGTCTGTCTGACGTGTTTTCCTCTGAGTAAACATTGCCTTGTTGGCGTCTGCAAGAGTCGCACGTTTGGAATTACACCTTTGTGAGGGTGAAACCTTAACGGGCTCCTGATTTTCTGCACGCACTGCCAAGTGGGCCGTTGCAGAAATCAATTTGTTAGGAGGTCGCGTACGACCCCCAGTCCGGATGTTGGCTCGAAGCTCCTTCAACGATCTCCAGCTTTCCTTAACAAACGCTTTTCCTCGATTCTCGGGTAGGGCACCTATACGATCCTTCAGAGGAATCCTGAACTTGGGGAAATCCACGCTGTGGTAGGGCCTTACCGGAGGTTCGGGATCTGAAGTTGACGAAGGCCGGAGAGCAACATCGCCTGCTTTTGCCTTAGGCGCTGACTTGGCTTTTGGCACCCAAACTTGTTTGGATCTCGGCAATCTCTTAACTACCTCTTCCTTTTGCATTTCTTGTGCTTTTCGCACAAGGGTCCGGGCATCCGCAAGCAAGGTGCGACGCTTCTGGATTCGCTCCTCGAGAGTAGAGCGGGTTCTTTGGACAGGAACACATCCGTTAATTGGCGATTGAGAGGAGGATTCTGATGCTGGTCGTGGCGACAGATTAGCCACTTGGCGCTTTCTGAGCTCCAGATCTGCTTGGTAATGGAGACCATCCATCTGATCCAAAGCCTTGGCGAATTGGCGCGCGAGGCGTTGTCGTTTCCTTTGACGTGCTCTCTTTGATAGAGTTGGCGCGCCTTCAGCAGTCGACTCCTTAATCGTGAAGGAGTTCAGATCTGTAAATTTGGCTTCATTGAACGTCGGTGGATCATTGCAAGGTGCAACAGCAACAGCGGCGGAGAGATCGTCTTCTTGGATCTTCAGATCTGAAGACCAGCAGATCTTTCTGGAGGAGGAGGCACTCTTGCACTTGCCAGGAGAGGTGGATCTGGAAGAGGAGGAGAAGACATACTCCTCGAACTTCTGCTGGTCGAACTCGTATTCGACCTCTTCGAGCACCGGGATCTTGATCGTCGGCTGCGGCACGACAGCCCCGGCAGCGATGAAAGTTGATGTTTCCATTGTTATCGAATCTATTACAACTTTAGTCGTTACAATAAACTCGAATGAAATAAAAAGTTGATCTTTTTATAAGATCTCCTTACACAATGAAAATAATAAAAAAAGTTTACAACTTTATCAAACAAACGCAGAGATCGTTTATCGGTCTTCTGCTTGCGTGGGTGTCTTTGCCTGTGCCGGGGTTTATCCGTGGACCACCATCGATCAGATCTGATTGCTGAAAAATTGGGCAGAGCTTCGTCTATCCGCGATGGGATCGAGAAAACTGTAGCGCCTATCTCGATAAAAGCGAGATATTTTCTCTTCTTAGTATTACCACAACAGGATAATACTAAGGATTGGGTGCGGGTGATGTAGATCTGACGAAGATCTCTCTTGCGTTGAAGAACTAGATCCGATCTCTCCTCCTCCTCTCTTGAAATCTGTGCACTTTAAGTCTTCAATCCGGCAGGGCTTCGCCGAGGCACGAGAATTTCAGATCTGAAAAAATGAGGCCTAAGGCTTGTATTTATAGGCATGAGGGGTTGCGGAGCGGTTAAAATGGGCTAAAAGCCCAAATCTGCCTTGGAGGGTGTCTCTTAAAATCCGGGACACCCCGGGGGTGTCTCACAAAATCCAAGACACCCTTGGAGTGTCTCGGAAAACCCAAGACACCCTTGGGATGTCTCGGAAAACCCGAGACACCCTTGGGGTGTCTCGGAAAACCCAAGACACCCTTAGGGTGTCTCGGAAAATCCGAGACACCCCTGGGGTGTCCTGGAAAATCCGAGACACCCCTGGGGTGTCTCACAAAATCCGAGACACCCCTGGGGTGTCTCACATTGGCCAAGACACTCCGTTGAGGCGCATTCGACTGTTTTCGCTGTAACTTCTTTGTCTGAACCCGGATCTGAGTGATTCCAAATGCGTTGGAAAGCCGACAAGGAGTTCTATCAGCTCCAATGGTTGGATTATCTATGGAATGAATGAGACAATAAGGGCATTGTTCCCTTTGTAAACATTGCGGGCTTCTCGATTAGCCTGTGCCTTCGTTATTCCGAAATTCTGTCAGCTCACGTAGTTCGTCGGTTCACTTCAAGCGTTCACCGACATCAATCGAACTCCTGTGAACCGGATAGTGACGTTCATCGTCATTCCTTAACACTGAGCTGTTCGTAGAGACCTATAGGCGATTTTCGATGCCTACAGTGGGAGCTTGCAATGAAAGATGAGATGAAGTCTCTCATATCAAACCAGACGTGGGAACTAGCTGAGTTGCCCACGGGTAAGAAGGCACTCCATAACAAATGGGTGTACCGGGTGAAAGAGGAGCAGGATGGTTCCAGAATATATAAAGCCCGGCTAGTTGTCAAAGGTTTCCAGCAGAAGGAAGGAATTGACTACACCGATATTTTCGCTCCCGTGGTGAAGCTAAATACTATCAGGACCGTGATGAGTATTGTAGCAATTGAAGATCTTCATCTCGAGCAGTTAGACGTGAAGACGGCGTTTCTTCACGGAGATCTAGAAGAGGAGATATACATGCACCAGCCAGAAGGTTTCTCAGAAGAAAAGAAGAAAAAGAACCTGGTGTGCAGACTCAAGAAGAGCTTGTATGGCCTGAAACAAGCCCCAAGACAGTGGTACAGAAAGTTTGACGGCTTCATGCACAAGGAAGGTTTCCAGAAGTGCAACGCCGACCACTGTTGCTACTTCAAAAGATATCAGTCCAGCTATATCATCCTACTGCTGTATGTTGATGATATGTTGGTTGCAGGAGCAGATATGAAAGATATCAAGAGTTTGAAGCAGCAGCTGTCAAAGGAGTTTGACATGAAGGACTTGGGTCCAGCGAAGAAGATCCTTTATTGGGCATGCAGTGGGAGTGGTCAGCCGGTTTATGTCGAATCCAGGAAAAGCTCATTGGGAAGCGGTCAAGTGGATTCTGAGATATCTACGAGGCACCACACAGAAGTGTTTGCACTTTGGTAAGGGAGAGGAGGAAGTGCAAGGGTACGTAGATGCAGACTTCGGCGGTGAAGTCGATCACCGAAGAAGCACCACTGGCTATGTATTCACCGTCGGAACTACAGCTATTAGTTGGATGTCACAGGTACATAAGATCGTTACCCTATCCACTACAGAAGCTGAGTATGTTGCAGTGACTGAAGCCAGTAAAGAGATGATATGGCTTTAGGGGTTGTGAATGTTTTGCACAGTGATAGTCAGAGTGCGATACACTTGGCGAAGAATTCAGCATTTCATTCTAGAATGAAGCATATTGCGCTTCGGTACCACTTCATCAGATCCCTGTTGGAAGATGACGTGTTGAAACTGGAAAAGATTCCAGGAAGTAAGAATCCAGCAGACATGTTAACAAAGACGGTGACTGTTCAGAAACTGGAGTTATGCGCAACTTCAGTTGGCCTTCATGCATAGATGATGAGGGCGGAGCCACACAGGAGAGGAGCTTGATGAGATAGCCTGCTGGCGTCAGTTTGGTCTCCAAGTGGGAGATTGTTAGATTTGGGGGTGGAAACCAAACCTCCGACGGCGGAGGAGCTCCGACGAGCTCCGACGAGCTCGAGAATGGCGGAGATGACGCAGGCGAAGTCGACGAACGCAACCCTTCGACGAACGCAACCTTCGGCGAACGCACACTTCGGCGAACGCACTCTTCAAAGTCGGCGTTCGAACCCCCCCTTTGCTCTGCGTTCGAACCTGACCTTTGCGTCAGGTTTAGCCGCTGGCGACAGGCTGTCGCCAGCCCTTCCATCCACCTATATATACCCCCTTTGGCCCTAGGATTTCGCTGCGGTTTTTTTCTCCCTCCCTTCTCCTCCGATTTTTCTCTGGCGGCGAAGCCCCAAAACGCAGTCGCGTTTCCAATTAAATCACAGCAGTGATTTCATTCATCTCCAGCTCTCAAATTGTTTTTTGAGGGGAGATTAAGAAGTGGATTAAAGAAGAGAGAGAACTAGAGGAAATTAAAGAGGGATTTATAAAGTGGGGTTATTCATTTATTCTCAAGTGAGAATTGTAAGGGTTCATACCCTTTATTTATAAACACTGTAGCTACAGTGTTTATTTGAGAAATCTCAGTTTTGAGATCTGCTCCTAAATTGTAATTTCTTGTTTAATTAATAAGAAATTATTTGTGTGGCTCCCGAGCACGTAGGCAGTTGCCGAACCTCGTTAAATCTTGGTGTACTTTTTTCTATACTGCGTTTCTGTTGCATTAGGGGTTTAGGCGTTAAATTCCTAACATTCTATTGAATCAATGATCCTTGTGATGGATATGCAACCACATATTTCTCATTATATCTTTATATATGTCATGATGTACTAAGGATTAATGTTATACTATATGGGTTTTATTGTTGTGCAGGATGCTTTTATGGTTGCACATCCAAAATCTATCTCTAATATCAATGATATGTATGATGTACTATATCTTATTCTTCTCTATAAAAGGCAATGATAGTAATTTTTATATTTTAATTAGCACTACAATTGTGTTTATAATATTATCACTTAGCTATATGTGATGTTGATGATCCAATTAGCAACTACACACTATATAAATGTACTGTCGAGGCTAATTGTGATGTTATTGACCTTATAATTAAGCACTCAAATATCATGTACACAAATTTGGCGGGGACTAATTATGATGATACTCATCTTGTTCGAGCCTCTACATACATGTCAATGATCAAATTGAGATTTGTAAGCAATTTTGTTTTGCTAATTTTTGAGCTATATTGTTTTTAAATGCATGTCTAGTTACATGAATGATTACATCTCTATATGGGCTTATATTCTTGAGCTCTTTGTCCAGTTTAGTTGATTTTCAGACTTACATGCTTTGAAAATTTAACCTATTTTTGGTATGTTGCTGATTGTTGAATGCTATTTGTGTTTGATGTTTAGTCTTAACTGTTGTCATATGAGATTCCTTGAGGTCCTTTTTTGATTGCATAGCTAATTGTGATGATTTTGGGTGATAACTGATACACCACATTCATGTGTAGCACCTTAAATGTTGTGATGTTCATAATTATAATGTTGTATGGTTTCAACGCTCCCTTTATAAGGGCTCTGATGCTCATTTTATCATTTAGCAGGGCAGCAACCCTGCATTTTAAGAGCAACACTACATTTTAAGTAATATATTGGCATGGTTAATTGATACCTTCTTGACATTATATTGAGTTTAAATAAGCATGTATATGATCGAATTTTATAATTATGTGATATTGCCAAATAACAGCTATGCGATATATTTATATTGAGAGGTTATGATTAAAAGGCTGAAGCAATGATTTATTTCTCAGATTTTCAATTATTCATACCATAAGACATTGTTCTTTTCATAAATGTTACATTCTATTGCATTATCTTAAATTTTTTACTTGCACAATGTCGAGTGCCTATGCGGAAACGTTGCACGCACACACAACGAACTTGTGATCACGGAAGAAGAAAGCCACACTCTTGCACAAATCAAGCCAATTACGACAAATCAAACCAAACACAGAGATATACGTGGTTCGGCAACTTGCCTACGTCCACGGGGAGAGGATGGGGAGATTTCACTAATTCAAGGAGAGTACAAAGGGTTACAATCACACAAAACTCTCAAACTAACCCTCAACCAAAGATCTCACCTTGCTTACAATATCTCCCTCTCACAATGCTCAAAAGATTCCTCAATCTCTGATAAAAAAACCCTAACAAATCGTTTCCCTATTTATATCAAAACAAAAACCCAATCAAAGTGCAAACAGGAAACCTGATTATGCAAAATACCCGTCGTAAGTCGACTTAACAGTCACCACAAGTCGACTTGGCAGAGAGAAAAACAGCAACTGGTGACCACTTCATAAGTCGACT
This sequence comes from Asparagus officinalis, assembly GCF_001876935.1. Lineage (NCBI taxonomy): Eukaryota > Viridiplantae > Streptophyta > Magnoliopsida > Asparagales > Asparagaceae > Asparagus > Asparagus officinalis. The sequence continues at coordinate 101,241,968 of NC_033796.1, forward strand.
TATCAAGCCTGATAAGTCGACTTGACAGAACGAAAAATCATAACTCCAGCACAGATCGTAAGTCGACTTGTGCACACTGACAAGTCGACTTACCATAAGTCGACTTAGCCTTGTGCATGAGTCGACTTATACCAGAAAATCTGGTTTTTCTGATTTCTCCACAATTCTCCACCTTGGTGAATTTTGCCAAAACTGAGCCGACACCAAACCAAGAGCATTAATGTGTCGTCTCTCCAAATACGGCTGCACCACCATGGTTGCCTACGTACCCCCTCACCCAAGGGATCAAGTCGCCCGTAGTTCATCCAAATGGCCGCCAACGGCCTCAACAATCATAAATATTCAACAAGTTTCTATAATGATCAAACTTGTTGCTCGGAACCATCTTTGTGAGCATATCCGCCGGATTATCATTCGTGTGGACCTTCAGAATCTCCACATCGCCATCTTCAAGAACATCTCGAACGAAGTGATAACGAACATCAATGTGCTTCGTCCGCGCATGAAAAACCTGATTCTTCGCCAAATAGATAGCACTCATGCTATCATAATGAATAGTGATGGACCTCTGCGATATACCAAGTTCCTCCAAAAGTCCTCGAAGCTAAATAGCCTCCTTCACCGCCTCCGTAACTGCCATATACTCTGCCTTCGTCTTAGACAAAGCCACCGTAGACTGTAAGGTGCATCTCCAACACATCGGCGCACGGGTCAAAGTGAACACATACCTCGTCATAGACCGGCTCTTATCCAAATCCCCGGCATAATCCGAATCAACATAGCCAATGCATAGCTGCCCACCTGTAGTGTCCCATTCATAAACCAAACCAACATTGAGAATACCTAGAATGTACCTCAAAATCCATCTCACGACATCCCAATGACCCACTCCTGGATCGTGCATGTATCTCGACACCATGCTCACTACCTGTGACAAATCCGGCCTCGTACATACCATCACGTACATCAAGCTCCCAACTGCGCTCGCATATGGAGTCTTCGACATCAACTCACGATCTTCAACTGACTTCGGTGAAAGACCAACTGAAAGCTTCAAATGGGCTCCCAAAGGTACACCAACTGGCTTCGTATCCATGCTAACATGGAATCGCTGTAGAACCTTCTTCAAATAAGCCACCTGTGTTAAATAAATTCTGCCCTTCTTCTTGTCTCTGCCGATCTCCATCCCTAAAATGCGCTTCGCCTCGCCCAAGTCCTTCATCTCAAACTCATTCGAAAGCTGAACTTTCAACTCATCTATAGATGACCTGGAACTAGAGGCAACCAACATGTCATCGACATAAAGCAACAAGTAAATGTACGCACCTCCTCTCAACTTGCGAAAATACACGCAAGGATCAAACTGGCTCTGAGTGTATGAATGACCAAGCATAAAACCATCGAATCGCCTATACCACTGTCGAGGAGACTGCTTCAAACCGTATAGCGATTTCTTTAACCTGCAAACCAACTTATCTTTCCCTGCAGCTCGGAATCCCAATGGCTGAGTCATATATATTTCTTCATCAAGATCACCATGAAGAAATGTCATCTTCACATCCAACTGATCTAACTCCAAACCATACTGTGCCACCAAAGCTAGCAAAATCTGAATCGAAAAGTGCTTCACCACCGGAGAGAAAACCTCATTGTAATCAATACCTTCCTCCTGTGCATAGCCCTTCGCAACCAACCTAGCCTTGAATATCAATGGAGTGCCTTCAATGCCCTCCTTCTTCGTGTATACCCACTTGCAACCAATTGCCTTCCGTCCCTTTGGAAGCTCAACAAGCTCCCATGTATCGTTCTTATGAAGAGATTCCATCTCCTCCTGCATAGCCACCTACCACGAATCAGCCTCCATCTCATCGATACTCTCCACCGGAAGTGCATATGTAACTGTGTCGGCATACCGTGCTGGCACCCGTATATCTCTCCTCTGTCTCCGTACCGTAATAGAATCCTGAACCTGAGCCATCGGTCCCTGATCCTGCTCATGAGTACATGTATCCTCCGCATCACCGTCGTGCTCACCTGGCGTCACCTCAGTCGGCACTCTAATGGATACTGCACTATCTGGACTCTGTAGAGCTGCATCAATCTCCACCACCTACGATATCTCCTCTGTCGGGTCGCTCTCCACCTGATGAGAGCTGGGAAGCTTCAAGATAGAAGCCTCATCGAATGTGACATCCCTACTCAGCACAATCTTCTTATCAACTGGATCCCAAAGCTTGTATCCCTTGACACCACGCTTGAATCCTACAAATATGGCCTTCCTAGCTCGAGGTTCCAACTTATCAGTTCTAACATGATAATATGCAGGGCAACCAAATACCTTAAGCTGGTCATAGTCATGTGCTGTCTCTCCCGACCACATCTCCATAGGGGTCTTCCCCTCAATCGCAGATGAAGGCAGCCTATTAATGAGGTGGCTCGCATATGTAAGTGCCTCAGCCCAAAAGATCTTCTCCAAACCACTATGCGCTAATAAACATCGAATCTTCTCCAGCAAAGACCGATTTAACCTCTCTGCGATCCCATTCTACTGCGGTGTATGACTAACTGTGAAGTGCCTCTCTATGCCCTCGTCTCGACATAGCTGCTGAAAGGGGTCTAAAGTATACTCGCCGCCGTTGTCGGATCGCAACGTCTTGATCTTTCTCCCAGTCTGCAGTTCCAATCTCTTCTTCCACTCCACAAACAAATCTAGGACTTCACTCTTATGCTTCATGGTGTACACCCAACAACGCCTAGAATAGTCATCTACAAAAGTGACGAACCAATGTCGACCACCAAGTGATGCCGTCTTAGTGGGACCCCAAACATCTGTGTGCACGTAGTCCAAGATGCCCCTCGTCCTATGAATGGCCGTCCCGAACTTCACCTTCGTCTTCTTGCCAAGAACACAGTGCTCACAGAACTCAATCTTTCCACTCTTGGCTCCCTTCAATAGCCCCTGCTTGCACAAAGCCTACTGGGACTTCTCTCCTATATGCCCTAACCTGTAATGCCAAAGTCTGCTCATATCCGCCTCTGAAATAGCCGAAGCAACCTGGCCAATCTCGATGCTCCCCTTCAGATAGTATAAATTATGACTGCGGACTCCCTTCATCACCACCAAAGATCCCTTAGTAACCTTCGCTACAGCATCCTCAAAGGTCACCCTGAATCCCTTCGCCTCCAAAGCCCCAACTGAGATAAGATTCTTCTTAAGTTGAGGAACGAATCTCACCTCCTTCAACTCACGAACTACTCCATCGTGCATCCGAATCCTCACAGTACCTATCCCACAAACACCACAGGATTGATCATTTCCCATGATAACAACACCCCCGTCGAGTCTCTCAAATGATGAGAACCAATCTCGCCTAGGAGTCACATGATAAGTAGTGCCAGAATCAAGCATCCACTCCGATGCATCCAAATGGTTCACCTCCGGAGTAATCAAAAGAGAAAAGCTCGAATCATCGGAATCATCGCCTTTCGCAACATTCACCTCATTGGCCTTCGGGCCCTTATTCTTGCTATTCTCCTTTTCTTTGACTTTCGGGCAATCTCTTTTCCAATGTCCCTGCTCCTTGCAGAATGCACATTGGTTCTTTCCAAGCTGGTGACGACCTCTTGACTTTGACCTCCCTCTATTTCCACCTTTCTGATATGAGCTTCTACCTCTCGTCGACAAGGCCTCTCTTGAAGTACCAGCGCGGGAAGTCTCCTTATCCTTCCTCCTCAAATCATAGTTCGTCAATGCGTTAGTCACTTCAATATAAGTGATAGAAGATCTCCCGTTCAGCAACGTAAGCACGAAGGTATCATACTCCTCATCCGGTAAGGAGCCCAAAAGAATAATAGCCTTGTACTCATCTGTGATCTTCTCATCCACGTTCGCCAAGTCCGACAACAACTTAGTGTAGTTGTTCACATGAGCCGCAAGCGAGGTGCGTCTGGACATCTGAAATCTGAATAATCTTCGCAGCAAGTGCAACCTGTTTTCAACACTCTTCGTGAGATACTTGTTGTTGAGAATCTCCCACATCTTCATTGCAGACGTCACCCCAATCACATCGTATTTCAGCTCCTGTTCCAAACAGGACCTGATCACCCCGCAAGCATTTCGATTCATCTTTTCCCATATCGCCTCTTCATATTTAGGTGGCCTCACATCGATCATGATGGTCTCCTCTAGATTTTGAGCATTGAGCGTATCCTGTATGTCTCTCATCCACAAACCAAAATTGATCTTGCCGTCATATTTCACAACACTAATCTTAGTGTTCTGAAAACCCACTTGAACTGTGCCTGTCATCTTGCTGCTTTCACCAATTACTTCACCCATAATCACAACTTCCAAATTGTAGAGAAAGATCCAAACTTTGAAAGAATAAGAAATTACCCAACTGAACCCTAGATTGGATTCCAAATAGAACTCCTAACCACACGAGGAAAGCGAGATCTTCAACGGCAACTTTAAACCCTAACTCCACCAAAGCCTAGAACTCCAAGAACCAAGCTTCCAACTGAATCTTCCTCCATCTAATCCAAAACCCCAGATCTAAAATCTGATCTCTGGTACCACTTGTCGCGCGCCTATGCGGAAGCGTTGCACGCACACACAACGAACTTGTGATCACGGAAGAAGAAAGCCACACTCTTGCACAAATCAAGCCAATTACGACAAATCAAACCAAACACAGAGATATACGTGGTTCGGCAACTTGCCTACGTCCACGGGGAGAGGATGGGGAGATTTCACTAATTCAAGGAGAGTACAAAGGGTTACAATCACACAAAACTCTCAAACTAACCCTCAACCAAAGATCTCACCTTGCTCACAATATCTCCCTCTCACAATGCTCAAAAGATTCCTCAATCTCTGATAAAAAACCCTAACAAATCGTTTCCATATTTATATCAAAACAAAAACCCAATCAGAGTGCAAACAGGAAACCTGATTATGCAAAATACCCGTCGTAAGTCGACTTAACAGTCACCACAAGTCGACTTGGCAGAGAGAAAAACAGCAACTGGAGACCACTTCATAAGTCGACTTATCAGGCCTGATAAGTCGACTTGGCAGAACGAAAAATCATAACTCCAGTGCAGATCGTAAGTCGACTTGTGCACACTGACAAGTCGACTTACCATAAGTCGACTTAGCCTTGTGCATGAGTCAACTTATACCAGAAAATCTGGTTTTTCTGATTTCTCCACACACAACACAAGGATGATTGCAAAAAGCATCAAACAAAGAATTATCAAACATGATGAACAAACTTTCTATATCACAAGGTTTTCTTTTGTTGCATTGAACTCTTTTTTAAGAACCCTACATTTTACACATTTGTTTCATGCCTTCTTATCTAGTGTAAGTTTTCATCTGTATCTTTGATAACATTGTCGCATTCAGTATCTTCATTAGCCCAATGAAAAAAATTGCATTGCCTTGAAGGGTATTTTGCACAGCCCCGGCATAATATTCTCTTATTCTTCTAGATTTGTATTTATTTAATGATATAGGCATTTTGCAATGGCATACCATGTTGTATACTTCAGTTGCTTAAGATTTGGACTAAATCTCCTATTCTGTTGTTTTAGATTTTAGCAGTATTGTAATGTTGTAATGAGGGATATTTGCCAATGTATACAGAGATGTAAGTGTTCATAGCCATTGTTTGTTATTGTTACATGTTCAATTAAAGGTGAGATTAACCCAATAAATCACAACTATGTGATTTGTCCTATTTGAAGGTGATCTCACTTAAGGAGTATGTGGTGGTATATACATTTTCATGAATGCTTCTAGTACTACCAAAAATGGTGGAAATAATCATTCCTAAAATATGGAAACATATATTTAAAAGCTCATCCAAATATTGGGTTCATAAAAAGTGGTCTTTTAGAGATGAGAAAATGCAAAACAGAAAAGGGAAATGATGAAAATTTTATTTCTGAGAAAATCTGAAGGAAATGGCTAAAAGTTCTCTCTAGACCGGAAAAGGGTTTTTTATTTTTGAAGGAAAACTAAACAAATAGGCCATAAAATGAAATGGGTATCCTAAATTTAGTGTCAAATCATTCAATCAGAGGGTGTCATTTTATCCTCGCTCTTGGTTCCCAAGTGCGAACTAAATATAAAAAAGATTTTTTTAGTATTAATCCCTTAAATCATCAGTGTTTTGGTGTTAGTCCCTCAGATTTTCATATTTTGATATTAGTCCTCCAAATTGCATTAATAAATTGATATTTGTCCCAGTGGTTAGGTGGGGTTATAAATGCTGGAAAATATTTCGTTGAGTTTAACTTTTACTAGAAATGACAATTATATCCTAATATCTAAACCTACTTACCCATTAAACTCATTTCACGTCTTTCTACTCTAACAACCCATTAACACAACAATAGCTCGATTATTACTCCACATCCCAAACTTCTCCATATAAATAAATGCACATGTAACAATTATATGCATAATCTTATAAAAGATCTCTCCAATCCCAGCTTCATTAGTTGCCAACTTAAACATGCATCAAAATTTAAAAATCAAACCTAAAAACTTTCCATCCTACGGAATCATGACATACTGTTGCACATTGCTGTACACTCCTTAGAAATCATAGCATCCTAAGCCTCAGCCTCCTTCTTTAAGTTGAGATCCTAACTTTCTTATTCCCACCAACCAAGACTGCTTATCCACAAAAACAATAGACCTCATGCTTCTAATTCCAAGAAACAATGACTAATAGTTCTAACTGTTGGGAACAATGGAGCACACGAACAACACATACTGTTGGGAAATTACCCACTAAACCAGAGAATAGAGAGACAACCACAAACACAATATTTACGTGGTTCGATCAAATTGATCTACGTCCACGGCAAGAGGGGGCTTTCTGTTGGAAAATTATCAAATAATTAAGATTATAGCATGCAGATAAATCCGAAAAATAAACAATTAAAACTGGCCTGATCGGGAGCAGTCGTGTATTCACTGCCCTAGAAGATTGAGAACCCGCCTATCGCCCTGGCGCAGATGGTTCCTTCCCCCCTAGCGGTAAAAACCCCCGGAAACGGCCGACCTCTACACTCGGGCGAGAGTGCAGAGCTTCAGCTCAGATGAAGAAAGTTACCCATAAAATAAAACTAAGATATAATGAAAATAATATATGTAGGGGAGAGAAGAGAAAACAAGAGAGACTTCTTGTTATTTTTCTTATCGTTTTAAGCTCAACACACGGATATATATATATAGGGTTGGAAAAGACGTTACAAAACCCGTAATTAATTCTGTAACGTTCGTCATAAATTTTGTAACGTTCCCCATAATTATATAGTCGTTACACATATTTTTAATTGCTAATTAAAACATGTTTTAATTATAAAATTTTATATAGGGTTGGAAAAGACGTTACAAAACCCGTAATTAATTCTGTAACGTTCGTCATAAATTTTGTAACGTTCCCCATAATTATATATCCGTTACACATATTTTAATTACATGTTTTAATTACAATATTTATTATAATTCATAAAGGCAAAATTGCCTTTTGTTAACAAAATATCTAACAGTCCCCCCCAAAAGGCAATATTGACTGAAGACTCAGAAATTAATAAATAAATCAAGAAATCATAAAACAAATATAGGTTGGGCAACCTTTCGTATCGTGAATTCGGGAGAGGTAGCTTTCGGCTTTGAACCTTTCCTTAGTGAGTTCATCGCCACCTGAGGGACATAATGGACTAGGCCTTGAATTAGGCCCCTTTAATCAGGTATTGATGAAAACACACACAATACGCTTCATCTATTGAGCAAAGCGGGTTGAGCGTTAAAGGCCATGCTCACAATAAACCGACTCATGAGAGTTTCTAGGGGTTAGCCCAGCCCCCCCTAACCGCGGCCATCACGGTTCCTCTCACGTAGGTAAGTCCTCAAAGGGTACTACAGCTGTTTATTTAATACCCCCCACAATACACGCGTTGGACTTATTAAGAGTAAAACTCAGCCTAGCCAGCTGTATCATAAGAGCATCGTCATCATAGAGAAGGGGTAGTAGCAAATGCTACATAATGATATATAAATATATCTAGGTCGATGCTCCACACGAGTGTCACTAGTCCAGCTTGTTTCTACCACATTGAACCGACATTGGGACTACGTCTCCAAATAAGGGTTGGGTTGCCGCTGTCAGTGACCTCATCTATGGGCTTAACCCCATCTCCCTCGATGAATCCAGAACCACACTCCTGGATAATCCCTTAGTCAAAGGGTCATCAAGATTCTTTTCACAGACTTTACAAAGTCTAGAATCATAACTTTGCCTAGCAGGCGTTGTATTTATTTATCAAGTTCTTATTTTGTAATTAGTCCATCATATTGTTTGAAATTGACATTAGGTCATGATCTATGATCATAAAAGATCATAGTCTATGTCTGAAGAGATTGACCTTAATATCTGAACATTTCAAACTAATGTGGAACTAAAAATTCTGCAGTTATGCATATGCACATACATGAATGAAATTAATAATAGATACATGCAGAGCATAATAGGATTTCGTATCTTAAAAAAATATTTTTGTAGCTTAAAATATATTTCATACTTCATAATTCAAATGCATAAAATTTTTAAAATTCTTCTATTATAAGAGGTTACAAATTGGTTGCCTACAAAGGAGACCGTCCAAATTTAAATCGGTTGCCTACAAATGAGACCTTCCAAATTTAAATTGGTTGTCTACAAAGGAGACCTTCCAAATTTATGTTGCCATTTTCTAGTACCACCTCTTATACAAATAATAATAATAATAATATTTGTACATACGTGCTTTAAATTTTACAAGTGCATTCTTGCATAAAACCTTGTAATTAATCATGTAAAAAATGCAAGTTATCTAAAAAGATATATGAGCATTTATTGCAATATTCATCAAAATGCAATAAAAATGATGAACTTTACATTTGAAGATTTGAAATATAATCCACCATATAAAATAGAATTTTAAAAAATGCACCTCTTTGATTTGTTCGCTCATATATTGATCATTTATCATTAGGCAATATATGATGCAAGAAGCGTAATTAAATAAATGCATATGAATTTTCACATAATTCCGGTCCTCTTATTCCAAACCAAAAACTCCTAAAGTGAAAAGATTAAAGTTTTACCCGGGTAGTTAGCCAGGTAAGGATAGTAATAGAGGTTGATCAAAGATCAATTAAGTACCTCGTTCCTTGCAGAGCGCGTTACGCAACCCTTAAACCTTGCCTTAGACACCAACTAATCCAAGAAAACTTGAATCGGTTCACTCAATGAGTTTTTGTTCCTTAACAGTATATAGAAACTTTAAATTATTTCCTGCAATCATTTAAATTGCCTAGCAATTATACTGCAAACATATGATGGATAAGGCCGAGGAGGGGTTTACCTATTGATGTTCGAACCTCATGATTTTCATGTCTTGAGAGTAAAACTCATCTGCTGCAGACAGCTGCCACTTAAGTTGCTGAACAAATCTGCATTCACTTTTACCACCTTCTGTACTAAGCTTATTAGATGCATAAATACACTAAAGTATGGAATTATTAATAATAGAAGGTACCATATTCATAGTTTAAAGAAATGAAAGCATTAAACCATAAACAAAACAATCCAGATATTTCAAAGCATCTATGCATCCAGAGTTTGTTCTCTTTATTCTTGTCAAAACCATGCATATGAAATTTTCAAGAATAAAAATGTGCATTGCTACAAATTTATAGCATGTTTCAAATGCGAGCATATTCACTAGCACAAGGGAATAAGGGTAGGTTTTAGATGATTCTAACAAATATAAACTAGGCTTTTAGAAACCAATAAAGGTTCTTTGATATTCGTAACTTACAATAATTATTGATTATAAACCAACTATAAGACAAATGTAATTAACTGTTAAATTGAATTAAAAGAAATATTTAACTACAATTTTTTTTAATTATTAAATTTTTTTTAAATAACCAAAACTGTTTACATGAACAGTAACTTTTTAAATAAAATGAACAGTGCCGTTTTCAAAATAAATGAACAGTAACATCATTTTTAAAATTAAACAGTAACGTCATTTTTTAAGAATGAACAGTAACGACATTTTTATAAATGAGCATTAACATTCTTAAAAATAAATAAATAGTAACGTTCTTTTAAAAATGAACATTAACGTTCATTAAAATGAATGAACACTAAAGTTTTTTTTTAAACATTAAAAATTGTTTTAAATGAACAGTAATGTTTTTTTTAAATAAAATTAAAAACTGTTTTTTTTATGAACAGTACAATCTTTATTTTTTGGAATGAACAGTAACAGTTACATTTTTTTTTTCAAATTTTATAACATCAAAACAATAATACTAATAGATAAACAAATATATAATTATAATTAACAACAACTATAAAATTCCTAAAAACAGTAACAAAAACTATTTATTTTTTTTTTTTAACAAAAAGTTAATTAATAGATAAGCAATTTAGTAGCAATTTTATTTTTTTATTTTTTTAAATTCGGATGAACAGTAACCATCTCGAATGAACAGTAACTTTAAAATAATTTCAGATTTAAATAAATCAAAAGCTATAAACATTTCAATCTTCTAGATTGTTTCTTCTAGATTGTTGGAAATTTATCAAATAATTAAGATTATAGCATGCAGATAAATCCGGAAAAATAAACAATTAAAACTGGCCTGATCGGGAGCAGTCGTGTATTCACTGCCCTAGAAGATTGAGAACCCGCCTATCGTCCTGGCGCAGATGGTTCCTTCCCCCCTAGCGGTAAAAACCCCCGGAAACGGCCAGCCTCTACACTCGGGCGAGAGTGCAGAGCTTCAGCTCAGATGAAGAAAGTTGCCCATAAAATAAAACTAAGATATAATGAAAATAATATATGTAGGGGAGAGAAGAGAAAACAAGAGAGACTTCTTGTTATTTTTCTTATCGTTTTAAGCTCAACACACGGATATATATATATAGGGTTGGAAAAGACGTTACAAAACCCGTAATTAATTCTGTAACGTTCGTCATAAATTTTGTAACGTTCCCCATAATTATATATCCGTTACACATATTTTAATTACATGTTTTAATTACAATATTTATTATAATTCATAAAGGCAAAATTGCCTTTTGTTAACAAAATATCTAACACTTTCACTATATTCAATCTCTCAAATACAACGTACATACAAAATTTTAGCAGACTCTCTTTTGTTTTTGCTCTCACTCACTCTCTGCTGGATTTCTTAGAGTTTTTGAGTGCATTCAACCGAGGAAGAGAGGGGGGCTTTTATAGGCTTCAATCCCTTCAATTTGTCAACAACGACAGGCTCCCCGTCTCCCTCATCAGCCGTAATTGCGGCTCTAGCTCCCCAATGTCAACAAGAGTGCTCTGGCACTTGTCAACAATTTTGGCTAGCCTCAAACGAAAGAGACAACCTCTCCCCTCTCTCTTGATGTCAACAACGGAGGCCACCGAAAGTGCCAGCCTCAAATGTTGACTAACAATCTCCACATCGGTGAAGTTTTTCCAAAACTGAGCCGACACCAATAACTAGTGAGTTTTCACTCATCTTGCAAACAATGCCCCAAAAGAGGCTACTTAACAAATACGAATGCCTCCCAAATTCAAGCAGTGCTTGAACTTGAAGGTCGGGATGGGTTTGGTCAACATGTCAGCTGGATTGTCTGCAGTACCAATCTTCTTCATCGTGATATTTCTTTCAGTAGTTGCCTCACGAATGAAATGATATCTGACATCAATATGTTTTGTCCTCTCATGATGTGCTGAGTTTTTGCTTAGATGTATTGCGCTCTGATTGTCGCAAAATACAACTGAACTAGCCTCCTGCTGTAGTCTAAGCTCACTCATGAGATTTCTCAACCAAATGGCCTCTTTTACCGCTTCTGCTGCTGCCATGTATTCTTCCTCTGTAGTAGACAAGGCAACTGTCGACTGTAGAGTCGATCTCCAACTAATAGCTGAGCCAGAAAGAGTAAAAAGATAACCAGTCAAAGATCTCCTTTTATCGAGATCACCTGCATAGTCAGAATCTACAAAACCTACAACTGAGGTTCCCAAAGTACTGCTATCAAAAACTAAACCCAAATCTGAGGTACCCCTGAGATACCGTAGGATCCACTTCACTGCCTCCCAGTGTGCCTTCCCTGGTTGAGCCATGTATCTGCTCACTACACTGACTGCCTGGGCAATGTCTGGACGAGTGCAAATCATAGCATACATTATGCTACCCACTGCATTGGAGTATGGAACTCGGGACATCTCCTTCTTCTCGTTCTCACTTGTAGGTGAATCTGAAGCCGAGAGCCTAAAGTGAGGAGCCAAAGGAGTCGTAACGGGCTTGGCCTTCTTCATCCCAAAGCGTTCAAGCACCTTTTCAATATAACTCTTCTGTGAGAGATATAAAGTTCCAGCTTTCCTGTCCCTCCTGATCTCCATACCTAAGATCTTCTTTGCTGCACCAAGATCTTTCATCTCAAACTCATCACTGAGTTGTTTCTTCAAAATAAGAATCTGCGACATGTTCTTAGCAGCAATAAGCATGTCATCGACATATAATAGAAGATAAATAAAAGAATCATCTCCTAGATGCATGTAGTACACACAACTATCATAAGTACTTCTTGAGTACCCATGACTAAGCATAAAATTATCAAACCTCTTGTACCACTGTCTGGGAGATTGCTTCAGGCCGTACAAAGATTTCTTCAATCTGCAAACTTGATCTTCTTTACCTTCTACGAAGTATCCCTCTGGCTGAGACATGTAGATAGTCTCCTCAAGTTCGCCATGTAAAAATGCAGTCTTCACATCAAGCTGCTCAAGCTCCAGATCAAATAGAGCAACCATGGCAAGCAATACACGGATGGAGGTATGCTTTACAACCGGAGAGAACACTTCATCATAGTCAATTCCCTCCTTTTGTCTATAACCCTTAGCCACCAACCGTGCTTTGAATCTAGCATCTTCAACCCCTGGGATCCCTTCTTTCTTCTTGAAAATCCACTTGCATCCAATTGCCCTTTTACCCTTAGGTAATTGCACCAAATCCCAAGTCTGATTCTTGTAGAGTGACTCGAGTTCTTCTGTCATAGCTGTGGCCCAACGTCCAGATTCTCCGCATGAGACAGCTTCAGTAAAGTTTGATGGCTCTTGAATACTCATCTCTTCAGCTGTCGTGAGAGCATACGCCACTAATTCAGCATGTGCATATCTTTGAGGAGGTTTGATCTGTCTCCTCTCTCTTCCAGTGGCTATGGAATAAGGTTCTTCAGTCTCAGCATCATCAGCATCTGAGCCTGAATCATGTTGTACTTCTACAGCTGTAGGAGCAAATTTTATAGACGACTTTTGAGACGTCTCTCCCTCGAGCTCCACCTGAAGCTCCACCTTATCCATGGTCTTCTCTACATTTCCTGTAGACTCAATAGAAACCTCCCCACGATCAAGCATATATCTTTCATTAAAAGTAACATCTCTACTAATAATGAATTTAGGAGAATCAGGTTCAAGACTCCACAAACGATAGCCTTTAACGCCATCAGCATAACCAATAAATATGCATTTCTTAGCTCTAGGCTCAAGCTTACCCTCTCTAACATGATAGTAAGCAGGGCATCCAAATACCTTTAAATTTGAATAGTCATTTGGTTTACCTGACCATACCTCATTTGGAGTCTTGTGTTCAATGGCTGTAGAAGGAGACCGATTCACCAAGTAACAAGCTGTGTTAACAGCTTCAGCCCAGAAGCCTTTATCCAAGCCAGAGTTTGAGAGCATACACCTAGCTCTCTCCATCAACGTTCTATTCATGCGTTCTGCCACCCCGTTTTGCTGAGGAGTGTGTCTGACCGTGTGATGTCGTACGATCCCAGAATTTGAGCAGAACTGATTAAACTCACCACTGCAGAACTCTAAGCCATTATCTGTTCGGAGACATTTAATCTTCTTTCCAGTTTGATTCTCAACAAGTACTTTCCACTTCTTGAAAGTTTCGAACACCTCGCTTTTGCGCCTGAGAAAGTAAACCCAAACTTTCCTGGAAAAATCATCAATAAACGTTAGAAAATAAAGAGCACCACCTTTGGATGGAACCTGAGCAGGTCCCCATAAATCTGAATGGATGTAGTCGAGAGTGTCCTTCGTCGTATGTGAGCCAGTCGAGAAGCTGACCCGAGTTTGCTTCCCAAACACACAATGCTCACAGAAATCCAGTGATGATGTATGATCACCACAGAGTAAGCCACGTTTACTCAAAATAGTCATTCCCTTCTCACTCATGTGGCCTAAGCACATGTGCCACAACTGAGTAGTGTCTCTATCAGCATCAGAAGACACACCTGCAGAGCCTGTCATCGTACTGCTTTGGAGAACATAAAGATTGTTCACCTTACTACCTTTCATCACAACCAATAAACCCTTAGTAACTCTAAGAGCTCCACCTTTGCCAGTGTAAGAACACCCAATAGAATCCAAAGAACTCAAAGAAATCAAATTTTTCTTTAAGTCCGGGATGTGCCTTACATCTGATAAAGTTCTCACTATCCCATCATGACACCGAATGCGAACTGTACCAATGCCAACTGCCTTGCAAACTGCATTGTTGCCCATCAAAACTGATCCACCACTTATAGATCTGTAAGTAGTGAACCAATTTTTATTTGGACACATATGAAAAGACGCACATGTATCCAAGATCCATTCTTTATCGGAACGGCCATCCAAGGGACATACTGTAAGAACTGTCTCAGCAACAACGGCAGTATCAGCCTTTGCCGTATTAGCTGAATTTGAGGTTTCACCACGCTGGTTGTCTTTCTTCTTTAGAGCATAACATTCTGACTTGTAATGCCCTTTCTTGTGACAGTAGAAACACTCCACATGTTTCTTGTTTTGGACTGATCTGGACTTCGAACGATTTCTGGATTGCCCTTTATCACCCTCTCTGGTCTTCATTCTACCTCTGGCTAGCAGACCATCAGCCTGCTTATCGGTACCTCTCTCATTCAACTTTGTTCTCAACTCAGCAGAGTTCAAAGAGGCCTTCACATCCTCAAGACTTATGGATTCTCTTCCATACAACATAGAGTTAACAAAGTTTTCATAAGAGTTAGGCAAGGAACATAACACAATGAGAGCCTGGTCTTCATCATCAAGCTTTAGATCCAGGTTTTTCATATCCATGACAATTTTATTAAATTCATCAAGGTGTTCTTGAATGGGTGTACCTTCTTTCATCTTCAATGTGTATAGCCGCTGCTTCAGGTATAATCTCGTAGTAAGAGATTTCTTCAAGTAGAGACTTTCGAGCTTTGACCACAACCCCGCCGCCGTTTCCTCATCGGCAACTTCACGAAGCACATTGTCGGATAGTGACAATTGCAAGGCGCTGTGAGCCTTTTCGTCCATCTCTTCGATCTCGGCACTAGTCATATCTTATGGGTATTTCCTGTCGATAGCTTTAACCATGCCTTCACGTCGCAACAAAGCCTTCATCTTTATCCTCCATAGGCCGAAATTGTTCTGGCCATCAAAGATCGACACCGAGAACTTTACGGAAGCCATTGTAGAGGATTGAAAGCTGTCCTAGAACCGAGAAGCTCTGATACCAGTTTGTTGGAAAATTACCCACTAAACCAGAGAATAGAGAGACAACCACAAACATAATATTTACGTGGTTCGATCAAATTGATCTACGTCCACGGCAAGAGGGGGCTTTCACTATATTCAATCTCTCAAATACAACGTACATACAAAATTTTAGCAGACTCTCTTTTGTTTTTGCTCTCACTCACTCTCTGCTGGATTTCTTAGAGTTTTTGAGTGCATTCAACCGAGGAAGAGAGGGGGGCTTTTATAGGCTTCAATCCCTTCAATTTGTCAACAACGACAGGCTCCCCGTCTCCCTCATCAGCCGTAATTGCGGCTCTTGCTCCCCAATGTCAACAAGAGTGCTCTG
Organism: Asparagus officinalis; assembly: GCF_001876935.1. Lineage (NCBI taxonomy): Eukaryota > Viridiplantae > Streptophyta > Magnoliopsida > Asparagales > Asparagaceae > Asparagus > Asparagus officinalis. Next base: position 101,257,974 of record NC_033796.1, read on the forward strand.
GCACTTGTCAACAATTTTGGCTAGCCTCAACGAAAGAGACAACCTCTCCCCTCTCTCTTGATGTCAACAACGGAGGCCACCGAAAGTGCCAGCCTCAATTGTTGACTAACACATACAATAAGGAGTTTAGGCACCAACGCAACACAAAGAGTTTTTATGAGGTTTGGCTAAAAATGGGCAAAATGGCTAGATTGGTATATTTTTTAGAGGCTTGGTGACATGTTGGTATATTTTCTTTTAGTTTTGTCAGATTGGTATAAATTTTCAACTCCGGCGCCATATATGCCTTAAATTTGGCTGGAGTTACTGTTCCGGCCAGAGCTGATGGGATTTTTTACAAAAAAACCCTTAATCAAATACAAATCCCCCCCCCTCATCCTCATCCTCTTCAACCTCCCCCTCTCCCTCCTCCTCCTCCTCCTCCTCCTCTTCAATCTCCCCCGCGAAGTCAGCTCCCGCGAAGTCAGCTCCTCGCCGCTGGCGAAGACCATCAGTCCCTCGGTTTTGGCATTGAAAATCAATGCAGGAAACTGATGAATCTATAAGAGACCTTCCCCCTTCAGCCATCGGTGACCCTAATAATTTTGATGCACAAGCCTTCTTAGATGCAAACAGGGGAAAACCAATGAAAGCCATTGTTGAACAAGTTCATGATGGCAGTACACTTCGAGTCTATCTGCATCCGGGTTTTCAATTTGTTCAAGTTTTTGTTGCAGGAATTAATCCAGGTATTGTTTTGGTGGGCAAATTTTCCTTAAAAATTGTATGTTCTATATTGTATTGAGCTGTTGTAACTGATGGATATTCTCTTGGTCTTAAACTTAGGGGCTGTTTGGTTGGTTTCCTAAAAACCAAGAAAAGGAAATCGGTACAAGGAAATCAATAAATCCTTAAGTATGTGTCACATCATCCAATAATATACCTCCAACTCATCTCATCTCATCTATTTTCTTATTTTTAAAAACGAACCAAACACAAACAACCTCAAAACATCATCCAATAATATACCTCCAATTCATTTCCTTATTTTTTTAACCAACCAAACAACCTCAAAACAAGTTTTTAAAAAAATCACTCACATCATCCAATAATAAGGTGACAACTCATCTCCTATTCTATAATTTCCTTTTTTTTTAAACCAACCAAACAACTTCAAAGTAATTATAATAGAAAATAGGTTTCCTAAAGTTTGATTTCCCAGTTTTTTTGGCCAAACGAACAGGCCCTTAGGCTCCATCGATGGGCAGGAGAGCTGTGATTGAAACAATTCCAGAACCTGATGTAGCTACTGATGATGCAAACGGTGAATCTTCCGCTGATGCTCGGGCACCGTTGACATCAGCACAAAGGCTTGCTGCCTCTTCAGCGGTATTTACTGAAGTTTCACCTGATCCATTTGGGAGAGAAGCTAAACACTTCACAGAGATTCGGGTTTTAAACAGAGATGTAAGTGTACGTCCTCAGTTCTAAGCTGCGTTGACTATCTTCCTCTTTTTCTTCTCATCTTAGCTTTTCTTTTTGGATTTCTAGGTCCGTATTGTATTGGAGGGTGTGGACAAATTCAACAATCTGATTGGTTCAATAATTTATGCTGATGGTGATACTCCGAAGGACCTGGCATTGGAGCTCGTAGAAAATGTATGTTCATGATTTTGTTTCATCCTAATTGTTACGAGATTTGCTACTGTGACATAGCTAGCTAACGCCTGCTAAATTTGTTTCTTGTTTTAACACTAGTATTCCTGAAACTGCACTAATCACTTCGCTTGAGTAACCACTTTGTCTTTCAAGGTTATCAATTTTGATTTCCATCTGGTGCCAAAGCTTGTGCCAGCATTTGCATATTTAAATTATGATAACATAAAGTTTGCTCTGAAGACATTGAATTTTGCATTTGCCTAGTACAAACAGGTATGTGCATTTGCATCATTAAATTACGAAACTATAATGTGTTATGTTGCTGAAATACAAATGGTCAGATTTGATTTGGTTATTGGTTTCCGTATATCAATTCTCAAGACGTTTTTGTTAAAAAAAACTTGGCACATGCATATTTTTTGGATTGTGGGACCTGAAGTTTACGCTTTTTTCGTGAATATAGTAACGAATTCATAATTTTCTGCTCCTAACCGAGGGATTGATGGTCTTTGCCGGCGGCGAGGAGCTGACTTCGCGGGAGCTGACTTCGCGGGGGAGGTTGAAGAGGATGAGGAGGAGGAAGAGGATGAGGAGGAGGGAGAGGGGGAGGTTGAAGAGGATGAGGAGGAGGGAGAAGGGGGGGTTTAGGAGCAGGAAATTGTATTTGATGAGGGGGTTTTTTGCAAAAAAATCCATCAGCCCTGGTCGGAATAGTAACTCCGGCCAAATTTAAGGCCTATATGGCGCCGAAGTTAAAAATTTATACTAATCTGACAAAACTAAAAGAAAATATATCAACATGTCACCAAGCCTCTAAAAAATATACCAATCTAGCCATTTTGCCGCTAAAAATGTCTACATTCATGGTTCCCACACTAGGATAGTCCACTATTTTCATAAACTAATACAATCAATACAAGTTATACAAGTTTTACATAGATAAACATGTAAACCTTACACATCTTACATCTCTCAAGGAATCTGAGAACATTGATTACTCAAGAGCTCCAAGAAGCCATCACATGCAATATCACTCAAAGAACCCGAGAACATCAATCGTTCAAGAGGTTTAAGAAAATTATCCCTCTCACCAAGAGGATGACTTTCTCAACACTAACACATCTCTTTTTATAGCCTTTCTCCTTTACTATTTTTAATGACCAATTTATACTCTTGGTGATCTCTAAGAGAAATTTTCAAGCTTCCAAGGCAATGCACCCTTCAAACTTCCATGGCCCACAAGCATTCATCTACTTCATTTTGAGATTTGAGGAGAATTATAACATATCATTTCTCAAACTAAACATCGAACACCTCAATGTCATCAACTATCGCTAATACTGACTATGCACTGTTGCTCATCATCACTTCTCTATTGATCATCGCTCCTCCTCCAGAATTGGTGAACTACCCTACGATTGCCCTCTGTTACCAATCACCGCAGCTGGTCTTCAGGGGTCACCACACCACCATCTGTAACCTCTTGCCATCATCATGTCACTGGCCTATCATTTCGCATGTTCTCTCCTCAATGCAATCCCTTGCTACAATGCTATCTATTGCATGACTTGCCAGTCTCTTCCTCACACGCATTGTCTGCTCACCATAGCATGCTTGGAGCTTTTTCTCACTGTTAGCCATCTCCATCAAGGTCAGCACTTCTAAGGCTGCAAATGCTTCATGCAATGATATCTTCATCCTTCAATTTTGGATAATAGCGTTGCAAATGACCCTTCCTTCATGCTTGACATATTGCTCCCTTTACTGTGCTCCACCCTTTTCTTAAACTCCGACACAATCTTAGCTCTCATATCACTATTGGTGATTATTGGAGCAAACAAGCACCACGTAGCAAGAAGAGAGTGCAAGCACCAAAATAACCCAATGAGTTTTTGCGAAGTTTGGCTGAACATGCCTACATCCATGGTTTCCTCACTAAGACAATCCACTATCTTCACAAATCAATATAGTCAATACAAGTGATATAAGTTTTGCGTGGATAAACTTAAAAACCCTCGCACATTCTACATCTCTCAAGGAACCATGAGAATATTGATAACTCAAGAGCTCTAAGAATCTATCACACACATCATCACTCAAAGAGCCTAAGAGCACCAATTGCTTAATGGTGTGTTTGGATTTCAATGGGGTTAAGGGAAGTTAAGGGAAACTAGGTGAGAGAATGGAAGGGAAGAGAAGGAAGTTCTCTTCCCCTTAGTTACACCCCAATTTGGGGGGTAACAAATTTTATACCATTAGGGGGTGAACCAAGGGGAACTAGGGTCACTAGTGGAAAACCAGGTATCCTTGACGGGGAATCCTGTCAAGAATGCCTAATTTCCCGTCGGCGATATTTATCCTTGACCGTCGGCCGTTAAGGATAAGCCGTCAACAATAGTCCCGTCAGAAAAGAGTTATTACTGATGGGGAGCCGTCAGTAATGTATTTTACTGACGGCAATACGTTGACGGCAGAAGCAGTCAGTGATAATGGGACATCGCTGACGGCATTCCCGTTAGCGATACTTTACACATCGCTGACGGGTTAGCCGTCAGCGATCTTTATCGCTGACGACTATTCGTCAACTACTAAATTAACATCGCCGATGGCACGCCGTCGGCGATATGTATCTCTGACGGCTAGCCGTCAGCGATAAATATCGCCGACGGCGTGCCGTCGGCGATGTTAATTTCATCGTCGGCGATATGTATCTCTGACGGCATGCCGTCAGCGATAAATATCGCCGACGGCGTGCTGTCAGCGATGTTTTTACCATCACTGACGGCAAATCCGTCAGTGTTGAACGTCGCTGACGGTTTTCCCGTCAGCGATGCTTATTATCAGCTAAAAAAAATATTACTGATTACACAATCAATTCCCTGTACATACAAATATTCCCTGTACATACAAATTTCACAAACATTCCAAGTTTCACAAATATTCACAAACATTCCAAATTTCACAAACATCTCGCATCCATTCAAGTTTCACAAATATTCAAAATATGTACAATCCAAATTTCACAAATATCTTGCAACAGAATAATTTTCACAAACATTCGAAATACGTACAATCCAAATTTCACAAACATTTCGCATTCATTCAATTTTCACGATACGTTCTAAATCCACAAAAATTTGCACAACAAACCATACAAGCATATATCTTCAATATAAAGATGTCCAATATACAAACACGAGTTTAGGATATAACTCACTAAGATAGATCATTCGCCCTATCCATGACATCGTCTGCGTTGCCACTGGCGGCTCCCCCCCCACGACTCGTGCTCCCAATAGCATCATTTCCACTCTAACAACAAAATAATTTAAATTTAGAATCAAATAATATTGTGTGTAATCATATTTTACATATATAATATGTATACATGTCTGCTACTCTCTCCACTACTAGTAAATGCCTTTTTAGAGGCCAAAAAGTTCATAATCTGGCTTTGCACCCGAGTAGGAACCCGCCTTCTACAAGATTTCATTATTTGCCGGGAAACCATCGCAAAAGTAGCAGTAGGATGGATCACTTGCATAAGCTCCTCTTGAATATCCTCCCACATCTCCTCGGGAATCTGACCATCTAATAGATTCATCACAGAGGAAACAAGCTGCATCGCCTGCTGAGTGCAATCCTCTTGCGGCATGTAAGAGGGCCCCGAGGGCATAGTCGATGGTGTTGAAATCGACGAAGGCTAGAATGGGGTACACACCCTCTGAGCTCCAACTCCCATCCACCTGGTCCTCTCTTTTTTGGGAAGTCCACAAACTAAATGGCTCACATTATAATTATGCTCTCTAGTCAGGGGCTCCTGGCTCTGTGCAACAACCTCAGCATATGTGTTTTCCAGAGCTTCCTAAAAGACAAAACAATGAATTTAAGAGCAGGCTAATAAGAGCTAAGATATTAAGTAATATTAGAAGTTCAATTTAAAAAATTGGATTATATTTGGAATGTATGTCATTTCAAATTTTTGGGACAGTCTGAAATGAGAAGAAGAGTACAAACAGTAAATTCCCAACACAAGAACATGCTAATAAGAGCTAAGATAATTAAATAATATTAAGTAATAATGCTGCATCTGTATGATATTAAGCTGCACAGTAAGAATGCTTATGATTATGCCCAGATTTTTTAATGTCATATGCACGAGGTTTTTTACTGTCATTATTTATTGATATTGTTTGTGGTTACCATTTTTCTTGCAGTACTTGCCTTCCTCTACCATTTTATGGGGGCAACAAATAGGATACCAGAGCTTGCATAACCATTAAATAGATGAAAAGTTTGACTGTACTTTCTAATCGATACGCGGAGCGATCATATTAGTGAAGTTGATCTAACATTTCAGAGCGGGTTCAAGTGTAGGAAGCATGTATGGTTCAAAATCTCAGTCAGCTACTTGTAAACCTCCAATTTGATTGAAGTTATTCTCTACATGTGTGCATTACAGGGTACTGTCAAATAATAGGAATGATCATCAAACTTCTAGCTATGTGGAGCATAGTTTCTATTACATCTTTCCAATTTTGTGATGTAACAAAAAACACTAGTTAACCATCACGTTGCCTTGCTCATGGTCATTCATGTATTTCTCAGAAATATTGAGCGTATTGGTGCATGGACACTTCTATTGAAGCCGTGTCATAATATACATGTGCATATCGTGTGTATTTTCTATAAGTCATTGCATGTCCGCATGTTGTGTACAACATATATAGGACAATTATGTATCTTATTAGTGGACATGTCCTCATGATCATAACTATGACCTACTAGCTTCAAACAATATTGGATCCCAATTGGAGCTCAGATATATACATAAGCTATTCACAGAGTGCATTAGCATTGTCTCAATATTACCACCTCTGAAATGAGAAGAAGAGTGCAAGCAGTAAATTCCCAACAAAAGAACAGGCTAATAAGAGCTAAGATAATTCAATAATTTTAATTAATATTAAATTAGATAACCTGCATTTTCTTGGCCAATTCTAGTTTTTGTTTCTTATTCTCATCGTCCCTACCCCTTCTTAAATTGAACCATCGTCCTTCTGTGCAGTTCTGACAGCGGGATAAAGGGAGCGTTCTGAGATTTATAAAATTATTTATTAGTTTTATTTATCAAATATTCTAGAAAGAGGAGAGAATATATATAGAAGATTAAAAGACTTTATACCGTTGTCCTACAAAATTAATCCTCAATCTGGGCAAATGAAGTAGTCCCCGTATGATGATCATAATCTTTCTTCCATCGATTTAGTTGATTTCTCTGACATTTTTTCTTCAATATGAACAAAGAATTTTAGTACAAGCTATAATATACAATGAAATGTATCACTAGTTTCAGACAAATAACTTGAATCTAATTAACTACTATACATATTTACCTGGTGCTCCTCTTGGCCCCACAATACTATAATTAAGTGCAGCTAAATGCTCAGGCTCAACTCTCTTATCTCGCTTGTATATCCTCTCCCAGTTGTGACTGAAACAATCATAGCATTTCTTCTTTATCTCATGTCTCCACTCCCGAAGAGAATGCTTGAACTTTCCCATGTATCCAAATAAAAATTCCCACCCTACGAGATTGTCTTCGATGTTGAAATATCTCTAAATATTAACATATAGTTAAGCATGGACAATTGACAGAATTGTAAAATAATTAATCTAAATAGAGTAATTTACCTAACAATTTTGATATATATTCTCCAGGACATGAAAGGGCTGCTCCTCAGCCTCGTAATAAAGATTCACATTATCACTCCTCCGTATCAAGCATCCAAGATATGAGCTAAAGTTATTAGCTCATTGCCCGGTTGGAATCCCATTATGTCCCCATCTTACAATTGCACGAAAACCATCCGTTAATAACTTTTTTTTTAAAGTCACTTCCCTGACGTCCTTTTTTCTTGAAAAGTTTTTCTCCTGCAACAAATAAAAAAATAATAAATATATCAACAGTATTATTTAATCAATCTTAAGCTCTTAGAATTTAATTTATTATTATCAAATACTCAAAAAATTTTGATCAAACTCACCAAATCTTTGTCTGATTTTATTTTTTACATCAGATAAGATCTCATCAATCTGTGGCCCCCATTCATCCAATCGTTTTTTGGCAAGCATGTATTTTTCTGTTTGCTTGAGTCTGTATCCCTCTACACATGCTGGCAAAGGCCCGCGCTCAATCCCGGGAATATATGCTCGAAGTAGCACTGGAGGATCTACATATAATATAACGGGAGTCGGCTCTTCCTCGCCCTCACCTAAAAAAAATAAAAAAAATAAATTATCATTATCATTGTGCATATATTATGAATAAAAAATACTTAAAGTTAAACTAAGTTATACCTGACATCTCTCCTGAACTCGGTGGCTCTTCCTCGGTGGATTGGTCTTGACTGGGGTTGGCTTCGAATAACCTCCTGTTTATGTTTTTAGACATCTGCAAGTTGAATAAACATAGGAATTAATATAATATAGATGCAATTTGGCTTGGCAAAAATAAAAACAAGATATATTACTGTGTTACAAAAATTTTCATTTCACATCAAGTTTGTAGGCATCTCTGCAAGCTAAATATACAAAATAAAATATTACATATTTATATACAATTTATATTGTCCAAAATCTGAATATACAATTTGTAAACTAAAAAAAAGATACATGAAGACCCGATTACAAATTCTTGTTGTTTAGCTCCTATTAATGTTTGTGATAATATTTGGAATGTCTGTCCGAGTTGTTGGAGCATCCGTATCAAACACTACATTTTGAGGGTACGAGAATTCATCGATCACCGCATTTGGCTCATTGAAGTTGTTTATATAGCTCTCGTCATCATCTTTATTGGTAGAAGGTTGAATATAAGCCCTAGAATCCTTGTACAAGACAACCCACTCGTCTTTAACCGTAGGATCTTTCACATAGAAACATTATCCCACCTGAGATGCAAACATGAATTTTTCATCACTATTAATTTTTTTATCGAGATTGACAATTGTAAATCCAAAGGGATCCTTTTGAGGCTTTGCAAAACACCAACGAATCATGAACATCATGTATTTATGTTCATTTGGACCACCATAGCCGTAGAATATCTCCATCACATCTTCCCACCTTCCATAATATGTTATATTATTTTCAACTGGATTCTGATTTCTTCTGTTTGAGAAACATTCCCGTGAGAAGGTAGCCATGACACCACTATTCTGGGTGACCTTCGTATCATCAACCTCCATTGTGTGAAATTTATAATCGTTAACATGATACCCACCATATTGATTTACGGCATAGTAAGGCCGCTTTGCGTGAACCTTTACTTCTTCTGATATTTGATTATTAAGGACAAGTTGTTCCTGGATCTAAATATGAAAAATAAGAAAACTATTAAATCAATAATTTCTAAGTTTTTTTCAAGATAAAAATTAAAGATCGCTAAATTTAACAATACTTACTTCATTATTCAACCAAGCAGGGAATTCCTTCATATGCCTTTCTTTAATGTCATGTACAGTTGTACTACCGGTAACTTCATTCTTAAGTTTTTCCTGATGTTGCCTATTAAAGTGCATAAATTTATTTATTATTGTCAAAATAAAAATTAAAGATTAAATGGTATTCAAACTCTTTTTAGATATTTTACCTCCGGTACTGCGAGAAGATTTCAAGATTATTTACTACATATGTATGCGCTTGATCTAACAATATGTTAGAATAATTTTTGTTCAGGCCGCGAGGATAGAGAACTTTGTTATCCTTATTATCAACAGGTGCTTGAAGTTTAGTTTGTTCCCCTCTCATATAACGAGAGTCAAATAAGAGACACTCGGTTCTCACGTAACTTTCAGGTATTGAACCTTCTGGTCGAGCTCTATTACGCAATTGACGCTTAATTGAACCCAAATATCTAAAAAATGATAATTAATCATATATAGATGTAAAGATATTGACATTTAATAGATATAAATATTGATAGGTAACGATTAAATTTTTCTAAATACTAACCTCTCTATTGGATACATCCAACGATAATGGACTGGTCCTGCTATTGCAGCCTCCTCCGCGAGATGTTGTGTAAGATGAACCATTATTGTGAAAAAAGATGGAGGAAAGAGCATCTCCATTTCACACATTGTTTCCGAAATATTTTCTCCAAGTTTCTCAAAGTCACGAGCGTCTATAACTTTAGAACAAAGCTTTCTAAAAAATCCACAAAAATCAATAATAACCTTCACAGTTTTTTTATTCTGCATAGTACTGCGTAGTGCCACATGTAGCAATTGATGAAGAAGCACGTAATAATCATGAGTTTTAAGCCCTAATATTTTCCTTTCTTGCACCTGGACATTGTTCGATATGTTTGCGGAGTAACCCTCTGGTAACTTTATTGATTTGAGGACTTGACAAAATATTTGCATTTTAACTTTCGACATCGTAATACGAGACGCAGGCAACTCTAATCTATAATTTTCGATAATTTTTGGCTGCAGATCCTCTCTAATATTTAATGCAGTTAGATCTTGACGAGCTCGTAGATCATCCTTTGATTTATTAGCATCTTGCAACAGTGTGGACAAAAGATTATCACAAATATTTTTTTTAATGTGCATAACGTCCAAGTTGTGACATATTTTTAGCTCTTTCCAATAGGGGAGTTGAAAAAAAATACTGAATTTTATCCATCCTGAAGGCAATTTTACAACTTCAGCCCCATCACTCACCACTTGTGCTTGTCTCTTTCGTTTTGGTATCCTTTTGTTAATACGCAAGTTCCTTACTCCAAGTAAATCTTCTTTCGAATAGCGCTTCTTTCCAAACCTGACAGTAGGGAACCTTTCAAGCAAATGTACAATCTGATCTCCACCTAATGGACGCGGAGCATCTCTCTTCTCAACAGTACCATCAAAAAACTTGCTCCATTTTTTTGTTCTGTACTTGTGTTTTATGTTAAACCACATTCTGTTAAACCAATAACAAAACTTTCGACTATGCTGCAGATAAATACCTTTGAATTCTGGACCACACACTGGACACGCATATGTTCCCTTTGTAGACCAACCTGAAAGATTCGTATAGGCTGAAAAATCATTAATTGTCCTTAGTAAAATAGCACGTAGTCTGAAAGACTGCTTTGCATGAGTATCATATGTCATAACCCTTTCAGTCCAAAGTTGTTTTAACTCATCAATTAGCGGTTATAAAAACACATCTATGTCATTGCATGGTGCATGCTTGCCCGGTATCAATAATGAAAGTATCATATACGGTTGTTTCATGCAAAGCCAAAGTGGTAAGTTGTAAGGCGTTAATAGAACATGCCATATAGACCAACCGGAACTCATTATCCCAAATGGATTGAATCTGTCGCTAGACAAACCTAGTCTAACATTCCTGCACTCATTCGCAAACCAAGGAAAAGTTCTATCCACATGCTTCCACGCCTCTGCATCGGTCGGATGTCTGATTTTACCATCATCAATACGTTCTTCCATGTGCCACCTCATTTGCTTAGCAGTGTCTTTATTCATATACAACCGTTTTAACCTTGGTATTAAGGGAAAATGACGAAGGACCTTTGCTGGAATCTTCTTTTGCTTAAGCATAGACCTTGCTGTCCCATGTGTTGAATAATTTTTGCGTTGTACCCACCGTGATACTCCACAAATTGGACACTCCTTAAGATCTTTGTTATCCTTATAGTAGAGGATATAATCATTAGGGCATGCGTCGATTTTATTGTAATCAAGTCCTATAACGAAAACAATCTTCTTTGCGTTATCATAATTTTCTGGTATGCTCTCTTTTCCATTTAGAATGACTTTTCTCAACAACACAAGCAACATATTAAAATATTTATCTGCCATTCCGCTAAGAGACTTTATATGCAAAAGACGCAACATAAATGATAACCTAGTGAACTCGGTGCAACCCTTATACAGATCATTTTCATTGTCGTCTATTAATTTTATTATTTGCGCCAGCTCCGCATGATCAGTCACGCCTCCAGGATTTCCTGACTCATCAGCATCCTCGGCATCTTCAACTTGATCTATATTAGGAACTGTTAACATATCCGCGAGCATCGTATGTGTATCATCTATTCTCGTATCATCTATTCTCCCACCGGACGTACCGGTATCCGCCATCAGTTCTATTTCTTCAAGACATCCTTCCCCATGAAACGTCCAATATTTGTACTCCTCATGAAATCCTGATATTAAGTGTTTCTGTAAATCACTTTTATCCACCAACGCCCTATTTTTATACCAACAGCAGGGACAATACAAGACATCACTATTTAACTTCTGTGGGTCTGCCAAGGCGTACTGTATGAATTGATTTATTCCATCTTTATATCGACTATCCCTCTATCTATCAATACGAGGAATATCAATCCATGATTTGTCAGGAGCTATCCTCATCTGTATGATATTAAGCATAATTAGGTAATGTGAATATTTATTAGTAACGCATCAAATTAATGATTTTGTGATATTAACTATCTTCAAGACATCAAGGAAATTCAAATTATAATAATCTCGGAGGGAAAATTACCATAACATAAATTATGTGGGAGTAAAATCTAACGCTCATATTTTCAATAAGAGACTTTAACGACTGTCATAGGAAATGGACCTATCCCATTAGGAATATAGTAGTGTCTACAACTACCTTTATATACTTTATGCGTTTTTATTTCTTAAAAATTTCGGCAGCACCTACCCGCTATTCTTCGAGTACACTGTGCGGATGTTATAATGCGTATCAATCATCGATAATAGATTGACTATAGATCGATACGCAAAACAACATACACTTATTGTACACGGAGAACAATGCGGTACGTGTTATCGAAATTTTGTAGGAATAAAAATGCATAAAGTATACAAAGATAGACGATACACTACTGTATTCCTAACATGTACGAGAAGGGGAATCCTCCCCGGACAGATATAATAATTATTGCATGTAGATCATGCTCCTAACATAATCTTTAGATGTAAAAAGTATTTTCACATCCAACTAGAATTGCGTGAGTTTATATCAGAAGAGATTCGCATCCAACAATATTAGACGGGAAACTAGGGGTAACGACTTCTGATTCATAAAATTATGATATATAACACAATACAATCTCGATATATCTAACTAATCAAAATTTTCAGTTAAGATAAAGGCTAAATATCAGTAAATCCTCATTAACTTTGGGACTATTATCAGATAACCCGCCTTAATTTTCAAAATATCAGAAAACCCCCCTTATTTTGATCTTCATATTAGGAAAGATAATAATAATCTTCTGAGAAACTAAAAAAATAAAATTCACTTATATTTTTTTACAAACAATACTAGTTAGTAATCAAATACTCAAGTACCCTCAGAAAATAAAATAAAATTTGACTTTAATGATTATGGACGTTTACACAAATTAACACATGCATTATATATTACCAACAGTATGCATGTATCCTTTTCATATAGTTGATGATGACCCAATAGTTCTTTTTTTAGTTTGGTTTTGGATAAAATCCAAAAAATACTTGTTCTTACAACCTTGTGACAGATGCTTAAATGATAGACGAAAACTCTTATAATTAATAGAAATTTTACCTAATGTAATGGATTCTCGTATTTCTTGTAATATTTTCTTAAAGCAAACATGAAATTAAGCTTAACGACTTCTGAAATTTATAACAATCAAATAAATTTAAAATTCTAAATTTATCACATATCAGTAGAACCAACAAATTTTAAAAGATAAAAATTACTTGCTAGAAAATAGTATGTCACCGTGAGCTACGAGCTACGAAGTGGAGACTGGGGTTCGGGGCCTCGGCGCGTGGGCGGTGGAGTCGGAGAGGAATAGCGGGAGGTGATGGCGAGGGGGCGTGAGAAGTCGAGTGGGGTTCGGTGAGGGGTGATAGGCGAGGCGGCGGCGGGAAGTCGAGTGGGGTGCGGAGGGGTATGCGAGGGGTGTGCGGCGGAAGTCGAGCTGGGGTTCTGGGGAGGTGATGGCGAGGGCGTGGAGTGGAGGGAGAAAGCGGACGACATTGATGGCGAGGGCGAGGCCGGCGGGGAAGTCAGAGCTGAGAGGCGGCGGCCGAAATTAGGGTTTTTTAACTGTGTAGAAACACGAGAGGCTCGGTTAAATAAACATTTATACAACTCGCTGACGGCCTTCTCCGTCAGCGATGTTTATTCCAGGTCGGCCGATAACACTATCGCCGACGGTTATATAGACATTTGTGACGGAACAACGCTGACGAGATTCCGTCACGGATATAAAGCATCGCTGATAAGTAAAGTCTTCGTCAGTCGTTGTTGCCGTCAGCGAAGCATAGTTTTCCACTAGTGGGTGAATAACTTCACCTCCTAAATGTTCCCAAACAAAGTGAATGGTTCCCCTAACTTCTCTTCACCCCTATTCTCCTCAATCCAAACAAGCCCTAAGAGTTCTAAAAGGAACCTCCCTCTTACTAAGAAGATGCCCATATCCTTCTTTATTGCCTTTATCCTTTACTATTTTCAATGACCAATTAATGCTCTTGGTTCCAAGAGTAACTTTCAGTCTTTCAATGCATGCACCCTTTAAGATTACAATGCATGCACCTTCAAACTTCAATGGTCAACATGCATTCATCTACCTTATTTCGAGAATTAGAGAGAATCCAAACACTAACTACATTCAAACCTGAACAATCAATGAGCAAAACGATCGATTTAAGGGATTAATATCGAAAATACCCAAACAAAAGTATCATAGCAAGATTTTTTTTAAGTTCGATCCCTAAGTAAATAGAATATTTGAAACCTAAATTGGTAATATATTCTTTCACATTTTGTGTCATGTATGCATCACACCCACGCCTATCATCAAAAATCCACCAAAGTCCCACATAACTCGTAAGCTTTCCTAATGGGCTGTTTGGTTGTTGTTGGTAAAGTTGTGTATTTATGACACAACTTGGAAAGTTGTTGTCTACCTCATCAATTTTACTTTTATACTTTTCTTTGTTTGTTTTTTATTCCATTGGACTCATAAATTGCTTGTTTGGTTCGTAAATGTAACTTTAATTGTTTGTTTGGAAAGTGTAAAAAGTGGTCCCTACTCAAATGATCATATTGGTTGGAATTATTTTTTATTATTTTTTCCTGACTTCAATGTCAGCTTTCTCCTAAAATCATGTCTTTTTTTTATGAAATCACTTTACAAGCCACATCAGCATATGAAATCACTTTACATTATTTTCACGACTACAAACAAACAATTGAATGTGATGAAAGCTGACATTGGGGCCCACTTTTTTACACTTTCCATCCTTTTACATGGTAAAAACATACAACCAAACAGCCCACAATTTTACTTTCCGAGCAAAGTGTAGCAGGAAAATAAATATTTTTTAAACGTACGTCGGGCCCACCTGCCAGCTTGGGCGGGGTCCAACTATATCCACTCCCAAACAGTAACTTTGGGTGGTGGATGGACGAAATTGCCCTTTATTGTTAATTAAGCTTACATCAACCATTAAATGCTTCTCATTAAGGTTCATTAATTCGGTTCATTAATTCTGAGTCCACAATCCTTTTTGTTTAATTGACCTTGTTTTCCCACCGGACACCGTGTCCGGTGGGTTATAAATTTTTTTATTTTGTTTTATTAACTAATTCCATTTTAATTGTGTATTTAAAATCCGTGTTAGACTATAATCCGTGTCGGTTTATAATCCGTGGGTCATAAAAAAATCATTGAAGTGTTATTAAAAAAATTAATTTTTTTTAGAACATATATAAATGTTGGTTTAATTTTAATATAATTTGAATTTTTAAAATCGTTAATAAAATTTGTTTAAGTGTTTGAAATGTTTGAATTTTTTTTAAGTGTTATTAAAAAAATCATTGAAGTGTTATAAAAAAAATTAATCCATTATAATCCGTGGGTCATAAAAAATCATTGAAGTGTTATTAAAAAAATTAATTTTTTTTAGAACATATATAAATGTTGGTTTAATTTTAATATAATTTGAATTTTTAAAATCGTTAATAAAATTTGTTTAAGTGTTTGAAATGTTTGAAGTGTTAGACTATAATGAAGGATAATAATAAAATTTATTAGAAAATCAAAGTATTAATCTACTCAACGAAATACATCAATTTTTATTTCGATCCTAATTAATTGTTCTTTATTCTTCTTGTTGATGCTCGACGTTCTCCATCTTCATTGTGGAGACGGTTAAAGTGACTGATCGAGAATGCAAATTGTGCATCTAAACCATCTGCAGATTTGTCGTGATGGTCGTTCCAGTAAAATGCTATGGGTGGTACCGGATGATCCCCTGGTTTCATATGCAACTGGAAAAAAATGTACAAATATTGAAGTTATATTCTTATATAAAAAATTAAAGTTAAAATTCAACTTGTTTATATGATCGTCGACTAGTGTAATTTTCTTACCAAAATCCAATGATCATTGCTAAGATGTCCGCACACCACCTTTCGGGTTGGAGGTCCTTGTGTTTCATCTAATATCGCTGGCAGACAAGTATTTCCTCCATGTTCACTGAATGTCATGAAAACAACATTATATGTTGTTGCAATTACGTGACCGCAATCCGGTACCGCCATCCAGTAATCATCATCCGCTGGTCCATGGTAGTGAGCAATCGATTGGATGAGATTAGTCACATTAGAACTCCTCGCACTCCTCCCACCTAAGATTCGAGCGTACAAGGCGCTTCTATTCTGTAGATCTGCTACTAAGTCTTGTCTAACTTTAACCCAATCATCTTCTGTTCCGTAAATTGCTAGAGCCACCGCTCTAAATCCACAATTTCCGTCTGCCGCTACATCTGTGCATTGATCTATGTATTTTCTAATGTAGGGCGGGAATTCTCTCTCAAATACAGAATTCTTAAAGATGAACGTGGTGCCTTTGGAAGAAGGGGTTGACATTGGAGGCCTTGAGCACGGAGGATTTGGAGAAGATGGTGATACTGGTGGCCCCGTACGTTGGGATGTGCTCATTGGACTCCCCTGTGATTCAGAGATAGAAGCAACACGTCCAGGGCCCTTTACAAATGCATAGGTTGACAATGTTAAATTGAGAATAATAAATTAGTAACTAATATAAATCATAATTTTCAAATATAGAAATTCATAAGTTATGTAGTATTACCTTTTTGTTTGGAGACTTTTTAAATCCGTACTGTTTCACAACCCTCTCCCACGCCGAAGGTACACGGAGACTAGAGAGCTTTTTACCCTTGGTTTTCTTTTTAGCAGTAGGAGGTGCAGTAATATCAGGGACTTCTTCGAACAACGCCCTCCTCACTGGATTTGGTGGAGTCGGGGATCCATCCGCGGCATCATTAGGAAATATTGGAAACTGAATATCTAACTTTTTCCAATAATCATGTATTTGATCCAACGGAATGCTATACCCATTTATGATGTAGTACTGAAGCTCATGTGCGCACGGTAGACCATGAGTTCTCCTTAGGTAGCAACCACACGTTGTTGGATCCTGACCCATTTCTTGTAAAACTTGCATTTCTTTCCTTATGAGGCCGAATGCTTTAAACGTGATTGATCTGTTCAGATTAACAAACAACGTATCTCCAAGGGTGTCTGTGTTGGATTTAGTAGCGTTAACTCTCGCTACTTTCTTAATCACACAGATTTGGCCTTCTATCACCTTGTGAAGTTTCTCCAGTACGGTATCGAATGGGTACCGACCACCATCTAAATGTCGTTTGACGCGATGATGTTCTCCTTCGACCCTGCATTACCAATTGAACTTGAATATTAATTATTAATGTTGACTACATGTAACGATTATTTAGTCACGTAAATCTCACAAGGCTTACCTATTTGTTGTGTAGCTTCCGAAGTGAAAATAATGGTCGATGTAAGCTGACAGGATTTTTTGGGAATGCGGACTAATCCATGTGTCAATGCAGTAGTTCAGCAATGCTCCCCAACTCGAGTAATGTGCTGCCAGACGTCCCCATCTATCATTAAAGTCATCTATGGTCGGTGCACTTATCGCCCAATTCCAACGAAATTTAAATCCTTCTGCCGCCTCTTTTAAAAAACCAGGTTGCTGCAGTGCTCGTTGTAGCACGCATTGCTCAATGTGACGGCGACACAAATGATGCCTGGATTCCGGGAAAACATACTCGACAGCATGCATCAAGGCGTAATCTCGGTCTGTTACAATGACATTAGGTGTCACTTGGCTAACGAACAAAGTACGGATAAACTGTAACACAAACCTGCAAAATAATATAACATTAATAATTTTAAATTTAAACGTAGGACAAAATAACTGTACTAAATAATTGTCAATTGTAATTTATAACAACAAATTAACATAATAACAATATTAATGACAATACTACAATAACAATGTTAATAACAATAATAATACTATAATAAGTCCTAATTAAACAATATAATAATTTTCATAACAGTAACAACTCCTAATAATACTATAATAAGTTCTAATTAAACAATATAACAATAAAAAAATAACAATATAATAATGTTCATAAAAATAATAACTCCTAATTATACAATACTAATAATGTTCAATAAAAATAATAACTCCTAATTAAACAATTCTAATAATGTTCATAAAAATAATAACTCCTAATTAAACAATACTAATAATGTTCAATAAAAATAATAACTCCTAATTAAACAATTCTAATAATGTTCATAAAAATAATAACTCCTAATTAAACAATACTAATAATGTTCCAATAAAAATAATAACTCCTAATTCAACAATTCTAATAATGTTCATAAAAATAATAACTCCTAATTAAACAATACTAATAATGTTCCAATAAAAATAATAACTCCTAATTCAACAATTCTAATAATGTTCATAAAAATAATAACTCCTCCTAATTAAACAATTCTAATAATGTTCATAAAAATAATAACTCCTCCTAATTAAACAATTCTAATAATGTTCATAAAAATAATAACTCCTCCTAATTAAACAATTCTAATAATGTTCATAAAAATAATAACTCCTAATTAAACAATACTAATAATGTTCATAACAATATTAACTCCTCCTAAATATTCAATTTAACATTATTCATAACATTGACAAACAATTGTACTAAATAATGTTAATTAACAATTTTAAATTTAAACATATGAAAAAAAATTAAAATTCATTAAGACACAAACCTGTAGTTTTCTTGTCTCTCATTTCGCATGAATGCGTAGGCGATAGTGAACGTTTTGTCCGTACTTGTTGCACCGACCACTTCTAGTAGAGGCATGTCATACTCATTGGTGTTGTACGTACAATCAATCATCATGACTTCCGGATATGCATTCACCATCACAAAAGAAGCCGGGTGGCAGAAAACAATATCTCCAAGTTCGGAAGATTCATCAGCAGTCCGAACGTCGTACATGTAGTTCAATTGCCTGAGTAAATGGATGAAATTATTCATCGGGGTCCGACCTTCTCTTTTCTGGGCACGCACCTTACTGACAGCATTGTAAACTTGTACACGATTTGTTCTCCGGATCAGCCCTTTTCATGGACGCCAACATATTACTCGGGCTTAAATTAAAATTCTCTTGCTCCCTAATAACTTCAAGTTGAATAGGGGATATTTTACCTAAACGAGATCCCACAGCATGAGACGGGAATGGATGGTTGTGTCTCCCCTCCCGGACTTCAAAGTACCAGCGCCCTCCAGGGTACTCCATTCCGTCCAACCAAAATGGACAATTATTTTTTGTCGTTTTAGTGGACCTAGTTCCAGTAACCTTTTTTGGTCTGTATCCGCCACCTTGGCTACATAAATATCGAACTTTGGGCCGTCGGCCGTCTTTTCCCTTCGAATCACGAATTGCCAAAGTAACGTTCCTCAAGCCAGCAACATATCTTACATGAGCATCCATGTCCTCTCTACTAGCAAAACCTCCTTCCGGATTACCGAAATCGGTTGAAATGTCTTCAAACTCTACATATGAACTATGATCCTGGAATGGATCACTTTGTGTTTCGTCGATGACGAATTCAACTTCATCAAGATTTATGGAGTTGTAATCTCCAGAATTCATATTGTTTGTGATTGTAATTGTAAGTGTTTGAGTTGTGAGTGTTTGAGTTGTGATTGTGATTTGAAAAACTTAAACTGTTGGCCTTTTTATAGGTAAAAATCTAAGAGGTCAAAATCAATTTTGACATTTTGAGTGCTCAAATCAAATTAGTAAAAAATTCTGAGTGGTGTAATTCTAAGGGGTCAAAATCAATTTTATGTAATTTGTGTAAATTGTATTGGAAATGAAAATTGTTATAAAAATTCGAAATCGGAATTCGAAGCCAACCGGACACCATAAAATCGATTTGACCACATTTTCACCACATTTTCACCAATTTTTCTACCGTTTTCACCACCGGAAAATTTATGCACACACAAAATTACATTAATTGTTGAAAATGTGGTGCATAAAAATCCCCGTAGTATTAATCTATGGGGAAAATTTATGCACCACATTTTCATGCACACACAAAATTACATTAATTTAATGCACACTTTGAGCATCGAATATTTATTAGAATATTCATTACGGTCACAAAATAAAGTTATATTATTACAAAATTACATTAGGAGTTATAACTACGGTCACAAAATTAATCTACTTTATTTTTGGAAACCATGAAAATACATTCCACATTCCAAGGTAGGTCTCTGATAATATTTCATTTCATTTCATTCCACATTCCAAGGTAGGACTCTGATTATATTCCACAAAATTAATCTACTTTATTTATGAAATGCACACACAAAATTAATATTCTAATAATGTTCATAAAATTACTACGGTCACAAAAGTAGATTAATACAATTAAATGGCAAGAATACATTATTTTTGGAATATAACTACGGTCACATTGAGCATCGACGAAATTTATTTGAAGCCAATTTTTGGAATATAACTACGGTCACAAAAGTAGATTAATGTACATTTAATGTACAAAATTTAACCAAGATCTGGGCATCTAAACAGTAGTCCACATTAAATGTACAAAATTTATTACTACGGTCACATTAAATGGCAAGAATACAATGCCAATCCGGTACCACATTTAATCAATAGTCCACATTAAATGTACAAATTTTTGGAAGCCAACCGGATTTAATGCTCACACAAAAGTAAAAATTTATTGCACACACAAAAGGGTATTTTCGGCAATCCCACTCCCAAAGTTACTGTTTGGGAGTGGATATAGCAAATGTGGTGAAAAGGCCGTAGGTTAGAAGTTGCCCAAAGATTTGTCCGAGCAGTTTCATCGGAGCATCCTAAAGCTCACCAAAAAAATAAAAATAAATAAAAGACCAGAGCGTTCAATCAAAAGTCTCCTCTTCTTCTTTTTCTCTCTCTCCGTCAAAATGGCTGACGGCGGTATAACTGTCCTTGACGGAACCCAACTACTCAACGCCGATCTCCGTCTCCCACTCCCTAACGGCGCCGTCACCGGATCCCAACTGATCCCTCTCTGCGAATCCGAGGCGTCCGCTCACCTCTTCGGCCTCTCCCTGCCCGTTTCCGCTAAGTCCGCCGTCATCCAGAGACTTAACGGTAACGGCGATTTGCGTTCTAAGGAGTTCGGCGAGGGAGAATCTCAGAAAGCCATGATCAAGGAGTACCTTGTTACCCTTGCTGATGAACTGAAAGGTCTAAACTGCGCTTGTTAAATCTGATAATTTTACATTTCAGTGTAATTTTGATTTACTTTTCTGTGTTATGAAGTTGGTTTTCAGGCATTCGGGCTGATCTTTTGACTGCAGACTGTAATTTGGCAAATTGGGTTGGGTGGAGGCTTTATGATAGTTTTTGGAAATTTTGGTTTTCTATAGATACCCTTGAATGATGTAGCTTAGGTTCAATTTATAATTAATTGTGTTGTTATAAAAATGGGTTCCAGGCATTTGGTTGGTTTGTTGATCGCTGAGTTTAATTTTGGAAATTTATTTGGGTTGAGGGCTTATGATACTATGATGGATGCCTAAGCTGTTGGCAATTAACCCATTTTGAAATGATGAGTTGGGTGTTGGGTTTTTATTAGACTTTGAAGTAGTCAATTTCCCTTAAATGATTGTTCTGTATGTAGAATTTTAGAATGTTTTGTTTGTAGTTGAGTTAGGGTTAGGGACTTGATTGAGAATCTACAGTGTAGTGGAATTGAGAATGTTACAGATTTTAAACTTTTTTTTGTTTGCAGTTGTGTTTGGGCTAGGTACTGGATTGAGAATCTACAGTGTAGTAGCAATGAGAACGTTACAATGGACTCATGAATATACACTAAGAGATAGGATAAATAATGAGAGGCTGGAGGTTGCTTTTATTGAGGATGAAATGAGAGAGAATCAATTGAGATGGTTTGATCATGTGGAATGTAGGTTGCTAGAGATAAGCCTCAGAGAACATAGTTGGAAGCAATTAAGAAGCATACGATAATGGTTAACTTAATGGAGGATATAACTAAAAGAGAAAAGAAAAAAAAAGAATACGATTCATGTTATTTAACTCCATATTTTTTTTTTGGGGTTGCAATAAAGGGAGTTTGACAGTGGAAAAACTCAGAAAGAGAAGGTCAACCAGAAGGTCATACACTTCGGATAACCCTCAACCGGAACAAGGACATATTAATTGTTTCGATAAATATCAACAAATATTTTTAATCAAGGATGGATCTAGTAGAGTATGATGCACTCAGTTTAACTATAACCATTGTCGTCCTTGTATCAGTTGTGTGTCACTTTTTTTAAATCCATCAAAAGTTCATATAACTTTAAGTCCATAAAAACGCTTTGAGCCAAGTTCAAGCTTCCAGATTAGTTCCGTGATCATTCTTCAAGTCCAGAACAATTCATCAGAAATCTGGGCTCAAGCTTCTCCAATTGTATATCAACCACCATTGAGGTAGGTTAAGTTTGAAGTTGCGTGCTTGTTTAAGTCCATAATTGGACGAAATATGTTCTTAACATTTGTGCTGATTCTGACTGATGCTAACTTGGAATACATTGTCAGTAATTATCTACTTGATTGCTAGTTTTTATTTGTTTGTAGATTTAGCCAAAGATTTTAAATCGAAGTTAACATTTTCATATATTCTAAATTTTTTATGGTGATAGTGACAGTTACCTTTTAGAGGATTTGATTCCTCATAGCAATCAAAACTTAGAAATCTGCTTTGAGAAGGATACTTCTGTTTTGTATAGTTTATGAAGTTATCGAGGAAACACAAACCACCTAACTCAGTGACGATGTTTTAATTGAGAAAAAATGACCATCTAAGTAGGCTTGTGGGGGTACTAACTCCTACTTCATTGCCATATTGATATTGGTAACTTTATTTAAAGCTCATGCAACCAAGAACCACCCTAGAAATCTTCACGGCCAAGGAAGAGTGTTCAGGAAGAGGTTCAAATTTTGAATTTTCTACAGGGAACTTCATCCATATCTGTCTACTGGTATACTTCAGCAAGCTAAAGAATGGACATCCCTAGTGCCGAATTTTTGAATAGAACATGCATTGAACTACAAACATTGCACCAAGGAAAATTTTGTCTGCCTCAAACATTATGGTATAAGATGAGAAAAATTATGTTTACATAGCTTCTGTTTATACTGTTAATTTGATTTACTTGTGCATCTTGGTTTGGGACATGCATTGAAATACAAACATCGCACCAATGACAATTTTATCTCTGCCTCAAATACTATGGTATAAGATGAGAAAAATTATGTTTACATAGCTTCTGTTTATCCTGTCAATTTGATTTACTTGTTCAGCTTGGTTTGAGACTTATGCTTTCAGTGTATTCACAAATCTTCTTGCTGTGATAATAATCATATATCGGCAATTATAACTTAATCCTTGGAGATACTATTTTTACATTTGGTTTCTTCAGCTGTACAATATATGAATGCTGTTATTTGTTAAACAGGAGCTCTGAGGAATTTCTTGCCTTAATTCATCCATTTATTGTGCTACAAGCTCTTTACATTACCTGACATTTACTTTTTATGTAGATGATCCTCTTGTTATTTCAATTTTGGATGGACATGCTCTTCGAGTTTTCATGGATGATGAAGATGATTTTGCTATGTTGGCAGAAAGTCTTTTCACTGATCTCGATGTAGATGATAGAGGAAAACTCAGCAAAAATGAGATACAAAATGCTCTGGTTCACATGGGAGTGGGAATGGGGGTTCCTCCTTTTTCGGGTAAAATGCTTTAGGATGTTACTAATGTTGTTAGGTACAAGTTTATATTATGTGGTCATTTCTTTGCACTAAATAGAATTTGTATAAGTGAACAAATAGCATTCCATGTCAAATGTATACCATCCTCTTTATACTCAGTTTGCCTAATGTTTGCCATATTATATTTTTCTGACATTTAGGTTTCTGCTAAGCTGAAATCAGGATCAAGTATTCCATGCTAATCTTACTTCATTAGATATGCGTTTATTAATGTGAGTACTTAGTTTTGACGGGGTACTTTATCCCATTTGAGAAAAAAATATCTCCTTGTTGCTTTATCTGAAAGTCAGTTCGTTTTATTTATGTAGATAGAATGGGGCTAAGATTGTTTTTCCCCCTATCTCTGTGTTCTCACTGGTCATGATTTTCCCCCGATCTCTGTGTTCTCACTGGTCTTGATTTTGTTATTATCTTATGCTAATTAACTATATTATCTAGTGTGTCGTCTTAATACTTTTATGCAGCATGTCTGTAAATAGCATTGTTGGCTTATGGTTTCTGGGGAGATCTTATGTTGGATTTAGGTGCTAGGCAACATGCAGGTAGATAAACTAAATAGCTGTTTAATATAATGGATGAAAGAAATTTATCTCATACATTTAAACATCAATAGATATAAAGTAAATATAGTTGTCTTACTATAATTTATCTAGTAAATACTTTAATGTATTGTGAAGGCAATAAAGTAGGTGTATTTATGCTACAGAATGAAGCATATAATGTGATATGGATTTATACTCTATGTTGCCATGTATTATAACTTATAATATAGAACAAATAAATAAATAAGTAAATAATAAATGATCATTACTAAACTATTGTAGATATTATTATGTTGTGGGATATAATATGTTTCATGTCTTTTTAATATACCAGCATTGTCTTGCTTTGAACTGTATTTGGGACCTTCAGATTGATTAATCTCCTAGTGACTGGTGAGAGAGGTGTATCATAGGATAAATAGATAGTCATTTCTCCTCCCTTGGTGGGCTTAATTGATAACATCTAAATTTTCATCGTGTATGAAGTCCATGTGAGTGGGGCCCAGCCATGTGCGTGAAACAATTCACGCGCTGAGTCTAGCGGACAAAAAAAAACGCGGTTTCGTAGTTTCCGCGGCCTACCCGAACACCCACGTCGACCTCTCCTATAAATAATTTGTCACCTAGGTTTTTGTGTGTGCAGGAGATTTGTTTTGTGGCTGTGGGTATTCTTTTCGGCAGAGCAAGCAAAAAGAGAAGTACATGGGATCTTTGGTGGCTGCGTGCGCAGGTACAAGTACGAAAAAGGCAGAAGGGCTGGAGTGTGCAAGGATTTGTTTTTCGACAGAGGTGATTGTGCAGTCCTTTTGTGCTTTTGTAGAGAGATATTGTGAGGGATTTGAGAATTTGTTTGAGGGTTTAGGTTGTGAGTGATTGTAAACCATAGTTGTAATCTCTCCCTCTAATAGTAGATCGCCCCCCTCCTTGCCCCATGAACGTAGGTAATTTGTCGAACCATGTAAAATTGGTTGTATCGCTATTTGTGTGATTTGTAATAGCTTTTAGGTTCCCTCGACAGGTCAGTCCTAGAACTGATGAGAGGAAGAGCTGATATCTCACTTGATTAAGATATTTTACTTCAGATTCTTGTTTCCTTGGTGAGACAGGAATTCTTATTGCGATCTGACTCTCTTGTTGTGCTGTCGAAGTGCTATCAAAATTTTCGCTGCGCGCAACAAGTGGTATTAAAGCCCAGATTTCAGATCTAGGGTTTTAGAGTTTGGTGGAGGAAGATTCTTGTGTGAAGCTTAGTTCTTGGAGTTCTAGGCTTTGATGGAGATATCATTAGGAGTTGTCGTTGGAGATTTCGTTTTCCTCGTGTGGATAGGAGATCTATTTGGAATCTGATCTAGGGTTCAGTTGGGTGGTTCCTAATTTTTATTAAATTTGTTCTTTTTTTATAATTTGGAGTTAGTTTGCAATGGGAGAAGAAGGTGAAAGCAGCAAGTCGATGGAGAGTACAATACAAGTTGGTTTTCAGAGCACTAAAATTAGTGTGGTGAAGTATGACGGTAAAATCAACTTTGGTTTGTGGATGAGCGACGTACAGGATGCGCTCAATGCTCAGAACTTGGAAGAGACCATCATGGTCCACGAGAGACCACCTAAATATGAAGAGACGGTATGAGAGAAGATGAATAGAAACGCTTGTGAGGTGATCAGGTCATGTTTGGAACAAGAGCTAAAGTATGATGTGATTGGGGTGACGTCTGTAATGAAGATGTGGGAAATTCTCAATAAGTATCTCACAAAGAGTGTTGAGAATAGGTTACACTTGTTGCGAAGACTCTTCAGATTTCAGATGTCCAGAGGCACCTCGCTAGCGGCTCATATGAACAACTACACTAAGTTATTGTCGTATTTGGCGAATGTTGATGAGAAAATATCGGATGAGTACAAGGTGATTATTTTGTTGGACTCTTTACCGGATGAAGAGTATGATACATTTGTGCTTACTTTGTTGAATGGGAGATCTTCTATCAGCTATAGTGAAGTGACTAACGCATTGATCAATTACGATTTGAGGAGGAAGGACAAGGAGACTTCCCGTGCTAGCACTTCAGGCGAGGTCTTGTCGACGAGAGGTAGAAGCCAATATCTGAAAGTTGGTAATAGAAGAAGGTCAAAGTCAAGAAGCCGTCACCAATTAGCAAAGAACCAATGTGCATTCTGCAAGGAGCAGGGATATTGAAAGAGAGACTGCCCAAAGCTCAAGGAGAAAGAGAATGGTAAGAAAAAGGGCCCAAAGACCAATGAGGTGAATATTACGAAAGGCGATGATTCCGATGATTCATGTTTTTTTCTATTGATTACTCCGAAGGTGAATCATGTGGATGCATCAGATTGGATGCTTGATTTCGACGCTATTTATCATGTGACCCCTAGGCGAGACTGGTTTGCATCTTTTGAGAGAATCGACGGGGGTGTTGTTGTCATGAGAAATGATCAATCCTGTGACATTTGTGGGATAGGTACCGTGCAGGTTAGGATGCACGATGGAGTAGTCCGTGAATTGAAAGAGGTGAGATTCGTTCCTCAGCTGAAGAAAAATCTTATCTCAGTTGGAGCTTTGGAGGCAAAGGGATTCAATGTGACATTTGAAGACGTTGTAGCAAAGGTTACTAAGGGATTTTTGGTGGTGATGAAAGGAGTCCGCAGTCAGAACTTATACTATCTGAAGGGGAGTATCGAGATTGGTCAGGTTACTTCGGCTATTTTAGAGGCGGACATGAGCAGGCTTTGGCATTATAGGTTAGGGCATACAAGTAAAAAGTCACTACATGCATTGTGCAAGCAGGAGCTATTGAAGGGAGCCAAGAGTGGGAAGATTAAGTTCTGTGAGCACTGTGTTCTTGACAAGAAGACGAAGGTGAAGTTCAGGATTACCATTCATTAGATGAGGGGTATCCTGGACTACGTGCACACAGACGCTTGGGGTCCCACCAAGACTGCATTACTTGGTGATCGACATTGGTTCGTCACGTTCGTTGATGACCAAGGTTGCATAGGTACGGGTACGGGTACGGACACGGGTACGGGTACGGGACACGGGACACGGCAAATTTGTAAAAAGTAGGGTACGGAGACACGGCTCATATACCAAACACAAGCCCAGCTTTATAACTCAAACCCTAGTCCTCTAACAAAACGGAAAAAGAAACCCTGGATCATATTTGTCGGCTCCTCTCTGTTCTCTCCTCCTTCAGATCGAGATCGGCTCCTCTCTCCTCCTTCAGATCCGACTCCATGTGGATTCTGGGGCTAGGGTTTTCACCGTTCTCCCTCGAATCTCGTCATCGACTCCTCCCTCCAAGCTCGTCGTCCCTCGAAGGCTGGAAATTGTTTCGTCGAGCTCTGATTTCGTCGTCGAGGAGTTGGTTTTCGACGTCGATCTCTGATTTCGTCGTCGAGGAGTTGGGTTTTCGTCGTCGATCTCTGATTTCGAGCTCTGATTTCGTCGTCGAGGAGTTGGGTTTTCGTCGTCGATCTCTGATTTCGAGCTCTGATTTCGTCGTCGAGGAGTTGGGTTTTCGTCGTCGAGCTCGAAGGTGGTAAAGGGCCTAAAGGCTCAATCGCTTCAGGTTGGTTTTTTTCCCCGCACAAAAATTTCAGGTTGGTTTTTTTTCCCGTCGCGAGTGAATTTGGCGTGTCGCTGCCGTTTGGGTGCGGATCCGCACCCAAAACGTACCCGACACGGGTACGGGACCTAGAATGACGTGTCGGGGTAACATAGTTGATGACTATTCTAGGCGTTGGGTGTACACCATGACGAAGAATAGTGAAGTCCTAGATTTGTTTGTGGAGTGGAAAAATAGATTAGAACTACAGACTGGGAGAAAGATCAAGACGTTGCGATCCGACAACGGTGGTGAGTATACTTCAGACCTCTTTTTGCAGCTATGTCGAGACGAGGGCATAGAGAGGCACTTCACGGTTAGTCATACACCGCAGTAAAATGGGGTGGCAGAGAGGTTGAATCGGTCTTTACTGGAGAAGATCCGATGCTTATTGTCACAGAGTGATTTGGAGAAGATCTTTTGGGCGGAGGCACTTACATATGCGAGCCATCTTATTAATAGGCTGCCTTCATCTGCGATTGAGGGGAAAACCCCTATGGAGAAGTGGTCAGAAGAGCCAGCATACGACTATGACCAGCTCAAGATATTCGGGTGTCCTGTATTTTATCATGTGAGAACAGATAAATTGGAACATCGAGCTAGGAAGGCCATATTTGTAGGGTTCAAATCTGATGTTAAGTGATACAAGCTTTGGGATCCAGTTGATAAGAAGATTATGCTGAGTAGGGACGTCACGTTTGATGATGTTTCTATCTTGAAGCTTTCTAACTCATCAGGTGGAGAGCGATCCGACGGAAGAGATATCACAGGTGGTGGAGATCGATGCAGCTCCACATTGTTCAGATGGTACAGTATCCATTAGAGTATCGACTGAGGTGACGTCAGGCGAGCACGACGGTGACACGGAAGATACGGGTACTAATATGCAGGATCAGGGACCGACGACTTAGGTTCAGGATTCGATTGCGGTTCGGAGACAGAGGAAAAACATACAGATGCCAGCACGGTATGCCGACACAGTTGCGTATGTACTTCTGGTGGAGAGTATCGATGAGATGGTGCCTATTATATTCAGAGAGGCCGAGCAGAGTTCGGAGCCTGATTCGTGGCAGGTAGCTATGCAGGAGGAGATGGAGTCTCTTCACAAGAATGATACATGGGAGCTTGTTCAGCTTCCAAAGGGGCGGAAGGCAATTGGTTGCAAGTGGGTATACACGAAGAAGGAGGGCATTGAGGGCACTCCATTGAGGTTCAAAGCTAGGTTGGTTGCGAAGGGCTATGCACAGGAGGAAGGTATTGACTATAATGAGGTTTTCTCTCCGGTGGGAAAATATTTTTCGATTCGGATTTTGCTAGCTTTGGTGGCACAGTATGGTTTGGAGTTAGATCAGTTGGATGTGACGATTCGGATTTTGCTAGCTTTGGTGGCACAGTATGGTTTGGAGTTAGATCAGTTGGATGTGAAGACGAAATTTCTTCATGGTGATCTTGATGAAGAAATATATATGACTCAGCTATCGGGATTCCGAGCTGCAGGGAAGGAAAAATTAGTTTGCAGATTTAAGAAATCGCTATACGGTTTGAAACAGTCTCCTCGACAGTGGTATAGGTGATTTGATGGTTTTATGATTGGTCATTCGTACACTCGGAGCCAGGTCTCCTCGACAGTGGTATAGGTGATTTGATGGTTTTATGATTGGTCATTCGTACACTCGGAGCCAGTTTGATCCTTGCGTATATT
The DNA here is from genome assembly GCF_001876935.1 of Asparagus officinalis. Classification (NCBI taxonomy): domain Eukaryota; kingdom Viridiplantae; phylum Streptophyta; class Magnoliopsida; order Asparagales; family Asparagaceae; genus Asparagus; species Asparagus officinalis. The sequence continues at coordinate 101,287,793 of NC_033796.1, forward strand.
TTCGCATTTTATGATTGGTCATTCGTACACTCGGAGCCAGTTTGATCCTTGCGTATATTTTCGCAAGTTGAAAGGAAGTGCGTACATCTATTTGTTACTTTATGTCGATAACATGTTGGTTGTCTCTATTTCCAGATCTGCTATAGATGAGTTGAAGGCACAACTTTCAAAGGAGTTTGAAATGAAGGACTTGGGTGAGGCGAAATGCATTCTAGGGATGGAGATCGGCAGAGACAAGAAAAATGACAGAATTTGTTTGACACAGGTGGCTTATTTGAAGAAGGTTCTACAGCAATTCCATATTTTAGCATGGATACGAAGCCAGTTTGTGTACCTTTGGGAGCCCATTTGACGCTCTCAGCTGGTCTTTCACCAAAGTCAGTTGAAGATCGAGAGTTGATGTCGAAGACTCCATATGCGAACGCGGTTGGTAGATTGATGTACGCGATGGTATGTACGATGTCAGATTTGTCACAGGCGGTGAGCATGATTTCGAGATACATGCACAATTCAGGAGTAGGTCATTGGGACGTTGTGAGATGGATTTTGAGGTACATTCGAGGTACGCTCAATGTTGGTTTAATTTATGAGCGGGACACTATAGGTGGGCAGCTATGCATTGGTTATGTTGATTCGGATTATACCGGGGATTTGGATAAGCGCCGGTCTACTACGGGGTATGTTTACTTTGACCCGTGCATCGGTGTGTTGGAGATGCACCTTATAGTCGACGGTGGCTTTGTCTACGACGGATGCAGAGTGTATGGCGGTTACGGAGGCTGTGAAGGACGCTATTTGGCTTCGAGGACTTTTGGAGGAACTTGGTATATCGCAGAGGTCCGTTACTATTCATTGTGATAGCAAGAGTGCTATCTATTTGGCGAAGAATCAGGTTTTTCATGCGCGGACGAAGCACATTGGTGTTCGTTATCACTTCGTTCGGGATGTTCTTGAAGATGACGATGTGGAGATTGTGAAAGTCCACACGAATGATAATCCGACGGATATGCTCACTAAGGTGGTTCCGAGCAACAAGTTTGCTCATTGTTGAAACTTATTGCATATTCGTGATTGTTGAGATCGTTGGCGGCCATTAGGGTGAACTACGTGAGGCTTGATTCCTTGGGCAAGAGGATACGTAGACAGTCTTTACGATGCAGTCGGTTTGGATTAGTTGATTTTGATGGGGGTGAGATTGTTTGGACTCTCGTTCGGGTTCTCGACTTGTGGATTGAGTTCGTACTGGTCACAACAAGTGGGACAATTGGATGCTTTGGTATCGGCTCAGTTTTGGGAAAACTTCGCCGATGTGGAGAATTGTGAGTGGGGCCCAGCCATGTGCGTGAAACAATTCACGCGATGAGTCCAGCGGACAAAAAAAAAACGCGGTTTCGTAGTTTCCGCGGCCCACCCGAACACCCACGTCGACCTCTCCTATAAATAATTTGTCACCTAGGTTTTTGTGTGTGCAGGAGATTTGTTTTGTGGCTGTGGGTATTCTTTTCGGCAGAGCAAGCAAAAAGAGGAGAAGTACAGGGGATCTTTGGTGGCTGCGTGCGCAGGTACAAGTACGAAAAAGGCAGAAGGGCTGGAGTGTGCAAGGATTTGTTTTTCGGCAGAGGTGATTGTGTGCAGTCCTTTTGTGCTTTTGTAGAGAGATATTGTGAGGGATTTGAGAGTTTGTTTGAGGGTTTAGGTTGTGAGTGATTGTAAACCCTAGTTGTAATCTCTCCCTCTAATAGTAGATCGCCCCTCCCCCCCTCCTTGCCCCGTGGACGTAGGCAATTTGCCGAACCATGTAAAATTGGTTGTATCGCTATTTGTGTGATTTGTAATAGCTTTTAGGTTCCCTCGACAGGTCAGTCCTAGAACTGATGAGAGGAAGAGCTGATATCTCACTTGGTTGAGATATTTTGCTTCAGATTTTTGTTTCCTTGGTGAGACAGGAATTCTTATTGCGACCTGACTCTCTTGTTGTGCTGTCGAAGTATTGTCGAAATTTCCGCTGCGCGCAATAGTCCATCTGTATATTTTCTCCTTTTCATAGTTGAAATCTGTATTGAAATAGATTTTAATGATTTTCACTCTTTATTGATACTTTTTTCCTGTATATGCAACCAGAATCCAGAGATCTTTTAGATAGCATCTTAAAGGAACATGGAGCTGAAGGGGAAGAACAATTGGGACAATCACAATTTGCTGAATTACTGCAGACCGTCATACAGGACCTTGCAGATGCTTTATCCAAAAAGAATGTTACCGTCATTCGGAATATTAAGGTCATCAATGGTTCTAAGCTGAAGAAGGTGTGTTTTTTTCTTTTCGTATTAATCTATTTATTTTATCTTCTTCTCTAGCAGCCATTAAGGTTATGTATGTTCTTTAATGCATCTCCCGAGATTTAACAGTCCAACAGAAATTCGATGTCTTGTAATGATTGATTACTTTGAATGATTTTCATTTATTTTCAACAAAGTGACATGGGCTAATTTGAATGTTTTTCATTTATTTTTGATAAAGTGGCACGGATTGCCAATTAACTTGAGGTGTATAATGGTAATATTTATGTTGATGAAAGCAAGTATCTTGGATGTCGGTTTCTAAGGATTATCAAGTAACATAATACCTTAGACACAGAACTTAGTTGCAATGCCTGATACTTACAGATAATGTATAATTTTCTTCAGCAGAATACATGCATCATGAACATTGTACACTTTATTATAATGATTGAGCTTTATATTACCTATGCAAATTCAATTGATTTCTTGTCATGAAAATTGTGAATCTTGGTATAAGAAAGCATAACATGCTTGGTGCTTCCAATTATTTCTGGATGCAACTAGGATATTCAGAATTTCATTGTTCATGTTGGTGAATTGTCACCGACCTGTTTTAGAACTGTTATTGCAAGGGGTTTCCTAAATTGAGTAAATTAATTTAGTAATTGAAGGAAAATTGCTGGTAGAGTATTGTATTTGTAAGTTATCATTAGCCGGTATTAAGTTTCCCTTCTCACGATTCCTTTCACGATGGAGAAAATTCTTAAAGCTTTATAGCCTCAAAATGACCTCTTCTCTCTATCCCCCCATTTAAAAATAGAAAACCTTATTATATTGCTTATTATTAACCCCCGCCTAACTGTTACCCTCTTTGCAGATCAAACAGCACTGCCCCCCACCCCCCCCCACCCACCCACCCCCAAAAAAAAAAAAATAACTCCCGGAAAAAAAAAGACATCACACCACAAAGACAGAAGGGAAAAACAAAGCCCCGGGCATTTTCTAATGTACCCTTTACGTCCTTCCACCTTGGATTCCTCTCATTTTCTGTTAAAGAGCATTCTCGGCGGGATTCTCTGTTAAAATGATAGCTTTTTTCAAATACTACTAATCTATCCCTAGTTATCCTTTTGGGGCTAAGGGCATCTCCAACGCAGCGCCGCTGCGTTGAACTGTTCGAGCTCCAACCGTGCCGCATTTTTTGCGGCACTTTGGAGGAGATGAAAAGTGTGACGCCAAATATGGTGTCGTACTGTTCATCCGCGTTATTACTATGCATTGTTTTAAATTTTTTAAAATATTTATTTTTAACCTCTTAATTAATATAAAAGTAGATAAAAGGGAATAAACTAAGAATATTCTGAGAATATTCTTTTTTGGTGTAAAAAATGGTGCAATGGGTTGGAGATGTATTAGTGTTTGATGTGATTTTTGCGCTATTTTGATGCAAAATTTGCACCATTTTGGTGCAATGGGTTGGAGATGGTCTAAATCTGCCAATTGTATAGATTCGGGGGGGAGAGAGAGAGAGAGAGAGTATATTAAAAAAACCCTAAATAGAAAAGTGATGCATTAATATTCTCAGCCTGAGTGTATCGTCTTTAGTGATTTACTTTATCTTAAGAAACAATGGCATTATAAATTCTGCATGTTTCGTTGTTTACATCCTGTACTATTTGTCTTAACTGGAATCCTTCGTGGGAAATTTGCAGATTTTGGCCGATGAAAACCTTCTTAGCAGTGTGCTGGAGAGCATGTTCCAGGAGTGGGATACTACAACAAGAGGAGCAGGCAACAAGGAGAAGTTAAGGGCTATTATAGAGTCAAAAGCACCAGAATTGAGTCTTCCCCCGTCTGAAACCAGTGAAGCAACAGTTCTTCTTTACGATCAGGTCTTCGAAAATGTTAGTGAAGAAACTGGAAGTTTAAACAGGTTTGCATTTCTCAAGACTGTCAAGACCATCTTAGAGATGTTTGCAGACCAACTGGAAGCAAACCCAATTTTCGTTGATTTTGAGAGTTGAAACAAGTTGGGGTTTCCTAGCCTTTGATTACCTTGTTGTTGTTGTTGTTGTTTTTTCTATACATTACATATCTTCAGCTATCTACAGGTGTTATAATCATTTAAAATGAAAACTTCATTTCTTCTTTTTCTTTGAAATAAGTATTATATGGGCTCCAGGTTTCTTCTCACAGATTTGCTTTCTCACTGGTGGTTTTGCTATTGCACTTGAGATGAAACCACTATTTGCATTTTTATGAGAGCAGCCATCAAATCGGGGATTACATATCTTCAGCTATCTCACTGGTTGTTTCTATACATTACATATCTTCAGCTATCTTTGAAATATGTATTAGTCATACGAGGGGATTAAAAAAAATTTGACAAAAAAGCCCACTACCTCGCTTTTTTTCTTTCCGCAAAATTTCTTTTCCTCCATCATTTTTTTTTTGCAAAATAGTTTTGTTTGCGGTTATTTTTCCTAGGGCATATCTATTTATATCCAAAAAAATAGAACAAGAAATAGAGAAAATCTCACCTGCGATTTCACCTTTGTTGCTCTCAACTGGTGGATGTTTGCATCAATTTGTGTATTTGTATGCTTCAGACACTTGTCTTTGTCAATTTCTCTTTTTTTTTCTCACTACTTTCCTAACCACTACTTGGCTTTATTGTGTAAACTGTGGCTTGATTGGATATGATATAGGGCTAATAAGTAGTAATATCATCTTTATCTAGTAATTAAATGTACATTTAGAAGTTGTTTGAATAAATATTTTTAATGAGTATAGTCTCTAATAGCATGATATTAATTATTGAATAAATGATCATAACCATCTAATATGTTTCTGATAAAAAAAATATGGTATTTCTTCCATAAAGTTCTATGATTCTTTCCTTTTTTTATTGTTTTCATCTAAATTATAATCAATCTATAATATGTCTTCCCACTCTTTTCTTTAAAAGTATGTCTTTCTCCTCCCAATCCAGGTTTAGAAGTGCTAGAAACTATTTTTAAATAATATATGATATGGTCAGCAATGCTAGTAATAACAATCTAATGGTCAATATCTTTTTTATTGTTTCATGCTAAATAATAATAAGGAAATATATATTGTAACATTTTTAAATTATTCAAGTGTACTTTGACTTTCTAGATAAGTTAAGCCTAAATTTTAATTCTTTTCCCAAACATATGCATAAATACCATATTAGTTGATTTGAGGATAAAAAGTTCATTTTAGTTATTATATAGTCCAAACAGTCATAATCCTCTTAATAACAAACACCAATATAGAATATTTTAAGTTAATTCGAATATTAATCCATGTCAAAATAGATATTAGATTAGACTATAATAACCCTTCTCAGTATTATAGTCCGAGGAATATGTGACCTTAATATATGGAGATAATTTTAGTCGTTATCACCACTTTATTAAAACTTTCAAACAATATATAAAATAAAATCTCCTCTATTCTCCTTACTAAACTCTCAAATAAATATTTATATAATGCATGGTAAGGATAAATTACAAAAAAAAAACCCTTTAAAACTTTGGGGTGTTTTCGAGAACTTGTTTTCTCCTATTAAACCCTTTTTTAAGATTTCCACGAAACCTCTTCTCTCTTCCCACATAACCCCTCAAACTTTCTTTTCCTTCTGCACACGTCAAGAGTGGAGCTCTCTGTGGTTGCTTGTCCTTTTCTTATTTTATAATTTTCAAATCCTATGTATTTTCTACTGAATTCTATTTTTAATATTAGGAAAGTAGTAAATTCTTCAAGATGATTTCCTCATCCAAACACATTTAATTGAAGAAAGATTTTGTAATTAAAGAGTTATTACATAGATCTCTACAAATGCAATTAACCCTACAAGGAGCTTATGGTTCAAGACCGACGGTGTTATTTTTTTTGGGGGGGCAAGTACATTTTACCAGACCCTTTGATTTTGGAGGGTTTTTTTTGTGCGCTAAACCCCCTGGATTTATAAGTGAAAGAGCCCCTCTGAACTTTCAAGATTATACTAAACCCATACAAATTGTTGGAAAATCTCATAAGCATCATTAACGGATAGATTAATAAGTTTGAGCTGTGATAAAGATGAAAATATATAATGAAGATCATTTGATTAATAAGTTTGTGAGACTTATTTTTTAGTCAAACTAGCTTTTAAGCTTGCATTTTTATTTCTACCTATTTGGTAAATCACCAAATAAGTTAACTTATAAGTCTCATTTTAAAAAGCTAGTATACCCTAGCTTTTGAAAAACTAGCTTACAAACTCACTTAAAAAAGTTAGGTTTGACCAAGCAAATTACTATTGTACTCAAATAATTTTTATATTATTTTTATCAAAAATTAAAAGCCAGTATAACTTATAAGTTTCAAAAAATAAGCCTTCCTAAACACCCTTTAACAAATCTAAAAAATTAAGCTTCTTGCCTTATTTTCATTCTCTAAGATAACCCTTTTAAGTTTAATTTATTTACAATTATAGGTGTGGAAAGGTTTATAACCATCTTATCCCTTAGAACAAATTTTTAAAATAGACCCTATTAAAAATTTAATTTAAAAATTGACCCATTTAAGATATGATTACTATTTACGACCTAGTTTCTAGCATTTGGCTGAAACTGGGTAGAAAATGGTAAAAAAAGTTTCAAAAACTTCACGTGACTCTAAATCCCATGAAGTTTAGTTTAGTGGTTATTAGGCTTAGGCTAGTTGTATATTGATTAGGCTGGGTAACTAAGCACTAAACTTCACAAGATTTAAAATTCTGTGAAGTTTTATTTACCATTATCGACCCAGTTTCAGCCAGTTGGTTAAAACTAGGTAGAAAATGGTGAATAAAATACAAATGAGTTACTTTTTACAAATAAATTATAAATACGGTCTATTTTGAAAATTTATCCTATCCCTTAATTTGTGAATGAGAGATAGAAAATTACTCTGCACTCCAAAAATTACAGATGGACCCTAAATAGGACTTTTTGTTTTTGTTTATGTTGCGCTCCCACTGGGAATGGGAATGAACTGGTACCCTGTAGAAACTTCCAATTACACAATAAAATTAATAAATGTTGCGCGCAGCGAAAATTTCGGCAGCACCTCGGCACAACAATAGAGTTAGATCGCAATAAGAATTCTTGTTTCTCAAAGGGAACATGAATCTAAAGCTGAATATCCCATCAAAGTGGGATATTAGCTCTTCCTCTCGTCAGTTCTAGGACTGCTTGTCGAGGGAACCTAAAAGCTATTACAAATCATACAAATAGCGAGACAACCAATTTTACGTGGTTCGGCAAATTGCCTACATCCACGGGGCAAGGAGGGGGAGAGATCTACTATTAGAGATAATACAAATAGGACTTACACACACACAAGATCTCACAAATAAAACCCTTACAATCTCTCTCTCAAAAGGATACTCAAAACCCTAAAAATAGGCCTCTGCCTTTTCTTTTGCATAGCCGCACATGAAGATTTTTCTCCAGCCGTAAAAACCAAATCCTTGCACTTGCACCGCCACTTTCTTTCTGCGTTCCCCTCTTTTGCACACCCTCCAAAAATACCCTAGCATGGGTATTTATAACATTTCGATCGGGTGGACCAAAAAAAACGAACAGGAAATAAATGAACGTCCACTGTATCTCCAAGTGTGGCCCCCACAATCACTTCCGCGTTCACAATTCTCCACCTCGGTGAAGTTTTTCCAAAATTGAGCCGACACCAAAGCAACCAAATATCTCACTTGTTGTGTCCAGTACGCCGTGAAGTTAATTCACGACAACGGACTCAATCCACAACAAGTCGGGAATTCACGACAACGGACTCAATCCACAACAAGTCGGGAACCCGAACGAGAGTCCAAACAATCTCACCCCATCAAAATCAACTAATCCAAACCGGCTGCATCTGAACCACCCCATCAAAATCAACTAATCCAAACCGGCTGCATCTGAAAGACTGCCTACGTATCCTCTTGCCCAATGAATTAAGCCGAACGTAGTTCACCCAAATGGCTGCCAACGACCTCAACAATCACGAATGTGTAAAAAGCTTCTATAATGATCAAACTTGTTGCTCGGAACCACCTTAGTGAGCAATATCCGCTGGATTATCCTTCGTGTGGACCTTCACAATCTCCACATCGCCATCTTCAAGAACATCACGAACGAAGTGATAACGAACGTCAAATGTGCTTCGTCCTCGCATGAAAAACCTGATTCTTCGCCAAGTAGATAGCACTCATGCTATCATAATGAATAGTGATGGATTGCTGCGATATACCAAGTTCCTCCAAAAGTCCTCGAAGCCAAATAGCCTCATTCACAGCCTCCGTAACCGCCATATACTCTGCCTCCATCATAGACAAAGCTACTGTCGACTGTAAGGTGCATCTCTAATATACCGGCGTACGAGTCAAAGTAAACACATACCCTGTCGTAGACCGTTGCTTATCCAAATCCCCGGCATAATCCGAATTAACATAACCAATGTATAACTGCCTACCTGTAGTGTCCCTCTCATAAACCAAACCAATATTGAGCGCACCTCGAATATACCTCAAAATCCATCTCACGGTGTCCCAATGACCCACTCCTGGATCGTGCATGTATCTCGAAACCATGCTCACCGCCTGTGACAAATCCGGACTCGTACATACCATCGCGTACATCAAGCTACCAACCGCGCTCGCATATGGAGTCTTCGACATCAACTCTCGATCTTCAACCGACTTTTATGAAAGACCAGTCGAAAGCTTCAAATGGGCTCCCAAAGGTACACCAACTGGCTTCGTATCCAAGCTAATATGGAATCACTGTAGAACCTTCTTCAAATAAGCCACTTGTGTCAAACAAATTCTACCATTCTTCTTGTCTCTGCCGATCTCCATCCCTAGAATGTTCTTCGCCTCGTCCAAGTCCTTCATCTCAAACTCATTTGAAAGATGAACTTTCAACTCATCTATTGCCGACCTGGAAATAGAGGCAACCAACATGTCATCGACATAAAGTAACAAATAGATGTACGCACCTCCTTTCAACTTACGAAAATATACGCAAGGATCAAACTGGTTCCGAGTGTACGAATGACCAATCATAAAACCATCAAATCGCCTATACCACTGTCGAGGAGACTGCTTCAAACCGTATAGTGATTTCTTCAACTTGCAAACCGACTTATCTTTCCCTGCAGCTCTGAATCCTAATGGCTGAATCATATATATTTCTTCATCAAGATCACCATGAAGAAATATCGTCTTCACATCCAACTGATCTAACTCCAAACCATACTGTGTCACCAAAGCTAACAAAATCTGAATCGAAGAATGCTTTGTTGGCCTTCTTATTTTGATGATGATTTACAAACAATTTACTACTAATGTTGTTTGTCTAGTGTTTTTTTGATGATGATTTACAAACAATTTACTACTAATGTTGTTTGTCTAGTGTTTGTGCATTCTTATGTATTGTAGACAAACAACGTTGTTGGAGGATGGATGGAATAAAGCTTCAAAATGTCGGTGAAGCCTTGCAAATTCAAAGTTAAAGATCAAGTTCAAGCTTCATCCGCATGTGTACCAAGTTGAGCTTCAATGAAGATCAAGATCAAGCTTGGGTATATTTAGTATAGGTTTATATTATGTGTGTTATATACTCTAAGCTCAATATTATATTCACACACACATTTATTAGTTTCTTAGTATATATATATATAGTTATATACATATACATCTTGGTTTTTAGTTTTATCCACAAACAAAGTTTTTACAAATAAATTCCAAAAATTGTGTATACATGCTTGTTTTCTATGTGGATAAGTTGTTTTGATTTAATTTCATAGATATGAAACAAATATATTTTCATATACATACTCATACGTTTTACTTTCTATTGTATTTGTGAAAATATTGTTTTCTTGGTTTATAGACTTAACAATAATCATATACATCTTTTATTAAGTCTACAAAATCATTTTGTAATGTTTCAAAACATGGTTAAGCTAAAATGTCAAGATTCATATGTTTATATTTTTATGTTTTGGACTATTTTGCAAAATAATGATATTTCTCATTTGGGAAATCTTTTTAGAAAACCAGTTTTTGTAGCATGTGTATTATCATGTCTACAATCATTCTCCAAAGTTTTACATTTTTCTGAATTTATTTGATATTTTTAAACAGTGTTTTAAAATCAGATAACAGCTTTTCAGAACCTGTCATATCCGTTTTCGGTCGACCGCACCGGTCGACCGAACCTTATTTTGTTTATAATTTCTATATGCTAGATTTTAATTGAGTTTAGTTTTGATTTTGATTTCACTCATTGTTTACACACACCCACTTGAGCTTATTGTATTTGCATTCATAATATATTAGGGTTGTGAGAGTTGTAGCATTGAGTGTGAGCTTTTATTGTGTTCTCATCCATATTAGAGAACAATTTATATTTGTTACATTGTGAGATTGTTAGGTTTTCGGTGAGCTAGAAACCGAGTGTGGGGTGAAAGTTTTCGGTGAACTAGAAAACCGATTGTGAGGAGTGACGTTGTTCGGTGAGCGTTGAAAACCGACACTGTGTGGTTGTAAACGTTATTCGGGTGAGCGTAGAAAACCCGGTCGTGATAGTGGATTTCTCCCCGGGAGTGGGGAGCGGAGACGTAGGACGGAAGGTCCGAACTCCGTGATCATATTGCTTGTTTGAGTGTGCTTTGGCGTTCATTCATATTTATGTTCATATCTTATATCGCCATTGTCATTAGCTCATTATCTATATCATCCACTATCTTGTTTAGATTATTTACCCTTGTGTTGTTTATATATCCTTGCATATATACATATTCATCATATAGGATATATCTCTTTGTTGTTCATATTACTTATCCTAGATCATATACATTGTTGTATTTCATACTTGCTAGGATAACTTGTTAATTAGTTTTTAATTGGCATTTAATCGGATTAGATTAGCATAAGACCCTAATCACCCCCCCCCTAGGGTCTAACATGCTTCTCCACCAGAGAGAAAACCTCATTATAATCAAGATCTTCCTCCTGTGTATAGCCCTTCGCAACCAACCTAGCTTTGAACCTCAATGGAGTGCCCTCAATGCCCTCATTCTTCGTATATACCCACTTACAACCAATTGCATTCCGCCCCTTTGGAAGCTCAACAAGCTCCCATGTATCGTTCTTATGAAGAGATTTCATCTCCTCCTGCATAGCTACCTGCCACGAATCAGCCTCCGAACCCTGCTCGGCCTCTCTGAATGTAGTAGGCACCAACTCATCAATACTCTCCACTGAAAGTACATACGCAACTGTGTCGGCATACCGTGCTGGCATTTGTATATTTCTCCTATATCTCCGAACCGCAATCGAATCCTGAACCTGAGCCGTCGGTCCCTGATCCTGCACATCAGTACTCGTATCCCCCGTTTTATCGTCGTGCTCGCCTGGCGTCACCTCAGTCGGCACTCTAATGGATACTGTACTATCTGGACAATGTGGAGCTGCATCGATCTCCACCACCTGCGATATCTCCTCCGTCGGGTCGCTCTCCACCTGATGAGAGCTGGAAAGCTTCAAGATAGAAGCCTCATCAAACGTGATGTCCCTACTCAGCACAATCTTCTTATCAACTGGATCCTAAAGCTTGTATTCCTTGACACTACGTTTGAATCCTACAAATATGACCTTCCTAGCTCGAGGTTCCAACTAATTAGTTCTCATATGATAAAATGCAGGGCACCCGAATACCTTAAGCTGGTTATAATCTCGTGCTGGCTCTCCCGACCACATCTTTATAGGGGTCTTCCCCTCAATCGCAGATGAAGGCAGCCTATTAATGAGATGGCTCGCATATGTAAGTGCCTCAGCCCAAAAGATCTTCTCCAAACCACTCTGCGACAATAAGCATCAGTTCTTCTCCAGTAAAGACCAATTCAACCTCTCTACTACCAGATTTTACTGCGGTGTATGACTAACCGTGAAGTTCCTCTCTATGCCCTCGTCTCGACATAACTGCAAAAAGGGGTCTGAAGTATATTCACCACCGTTGTCAGATCGCAACATCTTGATCTTTCTCCCAATCTGCAGTTCCAATCTCTCTTCCACTCTACGAATATATCTAGAACTTCACTCTTCTTTCTTATGGTGTACACCCAACATCGTCTAGAATAGTCATCAACAAACATGGCGAACCAATGTCGACCACCAAGTGATGCAGTCTTGGTGGGACCCCAAACGTCTGTGTGCACGTAGTCTAAGATGCCCCTCGTCTGCTGAATGGTAGTTTCGAACTTCACCTTCGTCTTCTTGTCAAGAACATAGTGCTCACAGAACTCTACTTTACCACTCTTGGCTCCCTTTAATAGACCATGCTTGCACAAAGCCTGCAGTGACTTCTCTCCTGTGTGCCCAACCTATAATGCCAAAATCTGCTCATGTCCGCCTTTGAAATAGCTGAAGCAACCTGGCCAATCTCGATGCTCCCCTTTAGATAATACAAGTTCCGACTGCGGACTTCTTTCATCATCACTAAAGATCCCTTAGTAACCTTTGCTACAGCGTCCTCAAAGGTCACCTTGAATCCCTTCACCTCCAAAGCTCCAACTAAGATAAGATTCTTCTTCAGCTGAGGAACAAATCTTACCTCCTTTAATTCATGGACTACTCCATCATGCATCCGAATCCGCACGGTACTTATCCTATAAATACCACAGGATTAATCATTTTCCATGACAACAACACCCCTATCGAGTCTCTCGAACGATGCAAACCAATCTCGTTTAGGGGTCACATGATAGGTAGCGTCGGAATCAAGCATCTAATCTGATGCATTTGCATGGTTCACCTCTGGAGTAATCAATAGAGAAAAGCATGAATCATCGGAATCGTCGTCTTTTGCAACGTTCACCTTATTGGCCTTCGGGCCCTTTTCTTGCTATTCTCATTCTCTTTGATCTTTGGACAGTCTCTCTTCCAATATCCCTGCTCCTTGCAGAATGCATATGGGTTCTTTGCTAATTAGTGGCGGCTTCTTGACTTTAACCTCCCTCTATTATCACATTTTGGATATGAGCTTCTACCTCTCGTCGACAAGGCCTCTCCTGAAGTGCTAGCACGGGAAGTCTCCTTGTCCTTCCTCCTCAAATCGTAATTGGTAAATGCGTTAGTCACTTTACTAAAGCTGATAGAAGATCTCACATTTAATAAAGTGAGCACGAAGGTATCATACTCCTCATCTGGTAAGGAGCCCAATAAGATAATAGCCTTGTACTCATCCGATATCTTCTTATCAATATTTGCCAAGTCCGACAACAACTTAGTGTAGTTGTTCACATGAGCCGCTAGCGATGTGCTTCTGGACATCTGAAATCTGAAGAGTCTTTGCAGCAAGTGCAACCTGTTCTCAACACTCTTTGTGAGATACTTATTGTTAAGAATCTCTCACATCTTCATTGCAGACGTTACCACAATCACATCATATTTCAGCTCTTGTTCCAAACAGGACCTGATCACCCTACAGGCATTCCTATTCATCTTCTCTCATACCGCCTCTTCATATTTAGGTGGCCTCTCATAGACCATGATGGTCTCCTCCAAATTTTGAGCATTAAGCGCATCCTGTACATCGCTCATCCACAAACCAAAATTAATTTTGCCGTCATACTTTACCATACTAATCTTAGTGTTCTGAAAACCAACTTGTATTGCACTCGTCATCGACTTGCTGCTTTCACCTTCTTTTCCCATTGCAAACTAACTCCAAATTGCAAAGAAAAATTTAAACTTTGAAAGAAATAAGAAATTACCCAACTGAACCCTAGATTGGATTCCAAATAGAACTCCTAACCATACGAGGAAAGCGAGATCTCCAACGGCAACTTCAAATCCTACCTCCACCGAAGCCTAGAACTCTAAGAACCAAGCTTCCAACTGAATCTTCTTCCACCTAATCCAAAACATCCTAGATCTAAAATCTGGGCTCTGATACCACTTGTTGCGCGCAGCAGAAATTTCGGCAGCACCTCGGCATAACAATAGAGTTAGATCGCAATAAGAAATCTTGTTTCTCAAAGGAAACAAGAATCTGAAGCTGAATATCCCATCAAAGTGGGATACTAGCTCTTCCTCTCGTCAGTTCTTAGACTGCTCGTCGAGGGAACCTAAAAGCTATTATAAATCACACAAACAGAAAGACAACCAATTTTACGTGGTTCGACAAATTACCTACGTTACCTACGTCTACGGGGCAAGGAGGGGAGGGGGGATCTACTATTAGAGAGAATACAAATAGGGCTTACACACACACACAAGATCTCACAAATAAAACCCTTACAATCTCTCTCTCAAAAGGATACTCAAAACCCTAAAAATAGGCCTCTGCCTTTTCTTTTGCACAGCCGCACATGAAGATTTTTCTCTAGCCGCAAAAACCAAATCCTTGCACTTGCACCGCCGCTTTCTTTCTGCGTTCCCCTCTTTTGCACACCCTCTGAAAAATACCCTAGCATGGGTATTTATAACATTTTGATCGGGTGGGCCCAAAAAAAAACGAATAGGAAATAAATGAACGTCCACTGCATCTCCGAGTGTGGCCCCCATAATCACTTCCGCGTTCACAATAAATACTAAAAAAAAGTTAGAAACAGAGTTATGAAAGGAACTCATCTCCCCTTACGTGTTGTTTGGATGGGGGTAAATGAGGGGTAGAGGAAGGAACGAAAACGGATTAATCTTGTTTGTGATTTTTTTAAAAGGTAACGGAGGGAAAGGAAAATAACAAATTTTACATTTCCTAACCTCTATTCTATATAATTTGGTTAATCCCCAAATTGAGGTGTGGAAGAGGTGAATTATCATGGACCATCATGGTACAAATCCAACGGCTAAGAAATGATTTACCTCCCTTTTCTTTGCTAAACTTTCAAACATGATTATTACATTTTTCCTTCATTTCCTTTCCTTTCATTTACATTGTTTCCCCTTCCCTTATTTCCTTTCTTCTCCATTAGTAAACTCCCAAATATAACATTAGGGAAGAAAAAAGGTTACAGTTGCTCTTTTTGTTCTCTTGAGTTTTTGTTCCTTTTTCTCCCTATTGCAGCAAACAGACTTTAATGAAGAGATGACGAGTCCCTACAGGCCTCCTAATGTGGTATTCAACTTTGTAGCTCATCAGCAGATGGCCGTCGTTGAGGCCGAGGCTTCGACTTCTCCAGTTTCAACTTCTCCTTCTCCTTTTAAAGCACTATGTCTTTTCCACGGACTCACGAAGAAGAGAAATGACCGAGAGCCCACAGAGCTCAACCAAGGTCCCTACCATTTCCATCTTGCTTCATTCACATCAACTCCATCTTCCTCTGACATTGTGTTTATATAAATAAATAATAGAGATTTATATGAAAAGATATCATTTATATGGTTGGATTCCATAGATGAAAATTAAAAGGTGTTCAATTAATAGTATGTGAGTTTTAGGAATGCATTTTAAATAGTTCAAATTAACATACGTATTATATATAAAATAACAAAGGTGCTAGAAATATACATTTGTGATGGTATGCTAGCTAGCATGCGAGTGAGCATGCGGACTCGTGTGTGCGGTCTTTGAATGATATTTATAGCAGACATTACAAGTGTTGCAATAACTAGCATTCAAAGCATTATCTAACCCTCAACTCACCTAAACCCTATATAAAAGGGCCTTCTCTATTCATTTGTGAGACATAGAAAAAAATAAAAAAGTTCTTCTCTTGTCTTCCTTTTACAATTCTGTAAGCTGCTGGTATTGAAGATTCCGGCGAATTTAAGTTACAGTCGAGGTATTCAATAGAAGAAATCACTTCTTTGGACTGCTTCTGTCTCATCCTTGGAAGTATTATGCAGACCCAATGTTACCATAGATGGGGCATAATTTCTTCAAGGTTAGTCATTTGTTTAGACATTTCAGTAAAGTATCTTAGACTTTAAGTTTATTAATTATCATGTTTTTAACTCTTTGCTCTATTCCATTATTCATGCGTGGTTTGTCCTACTTATGTCTGAATCTGTTTTTAATCTTGTTATTCCCAACAATCTTAAATAAATTATTAACATATAAAGTTATGTTTTCTGTTTTAGGAGTTATTTTTGGTGCCTTTGCACATAAAATGAACATGTTTGGAAAACCAGAACAATTCACATGTCAGTTCTTCAAATGTTAGCATCAACGTATAAAGATTTGGCTAATGACTAAGGGGCTATTGATAATAATACTAGTAGAATGCCCAAAACTGGATGAAAAAGATTCTAATAGTGCAAATGAAATTGCATAGTGGATAGAGAAGGATCAAATAGCTAGAGGATGCATTTTGTTAGCAATGTCCAATGTGCTCTTCGATTCTACTGTTCTTCTTCGACCACGGCAAAGACATTATGGGATGAACTGGAGAAAAAATGTAACACTAAAGACTTTGGTCTTCAAAAATATTTTGTATTCATGTTCTTAAAGTTTCAAATAGTTGAGGGCAAATTTGTAACAATTTAAGCACATGAACTTCTGTTCATTCTTCACACTCTTCGAGAATCTAAAATGGAGCTTCCTGAAAAATTTAGGTTTATGGTAGTCATCGAGAAATTTTATCTTTCTTGGGAGAGTTTCAAAATGTCGCTCAAACATCAAAAGGAAAAGGCAAATCTCGATGATTTGATGATTGCCATAGGCATAAAGGAAGAGCATAAAAATCAAAGACATGTTGTGCCTGTTGAGCACCAACCCAAAGAAAACGTTATAACTTCTGGGAAAATTTTTTAAAATCTAACCTAATGGAAAACTTGATTATAAAATCAAGATCTAAATAAAGCCAAAAGCATATAAACCATGTTGGGACTGTGGACAGGTTGGACATTAGAATAAAGCTTGTCCTACAAAGAAAGCCAAAGCCAATCCAGGGTCTACTAGCGTACCTCAGATTAACATAGTTATGACTGAGCTTGTTAGATCCATTGAAGCGTATGTTTCTGTTAGCCCCAAGTTACTATCTGAACCCAATAAATGGTTAATAGACACTGATGTAAATGTACACATTTGTGTTGATAAATTACTATTTGTGTCTTACCAACCTACAAATGGAAATACCGTGAAGATGGGAAACCAAACTGCATCTAAGGCATTTGGATATGGATGAGTGGAGCTGAGAATCCCTTCAGGTCTATCATTACATAGGGTGCAACACATTCCTACTGTTCAACGCAACATAGTTAGTTGTTCATGTTTATTTAGGGAGGGTTATGAATTTCCTTTTAAATGTAATAAAATGGTTATTTTGCATTCTGAATCTTTTATTTTAAAGTCCATGATTCTGATGAAATGTATAAGGTTAGAGTAGAACCTATTTTTAATTCTAAATTAAATAATATTTTTGTTATTGATTATCCTGTTAATAATTTTGAATCATCTGATATTTGACATAAACATTTCGGTCATATCGATTTTAATTTTGTAAAAAGAATGATGAATCTTAATATGATTCTAAAACACTCTATAGATCACAGCAAAAAATTTCAAGTATGTGTAATATCTAAACAAACAAGAAAACTTTTTCATTCTGTTAATAGAAATTCAGAGTTTCTTGATTTAGTTCATACTAACATTTGTGAATTTAATGATGTTTTGACCAAAGACATGAAAAAAATATTTCATCACCTTTATAGATGACTACAGGAAATATTGTTATGTTTATTTGCTTGAAACCAAAGATGAGGATCAAGAAAATTTTATCAGTTTTAAGAATGAAGTTGAAACTCAAATTGGTAAGAAACTTAAAAGGTTAAGATTTGATAGAGGAGGAGAATATATATCGAATATTTTTTTTCTTCTATGTCAATATTTTAGCGTAGTACATGAGGAAACTACTTCTTATTCTCCTTAGTCTAACGATGTAGAAGAATGAAAAAAATAGAACCTTGAAAGATATGATTAATAGTCTACTTAAAAGTTCTAAACTCTCTAAAATATGTGGGAAGAGTCTTTGAATATGGCTTGTCATATTCTGAATAGAGCTCCTCAGAAACTTAAGGAAAGTAGTCCATTTAAACTTTGAAGAGGTCGAAAGACAAGTTTGAAATACCTTAAAGTATGGGGGTGTATTGCAAAAGTATTAATCCCAAAACACAAGAGAAAGAAGCTAGATCTTAAGATAGTGGACTCTATTTTTCTATTTTTCTAGGTTATATAGAAAACACTTATGTTTTGAGATTCTTAGTGGTCAAATCTAAAACCCTTGGCATAGATGTTAATACAATTGATTAAATTTTGTGATGAAATGTTTTCTGAGGATTTGTCCCTATGAAACTAGAATGCCTAAAAATATTTCTAGTGAAAATCTCATCACTGTCTCAACTTCCATTACAAATTATGTGAAAAGGATGACTAATGTGGAGGTAGAAAATTCTAAATGTGAATCTAAGAGATCAAATAATTTAGATGAACCTAAAAGAAGTAAGAGAACAATGATTGTCATGGATTTTAGAAGCGACTTTGTCACTTACAATATTGAGGAGGATCCTACTTCCTACCAATCTGCTATGGCCTCAAAAGAGGCTAAGTAGTAGAGGGAAGCTATCAAAAGTGAGATGTCTAGTGGAACAAAGAAATTAATTGATCTCCCTCCTAGGCACAAGATAATTGAGTCTAAATGGATTTTGAAAAAGAAAATAAAATTAGATAGAACCGTAGAAAAGTTTAAGGCTAGACTTGTTGCCAAAGGGTTTAAAAAAGTTGAAAGAATCGATTTCTTTGACACATACTCTCCAGTTGCCCGAAAGACTACGTGCAGGATGCTTATTGCATCAGCTTCTATATATGGTTTGATAATCTACCAGATGGATGTGAAGACTGCTTTTCTTCATGATTTTCTTAAAGACGATTTTTATATGGATCACCCGAGGGATTTATATCACCTGACAATGAAAAGAAGGTATGTGAACTTGTAAAGTCTCCACACGGACATAAACAAGCCCCTAAACAATAACATAAAAAGATTTGATATGACTATCATTAATTTTATTTTCAAAATGATTGAGTCTGATAAGTGTATTTATAGCAAAATAAGATGTGATTCATGTATTCTTCTATGCATTTATGTTGATGATATTGTATTGTTTGGATCAAACCTTGGGATAATCAATGAGACCAAGTTATTTTTGAGTAATAAGTTTGATATGAAGGACATGAGAGTCGCTGGCGTGATTCTTGGCCTAAAACTGGTTAGGTCAACCGAGTGCATAACAATTTTTCAATCTCACTATGTTGAAAAAATTATTAAGAAAGTTGGCTATAGGAATCACAAAGCCGTCAAAACTCCATACAATCCTTGAGTAACTCTCTACAATAATGGAAGGGGTCTCTGTATCGTAGTTGAGATATTCTCAGATTATTGGAAGCTTGATGTATCTTGCAAATTGCACATGACTAGATATTTCATACACAATTTCTAAATTAAGTAGATATACTAGCTATCCAAATATGACTTATTAGGAGGCGTTGGATAGGATACTTCGGTATCTGAAAGGTTTTTCCTTGTGCTGCATTACGGTAGATTCCCTCCTGTTCTGGAGGGGTACAATGATGCTAGCTAGATTGTTATGGGTCAGGTAGCAATAGTTGTTTAGGATATATATTTACATTAGGTGGCGGCGTAGTCGCCTGGAGATCTGTCAAACAGATCATTTAGTCTCGATCTACTTTTGAGTCAGAGCTATATGCTTTGGATACTACTAGTCTAGAAGATGAATGGCTTAAGGGACTTATGTCTGAGTTACCCATGATTAGCAAGCCTATTTGTGCAATCTTTGGTACGAAAGGCATCCTCATTTTGGGTTTTCATGAAAAACCACTTAAGGAAAGCATAATCTATCAAATTATTATCCAAGTAAAATTAATATTCGTGAAAAGAATAACAACTAGATAGTAATTCTATAATTCATAAGTATAACATATTAAATCATTTAAGATAACTATAGATAATCAAATTATTCTTCTACCAATTAGTTTTCTAGTTGATTATCCTAAACATGATCATTTAAGCACAAGAGAGAAATCCACAAATTATAAAAGAAACAAACTCGTTTCATACAATTCTAAAATTTCTACAATAATTTAATTACATATTTTAAAAAAAATAAAAATGAACAAATAGAATCTAGACTAGAGAGCATGAAAGAAAGAAAATAAAAATACGAAAAAAATAAAAACTAATAAAAAATGTAAGAATAAGAATATAAAGATCTAAACTATGAGGATAAAGGAAATCTAACTAATGAAAATAAAAGAGCATAGAAGAAAATTTGAACTAAAAAAATAAAAATTCAAGAAAGTAAATCTATACTACAAAATAAAAATATAAGAAAATAATAAAAATAAAAGAACATGAAAGTTAGTCTCCTGATCTTGATGGGTTCTTAGTCGTGTTCTACTAAGAGATTTGATCTCTATTTTGGAGGGATATATTCTTCTTCTGAATCCATGTTCTTAGGAAGGAAGAAAAGCATGGGGGAAGAGGGTCCTCATAGTTTGGACCTCTACGACAAGAAAATATTTTAGAAGAGAAACATTCACAATGATAGAAGACTTGAATGAAGAAAGAATGTGCTCTATCCATCGGCACCAACATGCCCCAAACCTCTAGCATTAGTAGAGAGAGGATGAAATTCCAACTAACACAATAAAAAACTTTCATAAAGTACACCTTAATGATACAAAATTCCTTTTTCTTTGAAGAACATTGATGAAGCATTTCATGAGCAAGGAAGATAGAGTCTGGAGTTGATTTTCCTCCATAGAAAGCAGTTTATTGGTCAGGACTTTTGTGAAAATTTAGGAAGTCCATTAAGAAACTAATAGGCCTAAAATCTTTAACCTGACAAGCACCTTCCAGCTAACTTACAGTCTGTACTTAATAAAGAACATGTTGATATAAGTAGAATGCTTAATGAATGATTTAGAAAGTTTTTGAACTTTAGACAAATTACAATTGTAAGGATAAGAACTTCCTTCCATCCTCAAGAGCATTTAATTAACAAGTAGCATTATATGATAGATCACTATTGATAATCATGTGAACATTGACCACATGATCTTTATATGTGTAACAATAATGTGCAGCCCTATGATCATATCATCCTCAACTGCTCTTGTTGTCTCAGTATTTAGGGCCATATTCTTGTTGATTATTGCTCCAATCAACTTACTTCATCCACT
Source organism: Asparagus officinalis (assembly GCF_001876935.1). Taxonomy (NCBI): domain Eukaryota; kingdom Viridiplantae; phylum Streptophyta; class Magnoliopsida; order Asparagales; family Asparagaceae; genus Asparagus; species Asparagus officinalis. Next base: position 101,309,334 of record NC_033796.1, read on the forward strand.
TTAGCATTTTGGGACTCTTGGTACGAAAATATTCTCTTATATCTCGTTAATCAATGGGATTGTGTTATTCTTACCAACTACTCCTTACACAGTAAGGGCAGATCTAGAAACTATTATCACTAGGGGCAAGAGAAGAATCCTACAAATATAACTAGTATCAAAGTTTTTTATTTGAACCAAAAATAAGCAAATATATTTAAAAACAGAATAAATAGTTAATAGAAGTATGTTATTAAAATTCTTTACAATTGTTCCCTCCGTATTTTCATATTTTTATAACATTGTATGGTTTCTTCTTGTCGATTCTATCAGAGATATCTCTTCCAATATAAGTGACTAAGCAATTATTCAACTAGTCATCACTCCATGCAGTCATGCATTCGATTCTTCAATATGTTAAAAATATATATATATAAAAGAGGAGAATATTTTTGTAATTGAGATGAGAATATAGGAAGATGACTTATCTATTACTATTATTTAAGAAAATTCACACTTTTGGTTCTACCCCTATGTGTGTCAAGATTTTAAATAATTTAGCATGTCTTCAACAATTAATTGTACATTAAAACTAACTAGAAGGATAAAATTATAAATATTTAAAAATATCGTAATTATCATTCACTACCTGACCAATCTTTGCATTTTCTAATAGTAAGATAATTTATGTTATTTTTAGCAATAATTTTCTAAAAATCTATTCATATTAATATTGATTATTAGTCAAAAATATTTTTTACTCACAAGTTTGATATGTAATATACGCATCGCGTTTAGCAAAGAACTAGTGAGGCAGAAGCACAACGAGTGTGATACCAAAAGTCTAATTGTGCAAAGCTGAGAAATTTGATATGCCACAGATAGTCTATATAATATAGATTTTTAGACATTAGTTGTTAAATCTTTAACATTTCCTAAAACAATTTAAGTGGTTACTTATAAGAAATGGCAAAGCTTAATAGCAATATTAATGATTTGAGGAACTAGTTTCAAAATCTTAAAAGATGTAAGGGACCGAAGAAGCCCTTTTTTCTACGGTTATTTAGTCTTAATCCCTCAAATATTGAAAGTTCCCTATTAGTCTCGCAAATTCTAGAATTGCTCGTAGGTCCCTCAAATCTAGAGGTTCTTGTAATTAGTCGCTCGGTGACTAAAATACCTCTCAGCTAATTCTTTGAACATGAAGAGGTCGGGGGAAAACATAAACTGATGAGTATTTTGGTCATTAAAGGGCCAAATTGCAGGGTGACATAAAATTTGATGGGTTTATGAGAAATTTCATATATGTGAGGGGTTGTTATGAAGTTATTGAAGATTTTAGATACTACTAACTAAATAACCGTTGAAAAAAAACGAGAAAGTATTTGCCCCTTTCGAGACGCAATAATAAAGTCACTTTCCCCCTTTTGGAGAAAAGTGCACATATTTAATATTATCTATTTATTTTCGCCATAAAAAAAAAAAAACTCATGATCCTGGTCAATTCTCCAGTCTCAGGGTCACTCCCCAGCTCCTCCGCTCGAAAATCCCCATAAAATCTCCACCTCTCTCGATCGCCCTCGGGATCCCAAATGAACGCGATGGCGTCGCCGGCGCAGTTTAGCCCAGGCCCCGGCGCTATCCTGCGCCGCCCCCACCTCCTCCGTTCCGCTCCTCAGGTCGGATCACCTCCGCACCCGCTGCTCCCGGCGGCGGAGGCTCCCCCGCCCCTCCTACCTCGAGATGTGGAAGAGAGCCATGCGATCGCGATAGGAGGTCTCAGGTCCTCCGCCAGACACGTTACCGCATCGGCGGTCGCAGGTTCAACCGTCGGTGGAGGAGAAGACGGAGGTCTTCAACAAGATCCTGGAGGTTCCTAAAGAGGAGAGGGATCGGGTCCTACGGCTGCAGGTGATCGATCGCGCCTCGGCGGCGATCGCGGCCGCGAGAGCGCTGGTCAAGGAGGAGACTGCGAAACGTAAGGGATCGGATGATGGCGGTGGATTGAGATCGGGCGGTCGGAGTTCCGGCGGAGCAAGAGAAACGAATCAAGGTACTTTATTTAGATAGCTGTTGCTAATTCTTGTAACTGAGTGAGAAAGTAAAGAAAATTTGACGAAATTTAGACAGACGTTGAAGGTTTGTGGAATTCTTGAGATTTGGGCGAAATTTTTGTAATTTCAATTTGTGATGACTATTAAATTGAGAAATTACGGGATACACTTTGAGAACTCAAAAAAAAAAAGTGAAATTTGAGGAGGTTGCTTAGGTTTTGCCTCTGAAATTTAAGCAGTGCAATGGACTGTGTGAAATACATGTACATTACTGATCTGTTCATTGCTATTTTTATAATTATTAATAAATTCTTTTTTGCGAAAATAGCAACTTACTGAATTTGAATGGTTGTTACGATCATGCAATTTTGATAAAATTCAGCAAATTCTGATTTGCAGAAACTGTTAAATCGAGGAGGTTTCTTGAGAGAACTTGGTATGGATGAAGCTTTCAGCAATAATTTACCCACATAAGCCAATGAGTTCCAAAGAAATTTCTTAGGTTTCACCCTAGATGTTCAAACAATGTACTGGACGGTGTGGAAATCGGATGAAATGTGTTTTTATGCGCCCATTTTATGGAATATTTGAGAAGAAATGGGCTTGAAAACAGTTCAATATTTTTATTTTGGCCAATCTTTCAGAAATATCAGAATTAGGCAAATTCAGTAACTTAACTTTCAGCAATTTAGGATAATCAAATTCCTTAAGGAATTATAAGAAACATAAGGACATTGTTCCAAGCTTTCTGCAAACTCATGATGCTTGAGATTGCAGTGTGTGAATAATATCAAATGGTGTGATTTCTGAAGTAAGGAGTGTTTTCCAGTGAATTATTTGACCTTGTAGTATATTAAAAAAACAAAGCGAAAAACATTATTTAAAATCCTTTTGTGCGTGTTAACGTAGCTTAATTGAACATCCTCCATTTAATGAATGATATTATTTCTTGAACATTTAAATTAATATTACTTCATATTTTAGGGATTGTACATATAGATGTCATACTCAAAGTCTAATATTGTAGTTTAAAAAAATGTGTTTTGTGAGGAAATCAGTTTTCTTTTGGTAGAATGAAGTGATGATTCTTATTTCCATTGAAGAAGTAGGTTCATTTTATTGGTATTTAAGCAGTTCTTGCTAAAAGAATTAAACAATTATTTGTTTGCATGCTGAGAGCACTATGTTATTCTAACTACACCTAATCCTTAAGTCAAGTGCTTGATCAGATCTTTTGCACAATTCTTATAGTTGCATCGACAGCACAGGATCTAAACTTAGCACTAAGATAGAATAATGACATATTTCTTATTGAATTATTACTTTCTATTGTTAAAGGTCTAACTGGAAAACATGCAATCCGAAAACATTTGCAGTTTCAACTACTGTAGGTGGAGATGCATATGTATCCCAGCTACAAACAAATATAGACTAAGTTGCCTAGTTTCTCCAGACATCTTTTATTACAAATTTCATTTATATGTGATCACTTAGTTACAAAATTTAATTACAAAACTTAAACTAAGATTCTCTTACAACATAGTATAGAAAGCTTGTAAACTTGTACCCTGTACAAATTTCAGTATTTGGCAGATATAGGCCCATCTTTTTGGCCTTATATCTGACATTATACAATTTCTATGTTTTATTTATGGTTTAACTAGTCTTCTTATGCAACTAAAAACAATCGAAAGAATTATTATACGTATAGATCAAGATTGTAAGTCTACTAACATTTGTTATTGCTTTGTTGCTTACTTCCTTTCGTTAGAAACTGATAATTTATATAATTATCGTTGTATCAGTCCTTGCAAATACTGTAATAGTGTAATATATGTAGAATGTCTATTAAATATTTTCTCATTGGTGTCGAAAAAAGAGAATTCTAGGTGAACAAGTAGGTGTCATACTCCTTCTAAATGTAGTATGTTTGAATTGTATGATAATAACTGTTGCTCTTTCTTATTCTGCTTAAAACTAGCTCCCCAGTTAGTAAATTGGATAACTTCTCAGTAAGGTTCTCATTTTTGTAGTATTCTTCTTCATAAAATTTTCCAGGTTTGCAGGCTGCGACACCATTTCTTCATCGATCAAGAGGTGCAGAACATGTGACTCCTGGTCCTGATTTTTGGTCATGGTCCCCTCCTCAGGGCAGTCAAAATAAATCAATCGATGATGCCACTGGCTTACAGCCAGCAAAGAAATCAAGCCCACATCCCCATCCATCTAGTTCATTGCTAGAGAAAGAGAAATCTTTAGATATTTTACCACTTCCTTTCGAGAGCACCCTTACTGAAAATGACCATAAACTTCCTCTACCACCTCTTCAATCATTTCTGGAGGTTGAGAAAATAAAGACAGAGAATTCCTTGTCAGATCTCTCAACCACAGCAGACGAAGAAGATAAGCTTGGTGTTCTTTTCTCAGCGCATGCAGTAGAAGCTGCCGAAGCCCTAAGTAAGAGTGATGAAACAGCTCCACATGGAGTAAAATCAGATGGTACAAAGTGGTGGAAAGAGACAGGTATTGAAAAGAGGCCAGATGGGGTTGTTTGCAAGTGGACATTGGTTCGAGGGGTCAGTACTGATGGAAGTGTCGAGTGGGAAGACAAGTTCTGGGAGGCCTCTGATCAGTTTGATTATAAGGAACTTGGTTCAGAAAAATCTGGACGTGATGCTGCTGGAAATGTTTGGCGAGAGTATTGGAAGGAATCAATGTGGAAGGTGAAGTTTAATTTAGCTTTTAGCATAAAAAAGTTTTTTTTTTCTTTTGTACAACCAACTGAAATATTCCTCCCATAAGTTCTGAAACTTGTAAATTATAGATATAAACCGCATCATTGGTACTTAATTTTTTTATTAATTTAATAATTGCATGAAAGCACCAGCTTAAGAATACATTGCATAAGTTGAGAATTGTCACCGTAGAGGGATGATTCAGTTAAATAACCTTTTTAATTTTGTCATGCCATCATCAGCTCAATGATCGTTGTGGGTTGCACTTGATGCCTGGTAAAGTCGCTTGGGCAACAAGAGCTTGTAATAAGACCTTGATGGGTAATTGGTAAAGGATGAAGACATACTACTGTAGATCTTTTCTGTTGATGTATATTGTTGCTTTTAGTGTAAATATATAAAGCAGCGATTCATTAATGACTCGTTGTTTAACATAAGGGGGTAGCACACCAGAGGAAGCAGTAACCCGAATCTTTGCATGAAGAAATATGGTCATGTTAATCTAGTCTTATAGTCATGTAAAAAATTCTTGGCTATGATATGTTAAAAACAGTGTTGCCATACTTTGATGGTTCACATAGACAAAGGCTGACTGCAGTATATGAATCCTACTTTTCTCAGGATCATAATACAGGGCTGGTGCATATGGAGAAGGCTGCGGACAAGTGGGGCAAGAACGGCTATGGTGGTGAGTGGCATGAAAAATGGTGGGAACACTATGATGCCTCTGGCCAAGCTGAGAAATGGGCCCATAAATGGTGCTCCACAGATCCCAACATACCGCTAGAGGCTGGCCATGCTCATGTCTGGCATGAGAGGTAAGAATTGGCTTTTCCTCTCTTGAGATTTTTGAAAGTTCTTAGCTACTTTCTTTGTTTAGTATTCTTAGTCAGTTATGCCAAAACATGACTTTAGGTAGTTCGGAGTAGACAACATCCAATTAGTTGTCTACTTATGTTTTGGGAATGTTTTTCCTTTTACTAATGGACTTTCCTCTTCTAATCTTATAAGTGATAACTAGTAAAGAGAAACTTATTTGGTTTATCTAGAATGTTAGTATGTCAATTGTTAGGAATCTAGTCGACTTTAGATCCCGAACAAAGACTTTTAACTTTTTAGGTTTTTGTGAAAAACATTAACTTTATGGCGAAATAATTAAAACAAACAAACAACACACAAAACAAGAAGATTTTTGTGGTTTGGCAATGTGCCTGTGTCCCGGGGAGAAGATTGAGATTTCTTTATTACTTGAAGAACAAGACAAAACCTTAAACTTTATGGCGAAATAATTAAAAAAAAAAAACAACACACAAAACAAGAAGATTTATGTGGTTTGGCAATGTGCCTGCATCCATGGGAGAAGGGAGAGATTTCTTTATTACTTGAAGAACAAGATACATGAATATTCCCTTCTTGTTATCACCTCACAAGAGTAATCACGGATTCTTGTAGATCATCACAAGAATAATAACATTCCTCTTAAAAAATCCTCACAAGAGTAATCTTTTTTTTTCCTTATCTTCTTGACTGTTTACTTCTTCTCTTAGAATGAACCTCTCAAGGGGTATTTATCCTCCTATTATAAGTTCATGTAAGATTCCTTTTAACCAATTCTAATGCCCACATGATTCCTTTCTCATGGTACTTTCTAGAGTTATTCCAATCCTAGTCTTCATCTAATTGGAATTGTAATTTTCCTTTCCGGTCAAAGTCAGACTTTTAATCCTAACCAAATTAAGATTGTTTTAATGCAAGCCATATTCAACATCAAGAATGTCATTTCATAAAAACAAAGTTTGTAATACACTCACTTCCATACAGAATATGCACATGGAAGTTCTTCATATGTCACTAGTACAAAACAGGACAGTCCAAACGGTTGGAACCATTTGGGAAAACACAGTCCCAAACGGTTACAATCATTTTAGCTGTAAAAAGAACCGTTTGGGCTAAAGCCGTTGGGGAAAAGTATACCCTAACGGTCGCCCAAACAGTTACAACCGTTTCGGCAAAATCCCAAACGGTTATAATCGTTTGGACAGAGTAATATTGTCCAAACGGTTACAACCGTTTGGCCAAATTTCTGTCCAAACGGTTACAACCGTTTGGGAGAAAATTAGCCCAAACGGTTATAACCGTTTGGGCTAATTTTAACCGTTTGGGCTAATTTTGACCCAAACGATTGTAACCCATTTGGACTGTGTATTTTAATATTTTTTAAATTTTGACTATTTTATTTATCTACCTGTTTACATTTAATATACACATCTCACATAATGATTATTCAATTTCTCACAATGAAATCAAAAACATATACATACACAAAAATGTCTCAAAAGGTGCTGAATATCCAATTCAAATAGATAGTATAATATTAAAGATAAAACATATACATACACAATGATTACTCAATATCTCACAATAAAAAGCATCCAATTTTATATATTTGTCTCTAATATCCATTCAAATAACAAGAAAAAGATAATATAGAAATGCGAGAGCCAGCATCAAAGTTCTTCATGTAATGGCTGCACTCGAGGTCTTCTCTAACATATCATTTACCTACAAAATGAAACATGTAATAGCATTAATCAGATAATTGAGTTTTTCTTCTACACAAAGGAATACTTCAGTTCGATGAAATTCCAAATTGGTAAAGTGATAATGTACAAACAAAAGAATTATCATATCATGAAAAAAAACCTCTTAACATTTCCGTTAACAGAGCATTTTCATGATCCTTGCAACTTCCAATAATTGCTCATGATATATGATTATAGTTAGTTTGCAACTCCATGGGAGCATGACGATTAGTTAGAGTTGCATACAAAGATTTCACTATCAGATTTCTTCAGAACGAAGGGTCACTATTATAAACTTGCGTTTTCGTTCCCTTCTGGGTGGCTCAATCCAATTCTCACTAACAATTTTCTTAAAGTCCACCTTGTTTTCATCCTTTTGTACAAGTCAAAAATAATTAGTTAAGCAATAACTATCTAAAATATATGACATTAGTCAAGAGTTAATGTAAAAGGTAGCTTTTTTTTGTGTGATGAGGGAACTTCTGCACAGTCCTTCGGACCATAGGTATCAAACCCTCTAGACATGGCTAAGGGGCATTCCTAACGCACAGCTTCAGGTACTCTAAGAAATTAACTTCCTGTGGATACTTCCCAGGAGAGTCGACCCTGAGACCAAGGCAACTTACCAACTTGTCTGGACCTTATTGGGTAAAAAGGTGGATAATTTGCTCCCTTAACCTTATGGGGCAAGTTTCCTCTAAAAACATGTCATGGCCTGCCTTGAAGCTGTGATCTGTCCTATCATTAGCAAAGACTCTACTACATTTCCAGTTCCAACCATGTTTGCGTAGAAAAAATTGTCAGTTGCATGGACAGGGCTGCAAAATGACAAGGATATTTGCAGATATATATCCATATACACTAAATACCAATAGTCAATAGGACATGAATATGGATAGATATATCCAGAGATGAGGAATCTGCTGCTGGTGGAGGTGCTCCTAGTTAGGGATGCAACATGTAAAACACACTATACGCCATTATCTAGACAGATTATTGCCAAAATTTCACTAACCAACGAGCTTACGACCACTAACTAATTGACATGGATATATCGATATTGTCAGAATAACAATCACAAAGGTATAAAAACCATCTCCTCAAAAGTAAGACATGTAAAAAAAAATGAAATCCTAGAACCTCTTTGTTTACGGTTGGCTTCAAAAAGAAGACGGCCTAAAATAATTCCTAGCGCTCAACTTGCTCATCTTTGGTGTTCAGATCTTTATGGTCGATGTTGGTTGTTTTTTTTTACTACAAATCTCATTGGTTTTGCTTGAATATCCAATTCGGTTAGGCACTGCGCCATCACATCCAAAATTAGAAATGTAATGATTCAAGAGAAAACTTAAATTATCTATATTATGTGGTCTATTAATGGACCCAAAAGAAAAATATCACTATGTAAAGATAAACTGCAAAAGGGTGTCCATGTAAAACTAACCCTTAAGCTGCTAATCAAAATCTAGGGCCATGTAAACCCCGCTCCAGCCATGCCATCTTTCACCCACCCAATAAAACTTCCAACCAACCTTCGCCCACAAAATCCACCATGTATTCCGAACAAAAACCTGTAAAAAAAAAAGAGAGAATTGTAAGGAAAAAAGAAAAAGAGACCTCCAGGAGGAGGCATCAAAGAAAGAAGAAAGGGAAACAAATTATAAACAAAGAAATAACCCCTTTTCATTCTCTTTAAATACCCAACAACTCCATCTAGAATGTGAATTCAAAGTTGTCTGAATCAAATTTATCACCGTGGAAGATATTGAATCGTCAACACTAAATCCGCCAGCTAAGAAAAACTCACCATCACCCTAATGGTCACGCAAAGCCGTTCAAGAACAAGAGATCCAGCAAAATCTTAAAGAGAGGCAAGTTGCTAAAGTCATCATCAACGATGAAGGAGGTGACGATCAACTCACTGATATTGGATCATGCTCCTATTATCTTAAGCTAAAGTGCACATAATCAGAGCATGGCATATTTCCATCAGGTTTTTCACAAAGCAATTCCAATTCTGTTAACACCTCCGAAACAAAGTTCTAAAGGGGAAACATTGGAGCAACATTTGACGGAGTTATTAAAAGGAACAACCACCATACTAATAACATGGTCCATATCCTTGCTTTTTTATCATTTCAACCATGTTCATCAAACATAGTGATCAATAGCATGATCATCAATCTTTAAAAACGGCCCAGAACTAAGCTAAAGCTAAAAAGAAAATTCAACAAATGCACAAGTAATTAAGCAAGTTTGTTTTTGGAAGTACAAATAGGTTACTTTAGGAAGTACAAATAAGAAGACGAACCGATTTATGACTGGTTACAACTCTCTATCTAACTAACGCATCTCAATTTATTCTGTTGACATAGCCTAGCTTCTTAATTCCTTCGAAAGTCACAGATCATAATTGAACGCATAGGTAGGTAAATATTTGCATGGCTAAGTCAACGTTGCTACATTTTATCCTCAACATAGTTGAATGGTAGAAATAAACCCCTCCATATTTGCGCTAAATTCTTATATTGTTTATACTATCGTCACAAATCATCTTTGTTACAGTTATTGATACGTATTTGACTTCCAAGCAGGTGGGGTGAGAAGTATGATGGCCAAGGTGGCAGCGTGAAGTACACCGACAAATGGGCAGAACGATCTGAAGGCAACTATAAATGGTCAAAATGGGGAGATAAGTGGGATGAACACTTTAATCCTAACGGGCATGGAGTTAAGCAAGGGGAGACATGGTGGGAAGGTGAGCACGGAGAGAGGTGGAACCGCACGTGGGGCGAGCAGCATAATGGGTCGGGTTGGGTTCATAAGTACGGGAAGAGCAGTTCTGGCGAGCACTGGGATACACATGAACAACAGGAGACTTGGTACGAAAGGCATCCTCATTTTGGGTTTGAGCATTGCTTTGAGAACTCTGTACAGCTTCGAGAAGTAAAGAAGCCGCCCAAAGATGTATAGATCTCTAACCTTTTCCCTGTCCTTCCAGTGAGGTAAGTTTCATGGTTTAGTAGTATATTTTCTTGAATTGCCGTGTTATTAGCCGTTTAGTTCAGTTTTGTATATAATAATGCAGTAGCATCCTAAAATCTCTCTCTCAAAAACATGATATTTCTGATAACAGTTACTATACCTGCTATACGATCATGGCATGAC